>NC_138230.1:4292681-5040181 GCF_964197995.2 Scardinius erythrophthalmus | reverse complement strand
CAAATTATTAACATTTATGTCTTTTAACAGTAAAGTGCAGAGAGGAGTAAAAATGAGTTTACCAAAACAGAAAATGCTGTTGCATGCACATTTAGGCTGTTAGTCCAGTCTCATTTTATGGCTACCCTGACAAGGCCCTATGTTTTTTAGTTTTCTTTCGGAGTGAAACAGTGGTTATATCGCATCAGCAGAAGCTTCTCAAACCTCCTATCACACAGTCTGTTCCTTTTCGGGGAAAGCACCAATCCACCTAAACTGAACAGCCGTTCCACTGGTGCACTGGATGGAGTTGGAGCATTGTATTTCATGTACATCTTTTTGAGGTTTGGGAACTGATTCAGAATTTCAAGCTCATACCCTGACCTTAAATAGTCAGTTACTTCCTTTTCTGCTGAAAAGCTTTCTGTAGGCTGGTTCTCAAAATCAAAAAAGTCCATTTCAGCTGGACTGGCTGCCAGTTGGGACACATTAGCATTGTCAGCTGCAGGCGCAGTTTTACGACACTCTGTTGTCAGAAGCATCTTCAAATGCTCTCTCCTACGCTCATCTTTCAGCCATCGAAGTTTGAACTTCGGACAAGTGGCCGCTGCAAGAAGTCCTTCTTGGCTATCCAGTACAGCATCAAAACGAATCTTGATGGCCTGTAAAATACAATATGATATAACAAAGAATATATTTATTTTACTATATAAATTGGCTATTTTACCGGTAACTATTTTGTGGGCTCTACTGACCTAAACCATCTCATGTGCTTTCAATACTGTATGAGATTTAATTTTGGTTGAGGCTGTTTTGACCTCTTTTTTTCAATCTTCTATTGATATTAAGATTAATATTCATGATTAATGATGATCAATATCCCTGATATTGAACAGGGGATGAATAATTGATATTTTATTATATTCTATCATTTTAATAATTGTACTCACTGCTTAAAACAAACAAAGTGTAAGATCTGCCCACCATGAATGATATAATAAATTCAACAAATCCACCCAAATCAATTATCAAATAATAATCTTACCTTTACAATAACATCTGGAAGGCTGGCTGTCATTCTAGAGAGGTCATCTTTCAGGGCAAGTGTCTTTGACATCAGGCTTGTGAGTGTTGGTAGTAAAGCCCCATAAGTGCACTCATCCCCTTGTAAGATGTCTAGCGCTACGGTCAGGGGCTTCATCACGGTGCAGTACTCTTGTAAAAATAGGTACTCCCTTTCATTAAGGCACTTGATTCCCAGTTTTACACACAGGGGATTCAGCTCATTCATCGGAATTGTGATGATTCTGGAAATGGCCTCATACAGGGAATTCCACCTTGTGGATGTGGGTACCATTAATTTCCTGCGGCTGACTTCCTCCACCTGTTCAGAGGCTAATGTTGATCGACTTGCTTTAGTCCAAAGAGCAGAGCATTTTGCAATACTACTCCTATATACAGCCTTGGTGTCTGCACAGGAATTTAGATGTTTGTCAACATCGCTTGTTGAAATTAAGTTAATTGTGTGTGATGCACACCTGTAGTGTGGAGGGAGGCTAAATTGTCCATCACCAGATGCGGTTGAAAGAGCTTCTATGACATCTGTAAAAGTCGGTTCCTCATCATCACCTTCTTCTTCATTTTCAGATTCAGACTCCAAATTACAGGGCTGACACACTCTGAATGCTTTGGCAAAATTAGATGCATTATCAGTTACAGTGGCAACAACTTTGCCATGCAGTCCATATGATGAATGGATTTCTTCAATCTCTGCTCCAATTACATCATAGGTGTGCCTGCCTCTAATTCTCTTACATGCTAGGGCGGCCTTGTTGCGCTGTAAAGTGGAATTAATCCAGTGAACTGTTACACCCATAAAACTTTTGTTATTCACCGTCCAGATGTCAGCAGTGGTGGAAACAAAGTCTACATCTCCGAGTGCAGCCTTCAAATTAGCGTCCATTATGTCATATTCTCTCTCAAGGTATCCTGCAAATGACTTTCTCTGCGGCAGCTTGACTCCGTGTTTGGTCGGTATTTTTTCTACAATGCGTCGGAACGATTCAGAGTCAACAGTGGAAATTGGCAGCATGTTTTCGACAATATAGCCAGCGACGAGCTTATTCAGCTCAGCGGCACTAAGTGCTGTCGCACTCGCTTTTAAGTCTATTTTCACCTGTTTAGCAGGAGAGGGGCCCACGGAGGTTCGCCCGGTGGAATTGGATGTAGCCGCAGCGGTCATGTCAGTTGGGGGTTCAGGGTTTTTTTCAGTAAGTTTCACATTCCTGTGCCGGCTTGCTAGGTGCTTGCTCAGATTTGAGGTGGAATTTTTCGCTGTAGATAAAAGTTTTCTTCCCACGCAGAGTGTACAGCGGACGCTGATGTTTTTGTCACCTTTAACCGAGTCAAACTCAAAGTAATGTCGGTACTTCCAAGCATTAAACGCTGCATGGTCTTGCTCTCTTCCGCGCTCCATGTTGTCTCTTCTTGTTCAACACTACACTGACTGACGGCGCGGGCGCGACGCTCATACGTCATTGTCACTCGACTCACGTCACGAGACAGTCTCACAAAACAAAATCAAGGTTAAATAACGCAGTAACGCAGCCTGTTTACGGGGAAGTAACAGTAATCTAATTACTGTTTTTGCAATTGTAATCCCTTACTTTACTCATTACTTGAAAAAAGTAATCGGATTACAGTAACGCGTTACTTCTAACGCGTTACTGCCCATCAGTGTTCATTACATTCAGTGTGTTGTTGAAAACCCGACCAGCAGTTGACGTTGATACATGAAACACATGAGCTAAAAAGAAAAGTGGCAAGTTCATTCTCAGGCGCATTAATGTCAACAGAAACTGCTGAAAAGGGGACAAACTGGATTTCAACTTTAGGAATGATGAGATAAAAGAGAAAACAACAATTAGTTTTACATATGAAGGCAGGCCTGTTAATTTATGTACTTTATCATCTTTGTCCTTCAAACTTTCTTGGTTGAAAGACAATGAATTTACTTGACCTTTGAGCTTCCAAATTTCTGTCTGTAATCTTATGCACTCCTCTTTCAATTGTTTCATTGTGGCTTCACAAAAGGCATTTCCACAGGAACAGTCCAGAGCAAGGCCTACAGCACTGCTAGTCTCCAATCCAGGCTCCTCTCTGTCAATCTCCTGTCCCTCTTCTTCTCCATCCAACTCATGTCCGTCTTCTCCCCCCAACCCCTCTTCATCTCCCCCCAACCCCTCTTCATCTCCCCCCAACCCCTCTTCATCTCCCCCCAACCCCTCTTCATCTCCCCCAACCCCTCTTCATCTCCCCCCAACCCCTCTTCATCTCCCCCCAACCCCTCTTCATCTCCCCTGTCAATTTCCTGTCCATCTTCTTCATCCAACTCATGTCCGTCTTCTCTGTCAAGCTCTTGCCTGTCATATTTGTCCATCTCCACTACCTCTTCTTCTTTTCCAGTCTCTCGTTTGTCCAAATTACATGCTCTTTTTCTCTTCAGTTCCTGTGTTTGTTTGAATCGCGTAATTTGATTAATCCTCTTCCTCTTGTCAGGGGAGCTGAGGTATGGAAATATTGTAGGGACAAAGTCAGGGTTCAGAGGGTTCTGGCTCTTCGCACCTGGTGAGACAAAGATTTCATATCTCAAATGTCAACATTATCATTTATTTCAATCATCTGTTTTTAATATAATTCTACAATTTTAATCAACATTTCAGTTACTAACTACAACAGAACAAAAATTTACAGAAATTTGTGGTGGTTCTGCATTTTATTTGATAAATAACACAATGCTAAATCATAAAACAGATGTATGTACAATAACATTACGATGTCCAGCATCGTGAAATAGTACATTGATTGGGTTTAATTAGTCGTTTAATGATGTTGATCCGATTATTTTAAGTGCTTATTTAAATGGTCCAGGGGCAGAACTTTTGCCAAGCGTGTCAGAGTTTCTAGTTTCTAATCCGCACTCATATAGTTTTTATTTATTTTTTTCTCATCAAAACCGATTATTTTTATCAGTGTTTGTAACGTTATATCAGGGAGGGACACGTTTGTGTGCAGTAGCCTATGTTTTGTAATTTCACCGACGAATAGAGAGTCTCTCCACAACGGATTGAACCGCGCACGTCCGAGTGAAGATTAAACGGTAAACTGACCATTTGACGCTAAACTCATGCTGTTAGACAAAAGATATATGAACCAATTCACACTGATTGCTTGATACTGTTTGGAAAGATTCGTAGGCTATGTTATTATCTTTAGGTTGGCGATTAGTGACAGCGAGCAGCTAGTGTTAACTCGTTAACAATATATTTAACGTTACATCCACTTACCACAGACAAAATGAGCACTGCACAGGCGAGTGTTGGCAGTTGGTGTCCAGTCTGCCCTCTTGACGGCTGCAAGCCACTGATGGCGTCTTTTTTCATCCTGCGGTAGCCTGTAAAATGATATTTTGGGGTCTCCTTTTCGGTTGTTGCACCCCACCGCACAACATATTGAAGGCATAGCTAGTTCCTTTGCTTTGCGACTAGGTACTCAAGATGGCGGCAGACAAGTTTTAGAAGGGAGTGACGTCAGTGAGGAGACGTTGGTGACATCATCTGATATTCATCAATAGGATAGCTGGGGCAGCAACCATTTCCAGTGAGACAACCGAGCACACACTTTCTCCACTAGGCCCTCCCAATTTTTATTCCTATATTCGTCTGTCCCTAAAAAGACTCCTAAATATTTGTCGCGCTAACCCGGCGGAGGTGTGGCTGTCTTCCGTGTACCCGTCATTTCTTTCTCCTGCATGCCGCCTCCCCTGCGCGCGCTCTGCATGCCGGCCCGCACGTGACTGTGCGCGCTCTGGTGCAGGCTCAACCAGGTGAATTTAATGAGTATGGGGAGGCTGCAGACCTGGAGCCGGTAGATCTACGCCCCAGGCAGTTTTACGCCCCTGCTGTTCCTGATGCGTCCAGTAGAGGGAGACTGTACAGCGACACGAATTGAGGAATATTAAATAATCTGCTAAAGTTATTGTTGTTTAGCAATGAAGCAACATTTATTATTTATAAACGATTAGCTTGATAGAGCAAAAAGTTCTGGACGGTCAGGTTGATGTTCTGTCTGGCTTAAACTTAGCTAAGCACGTGTAAGTTTAGCTGCCCTAGTCTTCTCTACTCACTTTCAAAATTAATTTTCTTTTGTTGCCTGTCTTTATCTTGCGTGAGATGGCCTCTTCTGGTAAGACTTTGTTTACTCCTTTCTGGTTTGAGTTGTTTCTTATAAATGAGATGATCTAACTATCTAATTTATATCTAAATATACATTTTTCTTAAAATTGTTTACTGATCTGGACTAAAATGTAGGCTGTGTGAACTTAATGTGGGATTTATCATACTCTGTCTTTACCAAGTTCTCTTTAACTTGCATCCCATCTTTTTTTTAACTGCATTCCCAACTAATAGCTTCTCTAGTAAATAAATGACTTACAGAGACATACATGGACATGTTTTTAATGTCATTTTCAATTTTCTCTGCACAGTTCATCATCAGTGGCCAAAAGAAATAAAAGTGTCTTGACACTTTTTCCAAAAGTGTTCCACCAACAAGTGCCTGTGCCGTTGTACTTTGAAGATCAGGAGCAAATTGATGCAATCCACACTCACCTGACATAAATTCTGGGCAGCACACCCATACACACTGTAACAAGATCAAATTCACCATGGATGTCCTTTTTACATTTTTTAATGTTTATTTTTTATTTTTTATGAAATACCCACAGATATGAAACTCAAATTAAAAAGGCAGTTTGTGTTCTCGTAACACGTTCTTTTATGTGGTCTGTGACTCTAAGGGGGTCTACAGTGATTCTGCAGGGTCTCCAATAAGTCTTATAGTTTATCTCAGTTGCTTTGGTGCATTTCTCAGATCACAACTGAAATCACATCATCTTGTCACTTGTGCACATCATAAAAGCAATTTCTTATTATTTTATACAAATTGCAAATGCTTCAGTACATTCATGCAATTGATAATGTACAACTGTCTGCTGTTACATTATCAACTCTTTATGTCATGTTGATCAAAATATAGGCCTATTATACTATTTCTCTGTTGAATTGTCATACTTCTCAAAACATAGGCATTAGTTCCTTGCATAAGTCATTAAATGCAAAATGGCTGACTATATAAACTGTCAAGCATGTTTTCAATACATTTCTATTAGACTTTATTTTGTAAATGTGTCCTGAATTGATGAAGGAATGAAATAATGAATTGATAAATTAGGAAGCAGCAAAGCAATTCATAATCATTTGCATGAATTTACCAAAGCATTGGCAATTTGTTCAAAAGTAGTTATGAGAATTTCAGTAGTGATCTGAGAAATGTACCAAAGCTGTGATAAAAAATTAAGTATTCAGGAATTGTATACAAAATGTAACAGTGAGTCCTGCTGCGTGTGAATTTGACAAGATCAAATTCACCATGGATGTCCTTTTTTTTAATGTTTAAAAAATGTTTTCATCAGTGAGCAGAAACACTTTGACAGGAGGATAGAAAAACAGTTAAAGAAGAGTGGCAAGCCATAGGGGAGTCATCTATTCTACAGGAGTCATCATCATAATTCATAAATGGTGTTGATAAATAATGTTTTTGTGAACAACAATATAGTCTATTTCTTCTAAATGGCCCTTGGAATTTTAGAAAAGGGATAAATTGTGTTTCTCTTCATAAAATGCTATGTAGGACACTGTTTTGTAGCTGTATGATGACCAATAGTGAATAGTACAGCAGATATTTAATCAAGGATCCATATGATTACACGGTGCTGTATGTCTAATGGGCTAAATATGGTTAATATCTAAATGTAACTTTATATAAATTCACAATAACATATTTCACTCAGTCTCCTATATATTCTATATTATAAAAATATATTCTATATTCAATATTCAATGAACTATTCTACAGTAGGTCATATATAACTATTCTACAGTAGGTCATATATCATTACTTGTCATCTGATCCAACTATGTGTATTATTCATTTTTTAATTCACAAAAACATAGTCTTATGTTAATTTTTTAATTCACAAGAAAATAGTCTTCTGTAGGCTGAGTGAAGAGAGTGAAGCCCAACTGAATATCTACAGATATTTTAATCCATAGTGCAGATCTACGCTGTAACGTTTATTTTTAAATTAACAAAAAACACACAATTGGGCAAAGTCTATGAACGGGACGGTTATTAATGTGTAAGTTTTGAGCGTCGATTTAATGGTGTTATTTCGCAGTATATCCCCCTACTGGACGCTTCTGGAACAGCAGGGGCGTAAAACTGCCAGGGGCGTAGATCTACCGGCTCCAGGTCTGCAGCCTCCCAATATAGAATTTAATTGGGGAAATTAGAAGCTCGCGCCTAGTTCAGTGTTTCAAATATGCGCATTAGTCATTTGACTGGGGTACGACGGATGACAAAGAGGTCAGCAGAGGCACAAATTCATTCACTGTGAGGAACTGGGACTTTTTGATTATGACGGGCTATCGGTAAGCTCACGTGGACTCTTGTTTCACAGACTCTCGTTTAGATCCTTTGTTTGTTTTGTCTGTTTGGTATTTAAAGTGGTAAATGTGTTAATGTTACAGGTGAAGTTTGAAAGTAATTTTTACTGCATGGTTTAAAGAGATACTGATGAACTGATAAGACCAAATGCTTAGATTGGTATAGTGTTGCTTGTAAAATGCAGTGTAAAAGATCAAGCTGTGTTGCCTGTAAAATGCATTTGACCTTTCCTATGTTGGGAAAATACCTGATTATTTAAAATGTTTGTGTTTTCTTTTTCTTTTTTTTATTTAAAGGTTTTTCACCTGTTAAATCTGATCCTACTACATTGCTACATCAACTGATCAAAATAAATATTATTCTTAGTGAAATCCCTAGTCTGGTCCTTTTCAAGTGTGGGCACCTCACAGTTAAAATACACTTGACAATATTTGAACCCTGCTTTCCCCCACAGCAAACCGCCAGGAAGTGATGGACTACTCGAGTCCTGACCACACCACACAGCTTCACTTTTTTGCCAATTAATTTTGGCTGAGGAAGCTTTCCCATAACATTCCAAAGCCATTTTTAAACATTGACCATCACTATGATTTTTAATTAAAACTGTGATGTCATCTGCATATGCGGAGAATTGGATAAGACTCTTAAACTCCAGTGAATTGACTTGTAGACCTGTTAGATGTTCTCTTAATTTACGTAAAGGCTCAATGACTATACTGTAAAGATGTACTGTACTGTACCAGATGCAAATTGTCTAGCATAGATCTATTTTTTACACAATAAGATTGATCTCTATGTATAATCGTATATAGTAAACTGTTTACCCTGCTGGCCAGACATTTTGAGAAAATTTTGTAATCAGAGCCTAGAATTGCTATAGGTCTCCAGTTCTTTAAAAGAGTTAGGTCACCTTTTTTTGGGAGTAACGTTAAAACTGCCCTCTGAGAACTCAAAGGAAGAATTCCATCATTAATGCATTTTTGGATCACCTCAAAATAATCATCACCAATAAGATTCCAAAAAAAACTTATAAAATTCAGCAGGTGACCCATGAAGTCCAGGGGTTTGTCCTGAGGAAAGTCCCATAACAGCAGCAGTAACCTCTGCAAATGTGAGTTCAGTCTCTAAAAAATCCTTATGTCCTAATGTTAGGACAGGAAGATCTTGTAGAAGTTAATTTCGGCACAGTTCATCTGAATTTTCAGCAGCATATAAATTAGAATAAAAATCCACCGCAAGTTTGCGCATCACTTCTGGATCTGAGGTGTTGTGTCCATTATTGTCCTTTAAAACATACATCAATTTTTCTTGGCCTGCTTTTCGCTCCAAGTTAAAGAAAAAAGAAGAAGGTCCATCCATGTCTCTTGTTGTTAAGAACCGACTTCTTACAAGAGCTCCTTTAACTTTTTCATTTAAGAAAGAGCTTAACTGATTTTTTCTTTCAGTCCACAGTGCTTGTAGATCTCCATCATTATTATCATGCATACTCTTTTCAATGTCTATAATCTCTTTTTCCAACAGTACAAGTGTCTTTTTAAAAATTAAAGAGGTATGAGATGCATACTGTTGACAAAGATCTCTAATGTGCGCTTTGCCAACTTACCACCACTGAATAACATTTTCATAAAGACATTTTTCATTCTTCCAGTTTTCCCAAAAAAAAAAAAAAATTCTCACAAAAATGTCTTTCTTCCAAGAGTTTAACATTAAAATGCCAGTAATAGTTAGTATGCTTCCTTTCAGTCAGGATACACTCAAAAGTGATAAGATTATGGTCAGAAATAGCCGTAGGGAAGATATTTGCGTTAACAATCTTATTTCTCATGTTATGTGATATATAAAAACGGTCTAAACGTGCTCCAGAAACACTGCCATTGGTAACTTTCATCCACGTATACTGGCGTGCTAATAAGTTGAGCTCTCTCCATACATCTGAGTATTTTAGATTTTTAATTATTTTAGCTAAACAAAAAGCTGACTGTGAATGAGGTTCTTCCCCATTCCTGTCTCGCACAATAATAATAATAATAATAACTTTATTTTGAATAGCGCTTTTAAAAGTCAATTCTCAGAGCGCTTTACATAATCAAAATTAAAATAGATAAAATAAGCATGAAATACAAACTATTACAGAGCATGCATACAACAATATTATATAAAAAAAAAAAAAACCGCTAGCCTACTTAATCACCATCCTGCTTTTGTTTTAAAATCTTCTCTAGTTTAGTAAAAAGCTTTACTCTGTCTGCTCCTATATTAGGGGCATAAATGTTTACAAACAAGAAATTAAGATTCATTCAGCTCTTACAATCAAAAGTCTCCCTGGTACCACTTCATCTTTAGATAAAATATTTATTTTTGTTTTGAGAGCAGGGGAAAAAAGCACAGCTACTCCAGCACTTACATTAGTTCCATGACTAAGAATTCTATCTCCTTCCCACCACAAGCCCCAATCAATTTCATTGTCTTGACTGCTATGTGTTTCTTGCAAAAAAACAACACTCAAATCTTTCAATCGAAAAATTTCTGATAATAACCCTTTCTTTCTCCTGTCCCTCAATCCATTTATATTAATTGATCCCACCCTCAAGATCTCCATGAACAAGGGAAAAAGAAAAAGAGAAAACCAGAAAGAAAAAGTATAAACCATTTAGATTATTTAGTTTCCCCCCTCGCTTTCCCTGTCTTTTTGCCTCGTCTGAGAGCAGTAATATGCTTCTTAAGACGAAACCGCTTCTGTTGCGAAAGATCATCATAGTTACTCGCTTTCCTAGCCCATATAACCGAAGCAATGAACTTCTCAATGTCAGGGAAGAAGTTAGTTACATCAACACCAGCTTTGCCTTTTGTTTTATCAAGAAATGCATTAATTTGTTCAACAGTATACAGATCTTTATCAGTTCCTCCTAAGGCCTCTGACCACTGCTCATCATCTCCATCATCAGTACACTGGGAAAACCATCCATCTCATCTGCCATATTATCCTCCAAGTCCTCAGCCTGTGCAAACGTTACACCATCAACTTCACACACATCTTCCACACTACTCTGAGCCTCACTCTTATCAATATTGTCCAAAACATTTCTAGATTTACCAGAAACATAACTGCATCCAGGTTGCTCCACACTCTTATCATTGACATTAATCTCACTCACCTCCTCCATCTTGTCCTGCTCTGTGGCTCCTTCACTCTGCTCCTCATTCCTCTGTTCATCACTTTCACTCGTTTGCTGATTGGTAATCCCGGTATTGTTTACGTCACCACTGATCACATCAGATGTGGACGCGCGTTGATCATCTTTACGTGGACAAGCGAAGCGTTTATGTCCCAACTCACCACATTCAAAACACTTTAAGCTCTCAGTGCTGGCGTAAACCATGTACGAATTATCCATATGATTGACGCGAAAAGAAACTTCTAGACTACGATCCTGTGAGCTCAAAAACATTAAAACTTGGCGCCTAAAAGAAAGAACATGTTTTAGCGCGTTATTTCTACATCCAAGGGGGGTCATTCTGACGGGGCTTGCAATCTTTCCAAACCTCTGCAGTTCTTTCGTTAAGATCTCGTTAGGTATAAAAGGTGGGACGTTCAAGATTATGATTTTCGTTGCTGGAGCGGACAGTGGGGTTATCGAAACAAACTTTTCTTTCACCCAAATTCCGCTCACAGTCAACTGATTGACCAAGGAGTCTGATTTTAAAAACATGATGACAGCTTTGTTCATCCGTGAGGCCGAAATAATGTTCTCGAAACCAACCTGCTCTCCTATAATCAACAGCAACTCTTCCACCGTCACTCCGGGTTCTGGTACACACTAACACTTGCACCCATTACGGAGTGACCCATTAGTTGGCGTTCCTTGCACGGAAACAGACGCCATACCGGCGTCCGAAAACCGCTTAAGTTAATTAATAACGAAACAAAAAGACGTTTGGGTGAGGGGGAAAAAAAAGAAAGAAAAGTAAAAAGAAAAGAAAAAAAAGGAGAAATTAGAAACGAAAATTTCACAAACGCGCGCTCGACTCCTACACACTCGCACCGGAAGTGAGAGAGAGAGAGAGAGAGAGAGAGAGAGGCTGTGGAATCGTGTGCACGTTGCTGTCTGAAAAAAAGCCAAAGGGAACTGCTGTCAAAGAGTTATTGAAAAGAGATATTTATTGTTTGGAGAGCGCAACTTTTGATTTGAAAAAATAATGAATAAAAAGAGACACACGTTCCACAGCAAGCCGACCCTGTCTCCTTCCTTCATCTATTCATTTGAACTTTGCTCCACAGAGGAAGATGTAACAAAATGCATGTTAGACCCTATACCGATTACTGAAAGAGATGCTTCCAGAGGTCATAGATCCTCTTCTTAATATCATTCATTCATCTTTGTCTCTAGGATCATACTGAAAACTTTTAAGCTGGCTATGATTAAACCGCTCGTTAAAAAACAAGGCCGATCTCGAATCTACCTTTTCTGTCAAAGATACTAGATACTTGTTTTTAAAAATATGATTTATACCAATTAGTTACATTAAAGTCAAATAAAATAGAAATGGCACATTCAAGATAAAAGTTACGACTGCATGTTGAAACCATTGTGTTTCTACGTACGCTGTACAGGTCAGGTATAAAGAATGTTTTTGAGGGGGAAAATGTAAGAGGGAGCATTGAATACTAATTCACAAAATTAACCAAATGCAGCTGATTTGTAATTGGATGTCTAGTAATTTCTTACTAAATCTGAAAATAATGAGTTTCTAATTATTGGACGAAAAAACTTCTGCGCGTATTAGCCCAGAATACTGTTTAACACTTGACGGATGTTCTGTCCTCGTCGTCGGGCAGGAACCTGGCTGTGCTCTTTCATACCAATCTCTTTTTTTTTAAACCGCATTTCTTCCATCTTAAAATATATCTAAATTATGCTTTCAATGAAAACTGTGGAACAGTTAGCATGTAACAGGCACAGGCCAGTATTCTAGTAGAGGGTGCACACCCGGGTGGTGTAGAGTAAGGTAGAGTAAGATTACTCACTGTGTTACCACAAATTACGTTGAGTCCTGACTGGGAAACTTTGGGTTTAAGCTCAATCAATGGAGTATTTTCTTTTCTTTCATTTATTCTACACTTGTTCTGGTGTGGTTTTTGTATTGGTTCATAATCATTGCACATGCTTTTTCTGTGTTATTTAAGATTGTTTGTTAACTGGCTGCACTGCTAATGTTAAGTTTATGTCTTGTGTTGCAGAAGGACTCTTTATTTCTACTCTCATTTATAGGCTTCTATTCATTGCTTGGAGATCAAATGTGAGGTCACATGAAATGTGTCTTTACTTCACCTTATGGATCCCTTGGATCTAAGGCACAATGATTGTAAACATGTAGCATTGCTATTTGGGATTACCTTCACATTGGATTTATTTATTTTTGATTGGAATTATTCTATGTCCAAGACCACCATCTACAAGATTAATGGTCTGGGATCAATCAATGAAAATCGGCCAGCTCGAGGGGCGGCACCAAGCATGCATTTGAAAATCTCACTGCACGCAATAGGATAACACTACGACCAATCACAACAATAAACCCCATACGCTTAGCTACCAGCGGAGCTAACTAGAATTCTAAGCTAATAGAATTCTTACCGTATCCGGTCAGCAAAACAGCAAAAACATCCTTCTTGCAAAGGAACGATTTGAGCGCCGTCTTCTGTTTCTCTTTTAGGGAAAAAGCCAAGTCTAACTCGTTCATTGTGGCGGCCAAAGCCGTTTCAAACAACTGCTATGTTTACTAATGACTTCGACGTCACAGGGCTGTCGTCATCTGTTTAGCTCGCCTCTGGCCCGCCTATATCAGCTATAGAAAAGCAGAGTGCAGCTCAGATTGAGGGGCATATTTAATGAGCTCCATTGCTTGAAGCCAGAGTAACTCGCTGAGCAAATTCAACTTGTGCTCTCGCGAGAACTCTGGATTACCAGCGTAATATCAGATGAGGTTTTCACGTTAATTTAAATGTATTGTTACACCGACTCCATATCAGGCTGTTTTTTTCCGCTAATGTTTTAATTTAAAGCCAAGCCTACATACATCTGGGGCCTGTTTCAGAAAGGAGGTTAAGTGAAAACTCTGAGAATGTTAACTGAAATGAGGGAAACTCTGGGTTTTCTGTTTCAGAATGGGAGGTATGTTAAACTTGAGAAAGCAGAGTAAGTCAAGCCCGTTTCTGAAAGAGAGGTAACAGAGTCAGTTAAAGCAGCATTCAGTAGTTTTGGGATTTCTTTGCTGTATTCTCGCTTTTTGCTCGCAGGTTTCTCTCTAGAGCTCCCCCCACAGCTTCGGAATAGATATTTGACAACACTGTTGTAAAAACTCGTTGGTGATTCTCGGACACCAGAGGCTAGCAGATCAACGACATCAAAGCAGATGGGACATTCTTTAAAACGTCTTCTTCATTCGGGTTCGGACAGCGTGAGGGAGCGCAATAATGACAGTATTTTAGCAGATTTCTTTTGGCCGTAAAGCAATTGTTTACATTGCGAGACCTGATATCACGCGAGACTTCCTGACGCGGCGGCCCACCGCCCCAAAGTTGCAAGTGCGTATTTTCCGCTCACGGGCACCAGGGGGGTGCGAAACGACCACCATTCAACCCGAAATAAGTAATATAACCTTCCCAATGACTCCGAAGCTGTTCAGTTAAGGTAAAAGAGTTACTTAGTTCACCTTTAACTTACTCTGTGAACCTATCCTGGTCAGGAACAGGTTTTCTCCAGAGTTTGTTTCGGTCTGAAACAGAGGAAGAGGAAGTGGTGTTTAACTCATTCATTCTTTCAGTACATTTTTATTAATACAATTTATATTATTATTGGGGATAAGAATATACTTAGATTTAAACTTAGATTCTTATTAATTAATAGGGTAGAGTGGGGGAAAACGCCCCCCTTAAGGAAAATGTGACATTACAGTGAAACAAAACATAAATGTGACTAGAATTGCCATCCCGGTTTTGAGTGACTATGGCAGGAGTTATTCACCAAATATTAAAATTGCTCAGCCTTCATAATTAATTAGTATTTTCACTGAAAATATTTTTGTACAAAGGGGGCGTTTTGCCCCAGCGGTGGGGTAAAATGCCCCCTTTCTTACCAACCAGTTTGCTTCATAGATCAACAGCAAAATTAACAGACAATAGTTTTTAATCTCTAAAGGTAAAAGGAAAGTAATGTATCAACATGTATATATATTATTTATTTCAGCAATGTTCAAAATAGGCAAAATTAACTACCTTCCATCAGTGAGCTAACTTTGCTAGCAAGCTAGCTAGTTAATGCTCACTTGAGGTAATTTTTTCATGTTTTGTTCAAATATTTTGATTTTACCACCTAGTTATACTGCATTAAGTGTAAAACAAAGGATTTGATAGACAGAAATATTTTATTATAGTAATTATGATAGAGAGAAACTATGCCCCCAGGGGGGCGTTTTACCCCTCAGCGTAGGGGGCGTTTTACCCCACAAGCTATGAGTTTTTTAAAAAAATGTTGAATTTTTAAAATATAATTATATTCCTTATAAATAATATATGATCTCAAACTACAGACTTCACTATTCATCTATCATACATCACTGCGATATCCTGCAGAACAATATTCTCTTAAACACTTATTTACTAATATCTGAAAATTATAGCATTTACCATGTAATCCTCTTCTCTTCAAATGTGTCGCTGGTGTCAGCTTATCCATAGAGATTTGTATATCCCCGTTATCAACGTAGTGCATAGCAACAGTTAAAATGTATCTTGACTACTTTTAGTGGTTATTTTGGGAAAAACAGGTGGGGGGCGTTTTACCCCACTCTACTCTATCTGCTCTCCATTGATAATGGCTTTTTATAGTTGTGGTGCACGCGCTTAACTCAGAGTCAGTCAACTCAGAGTTGATTGAACTAACTAATTTCAGCTGGGGCCTGTTCTTCGTACGTTGCTTAAAACATCCGAGATCAAATGAGACATCCAAGATGATATCATTGTGCTAATCATGATCTGGCTAACTCGGTTCTTCGAACACACTTGCCGGATATGATTAGTATAGCTGGTTTGAGTCATCTGAGATAATTGCGTGTTCATGCGCTGGTTAAAAGGGGATATGTATCGATAGTAGAAACATTGATCAGCAACGCTGCTATTGGCTGCTCAGCGTGGGCGTGGCCAAAGAGCGCGCTCAGTTTTTCTCCTTAGCAGAGCAAGAACTAATAGTCAAAGTTTATTCGGAATTTTAATGTTTAATTAAAACGCCAGGGAACACCTCAAAGTCTGCAAAAGCCGGGAGAGAGGGCTGGCAAAAAGTAGCAGACAATTTAAATGCGTTAGAAGTGGCCATGTTAGATGTTTTTATCACTTATTAGCCTATATTTTTGTATTTTAATAATTGCATAATTACTTTGTGCATTGTAATGTCAGAGTCACCACACTAGAACATGGGAACAAATAAAAGTGAAGTACAAAAATATTCTACATAATGGTATTTTTTGTTATATAGTCTCTTTTATAAAAGGCACTGTTAAATAAATGGTTGTCAGATTATAAAAGCAACCAAGAAAAAGGCTGAGAAAAGAAAAGATCTTAGTAGCCTACACTGTAAAATAATTTTTGCTGCATTAAATTAAGGCCGTATAGTCATTTCAACTGTTAAATCTTGAATGATGAATTGCTTTGACTTGTGAAAGTGAAAACTGATAAACTTAGGCCTATGTTATGTTAATGTAAAAATATTAATACTTGTATCTGTTCCCAAGAAAGTGGTGGCTGAAATATGTGCAGTAAGTGGACATTTTCTAACTTTCCAAAATAAATAAAGTATAAGACTTTATAATGTCCATTTGTTTCCATTGCACTAGACAGTGAATAAACCTTCTCAGATAACTGTCATATGGAGGAACTAGCCTACCTGCAAGCGCATAAATAACTTTACTTAATATATACTTGTATGCTTTATGGCTGCAATATAAGTTGCAGGATTCCACATCTACAGAAAGGCCTACAGAAGAGTCTGCACAGACAGAGGAGACATAGGCAGGCCTGCTACAGGTGGGCAGTGTATAGCCAACTTTTCCTTTTTATTTGTTGCATGAGGCATGTGTCTAATATCACTTGTTGCAGGCACTTGACCACTGGCTTTTCTTTACAAAGAACAACTGAAATAAAACTCAAGGAACTAAGCATATTTGTATTTTATTAAACATGTAATGAAAAGTGTGTTTTTTTGGCAATGTTGTGTAATATGGCACATGCAACATGTCACAGGCCCTGTCAGGTGTGCAACCCTCAGACTTTTCAGACACTGACATCTTCCCTTTAGTTAGCCAAAGTTCATTTCATTGTGTGCCCTTGTCCTGGCAAGAGCTGCATTGTAACTGCTGGTTTGGGTCAATGGGGTCATAAAACACCTGTCTGCAGGCAGGAACATGTCATAATCACCTATGAAAAAATGCAGTTCTGTTAGGATCAGCATAAGTGTATGTAATACAGTGAGCTTGATATATTAAATTGTGTAACTTTTCTTACCACTTTCAAATAATGTGCATAAATGTGAATCTCTGAAAATGCTTAAGTCATGCACAGACCCTGGCCATTTTGCTTTCACATTTGTGATATGGAAGATTTTAGTCAACTGCCTTCTTTCTTTTTTTTTTATATAATATTACTAATCTGGAATATTAAGAATCACAATAGTAACTGGGCTGCACATTTACATTGTGAACCCTCTTTCTGTTCACATAATCCCCTTATTGAGGTCTTGATGGCAGTCTATAGCCTATAGTCTACCAATCACGTTAGTGAAGCCTGAGTGACATACTGTAATCGGCATGGACCATGGTCATGATTGCATGATCTTCATAAAAAATTATGATAGCCTAAAAAAAAAAAAAAATGCTTTAAAAAAAAATGCTTTACAACATTGGGTCTTAAGTGGCTTGGAAATTCCACAAAAAAAAAAAAACCTAAAACTGTTTCTTAAACCTAAAAGCGCCAGGTAAACTCCGAATGACACGACAGACAGCACTTTCCATCAAGTTCTCCGCATCTCCAATAGTGTAAAGGAAAGCCACTCGCAAATAATCTTAGGGCAATGCAAACAGTTTGTGCTGTAGCCTAGTTAAAGCCCGACTCCGACAAGTCGAAAATAAATGTGCGTTTCCAACAAATTAATAATGTAAACGACAATCTCACGAGTCCCGAGAAAAAATATATATCTCGGAGAGTGCACTATCGCGCTGCGCTGGACTTCCCGTATCAGCTCCGCTTATGAAGCCGCAGTCTAATCCTGTTAACATGAAATAAGCCTGCTCCCGAGCAGGTTTAAGATTGCGCACCTGTTGCTATGACAGCAAGTCCAGGATGAGCGTCGAAGAACCAAACAATCCAAGATCATGCCAAATCCCCAACAATCAAATCCAGCTAACTGAGTTAGCGACGTACGAAGAACGGGCCCCTGTTCTGTAACCTAAAACGATGGGAGTTTCACATCTCAGGGTAAGTCAACTCAGAATTCAAGTTTTAACCCAGAGTTGGTTGAACCTCCTTTCTGAAACAGGCCCCTGGTCTCTTTACTTTTCATTCTCCATCAGCACAACAACCTCTTCCTCTGCCCTTCCTACTTTCATATCTAGAACAATATCCCCATCTAGTGGACATTTATCAATTAGCAACGTAATAAGAGAACAACATCTCCCCCTGACTTAATTTGTTTTCATCTGCAGTTACAATGAACATTGCTAAACAATATATTCAGTCGTTTTGTTTTCTTACCGGATTTCTTAACTTATATTAGAGAACACAGAACAATGTCTAACAATGTCTCTTGACAAAACACATATAGCATGAATAGTTACATGAACATCCTTTCAGTTCAAACCACAACTTTACTGAACTAAACTTCTGGGTTTTTCTTTTCCTTCTTTTCCCATTACTTTCTTCTTTGCCTACTTTGGCAGTTTAAGTTACATAGTCCTTAAACCATACTGGCTTCCTTCTACAACGTCCCTCCAATTGGTTGTTAGCACTTCCCGGGGATGCAGTAGGAGTCGATTGTTCAGAGGGTTCAGGAACCTGAGGAAAGTCTGTGTGCAATGGTGCCAAATGAGATACGTCCCAAGTTCGTCCATCACTCAGTTCAAAACTATGTGTCCCCTTCCTTCTAGCAATCTGCACAGGGTTGCTGAACTTTGATTTCCCTTTTCTCACATACACAGGTTTTCTCACCCGTACAAAGTCGCCTTCCTTGAGCCCCGGAGTCTTTGCGTTGCGCTTTGTATCCAGGTATGCTTTCATTTTCCTCTGGTTTCGCATCACTTTTGTTTTCAGCTTTTTTTATAGCAGGATTCACATTGCACTTTGGAAGAATTGTCTATTTTGTTCTCATTTTCCTTCCAAACATCAGCTCAAAAGGAGAAAGATCCGTAACGAAAATCCGCAACGAACGATGTCCAAGGAGCTCTCTCCCTTTCTGCAGTCAGAATAGCCTCCTTCAGTGCCTTATTCCAGCGCTCCACAGCTCCATTTCCTTCTGGGTGGTATATAGAAGTACGGATGTGCTTTACATCTCTATCTTGTAGAAATAGTTTGAACTCCGTTGACAGGAACTGAGGCCCATTGTCAGTAACAATCTCCAGAGGATTCCCTTTTTGGCTGAACACTGACCTCAGAAAACAATTAATGGTGATGCAGTCACATGAGGTGCAAAAGCTACCTCTGGCCATTTTAAATGGAAGTCAATCAAAGTGATAGCGAATCTACAACTAACAGGACCAATGCCGAAAGGACCCACCACGTCGATGCCCAGTTTCTGCCACGGACCGACTGGATAGTCAACTGGGGTAACTGGTGCATGTGTGGTTCTAGCAGTTTCATCATTGAGTTGGCAGGTGACGCAGGTTGCAATTGTGGACTGTACCTGCGAATCCATCTTAGGCCACCAGTATAGCTCCCTAAGCCGTTTCTTGGCCCTCACAATGCCTTGATGGCCATCATGAGCGAAGGTGACCAGACGTGAACGTAAACTAAGTGGCACAATCAGTCTGTGTGGTCCTCTTAGCACATACGAGTCCAAAATAGACAGTTCGTCTCGTATTGGAAAGCACCTGGACATGTCCGGATGTAGGGCTTTGGGTGTAGCGGGCCAGCCGTACTCGATGTATTGGCGAAATTTGGCAAGCTCAGGACATGAGGAGCTTTCAGCAGCACCCTTACGAAAAAGAAGTTTATTCAAGTGTGCTATTAGTATACTTCTTTTAAACTAAAAATAAGAAAGTATACTTTCAGTATACTTTTTATATACTTCTCAGACATATACTTCATGTACTTCTCAGAAATATACTTCAAATTCCACTTAAGTATACTTGACTTATACTGACAGAAAAGTCCAAGTATATTTGGCCTATACTTGTACTCAATCTTTTGATCGAGATATACTTAAAAGTTTAATTATTCAAAGTATACTTGGCTTGTAGTTGTGTTAACTCTTTTGATCGAGTCTATATTTAAAGTATATTAAATATACTTTTTTTTACATCATATACAGACTTATGAAACTTTGATTGAAAATATTGATTAAAATATTGATATAAAACAGATATGTTTCTAATTCTGCGTATCTGAATTTTTATGTAGGCTAGTCCACTGGTGTACATAGGAATTTACTTTAATTCAACTTTTCCCCACCATTGACTGAATTTTCCAGCTATCCATGTTTTCACTGGTATACGGTAGGGGGCGCTATGACACATCTTCTAGTACAGAATCTCCGGATCAAAACACAGGAGAAGAAGAAGCTGAAACAAGTGATAGAAGATTGCTCACTCAAATGTAAAATAATGTGATCATCAAACATTAAACAGCTTGTAAATCAAAACTGCTTAATGTTTCCAAATGAAGCGTAACCCATTAAGAGAAAACGACTGAAGCTGTGATCATCGTTCTGAATCTGATCAAGGCGTAGTCTTTGACAAAAATGTGATTTTCTCAACTATTTTGTTTAAAATGTTGCCTTTCTTTATGAAACTTAACTTAACTTAACTTAATTAAAGGTTTTTAAAATTAAAGTACAGTTAAAGGTATTTTTCAAGTATAAAAAATAACATTTGAACATAGTAGTATAGGCCTACTGCAAGTGCAAAATTGTTATATAAATAGTAAACTATAAGTATAATGTTATACTTTTTTTTTCGTAAGGGCAAACTCGGCCACAGGAACAGCTGACAGGAGTGCAGTGATAGCAGCAACAGTTTTGGGTTCAGAATCAAAGTCAGAATTAATTTCATTTGGCAATGGAAGACGCGAAAGGCAATCCACTACCTGGTTGTCTAGAAATGATCTTAGTGTGGGCGCATCCGAAGGTGGTGGAGCATTACGTATTGCTTCCAAGTGGCTGTGATCTGGCATCATCCCTCTTTGGAGATGGTATGTCCCAGAAATGTGAGCTTCTCCTGGCAAAATGTACATTTCTTCTCATTTAGATGCAGACCTGCTTCTTGTAGTTTGTGCAGCACTATTTTTAGGTGAGCATCATGGCTAGTAACAGAGTCACCAAACACAATTATGTCATCCAGATAACACTGGACGCCTGTAACACCCCTGAGAATAGTAGACATCAGATTTTGAAACGCCGCTGGGGCTGATGCTAATCCGTAGCAAACTCGCTTGAAACTAAACAAACCATCATGTGTTATACAGTAAAAGCAGTGAGGTCCCTACTGTCCTCATGTAGTGGTACCTGATGGTAAGCATTTGCCAGGTCGATTGTAGAAAACATCACAGCACCTCTCAGCTTTGAAAAGAGTTCTTCAGTGTGTGGGATGGGGTAGCTGTCCACAACGATGGCTTTGTTGTGTTCCCTGAGATCCACACACATTCTGATGTCTCCAGATTTCTTTTGAGTAACTACGATGGGCGAAACCCAAGACGAAGCATCCACTCACTCAATAATATCCACTGCTAGTAGGCGGTTCAGCTCTGCAGACACAGCATCCCTTACAGAGAAAGGTAGTCTGCGTAGCTTCTGTTGCACACGAGTGAAGTTTTCATGCATTTTCACTTTGTGTACATAGTTCTTTGCACAGCCAAAGGATGGCGTATCAGTATTGAACACTTGACACTGACTGTTTGGGGGTGAGTACTCTATTTCCTGTTATGCACAAGTTCAAGGAATATATTAAGTCCATGCCCATAAGTGCGTTTCCACTTTTCACAATATATAATGTGGCAGGTACTGAATGTTCACCATGTCGTGCAGACGTCTTAATCATCCCAGCACTGGAAGGTCATCTTCTGAATATGTGACAAGAAACACACCAAGGGTAGTTCAGAGAAGTATTGCTTATATATATGTTCTGGAAGCAAAGATACGGATGATCCAGTATCAACAATTAGTTCTTGCGTTGTAGTGCCAGAAAATATACCCATTTCAATGTAACACACAATTTTGTTTGCAGACTAACTGTGTTAGTCATGTACAAAACAGTCAGTTCAGGGATTTCTCTTTTGTCCTGTCTTCGTCCAGAGCGGCACACTTTTGCTAAATGTCCCATTTTACCACACAACTTGCATGTCTTATGTAAAGCAGGGCACTGCTTGGAATCACAGCGATAACATTTGTGTGCAGAATGGCTCTGGGTTTTACCTTGTGTGGTTCTACGCATGGTCGTTTCTTTTTTTCTGACATATAGCCGCTGAACAGGTAAGTCGGCAGGTTTTGCAATTTCATGATTCCATGGCATTTTCCACTTGAACAGCCACTTGTACTGCTCTGTCTAACGTCAAATCCACTTCACGTAGTAAGCGTTCACGAATTCGACTGCTGTGCACTTTCTCCACAATTTGATCTCTTAGCATTTCATCTTCTTTGTCACCAAATGCACATAATGACACCATATCACGAAGCGCAGCCACATACTGAAGTATATTTTCGTCATGCCTTGGCTCCCTTTGACGAAATGTATGTCGCTCAGCAATGACATTAACTTTCGGTACAGAATGCGTTCTGAGAGCCGTAAGAGCAGGTCGTACCGGATATTAGGAAGAGTGTAGAAAATTCTCTGTGCTTCTGTGCCCAGGCAGTGAAGCAGTGTAGCACGCTTACGAGCATCAGGCCAGTCATCTCCCTCAGCATGAATCGCCAACGTCCTCAAACATGTGCGTCCATATCCCAAACGGAACTGCAGGCTCACCAGGACAGTGTAAGTATGTAGGAGGAAGATGACCTGCCATCCTCGTCGCCAATTTGTTGTGTAATCACATCAAAATAAACGAGAGCACACGGAGTAGCGAACAGGGCTGCGTTCAGCCCCGACAAAATGTTGCACAACGTTTTTTAAACAGAAACGGTGAAGCGTTGAACACCCTGTTCTGGTGACGCAAGAGTTGCAACTATGGCAGCTGAGAAGGCCATTCTTTGTGTTCTTTGTGAAGAATTTTCTGAGCCTGATGAAGTCGGTATAAATATGTGTTTAATACTACAAAATATGCCCAATGTCACAGTTACTGCACTTGCCGCCCAGAACAAAAGAGTGAAGGGATTGCTGAAACTGAAATGGAAGCACATCTTACCTAATTCAGACTAAAACACATCTATTTAGCCTCACATACTGACTTTATTTGTAGTTCATGCTGTTTTAATACCCTGTATTTTCTTTCTCATTTTTAGGAAAAGCACTTAATTACCATTGTTTATTTCTATACCAAATGTCATACACCTTCAATGAAGCTAAAAATATAAACAACTACATCATTATGTTTATATCCTATATTTTTACAATAAAACTTACGACAAACATGTCTTCTAATATCCTCAGTTGTTGCGTATACCGAGCTGCATCGAACACATTTGTAAATTACTTTCCTTGAACCGATTGTGCGAGTTCACTTTAATACCGCGTGCTTTATATACATGTTGCTGCTGATTGGACTGCAGTTCTGACACACCCACCAAACAAGAGAAAACGTATCTCAAACCCCGTTGCACAGCGGTGCACGCCGTTTCCAGGAAACATGACGTTCAACCTGGAAACCGTAGCAAAAGGTTGCGCACCGTTTTGAACTTGAACGTGCCCCAGGTCTCTTCACTTTTCATTCTCCATCAGCACAACAACCTCTTCCTCTGCCCTTCCTACTTTCATATCTAGAAAAATATCCCCATCTAGTGGACATTTATCAATTAGCAACATAATAAGAGAATACAACAACTGTATGAAGAATTGTTGGGTATAATATGTCACAATTTTACTTTATTTTGCTCTCCTTACTTACAGAAATGCACTATAGTGTCCTGCACACACTAGTGAAGAAATATAAAAAATTATATCTGGTGTCTGAATAATTTTTGGTTTAACTGTTAATCATCTGAATTCACATCAACGATATTCAACACACACTCTGAAATGAATCAGACTCTCTACAGTTGTGGTGTAAAGGGTTTGTGATTGGTGTAATGATACTGGTGTGATGAACACACTTTTCTGATGTCCTCAGGTGTGTGTAGAGCTGAACTGGTGTAATGAACCCTTAATAATGATGGAGGCCAGGCTCACACAGAGGCCAGCTCCAACTATACGGAGAGGATATTCGCCTGTAACGCAGAAACTTCCAAGTTCTAGAATCTGGCGAGGACCGGCCGCTGCACATATATCACCGATAGATCCTCCACTGGCCCAGGAGAAGGCCATGCCTCTGGTGGAGAGAGCTCTGACGCCTGTAGGGATTGCAGGCCTAGAGAAGCGTAGGCTAGAGCGATAGTGTCCACCAGCCAACGGGATAATCTCTGCTTCGTGACCGGAAGCCCTTTGGTGCGGCCACTGAAGCTCACAGAGAGTGTGTCTTTATTTCCCTCTACTGGTTATTATTTTACAGCAGATTGTGCTTTATTTCCCTCTACTGGTTATTATTTTAATGCAGATTGAGCTTCTGGAAGATGTTGGTCTGGATTGCTGAGACTCTCGGCTGATAACACAGTTCCTGAATTCAGAAGCTCAGACTAGTGTTCAACTCTTACACTTCTGCAGGATCTCTCTATGACAGTAACAGTAGAGTAACATCATGCTAGTGTGCGCTTCTGAATTCAGCAAGTGTGTAGATTTATAAGTTTGCAGACACAGTCCAGTAAATACAGTCAATTAATGAGGACTTATAAATTATAATAAGACATGAAACTCCACAAACATTGTTCTTCTTCTGGCTGTTTAGATCCTCATACGGCTCCGCATAAATTTGAGCAAGTTGTAATCTATTCAAACATCCTCTTTATATGTCATTTTTTACACACACACACACACACACACACACACACACACACACACACACACACACACACATATATATATATATATATAAAAATTACAAAAAAAACATTATTTTCTGAACATAGCAAAATATTAAAATATGTATTTTAATTCAAAAATACATAACAAAAATGTTTCTTAAAGTGGTTTAATTTTGTTTTTTCACAACACATACTTACAGATTCACAAAGAACAGTGCAGAAGACCAGTTAAATACACAAAAGCAACATATACATATATATTTGCATAGAAAACTGTAAAAAAATATATACATTTATGAATTGCTCACACAAACACTGTTTGACACAGATACACATTCTCAATCATCAATTGACGTACAGTATTAGATATTTAAGGCTGCTTTACATTAATAGTAACACAGTCACACAGACTCCTGAGGATGGACTGCAGCACACATGTTCATACGCACTGAAAATTAAACATAAATTGCATTAATATGTTGACAGATTCCTCAGAAGGAAATGGTTTTGATTAAATGAGAAAAAATATATTGCTGGACTCGTCAAGAACAACTAGAACATTTGGCAAGATCAATGACCGTGTCATGATTCTGCCTTCATGTCCTAGATCTTTCTTGTTTTGAGGCAGGATCATGACAGACCCATGTTTTTTGTGCTGCACATGGCCATTTGTTTGGCCATGTGCTTGCGTTGTCTCGTCACGTTACCCCGCCCCCTTGTTACCCTTGTTGAGTCTTCATTATTACTTCACCAGTGTCACCTGTTATGTTGTCATTAGTTCCCTATTTAATCCCCTTGTGTTTGCTGTCCTGTGCTGGTTCATTGTTAATCAATGTGTGATTCTCAGTGTGTGTAAACCTTCCTGTGAGTATCCTGTGAAGAACTCTGTTTGTAAAGTCCTGATCTTGTAGCTGTTGTTAGTTTATTGTCTAGTTATCAGTTTAATCTTAGTCTAGTGTAGTTTGTCTTGTTTTGCCCCCTTGTGGGTTTTGTTTTCCCTGTTTTTCTGTAATAAACCCTTGAGATGTCTGCAAATGGTCTGCGATTGGGTTCTCTCCTTCTAAACCATGACAGAATGAACCAGCCAACAAGGAGCCCAGCAGACAGAATGTCTTCCCCGTTTCTGTGTCAGTCAGAGCACCACCGAACAAGCAATCCAGCTGACTTGCCTGTTTTCCCTACTCTGCAGCCATCAGACCCCGAACAGTGGTGGCAGTCAGTCATCGTTGACAGCCAGGAGGGCAAGCTTCCTTTCCCTCCTCAGGGTAAGCTGACCCTGAGGAAGTACGCCCAGGTCGTAGAAGAAAGGAGGTTTTTATTGCCGGACGTCCTGGTCAATAGCTACCTCATTGCGGGTCTCAACATCCCTCCCCCTCTCTCCGAACGAAGAGGACTGGTCAGCCGCCCTTTCCACAGTATGGTGGAGAGTCTGTCTCGGAGGGAGCTGCAGAGTTCTACAAGGTCTTCTTCCGCTTCACTTCCTGTGATCCCTGAGGGTCGTCTGCTAGCCGTCGCTACACATGGGGACCAACCCAGTCCTGCCGCGACTCCTGAGACACCTTCCACGTCCTTCAAGCTTCAGGGTAAGCGTGGAAGGCACCCGTCGTGGGAGTCAGCATCGGAGTCTTCCTGCCCGGAGTCCTCCTCGCCTGCGCTGAGCTCCCCAGTTCCTGTAACGGTTCCCGCTTTACCTCCCTCTCCTGTCACCAGTCCATCCATGGCATCTGCTCCGCGGCCTAGGAGAAAGAAGAGGAGAAAGGGAGCCTCTCGTTCTCTGTCTCTGTCTGTCCCAGAGCCCGCCACGGCAAGCGCGGTTCCTGAGCCCGCCACGGCAAGCGCGGTTCCTGAGCCCGCCACGGCAAGCGCGGTTCCAGAGCCCGCCTCGGCAAGCGCTGTTCCAGAGCCCGCCTCGGCAAGCGCTGTTCCAGAGCCAGCCTCGGCAAGCGCTGTTCCAGAGCCAGCCTCGGCAAGCGCTGTTCCAGAGCCAGCCTCGGCAAGCGCTGTTCCAGAGCCAGCCTCGGCAAGCGCTGTTCCAGAGCCAGCCTCGGCAAGCGCTGTTCCAGAGCCAGCCTCGGCAAGCGCTGTTCCAGAGCCAGCCTCGGCAAGCGCTGTTCCAGAGCCAGCCTCGGCAAGCGCTGTTCCAGAGCCAGCCTCGGCAAGCGCTGTTCCAGAGCCAGCCTCGGCAAGCGCTGTTCCAGAGCCAGCCTCGGCAAGCGCTGTTCCAGAGCCAGCCTCGGCAAGCGCTGTTCCAGAGCCAGCCTCGGCAAGCGCTGTTCCAGAGCCAGCCTCGGCAAGCGCTGTTCCAGAGCCAGCCTCGGCAAGCGCTGTTCCAGAGCCAGCCTCGGCAAGCGCTGTTCCAGAGCCAGCCTCGGCAAGCGCTGTTCCAGAGCCAGCCTCGGCAAGCGCTGTTCCAGAGCCAGCCTCGGCAAGCGCTGTTCCAGAGCCAGCCTCGGCAAGCGCTGTTCCAGAGCCAGCCTCGGCAAGCGCTGTTCCAGAGCCAGCCTCGGCAAGCGCTGTTCCAGAGCCAGCCTCGGCAAGCGCTGTTCCAGAGCCAGCCTCGGCAAGCGCTGTTCCAGAGCCAGCCTCGGCAAGCGCTGTTCCAGAGCCAGCCTCGGCAAGCGCTGTTCCAGAGCCAGCCTCGGCAAGCGCTGTTCCAGAGCCAGCCTCGGCAAGCGCTGTTCCAGAGCCAGCCTCGGCAAGCGCTGTTCCAGAGCCAGCCTCGGCAAGCGCTGTTCCAGAGCCAGCCTCGGCAAGCGCTGTTCCAGAGCCAGCCTCGGCAAGCGCTGTTCCAGAGCCAGCCTCGGCAAGCGCTGTTCCAGAGCCAGCCTCGGCAAGCGCTGTTCCAGAGCCAGCCTCGGCAAGCGCTGTTCCAGAGCCAGCCTCGGCAAGCGCTGTTCCAGAGCCAGCCTCGGCAAGCGCTGTTCCAGAGCCAGCCTCGGCAAGCGCTGTTCCAGAGCCAGCCTCGGCAAGCGCTGTTCCAGAGCCAGCCTCGGCAAGCGCTGTTCCAGAGCCAGCCTCGGCAAGCGCTGTTCCAGAGCCAGCCTCGGCAAGCGCTGTTCCAGAGCCAGCCTCGGCAAGCGCTGTTCCAGAGCCAGCCTCGGCAAGCGCTGTTCCAGAGCCAGCCTCGGCAAGCGCTGTTCCAGAGCCAGCCTCGGCAAGCGCTGTTCCAGAGCCAGCCTCGGCAAGCGCTGTTCCAGAGCCAGCCTCGGCAAGCGCTGTTCCAGAGCCAGCCTCGGCAAGCGCTGTTCCAGAGCCAGCCTCGGCAAGCGCTGTTCCAGAGCCAGCCTCGGCAAGCGCTGTTCCAGAGCCAGCCTCGGCAAGCGCTGTTCCAGAGCCAGCCTCGGCAAGCGCTGTTCCAGAGCCAGCCTCGGCAAGCGCTGTTCCAGAGCCAGCCTCGGCAAGCGCTGTTCCAGAGCCAGCCTCGGCAAGCGCTGTTCCAGAGCCAGCCTCGGCAAGCGCTGTTCCAGAGCCAGCCTCGGCAAGCGCTGTTCCAGAGCCAGCCTCGGCAAGCGCTGTTCCAGAGCCAGCCTCGGCAAGCGCTGTTCCAGAGCCAGCCTCGGCAAGCGCTGTTCCAGAGCCAGCCTCGGCAAGCGCTGTTCCAGAGCCAGCCTCGGCAAGCGCTGTTCCAGAGCCAGCCTCGGCAAGCGCTGTTCCAGAGCCAGCCTCGGCAAGCGCTGTTCCAGAGCCAGCCTCGGCAAGCGCTGTTCCAGAGCCAGCCTCGGCAAGCGCTGTTCCAGAGCCAGCAGTCATGAGGGCTGCAGAGCGAGCAGCGGCCGATTCAGCTGCTAAGGCTGTTTTGCGGTCTGTTTCGGCGAGCCACGAGATGCCGATTGTCATCGCTGCAAGAGCCTTGTCCGAGTACCTGTCCAGTCTAGCCAAGATTCTGGAGATTCCTGTCCCAGCTAATGTGTTCAGCCCTGTCCCTAATTTTGTGTCCAGCCCTGTCCCAGCATCACAGTCTACATCTTTCTCCACTCCCTTACCACCTGCCTCACCCATTGTCTTCGCTCCGCTGCCGACTGTAGCTGTTCCCTCTGTCACCACTTCACCCCGGACTGTTTCCCCCAAGACTGTTCCTCGTGTGTCCCCATCCAAGTCTGCCCGGTCCCCTTGCCCTCAGCCATCGTCCTGTCCACCCAAGACCACAGTTCCACCCACCCACCCTGGACATTCCCCCATGAACTCTGTGTTGTCTCCGCCTCTTCCTTGTTTTTTATTTTTATTATGTCACCCCAATCCTGTCATTGTGTATTCATGTCTGCCTTTATTAGTTTTTGTCATGTATTGTTGGTTTGTGTCTATGTCTCAGTCGGTCTTGTCCCGTGTTTCATGTTCCCTCTAGGGAGCGTCTGGAAGCCGCTCCTTGGGGGGAGGGTTCTGTCATGATTCTGCCTTCATGTCCTAGATCTTTCTTGTTTTGAGGCAGGATCATGACAGACCCATGTTTTTTGTGCTGCACATGGCCATTTGTTTGGCCATGTGCTTGCGTTGTCTCGTCACGTTACCCCGCCCCCTTGTTACCCTTGTTGAGTCTTCATTATTACTTCACCAGTGTCACCTGTTATGTTGTCATTAGTTCCCTATTTAATCCCCTTGTGTTTGCTGTCCTGTGCTGGTTCATTGTTAATCAATGTGTGATTCTCAGTGTGTGTAAACCTTCCTGTGAGTATCCTGTGAAGAACTCTGTTTGTAAAGTCCTGATCTTGTAGCTGTTGTTAGTTTATTGTCTAGTTATCAGTTTAATCTTAGTCTAGTGTAGTTTGTCTTGTTTTGCCCCCTCGTGGGTTTTGTTTTCCCTGTTTTTCTGTAATAAACCCTTGAGATGTCTGCAAATGGTCTGCGATTGGGTTCTCTCCTTCTAAAACATGACAGACCGAGTCCAACATGAGTCCTGAGACGAGAAGCATTTTAGAAGCTAGAGAGCAATTGATAATAATTGATAAAACTAAGTTGATATTAAAATGGCATTTAAGCCAATTCATAGGTCTTTAATGTGTTGAACAAAGTTGTAACGGTTTCTTTTGGAACAAAGGATGTTTCTATGCTGATCTTGTTTAATGTTATGTAACAGATTAATCAATGCATTGAGATGAGGTTTTCTGGTGTTTTTAGGAACAGGAGTTCATTGCAATAAGTTTTGTATTGAAAATTGTATCAGTGATCTTTAATTTGCCTACAATTTTCTGAATAAGTTAGTTTAACTAATAAAAAAAAAAAAAAAAAAAAAAAAACATGCAAAAAGAGAACAGAAAATGAGTTAAGTCAACAAAAGATTTTTGACAGTTTAGAAACCGGAATAAAGAACTACAGCACTAGTTTAAATAATTTTTATTGTGTTTTATTAGTGACAAATTTGGGGAGAGGATAAATATTCCAAAATTGAAAATACAGTATGAGAATTAACTGCACAATTACTAGACATGTTTTCCTTGGATATTATAGGCCAAATTGCAAGCACAATATGTGGAAAAATAAAAAAGAATTGAGATGCTTCCAACTGTTGCTCTTGCATTCTTGTGGCTCAGTGACTCACCTGAATGAATGGCTAATTAAGTATGCAGGCCCCATTGTCTCCTCAGGTGTGAACCACTAAATATGCATGATCTGTGACGCCCACTCCGCACATTGCCTTTCCAAACAGAAAGTGCTTTGCACAATTCAAATCAATGTATTGTGTTATGTGAATGATAAGGCAGGGTGATTTTCACATCATTTTGAAGAAAAAACACTAGGTGATGACATCTATTAGACAAAAGTCTTATTGGCACATATTTAGTATGTGTTTTATGGCCTTATTTCAGAAACTTTAGTTTTTAGTTTTTTCAATAACCACGCATAAACATTATTCTCTCAAAAATGCAGACATGTACATTCTTGTTGCTCACATATTATGGTAGCCCTGTTTGTGCTAAATAGTGTGTATTTTTTTTTTTTTTTTTTTTGCCATTATTATGTTTATAAGCAACTGAAAAAAGCACAAATGTCAGGGCATGTCAGAACATCTCAAGGACTCCCAAAACACCTTAGACCCCAGAGGGTTAAGATAATGTATTTTAATTAAAGAACGAATAAAATCTGCTCATACCAAGTCAAAACGTAAAAGTTATTAATAATAACATTACAATTACAAAATACCAAGACATTGTTTAATCTCAGTAGCAAATTGAGTTGCAATTTTTTTGACATGAATCTAGTTCTTAGATTCAGGAACGGCTGAACGCGTCTTCTCCACACTCACTTACAAACATTTTTTTCGCCTATCGTGCATCGGCGATTCCATCGTTCGACTACGTACACGCACGTACACGCTACGTTAAGTAAAAGTAAGGTGCACAGTCACTGCTTTCCTGCTGCTCGTGTTTCTGAAATCGCTACGAGATTCTGAACAGTGACGAGCGCGTCAGAACTGTTGTCCTGCACGCGGGAGTGAACGACATCAGGCTGCGCCAGACGGAGGTTCTGAAGAAAGACTTCAGGAATCTGATCGATACGGTACGCAGGACATCGCCTGAAACAACGATCATAGTGTCAGGACCGCTTCCCACGTACTGACTAGGACATGAAAAGTTTAGTAGATTATTCGCGCTAAATGAATGGTTAATGTCATGGTGCAATTCTGTCGGATAACATCTCCAAAATGTTAAATACCTTTTGACTAGTAACCAAAAGTCAAAATCATAGTCTCTGCTGCACCAATTTAACTGATATAAATACTAGTTTTGAACATTGCATAGAAACTGCGTCTATTCCTCATTAAGTGAGATCAAATAATAAATCTGCAGGATCTAGGAAAAATCTAATTGTTATTAAACCAGAAAATGTTGCTATTATTAAACAGAAACAATTTCTAAAGCTAGGTCTTCTAAACATTAGATCACTCACACCTAAGGCAGTTATTGTAAATGAAATAGTCACAGATAATAGCTTCGATGTACTTTGCCTTACTGAAACCTGGCTTAAACCAAATGATTATTTCGGTCTAAATGAGTCTACTCCATCAGGATACTCCTATAAGCATGAGCCCCGTCTGATTGGTCGTGGCGGTGGTGTTGCAACGATCTATAAAGATATTCTTAATGTTACTCAGAAAGCAGGTTATAAGTTTATTTCATTTGATTTACTTGTACTAAATGTTACGCTCTTGGATGTTAAAAAAACATCCCTATTATCTCTAGCCTTGGCTACCGTATATAGACCGCCTGGGCCTTACGCTGAACTCCTAAAAGAGTTTGCAGATTTTCTCTCAGACCTATTAGTCAATGTCGATAAAGCATTAATTGTTGGAGATTTTAACATACATGTAGATAATCCAAATGATGCGTTAGGGGCTGTGTTTACAGATTTATTAAACTCCTTTGGGGTCAAGCAAAACTTTACCGGACCAACTCATCGTTTTAATCATACACTCGATTTAATTATATCATATGGAACCGATCTAACCGATATAGATATTATACCGCAAAGTGACGATGTCACTGACCATTACATGGTAACTTGCATTTTACGTACTCCTGTAATATATCATGCTGCGCCGCATTATCGATTAGGCAGAACAATCCTTCCATTAACCATAGATAATTTTTCAAATTGCTTATCTGATCTGTCTCAGCTGCTCAGTGAACCCAAACAAACAGATGAATTAGAGGAATTAACTAGCACTATGAGAACTATTCTCTCTGGAAAATTGGATATTGTTGCACCCATATGATTAAAAAAGGTCAGAGAGAAAATTAAAGCACCGTGGTACAACAATACTATGCATGTTCTAAAGAGAGAAACCCGTAATTTAGAGCGTAAATGGAAACAAACTAATTTAGAGGTCTTTAGAATCGCGTGGAAAGGCAGTATGTCACGTTATAAAAAGGCCCTAAAAGAGGCCAGGGCTGAGCATCCCTGCAAACTAATAGAAAAAAACCAAAACAATCCTAGGTTTTTTTTAACACCGTGGCTAGACTAACAAATAAACAGACATCTCCCGAACAAAATATCCCATTACAGTTTAGTAGTAATAATTTCATGAAGTTCTTCACTGAGAAAATAGAAAACATCAGAACCACAATTGTAAACGTTCAATCTTCGATCGCGCCTTATAATTCAGCCTCAATTATCACCCCGCAAGAACAATTACAGTGCTTTACATCTATAGAACAAAAAGAGTTAAATAAACTTATCATTTCATCTAAAACAACAACGTTTATTAGATCCTATACATTTAAACTGGCAGTTATAAAACCTCTCATTAAGAAACCACAATTAGACCCGCATAATCTAGCAAATTATAGACCCATTTCAAATCTACCTTTTATGTCTAAAATACTAGAAAAAGTTGTGTCCACCCAACTGGGCTCTTTCTTGCAAGAAAATGACATCTACGAAAAGTTTCAGTCAGGATTCAGGCCGCATCATAGCACTGAAACTGCGCTCATTAAAATCACAAATAATTTACTTTTAGCTTCTGACCAAGGCTGTATCTCAATACTAGTTTTACTTGATCTCAGTGCTGCGTTCGATACTATAGATCACACAATACTCTTAGATCGACTACAAAATTATACTGGTGTTCAAGGACAAGCATTAAGCTGGTTCAGATCATACTTATCTAACCGCTACCATTTTGTCTATTTAAATGGAGAAACATCGATCATTACTCCTGTAAACTATGGAGTGCCGCAGGGATCTGTGTTAGGCCCTCTGTTATTCTCAGTATATATGATGCCACTTGGAAATATTATAAGGAAACATGGAATTAGTTTCCACTGTTATGCTGATGACACTCAAATCTATATTCCATCACGGCCAGATGAAAACGCTAAATTATCCAAATTGACAGAGTGTGTTAAAGATATAAAAGATTGGATGACGCACATTTTTCTTTTATTAAATCCAGACAAAACAGAGGTACTACTTATCGGTTCAAAAAACTGCCCACAGAACCTCTCACAATACAACTTTAACATAGTAGGATGTCCTGTTACTTTATCCTCTACAGGAAAAGACCTGGGTGTTATACTAGACTGCAACCTGTCTTTTGAAAATCATATTTCATATGTTACAAAAACAGCCTTTTTCCACCTTAGAAACATTGCTAAGCTACGTAACATGCTATCAGTTTCTGACGCAGAAAAGTTAGTTCATGCATTCATGACCTCGAGACTAGATTACTGTAATGCTTTATTAGCTGGTTGTCCTGCATCCTCAATAAACAAGCTACAGTTAGTCCAAAATGCCGCCGCTAGAGTTCTTACTAGATCAAGAAAATATGATCATATAACACCAATTCTATCATCTCTACATTGGTTACCTATAAAGTTCCATATTAATTACAAGGTATTGCTACTGACTTATAAAGCCCTAAACAGCTTAGCTCCAGTCTATTTAATCGATCTTCTATCGCCCTATAATCCATCGTGCTCCTTAAGATCACTAAATTCGAGGCTTTTGGTCATACCTAGGATATCTAGGTCCACCAAAGGAGGGAGAGCATTTTCACATTTAGCTCCAAAACTCTGGAATAGTCTTCCTGATACTGTTCGTTGCTCAGACTCGCTCTCCCAGTTTAAAACTAGATTAAAGACGCATCTCTTCAGCCAGGCATTCATATAATACTTTTAATCTTACAGTTAAATCCGACCTCTAGTTCATAAACGCCAGAGGAGAACTGGCCCCCGACTGAGCATGGGTTCTCCCAAAGTGTTTTTTTTTCTCCATTAGGTCGCCTGATGGAGTTTTTCGGTTCCTTGCCACTGTTGCCTTTGGCTTGCTCAGTTGGGGATATTTGGGGATATTTAATTTAATTAATCAATTAACAATACTATTGATCAGCATTACCAAACGTGGACGTTTTCCACTAGAAACAAACATTGATGTATTGTTTTAATTTAATACTGTGAAGCTTCTTTGATACAATCTATGTTGTGAAAAGCGCTATATAAATAAACTTGACTTGACTTTTACTGTGGTGATCTGATAGCAGATAAAGATGGTGATTTGAGGGATCAGTCGTTCTTATACAGTATATGAACTTGCGACAATTGCCACAATGCATATTTTCTATGACTTTTCACAATTCATTTTAAAATAGGTACTGCATGTTAGATGTACATCAAGAGTATAAAGTATAATGTATAAATAAATGTAAATGCCTCAATCTTGTGGTTCTGATGATGAATCCAGTGTGTTTGTGGACATGAAGCAGTAATACTGTAGTCCAGCATCTGATCTCTAAAGAGCTTCATGGGTAAAGATGGCGCTAGATTACTGTTAAACAGTTCAGAGTTCAGAACTGTGCAAAATACACGCATGCTTTCATTTAGATTTGGCACAGCAAGTTTTAGCTCCATATCGGTCTCAGATGGTGATGGATTCATCATCTAGTGTCAAAGCTGCTCAGATCCTGGAGAAAATATTAGAGGAGTCCTTTTCTGCTCTTCTTTACTGGAAAGATCTGCAGCTGAAAAATACACACATTTGTGTAGAAGTCATTTTTAATTGCTGGATATAATTTACATGCTAGCTCAAGAAAATAGTTGATCTAACATATCTTAATCACATGAGATTGTAAGAAATGTGAGAATATTTGTGTAAAGTGTGTAATATCTGCTCTTTTCTCATGTGAAACTGTGAGGTGTTCTGAACACGACATAGAGACAGTGCAGTCGAGCGATAGTGTCCCCCTGAACCATGTCATCCAGGCATATCGAGCCCCGGGACAAAACATCATCTACAGAAAGAGAAAACATCCCAACATCACTATCAGCATCAGAGAAGCTCAGAGCCGCAGTAGTCAGCTGATGACACATGGTGGCGCTGTTCTACAACAAAACACATCAGCATTAAAATACACAGTGGAGGACAGAAACACTGGAGCTGACAGCCTGTCCAGCATTAAAGAAATATTATGTTTCACTCAGCACTTACTTTTTCAGCAGCTTCAACTCTGTTTGAGAGCTCAAGATTGCAGGAACAGACCAATGATGAACTGGGGTGTGTTTCCCGTACAACAACGTAACTCGCTGGTTCACTACCATAGTATGATGCATCGTTGAAGAAATCAACTAGCTAGTCACGACTGTTTCCCGAAACCGTATTGTCGCAAATTGGTCGTTCAACCCATAGAGGTGCCATGCTGATAATACAGCTGTGAATGACGAACTCGTCCTGCTTTACTACTTCTTATATAATTTGTGGTTGTCAACAACCTTTGTTGCATTACCGCCACCATCTCTACTGGAGTGTGAAGCACTTGAAGGATCAGGAAATAAATAGAAACAGCCCATAATATTACTTATAATGTCCCCATGCATATGTAGCAGACTTCAAGTGGTAACCACAGGACACCATGGAAACACGACCACACTATGACTGAAGTGATGATACTCGGAGTTGTTTATTCACCTTAAACAGAGTAGTGAGGCACAATTAGGGACATACAGGAGGCCAACTCTCTCATTCCTCCGCTTCCCTGTCTGCATACACCATGTGTCTGAGCGCGAACGCTTAAAGGTGAACTAAGTAACTTTTTTACCTTAACTGAACAGCTTCGGAGTCATTGGAATGGTTATATTACTTATTTCGGGTTGAATGGTGGTCGTTTCGCACCCCCCTGGTGCCCGTGAGCGGAAAATACGCACTTGCAACTTTGAGCCGGCGGGCCGCTGGCCACCGCGTCAGGAAATCTCGCGTGATATCAGGTCTCGCGATGTAAACAATTGCCTTACGGCCAAAAAAAATCTGCTAAAATGCCGTCATTATTGCGCTCCCTCACGCTGTCCGAAACCCAAATGAAAAAGACATTTTAAAGAATGTCCCATCTGCTTTGATGTCGTTGGTCTACTAGCCTCTGATGTCCGAGAATCGCCTACGAGTTTTTATAACAGTGTTGTCAAATATCTATTCCGAAGCTGTGGGGGGAGCTCTAGAGAGAAACCTGCGAGCAAAAAGCGAGAATACAGCGAAGAAATCCCGAAGTTACTGAGTGCTGCTTTAAAGGAGAAACGATATATTTTCCTTTAACATATGTCAGTTATGGTGCTGAATTACCCCACATAACAGGACAGCACTCATAGGAAACATAGATGGAAATTAACATACAAACATGTTATAAATTCACTTAAATGCACATATGAATGTACTTTAAACTGATTGTTGAACTACTGTGTGTATAATAAAGTTCCTTTTTTTTTTTACACAAACAGTCTCATTGTATGAAAATATACCACAAGGCATTTAGTAAGAAATTAGCCCTAGTATATACTGGAGGTACACATCTATCAAGTTGAACTCACACATTACATAGTAAACAGTCAAATAAATGATCACAAATTGAAAAAACATACCTTAAACAGAGTAGTGAGGCACAATTATGGACATACAGGAGGCCTACTCTCTCATTCCTGCATTGAAAGACGCACATGAGAACGAAGCTCTAACTTTAACACGGTTAAAAGAGCAACTTACGAAGAAAATAATCGAATCACACTCATACACATTATGATATAACCTCTTAACAGTGTTTTGACATATAGATAAAGTGATTTCATTACAGAAAATCAGTTAATACAAGACAAATAGGAGAGTCTGCATACACCATGCGTCTCTCGATCGGAACCATTGAAAATAGTACATTGAAAACAAGTTTTGCTGAAGTTAACAGTTTATACTATTTCTTATAACACATAAAAAAATAAAATAAAATAAAAACTCAAACGCCTAAATTGACCGGCTACACGTACATAAAGCACTTTAACTTGTCTATCTAAACCTTTTTCTTTGAAATGTTTTAATACTAATCTATAATTTTGCCTGTCCAGATTCTCTAGAATCAGTTTTTAGTAAATTAAAGGTAGGTTATAGTTACACAGCTCTTCAGTTTTGTTCTAAATCATTTTTTATATTATGTTTTATAGTGTAAAAGACCTTCTCAGCACAATCAAAATATATACATCTTCCTGTTGCAGAGTTTCCTATTGTCAATAAAATATAATTTAAGCCACAATGTCTTACATGATGACAATAATAAAAGTATTTTCATTCACATTTTTTAACAGCTTTCAATACTGTTTTTGCATCAAGCAAATATAATTTTTCTAATTTCATGCCATGACCTCTTTAACCCTTTCATGCATAGAGGTCACTACAGTGGACAGCTATTAAAAAAGCATTTTCTTGAATTTGCACGGGTTTTGTTTGCATAGTTGCACATCAGCCTCTTCAGTGGACCCTGGTGCATCATCCTATACACTGCAACCAAGCAAGCCGTTGTGTGTCGATTTTTTCCCCCTCCAAACCAAGATGGCCAATGGTCAGTCAGAAATGCAAAGTTGCTCCGGAATATCCACCCATTCCTTCTATCCTAGGAGACTCTTGTAGGTAAAAAATTGCATCAAGCAATATCTAATCCTAACTAGTCCTAACACAGTTAAACTTTGCTTGTGAGATCAAAAAGTAATCTGATTACATAATGCACATCACTTGTAATTAATTACTTTACTTGTTAGATCAAAAAGTAATCTGATTACGTAGAGGAGGGCTACGCTAGAAATGTGTCCATCTTGAATATAATCAGAAAGATCAGCTAATAAGGGTAAATCTCCATACTCTGGTACACTGGAGGAGCATCTGAGTGGTTTCCACAGTTTGACAGGCTGTAGAAATGTCTGATGGAATCACGTCCTCATGTTCTGATATCAAAGATACGCCAAGTTCAACTATGAAGTTCAATTGCCTTTGCACTATTTCACATATTATTTGTATATAGTTTCACATGATTTGATATAATTTTATTGATTAGTTTGTTAAATACACATACTTTATCTGTTTGATTATTGTATTATGTTTAATACAGTATCTCTTCAGTGTAAACCATAAACGCATACTGTCCACTCAATTGGACATCTAAAAAATCTCTTTGAAAAATGACCAAAAAAAATAAAAAATAAAAAATTCAAATCTTCATGCCCTAAGAGCAATAAAAATACATAGGACAAAAATCCTGACTTAGGTTATCATAATTCATGCATGAAAGGGTTAAATCTACGGTGTGGTTCACTTATAACTTGCATTGTAAATGCAAAACTAGCTAGGTTCATTTATTTCACATTGTCAAATCAAAAAATTTGATGGGTTGTATTTTTTTGTAATTTTAGGGTCAGCTAATGACCCTTTTAGCTTGTGTTTGTTTACTTTATTGGATTTTTTAAAAAGTGCAGTGACTTATATTCCTCTTGAAACGTTTAAATAAGATCATATTATTTACTATCAGTTCGTAAAAGAATAAAAAAAATTAATAGCATTTAATGTCATACAGTATACTGTATCTTTATACAAAATAAACATTCAATAAATCATAATGAAAAATGTCATCCATGACACAGTTTAAACATGAACTAAAATAATGATTGAAATATCTGAAACTCTCCGAAACACTCAAAATATATTGGAAACTCTGCAGAAACCCAATTTACATTCACAACCATTTTGCACTCTTGCTGTAATATCTCCATGTCATCCTGCAGCAGCAAAATATACCAAATTTTCAAGAACAGCTCCAATTTCATAAAGTACCATGCAAATATGTGTTTGTAAATATGTCAGGAGTTAACCATTTTGCATGCTCCGTCTACCAGCTATATTCCTGTATTTCAACCATAGACTATATAAAAAAAATAGATTTCAACTGATAGAGCTATAGAATGATACTTCAATGTCACATCTTGGGTTTGATGAACAGGTTTATGTATATGACTCTATTAGAATGGAATGAAACACTGCATTCCTGAGCGTTTCCACTGTTTTCCATGTTCCTGGTCTTCCCGTTCCTGTCTCACCCTCTGGATTTGTTTGTTTGATTGGACTGATTTACTGTGCTCTGACCTTTTGCCTGTCTTTTACTACGATTGTGGATTATCCTTTCATTAAAACACTGCATTTGGATCCTCAACCTTCGTGTCTCGGAGCAGTTTGTTACATCATGTGATATACATGTGCAACACTGATTATATATACAGTATATATATATATATATATATATATATATATATATATATATATATATATATATATATATATATATATAAACACTTTATAAAACCGTTTTAACACTAGGGAAAGAGGGTAGACTGCCCCATTTCCCTGGCTGAACCCTGGGGATTATTCTGCCCCAATGCCTAGAGGTCTAATATCTGTGGTAGTTTTCGCACTCTAGTCGGATAACGATGAAGAACAGGCCCAGGTGGTGTTTCTACTAGAGTGTCTGTAACAGTTACTGGAGAAGGATATGCATTCTTAGAGGAAACACTTACCCAAGGTTCACTTGAAAATGATGTGGGTAAGATTTCTGGTACCACATCCCGACCAGAGTTGATGTGAAATGTGTGTTGTTGTTGTGTCTCCAAATCACATGGATCATCACGGGAGATTGTCGAGGACAACAACTGGTCAACATGTCTCCTCCATGTCAGATTTTCCTTTGTTTCAACGATGTACGAAAGGGGCCGGTTTGTGCAAGAACGGTTGCGGATACCCATTTTACTCCTTTTCCATAATTATGAGCAAGTAAACTGTCACCTCTGTTGAAACTCCTGACCATGAGGTGTGTTTCTATAAGACAATAGAAATGTGTTCAGTCTTTGGTTCAGGGGCGGGGGTATAATGACACGATAACCCCAAAGTAAGCAACCAGACTGAACTGTCAACTCATTCCGTCGAATCAGAGAAGGTTTGAATTTGTCTTCAATCTTTCCTCTTCCCCCATGAGATATCCAGGCCAGAACTTCTGACAAAACAGGGTCAGTTCTCGTGAATCGTTTCACTTGGGCAGCAGTTACAGAAGCACTTTGCACTTCTTTGAAGTAAAAGATGTCGACTTGAGGGCATTCTGGTCTTGTGTCTGGCAGAGGCAGCCTGGACAGTCCATCTGCATTGCAATGCTTCTCAGACCTCCTATATTTGATGTCGTATTGATAAGCCGACAGCAACAGAGCCCAACGCTGCATGCGATTCGCTGCCAGGGAGGGAATGTCAGTTTGGGGACCAAAGATAGAGGTCAGTGGTCTGTGAGCAGGGTAAATCTGCGTCCAAACAGGTACTAGTAGAAAAATGAAACAAAAGCACGCACATCAATCTCAAAAGGGTGCTCGACTAAAAAACATCAAGTAAAAATTAAAGTAAAGTCGGCAACACCTAAGCTCCAAAATTATCAAAAATATTTATTGTAAAGACAACTATCGCATAGCGGTAACGTTTCGAGCACGCGTCTGATGAAGAGCCTGCGTGCTCGAAACGTTACCTCTATGCGATAGTTGTCTTTACAATAAATATTTTTGATAATTTTGGAGCTTAGGTGTTGCCGACTTTACTTTAATTTTTACTCAAACAGGTACTGGTGAAATTTCTTTACACCAAATACGATTGCTAAAGCTTCTCGCTCAATTTGAGCGTAATTACTCTCTGCTGAGTTCAGAGTCCTTGATGCAAAGGCGATTGGCCTTTCTTCACCGGATGGCATTACATGTGAAAGTACCGCACCAACACCGTACGGTGAAGCATCACATGTCAACTGTATCGGTAGTGCAGGGTTGTAATGTGTGAGGACCTCCATTTCCATTGTTTGGACTTGTTTAACAGTTCATGTAGTGGACAAAGTCTACTGGAAAGGTTTGGCACTTTGCATAACAATCCTAGGAATGATCGCAGCTGGCTTACGTTATTTGGAGATGGCACATCCACAATAGCTTTTAACTTTGATGGTGCTTTGTGAAGACCAGTGCTGTGAATTTACGTGTCCTAGATACTCAATGGTGGGCTGGAAGAAGTCACATTTGTCTTTCTTCACCCGAAGGCCATACTCTTTTAGTCTTTGTAGTGTTGCATTCAGGTTCCCGAGATGATCCTCATCATCTTTTCCTGTGAATAACAGATCATCGAAATAACATTGTACTCCATTCAATCCGCTCAGAATCTGGTCCATGGCACACATGAACAACGCTGGAGCCGAAGTTATGCCGAAAGGAAGCCTCTGATATCTGTACAGGCCCTTGTGTGTCACGATGGTCAGCAGCTCTTGGGAAGCAGGATCGACCTGCATTTGGAGGTAAGCTTGATATAAGTCTATTTTGCTGAATTTCTGGCCGCCTGCTAATCCAGCAAAAGGAACTTCAACTTCTACAATTAGCGGCAAGGGGTATTGTTCTACAGTTAAAACTGGGTTGACAGTAACCTTGAAATCGCCACAAATTCTGACTGATCCATCCTTCTTCAATATGGGAAATATTGGCGTGGCCCACTCGCTAACACTCACTTTTTTCAGTACGTCAGGTTCCTCCAGACGGTCCAGTTCAGTTTCTACCTTAGGCTTTATCGCGTAAGGAACGGGGAGAGCTTTTAAGCACTTAGGTTTACTATCAGCCATAATGGCCAGCTTTACAGTGATGTCTTTCATGTTTCCCAATTCATCTCCAAACACCTCTGCATGCTTCCTCAGGATGTGCTGTAGGCTGGTAGTCTCTTTCGCCACTAAATGTACTTCCTGCCACTTTAGCTTTATTTTCTCTAGCCATGATCGGCCCCATTAGAGCTGTGTGACTACTGCCTTTTTCAATATATAGTGGTAAGTTTACCTTCTGTTTGTTTAGCTCTACAGTCACATCCACGACTCCCGAAAGAGGAACAAGCTCACCTGTGTATGTTTTCAAGGTCAGCTTCGCTTCCTTGAGACAGAGGTATGGCCACTTATCTTGGTAAGTTGACTTCGCCATGAGCGATACAGCGGCTCCTGTGTTTTGCTTTCTAAACAGCCTTTCCATCTAGCAGTGGCGTCACCCAGTAGCCATCAGAATTTGTAGACAGACATTACATTTGAATATTCATTTTCATCAGATTCATCCTCTTGTTGTTTCCCTGTATATTCCACCTGATTTATGTTTTTCTTTTTGAATTTTCTGACATAGCTTTTCTTAAACTCCACAGGTTTAGCTGAATTTACTTTCTCATTTTGCTTTTTGTTTTGGCATACATGTTCAATATGCTCTTTTTTCCACAGTTTCTGCAGTCTTTGTCTTTTAACCAGCATTCCTGTGCCTGATGACCACTCTTTCCACAGCGGTGACATGCTTTCTTACCATCATATTTCATTCTTTCACTGTACACTTTATGGACTTGACTGGATGTGCTTAACTCTTGTGCATCTTTTGCAGCTATTTCCATGGATACACTGATTTCCATAGCTCGCTCTAGAGTTAGATTACTTTTGCATAGGAGTTGCTTTTGAATGGTCTCACTACGCAATCTGCACACGAATCTGTCTCTTATAGTGTCACTCAGTGTTGAGCCGAACTCACAGTGTTCTGACAGACGCTTCAGTACAGCAACAAATTGTGCGACCGATTCTCCCTCTCGCTGATTGCGTTTATGAAAGCGGAATCTTTCAGCGATGATGAGGGGTTTTGGTGCATAATGTTCCTGGAGAATTGTTACAATGTCCTTAAATGAGCTATCATTAGGCTTATTAGGCTGGACCAGGCTATGCAGTAGATTATATGTCTTACTGCCCATTACACTGAGAAAAGTTGGTACTAAGAACCTCATCTTTTATCCCATTAGCTTTGACAAAATAATCAAACCGCTCTGTATACGAGCTCCACTGCTCGACAGTTTCATCATATGGTCTGTTGTTTGGCAAATATAATTGGATGTGGTTCCCACTTATTTTTTGTGTTTCATTTTGTCTTTAATTTGAAGTGTTACAACGGAAAGCTGGAAATTTCCATTGTAGAATTGAAAATAATCCAAGATATTTTAAATGAACAAAGACCTTTGCATGACTTTTTTTCTACCCCCCTCTTTCTACCACAATGACCATTTGGAGTTCCTAGGCACAGAGGGGCTGATAGTGATCTAGGCTTGCAGGCCAAATGTTTGTACTTTGGGGGGTTGGTGAACTGTCATACCTTTAGTACAGTGGTGGAAGTGTAATTATCTGATTGGTCAGTTTGAATGTCTCACAGTTGGGTTTTAGTCACATGGTCAAGGAAAGGATAAAAGAAGATTGTAACTGTTGCTCTGCCCCTTTGATGCTCTGGCTCTCTTCTTCTCTGGGTCCCTTTCTTGGGGGCTCTCTTCTTATTCTTGGGGCTCTCTCCTTTTGCCTCCTCTTTTCTTTATCTCTTTCTCTCTCTCTCTCTCTCTCTCTCTCTCTCTCTCTCTCTCTCTCTCTCAGGTAACATTTTTCACATATGCTGGGTACATTTAATAATATAAGTTATCATCATTTCATACATTTATTTTGTAACTATTTTAAGTGTAACCATAACCATATTTTGTCATTAAACATTTTCAATTACAACTAATGTGCTAACTAGTTTTGATTTGGTATTGACTTTGAAGTGCTACATATTGCAATACAATATCGTCGCTATCTATAGCAACGCTCTCCCACAAATATTAAGCTATTGTAACTGCGCTTATTTCCGTCGTTGGTATAAGTGGCAGTGGGTGGTTAAAGACAAGAAATGTGCAGTTTTCTACCATCTTGCCAATAACGTTTCTTTAGTCATTCGGCAGTTCTTGCAGCTTGAACCACTGCAGGAATTCCACCCTTACACCATCAATGGTGGGAAAAGAGTTAATAGAGTTGTAATACAGTGTATTTTTGATTGTAAAATTACAATAATAGATTACCACAAATTAAAGAGGTAAAAGTAATGGTATAAGTAATAGAATAGTACAGATATAATATAATTGAGACAAGCATTAATATAGTTAATTTGACAGATAAACCTCACATAGATAGATCTAGTTAGTTCTTTCAGTCTCTCCATCCAGACATTAATGCTGTACCTCAGATCAGTTGATTTCACTGGTTTGTCCAGAACGATCACTCTTCATGGACACACAGCTGGACTCTGAGTTTCATCTCTGACTGCTGAATTGACTTATAATAGAATACAGTTAATCATTCATATACAAGATTTAATGTGAAGTTGGCAATAGACAATAGACAGCACATGAGAATGTATATTCTGCAACTATTCTGCAACAAAATGAAAATATGATTAACCATTTTATTACTGAATGGTGTCCATAGATTAAAACATAGATTTTCATGTAACATTTAAAAGTGGCGAATGGCGATGCATCATTACTTAAAAGGCAATAGATGATTTAATTGTTAATGTTACTATAATCAAAGGCATTTGAATATGTTTGGTAGGCTGAATTACTCAAATTAACTCATTAAATAAATATTATATAAGGAGATGTTCATAGTAGAGCGTTTGCAGTATAAATGTCACTTCTGTAGAAACAAAAGTCAAGTCACCTTTATTTACATAACGCTTTTTACAATACATATGTTTTCAACACAGCTTCACAGTGATAACAGGACAATAATGCAAAAAGTTTGTTTTGGCTGTAAAACAGATCTAGAAGAAAATAGTGTCATAGTCCAGCTTAAGGTCAGTGTTGATTCATTTCTGTTATAATAGAAAGTTATTACTTTAGTTCATTTATCTCTACAGCCACTCTGGAGAAAACAGTGATGTCATTGTCCAGCTCAGTTCAGTTCTCATATACTGTAATGGTGTCAATGCAGATTAGTATTATTGTTGAATATTAACCCCCTGAGGTCGGCTGTCGCGCCGGCGCAATAGGCTCGTTTTTTTCCTTAACAGTGCAACAGAGACGAAAAATACTCTGTTGATTTTGATCTTACATACTTGTGTTTTACATCCCTTGATCCTGTTAAGTGTGTATTATTTTTGTGTATACTCACAATAAAAACAAAGTGTTGTGCTTTTTGCCAACAGACACACAGGCATGAAGCTTGAATTCTCTTCTTTTAAATTAAGTATTTTTTATATAAAAAAAAATATTCTCAGTTTATTGTAATATGTCGCGTCTGAACGCGTTGTTGTCTTTGGAGCTCGATTGATTTATAATTCTTGATTTCTCTCTAAACTCATTTACAACGAACATTTTCTACTTTTCCTCACCTCATAGTTACAACGCGGACTGTTGAGCAGACGTGTCTCAAGCCTAGTGATCCAACGCTGGATACTCTTATAGGTTACGTCCGTGGATCACGGCTGAACGCGTCTTCTCCGCACTCATTTACAAACAAACATTTTTTTTCGCCTATCGTGCGTCTACTCTACACCGTACCACTAAAAAGACGGATTATATCCAAGACTTCAGCCATAAATTAGTATTAATATTGATAGCATCACTGGTAGCGTCGTTGCTAACTTAACGTACTGTCCATCTGTTAAAATGGCGAATATATTAGATGTAAGTGGTCTACCTTTTGGTGCAGGTGAAGACACATTTGAGCTGCACGCGGTGCAGTCTGAGCTGGAAGCTGTTGAGAAACAGATCCACGACCTTTTAGTGAGACAGGCCGAGCTGATAGACCGGCGTTTGGCTCTTGAAACATCACGCGCGGATGCACACAAATCAGAGATTAACGTTACTAACCCGCTAACTCCGACCTCGTCTACTCCGTGCGTTTCTCAACATCGGCGAGCGTCGAGGTCGCGATCAGCCATGGTCTCGTTCACTCCGGCTCCAACATGCCACCACGAAGCCTGGATATTTCCGCAGCGGAAGACGCGAGTCAGGCCTAGACCAAGAAAACTCTCTCCGACCCTCCCGGTTTTCGAGATATCCACACAAAACCGCTTCTCCCCTCTTCGCGAAACAGAACGCGATGCTGTGATCATTGGCGATTCCATCGTTCGACACGTACACGCTACGTTAAATAAAAGTAAGGTGCATAGTCACTGCTTTCCTGGTGCTCGTGTTTCTGAAATCGCCGCTCGCGTTCCCGAGATTCTGAACGATAACGAGCGCGTCGGAACTGTGGTCTTGCACGCGGGAGTGAACGACATCAGGCTGCGCCAGACGGAAGTTCTGAAGAAAGACTTCAGGAATCTGATCGATACGGTACGCAGCACATCGCCTGATATAACGATCATTGTGTCAGGACCGCTTCCCACGTACCGTCTAGGTCATGAAAAGTTTAGTAGATTATTCGCGCTAAACGAATGGTTAATGTCATGGTGCAATGAGCAGAAACTACTCTTTGTAAATAATTGGAATCTGTTTTGGGAGCGTCCTAGGCTTTACCGTGCTGATGGCTTACACCCAAGCAGATTCGGATCGGATCTTCTGTCAGATAACATCTCCAAAATGTTAAATACCTTTTGACTAGTAACCAAAAGTCCAAATCATAGTCTCTGCTGCACCAATTTAACTGATATAAATAGTGTAGAACATTGCATAGAAACTGTGTCTATTCCTCGTTTAGTGAGATTAAATAATAAATCTACTGCAGGATCTAGAAAAAATCTAATTGTTATTAAACCAGAAAATGTTGCTATTAGTAATCAAAAACAATTTCTAAAGCTAGGTCTTCTAAACATTAGATCACTCACACCTAAGGCAGTTATTGTAAATGAAATAGTCACAGATAATAGCTTCGATGTACTTTGCCTTACTGAAACCTGGCTTAAACCAAATGATTATTTCGGTCTAAATGAGTCTACTCCATCAGGATACTCCTATAAGCACGAGCCCCGTCTGATTGGTCGTGGCGGCGGTGTTGCAACAATCTATAGAGATATTCTCAATGTTACTCAGAAAACGGGCTATAAGTTTATTTCGTTTGAAGTACTTGTACTAAATGTTACGCTCTTAGATGCTAGAAAAACATCCCTATTATCTCTAGCCTTGGCTACCGTATATAGACCGCCTGGGCCTTACGCTGATTTCCTAAAAGAGTTTGCAGATTTTCTCTCAGACCTATTAGTTAATTTCGATAAAGCATTAATTGTTGGAGACTTTAATATCCACGTAGATAATTCAAATGATGCGCTAGGGGCTGCGTTTACAGATTTATTAAACTCCTTTGGGGTCAAGCAAAACGTTACCGGACCAACTCATCGTTTTAATCATACACTCGATTTAATTATATCACATGGAACCGATCCAACCGATATAGATATCATTCCACAAAGTGACGATGTCACTGACCATTACATGGTAACTTGCATATTACGTACTCCTGTAATATGTCATGCTGCGCCGCGTTATCGATTAGGCAGAACAATCCTTCCATCTACCATAGATAATTTTTCAAATAGCTTATCTGATCTGTCTCAGCTGCTCAGTGAACCTAAACAAACAGATGAACTTGAGGAATTAACTAGCACTATGAGCACCATTCTCTCTGGATCATTGGATATTGTTGCACCCATTAGATTAAGAAAGGTTAGAGAGAAATGTAAAGCACCATGGTACAACAATACTACGCATGTTCTAAAGAGAGAAACCCGTAATTTAGAGCGTAAATGGAAAAAAACTAACTTAGAGGTCTTTAGAATCGCATGGAAAGACAGTATGTCACGTTACAAAAAGGCCCTAAAAGAGGCCAGGGCTGAGCATCTCCGCAAACTAATAGAAAACAACCAAAACAATCCTAGGTTCTTATTTAACACTGTGGCTAGACTAACAAATAAACAGATGTCTCCTGAACAAAATATTCCGTTCCAGTTAAGTAGTAATGATTTCATGAAGTTCTTCACTGAGAAAATAGAAAACATCAGAACCACAATTGTAAACGTTCAATCCTCAATTGCGTCTTATAATTCAGCCTCAATTATCACCCCGCAAGAACAATTACAATGCTTTACAACTATAGAACAAAAAGAGTTAAATAAACTTATCACTTCATCTAAAACAACAACATGTTTACTAGATCCTATACCAACTAAACTTTTGAAAGAAGTGTTACCTATAGTGGAGGAGCCTCTCCTCAATATTATAAACTTGTCTTTATCTTTAGGTTATGTTCCAAGAACATTTAAACTGGCAGTTATAAAACCTCTCATTAAGAAACCACAATTAGATCCACATAATCTAGCAAATTATAGACCCATTTCAAATCTACCTTTTATGTCTAAAATACTAGAAAAAGCTGTGTCCGCTCAACTGGGCTCTTTCTTGCAAGAAAATGACATCTATGAAAAGTTTCAGTCTGGATTCAGGCCGCATCATAGCACTGAAACTGCGCTTGTTAAAATTACAAATGATTTACTTTTATCTTCTGACCAAGGCTGTATCTCAATACTAGTTTTACTTGATCTTAGTGCTGCGTTCGATACTATAGATCACACAATACTCTTAGATCGACTACAAAATTATACTGGTGTTCAAGGACAAGCACTAAGCTGGTTTAGATCGTATTTATCTGACCGCTACCATTTTGTTTATTTAAATGGAGAAAAATCGATCATAACTCCAGTAAACTATGGAGTGCCGCAGGGATCTGTGTTAGGCCCTCTATTATTCTCAATATATATGCTGCCACTTGGAAATATTATAAGGAAACATGGAATTAGTTTCCATTGTTATGCTGATGACACTCAAATCTATATTTCATCACGGCCGGATGAAAACGCTAAATTATCCAAATTGACAGAGTGTGTTAAAGATATAAAAGATTGGATGACGCGCAATTTTCTTTTATTAAATCCAGACAAGACAGAGGTACTAATCATCGGTTCAAAAAACCACCCACAAAACCTCTTACAATACAACTTTAACATCGTAGGATGTCCTGTTACTTCATCCTCTACAGTAAAAGACCTGGGTGTTATATTAGACTGCAACCTGTCTTTTGAAAATCATATTTCATATGTTACAAGAACAGCCTTTTTCCACCTTAGAAACATTGCTAAGCTACGTAATATGCTATCTGTTTCTGATGCAGAAAAGTTAGTTCATGCATTCATGACCTCGAGACTAGATTACTGTAATGCTTTATTGGCTGGTTGTCCTGCATCCTTAATAAACAAGCTACAGTTAGTCCAAAATGCCGCCGCTAGAGTTCTAACTAGATCAAGAAAATATGATCATATAACTCCAATTTTATCATCACTACATTGGCTACCTATAAAGTTCCGTATTAATTACAAGGTATTGCTACTGACTTATAAAGCCCTAAACGGCTTAGCTCCAGTTTATTTAACGGATCTTCTATCGCCCTATAATCCATTGCGCTCTTTAAGGTCAGTAAATTCGAGGCTTTTGGTCATACCTAGGATATCCAGATCCACCAAAGGAGGGAGAGCATTTTCACATTTAGCTCCAAAACTCTGGAATAGCCTTCCTGATACTGTTCGTTGCTCAGACTCGCTCTCCCAGTTTAAAACTAGATTAAAGACGCATCTCTTCAGCCAGGCATTCATATAATACTTTTAATCTTACAGTTAAATCCGACCTCTAGTTCATAAACGCCAGAGGAGAACTGGCCCCCGACTGAGCCCGGGTTCTCCCAAGGTTTTTTTTTCTCCATTAGGTCACCTGATGGAGTTTTTCGGTTCCTTGCCACTGTTGCCTTTGGCTTGCTCAGTTGGGGATATTTGGGGATATTTGGGGATATTTGGGAATATTTAATTTAATTAATCAATCAACGATACTATTGATCAGCATTACCAAACGTGGACGTTCCACTAGAAACAAACATTGATGTATTGTTTTATTACTGTGAAGCTGCTTTGATACAACCTATGTTGTGAAAAGCGCTATATAAATAAACTTGACTTGACTTGACTTGACTTGACATGTATGAAAAGAGAGAGATGTCAGTCGTTCTCATCTCAGCTCATTAAGTTTTAATGTGACTCCGCCCACGGAGAGCGCGCGCTATTCAAACGCAAGTAATCTGAGGTGATCCAGGCAAACCCGTGAACACCCACATCAGCTGGATAACACACACAGCGAGTTCACTTTCAGACTCATGTATTTTACGACGCTGTGAGGAATAATACTAGCCTGACTATGTCCGACTTCCTACTTCCGCTCAATTTCATTTCGCTTCTGTACTCAGTCTGAGACAGCTTCATAGCTTTTCGTTTTTCTCGGGTCTGAAAACAGCCGGCCAATCAACGAACAGAGGGCGGGCTGAGAGCCGTGACGTAGATGCTGATTGTACCGTGGATGCATAGATTTACTTCACATAATCTGCAAAAGTCGTTCACAGCCATGTTCACTCCGGTATTTCGCTCGATGGTTCGCATCATACATGTGTTTACAGTGGAAGTTAGATGCGGCTGAGCATGCGCATAACACACGCCATAACCAAATGTAATGTGATTGGCTTACGGGTAACCAATGATTTTAAACTTCAGACAAGCTTCTCGTTTCTATGTATGGATGAATGAGCGCACAGATGCTGTTATGTAGCTACAGCTGGCAAAAATTATGTTTAAAAATGAATCGCGTTTCTGTGTGTAAATGAATGAACAGCATTTACTAAACTTTATTGCTATACTGAGATGAGTAAAAATCGGATAGATTATAAACTGCCACATCAAATAAGCTTATAATGTTGCCAATTTCTGCTCATATGAATTGAATTACGTATGATAAAATGTATACTTTAGTTTTTACAAACAAAGATTACACTGGAAATATTGTTACAATTTTCATTTTTGTTGTAATTGTATAACCTTTTTAATAAAATAGCATATATACAGTATATATATATATATATATATATATATATATATATATATATATATATATATATATATATATATATACAGTACCAGTCAAAAGTTTGGAAACATTACTATTTTTAATGTTTTTGAAATAAGTCTCTTATGCTCATCAAGCCTGCAGTTAAAAAAAAAAAAAAAAAAAAAAAAACAGTAATATTATGAAATATTATTACAATTTAAAATAATGGTTCTCTTTTTTAATATATTTTAAAATGTAATTTATTTTTGTGATGCAAAGCTGAATTTTCATCAGCAAGTACTCCAGTGTTTGGTGTTTTATGATCCTTCAGAAATCATTCTAATATGATGATTTGATACTCAGTTATTATCAATGATGGAAACAGTTGTGCTGTTTAATATATTTTTTTGGAATACTTTTTTCAGGATTCATTGATGAGTAAAACGTTAGCAGCATTTATTCATAAAAACAGCATTTATTCAAAATAAAAACATTTCTAACAATATAAATCGTTACCATCACCTTTTATCAATTTAACGCATCCTTGTTGAATTAAAGTACTAATTTAAAAAAAAAAAAATAGTTATTGTTCCCAAACTTTTGAACGGTAGTGTATATTGTTACAAAAGATTTCTATTCTAAATAAATACAGTTCTTTTTAACTTTTTATTCATCAAATAATCCTGAAAAAAGTATCTCAGGTTATAAAAAAAATATTAAGTCAATTAACTGTTTCCAACATTGATCATAAATCAGCATATTAGTATGATTTCTGAAGGATCATAAGACACCAAAGACACAAAAGTACTTGCTGATGAAAATTCAGCTTTGCATCACAAAAATAAATTACATTTTAAAGTATATTAAAAAAGAGAACCATTATTTTAAATTGTAATAATATTTCATAATATTACTGTTTTTTTGTTTGTTTGTTTTGTTTGTTTGTTTTTTTAACTGCAGGCTTGATGAGCATAAGAGACTTCTTTCAAAAACATTAAAAATAGTAATGTTTCCAAACTTTTGACTGGTACTGTATATATATATATATATATATATATATATACATACATACAAGGATAGATGTAAACAAAATCTTAAAAGGTCAATATAAGCCTTCTCTTTAAATAATTTTATTATGCTTTATTAGTGACACATTTGGGTAGAGAATATATTCCAAATCTGAAAATACAGTATGAGAATTAACTGCACAATTACTAGAAATGTTTACCTTGGATATTATACAATTTGCAAGCACAATTTGTGGAAAAAACAACAACAACTGTGAACCAATTATATATTGTCCTTGCATTCTTTCCTGTGGCTCAGTCACACACCTGAATGAAAGGCTAACTACATATGCAGTCTCATTATGCGGGGGCCCATTTTCTCCTCAGGTGTGAATCACGCCCATCTGCATATTGCCTTTCCAAACAAAAAGTGTCGTACAAAATTTAAATCAATGTATTGTTTTATGTGAATGATTAGGAAGGATGATTTTCACATCATTTTGAAGAAAAAACTCTAGGCGACAAAATGCATTATTCAGAAGTCTTATTGACACATATTTAGTATGTGGTTTGTGGCCTTATTTCAGACAATTTCATTTTTTGTTTTTTCAATAACTATGCATAAACATTATTTTCTCAAAAATACAAACATGTACATACATGTTGCTCACATATTATGGTAGCCCTGTTTGTGCTAAATAGACTAGAGTGTAATTACACCTTTGCCATTAATATATTTATAAGCAACTGAAAAAAGCACAAATGTAAGAGCATGTAAGAACATCTCAAGGACCCCAAAAACACCTTAGACCCCAGAGGGTTAAGTGTCTCCAACTAAGCAAGCCAGAGGTGACAGTGGCAGGAACTCAAACTCCATCAGTGACAGAAAGGAGAAGAAAACCTTGTCAGAAACCAGACTCAGTCGCTTAGTTCTCCTCTGGCCAACGAACAGTGTATGATTATGATTCAGGCATTACAGGTCATAGGTCAGATTGGATCTGAACATTCAGAATATTTATCCAGTTTCATCTGGTTAAAGGTTTCCTTGTTTGACTTTGGATTAAGGATTGGATCATTCTGTAAGTTACACAAACACATGTGTGTGTGTGATGATCACTGTGGGTTTGTGTCTGTTGATTCTGTTGAATGTGATTGTGTCTGTAGAGGCTCTTTATGCTCCATCAGCTGATCCAGAGAAGGTCAGACTAACATCTAAACCTGTGTGTAAAACACAGACAGTCAAATTTGTGCAACATTATTGCATTATCCACTTTAGAACAACTAAAAGAAACTACTTAGATGATTAAGTTAGAGATTATAATATAACACTGAGATACCCGATTGTTAAGGCTGTTTTTAAACATTCAGATTTTGATTTTGCTTCTAAGTCACCATGAATGATGACCCTTGACCCTTATCTATAATCCTGTATGACAATCCTTTTTCTGTGTCACTGTGTCAGTTTTATTTATGATAAAGAAACTAGTGATCAATATTTACCATTATCTTTTATTCCCATTGACAATGATAAAAGCAAAATATTGAATTGTTTGAAATAAAAAGAAACTTGAAGATATTTAATTGTTGCTATAAACCATTATTTAAAAAAAATGAATTAAACTCTTATTAAACATGTTTATAGTGAGTAATTCACCATCACAATGAAAGTAAACAAAGAAACTAAATTAACTTTCAATTAAAATATGAACAGTTTTAATAATCACTACTCACAGAAGCGTCTCCAGTTTATAATATGGATCCTCCTTCAGATCAGAGAGCAGCTTCACATTTGAGTCTCTTAGTTTATTTCCATACAGATTCAGTTTTCTCAGGTGTGAGGGGTTTGATCTCAGAGCTGAAGTCAGAGCAGCACAACCTTCATCTGTAACACCACAACCCCTCAACCTGTAGAGAACAATGATACTCTTCAGTCTCTCAGTTCAGGAAACATTGATATAAATACTATGACATATGAATTTCTCCCTTCTGCTCAACAGATTTGTATATGAAAGCAGTTGTCACATCTTCACATCATCCAATCAACTTATCAGAAGTAAAATGACCTCAGAATTTTTGGAAAGAATCTTCTGAAGATTGAACATCCTTTTCAGTAACTTGTTGGTAAACATATTTTGTATATATTATTTTTGTATATCATTCATTATTCACCACAGAAGAGAAACAGACAACGTTGAGACTTTTATAAAATCTTACCACATTATCTCCAGTTTACAGTGAGGATCCTGCAGTAGATCAGAAAGCTGCTTGACTCCTGAATCTCCTACTTTATTCTCAGACAGACTCAGTTCTCTCAGGTGTGAGGGGTTTGATCTCAGAGCTGAAGTCAGAGCAGCACAACCTTCATCTGTAACACCACAATCACTCAACCTGTAGAAAACAATGACACTCTTCAGTCTCTCAGTTCAGGATCTACAGCTCAGGGCTGCGTTTCCCAAAAGCATTGTAAGCCAAAGAAGATCGTAAAAACGATCGTACAACTAATCTTAATATTATGGTCTGTTTCCCAAAAGCATTGTAATTTTAGTAGCACTTGAAAATCATCGTATATCTACGAGTGCTCTGGAGTAATCGTAAATTGTAAAGACAGAGTTATGAGGTCACCTGCAGGTCAACCGGCAGATTACACCTTTATTCAAATGCAATGTGATTAAAAAGTTTTGATTGTACTTTAAGTTTATTGTACACTTTATTACTCGTTTTTTTTTTTTGTTTAAATTAATTTCTAAATGAAATAATTTAAAGGGGCAAAAAACAAAAAACAATATGAATGAACAAACTTTTTTATAAAAGATTAAATATGCTTCAAAATATGCACCACCTCTTCATTCTCTCTGTTAAGTAAGAAGATGGAGGCTGAGGCCTGGGAGGGTTGTTTGTAGGACTAGGAGATGTGCTGGGAGATGGCAGATTAAACTGATAGTTCCTCTGAACATGAAGGACCTGACTCAGGCTCAGGTTGAGTTACCTCTACTCCTCCATGGATGTCAATACCAACACAAAGGCCATCTGAAGCACTTGTGCCAAGTATTGACAAGGCCTTTTCTTTCTCTGCTGTGAGAAGGGAGGCCCACTCATTGGGCCCACCACCTGTTTTATTAAATGTTGTCCTCTGCAGTGCCATTTTTCTTTTAGAAAGGCTTGCCACTTCTTCCTGACCTCCTTCCCTGATCTTTTAATGTCCCTAGTTGCAGTCAGTTTTCTAGCAATATCCTCCTAGATTTTTTGTTTTTGTTTATTTGTTTGAGTGTCCTTAAACCTGCTGAACATAATACGTTTGTATAGCTCCACCTCATCTAAAATGACATTAATCTCCTCTTTTAGAAAAATGTTTTTTTTTTTTTTGGTTCAGCCATTTTGCTGGTGTCTCCACCCGAAAGTTTGTGTTTTTTATAGATTTCAAAATACAAGCGTGTGCTACAATTACGAGCCATTCTACAAGGTGACATTTCAGCATTTGACAAACGGACAGCGACCCTTAAGTAGAACTTAACCCTCGGGGGTCTGAGGTGTTTTCTGGCCCTGGAGGTGTTCTGACATGCTCTGACATTTGTGCTTATTTCTGTTACTTGTGACATTTTCATGGCTAAAGTCTGATTACACTGTATTTAGCACAAACTCTGCTACAATAATATGTCAGCAGCATGTATGTAAAAGTTTGTAGTTTTGAGATAATGACATTTATGCGTGGTTTGTGAAAATACAAAAAAAAATTGTCTCTGAAATAAGGCCATGAAACCCATACTGATTTCAAGATCTTGTTACTATCTTGAGACCACAAGTTACTATCTTGAGGCCACGAGTTACTATCTTGAGGCCACGAGTTACTATCTTGAGGCCACGAGATACTATCTTGAGGCCACGAGATAGTATCTTGAGGCCACGAGATAGTATATTGAGGCCACGAGATAGTATCTTGAGCCCACGAGATACTATCTTGAGCCCACGAGATACTATCTTGAGATACTATATTGATCAAATATTTCTCGAGATACTATATTGATCAAATATTTCTCATCAAATATGTAATTGAATAATATTAAATGTATCATTTTAACAACACTAACCCTTTTGTTCATTGTAAATAGCTAATTTTACCAACATTAGCTAGCTTCTCTACCATAAAATGACAACTCAACCGTTTGGTAGAGCATGTTTTGAAAAAAATATTTGACCCTTATAAGACTTACTTTTTGTTTAATTAAGTTACATAATTCTGTTTAACAACTTCTCTGAAACGATAATATGTCAACAAAATAGTTTTACCTTTAAAAGTCCCGCCGATATGCGTCATCAAAGGATGAGTACATTTTCGCTGTGTCACGTGCTGTTTGAAGGAACAATGAAAAGGCATGCTGCTCACAGACTGCTCACAGTGCCATCTAGTGGATTTTTTTAGCATTGCACAACTACACCAAACAATAGAGATGGCTCATTCAGGTTGAGTTAAGCTTGATGCATTTTTCAATTAAATATAGTGAAACCCTTAGAGGTTTTTTCCTAAAATGTTCGATTTTGACATCTTAATTTCAAAAGGCTATATCTTAAAAGTGATAAAAGAAATAGACTTTCTGTAAATTAGAGAAATATTAAGGATGACCCAAAGTTTATGTAGGGATTACATTTTCCCATCTAATTTGCATATTATGACGTCATATAGTGGCGGCCATCTTGGATTATAGAATTTTCATGAAAAGTCACATGTTTAAATGATAAAATGCAGCATTTCTTTGCCCCAAAAATGTCCCTCACCTTCTGTATGCTATATTGCACAATACTGAATGCTCAGGTAAATAGTAAGTAGTGAACTGTGTAAATCATTACTAATAAATGGTAGAAACAAACTGAATGCATGTAGCGGTTGGCCTTTTGCTGTAGAGATTTTCCATTTACTGCATACAGTAGGCACTCTGTTTCCATCTATGGGGCAAATATATATTATTCATATGACACACAAACACAAGTAGACAAGACCTGTTTAGTTCAAAAGCGCACTCGCCACGGCAAGCCACAGATCATGAGTGAGATGACGAGACAAGACGAGAGACAATGTTAGTTTTTTTTTTTTTTTGGTTGTTGTTTTTTCAAAGGCGCACACATCACAAGGACATGAACACACACAAAACAACACATATTGTACACTACTAAATGGTCAGGGAAATAGATAGTAAATCAACAGTGTAAATCATTACTAATAAATGGCAGACAAAAAAAAAAAGAATTTATGTTGCAGGGCTTTTGCTGTAGAGATAATGACTCCCTATCCATCCAGGTGACATTTCTTGTAGTCATGTCTTTGCGACTCCCCCCCCTGCCTCCACGTTGCCCCCTAACTTTCCTATGAATAGTTCAACCTCGTCTAACATACCCAGTGGCATTAGACAAAGCCTCCACCACAATACTGTCGCCACGATTGCGGAGAGGCACGTCACCATGGCAAGCGCGGTAACAAATCTCCGAGTCCCGCCTCGTTCCCCACAACACTAACACGCCTGCTAACTTCGCTATGAACACTCCGACCCCGGGAAACATTGTTCCCACCACTGACATTGGGCAAAGGACCATATATATTGGGCAAAGGATTCACCGTTTGTGCTTGGTGTAGGGCTATACTTTCACTTTCAGAATCACTGTCATTTTCTGAAGGCAGATAACGTTATTCCCCTTCAGAATCAGGGTCCGCGAATAGAAGACCCAACACTTCATTGCGGGTAAGCTTTATTGATGCCATTAGATAATAATAATAATAATAATAATAATCTAATGCAAATACTCGCTGACGTTGACAATATTGCTCTGATAAAACGGCTCATTCGCACACTAGCTCCGCTTTTGTTCACACTTATTCAATGCGCTCTAGCTCGAAGATTTTGTATAGAAACATGACGTTTTTTTGAGTCGGGGATGAAGTATGACATGTCTGCTAACTAGTGGAGGGGAGGTCGAACGAAATTTGACACCCTATTTGACAAAATCGGCCATTTTATTCAGTGCCGCATCTTGTCGAGTAAACTCGACCGTGGCGCCTAGAGGGTTAAAGTGTGGTCTACCAAACGGTTGAGTAGTACCTTAAAGGGTTAAAATAAAGTGTAACCGAATATTCTTTTTTTTAATTCAAGTACCCAAAAATCATCAACATATCTGTATATGAACACGGTTGTCACGTCTTTACATCATCCAGTCATGTTTAATCTATCATTAATATTGTAAAATGATGTCAGACACATTGGAAAGAATGTAATGAAAATAAAAGTAACATTCCCATTAACCTCCTGGGACCCAGAAAAAAAAAGGTTTTGGAATTTAGTTTTTTTCCATGTCATCACACTGTTTAGAGCACAATAAACAAATGGTAAAAAAAAACATTTTTGAAAAATAATATTTTATTCATAAGTTATGCTATGTCCTCTGTAGTGGACACCAGGACTAAGTTGTTTAAAAAATAAAATGACATGAAATTATATGTATAGGCAAAAACAATGGGATTTTTTTTTTTCAATCACCAATAAATTTGGGGGTTTCAGGATTTTTTCAACCAAAATTTGTATAAAGATTATTCTCAACTATGTTATGAAAGAAATAACGGAATGAATTGATACACCATTTTACTTTATGCAATATGTGGGTAAAATGTCCATAAATTAATATTCCCATTCAATGCAATGTATCTATAAACTGTATCTAATTTGCACCTTAATGTGTTCTTGGAGCAACATTTAATGAAAAAAGAAGTGTAATAATTGGAGTAATAATTGGCAACATTTTAATAATAATATCTAATATTTCATAGGAATATTGATGTATAATTTATTTCCATATTCACTTGTTGTGTCTCACAAAATGCCTGATAAACATGATTTAAGTCTTGATGTCCTCTATAGTGGACATGTATGAAATCAATGCCCTGTTCTGGAACAGATTTTTTTTTTTTTTTTTGAAACCCCATAACATTTTCCTGAGATGTTGTTTTATGAAATACAATTTGAAAAGTAGTCCAATTTAAATTATAATTACAATATATTATCATATTTCCATAAGAATGCTACATTTGATCACTAAATTAATGTCAGACATATTTAAAGACCAAGGAGAAGTTGATTTCATGGTGAAACCTCCAAACATTTGGTGTCTCTGAAAAGTCCTGAATGTGCTCTTTACAGGACACCCAGGTTGTGTCATGTGACATGTATGATGTCAGAGAAATTCACTAAAATATAATGTCCACTACAGTGGACAAAAGTCTATTCTTGGGTCCCAGGAGGTTAATAATTTCACAGTAGATTTTTTTTGTATGTCAATCATTGTTTACCATTAAAATAGAGGAGTATGTTGGAAATTTTTATACAATCTTACTTGAGTTTCCCCAGTTTACAGTGAGGATCCTGCAGTAGATCAGTAAGCTGCTTGACTCCTGAATCTCCTACTTTATTAAATGACAGATCCAGTTCTCTCAGGTGTGAGGGGTTTGATCTCAGAGCTGAAGTCAGAGCAGCACAACCTTCGTCTGTAACACCACAATTCAATAACCTGTAGAGAACAATGGTACTCTTTAGTCTCTCAGTTCAGGAAACACTGATATAAATGATAAGATATGAATTTCTCCTCAACAGATTTGTATGTAAAAGCAGTTGTCACCTCTTCACATCATCCAATCATGCTTATAACTATTGTTGTGGAAAATATTAGGGGTGTAACGATACACAAAACTGACGGTTCGGTACGTCCCACGGTTTTGACGTCTCGGTTCGGTTCATTTCGGTGGGGTGGGGGGTTTAGAAAGCTAAAATTGTTTCTTTTTTTTTAAACAGTGCTTTAATTAACAAAGTGTGTCCTTGTCTTTAAATTAATTCAATTACAAGTAAACATTTCGCAAGGATAAAAAAAAATTATCTGCTAATCCTGTAAACTATATAGGAGCTCTTACTTGCACATTACTATAACATTAAAGCTTAACAACAGAGCCTAGACTTTTAGCCTAAATTCAGTTGCTATTTATTTTTAGATATAATAATAATAATAATCAACACTTAAGTAACAAATTGTATGAAAACATGTATACTGCACATAAGGCAGTTTTTACATTAACATATATTTTTACTCTAATTTATTATTGAAATATAATACTTTACACAGTTGCTGTCATTTTCATGACAGATATTTTAAACATACATTAAATAATCAAGATTTCATTAACAGGTTAAGTAAAATATAATATATATATATGTTAATATAGTGCATTTATTTAGTGAAAGAGTTCATTTTCTTAGCAAACCAACAAGCTGTGGACACTGAATGAGCGATTACACGAGTTATGATGCCTTTCAGTAAGTATACTGTATCTTTCAACACACCTTCAGGTGTCCATTCATGTTTATTCTGTAACTGAGGAAGAGAATCGCGTTTACTCGTGCTCCGCGCTGCCGCTTGAAATGAGAAGCTTAGTACGGTGATCTGCCACATCAACATCAAAGAGTGCCAAAACTACATTTAATGTTTGGATTTCGTGATCAAATAGACAGAATTTGAAAGATTACACCTTGCTTATTATCGAAAGTAACAAAACACTGAGCTTATTGCGATTAATTTTTGCGGGCGAGGCGGGCGTCCTTGGTACGCCATGAGAGTATCGCGATTCGTATCGTGGGTGGTGTATCGCGGTTTTTCGGTTCGGTTCGAATATCGTTACACCCCTAGAAAATGTGCAATTGTCCTGTTACAATTATGCCTTTTTGTAAACTAGTTACCTGTAAATAATAAAACTATATTTAATTGAAACTAAGAAGCTTGCCTGCCAAAAGTCTTTGATTTCTAAAAAACTGAACTGAACAGACCACGAAGAAGTCTTCTGACCTATAGATTGTGAGTATGAAAATTCAGATGCTTATAATTTAGGACAGATTTAACGTACTTTACCTAACCTGAAAATAATCAAAATAAGGTTAAAGTTGTCTAGAAAGGGGGCGCTAGCGAGCAGGCAATGGAGTAGGTTGCAAGTTTAGAGAGCTCTGCACAAATTATATTTTTTTACCCTTTTAAATGGTGCTTTAGTCGAATGTGTGATACAAAAAGACTATCAAGACTGTCCTGCATCTTTGAAGACGATTTATCCCCTGAATAAATGTAAATGGCGAACAACCTGCGTAAATACAAATATACGGGCAAGGCCTCTGCTAACAAGACGAGCACCGACTCACCTAGCGTTGGCACCGGCGCTAACACGACACCCGAGATGGCTGAACAAGCTCATCAAACTGGAGAAAAGATTGATATGACGACGGAGATGAAGGAAGAGTTATTGTCCTCTATAAAAACGGAGATGACCACGTTTTTTCAAACCGAGTTAAAGTCAATCATGTCTAAAGAGTTTGATGGAGTTAGATCAGAGCTACAAGCAGTGAGACAGGAGATAGCTAACAACACATCAGCTTTTCGGTCAGACCTGGAAGTGATTAGAACAACTGTGTCGGACATGGAAAGAGGACTCTCAGGATGCTCGGATGATATCACAGAGCTACAAAACTCGGTGCGCAAGCTGGAGGAAAATGTTCAAAATCTACAGGAGAAATGCTTGGACATGGAAGGCCGAATGCGGAGGTCAAATATCCGCATTATGAATGTAGCTGAGGAAGATGGTTCCAGCACCCCTGCTTCTGTTTCAAGGCTGATTAAAAAAGTCCTTAAAATGGATAAAGACGTGCTGATTGACAGATCCCACCGCTCTTTACAGGCGAAATGGATGGATGGCAAACCAAGAGCGATTATAGCAAAATTGCACTACTATCAAGATTGTGTCGAAATCCTCCACCGCGCACGGGAATCTGGCCCGCTACAACACAACGGCTCAACCATACTCATCTTTTCTGACTATCCACCGAGCGTAGCCCGCGCCAGGTCGGCGTTCAACGAGGTCCGCAAACTACTTCGAGGACGAGAGGGGGTTCGCTATGGTCTCCTACATCCAGCCCGATTTCAGATCACGTATAACGGGACAGATAAGCAGTTTCAAGACGCAGCGGAGGCCATGGCGTATGTTAAGGACAACATTCTGCGTGAGGTGGCTTAGCTTCGCTTGTCTAAGTCTGGTAAACAATAATGCAAAATACAACAAGGAGGCTTGTTGATGTGGGACTACAGTTAAGTTAATTTCATTTAAGGCCCCTTTTTTTGTTTTTGTTTTTGTCAATGAAAGGTTGTGCTAAAGTCACTGTTATGTTTATATGTAATGGATTTTATCTCTTTTTTGTATTATTATTATTATTATTTTTATTTTTTTTCACTCTTAAAGTCTGTTAGAAGATAAAAAGCACCACTCTTCCTTTATTTTTCTATTTAATCTGAAACATTGGGGTTATATTAACCCTCTGAGGTCGGCAAACGCGCCGCGCGTTTTGCCGTATTTTTTTTCACATTGTAGCACTATAAACTTAAATTACTCCATCATTTATGGTCATACAGAAAAAAGAAATATAAAAAAAGAATCTGTGATATTTTTACTTTTGTAGGTGTCCACTTACAATCAAATCAAAACATTGTGCTTTTGTAAAATAAAGAAAATAAAGAAAATAAACAGGGTGTGCGTTCTGCCTTTTTTTTCTTGAGCACGTCTATAAACTGAAACAAAACTCAGCGAATACTTGTCACACATTTATGAGCCATATACCTTTATAAACATTTAAGTGTGTACTTTTAAATGATCGGATTCAAACTGAAAACAAATATTCTCTGTTTAAGTAATTTGTATAAAACCAACAAGATGTCCAGCTTCTCAAACGCTTCCTAATTATTTTTTTATTTGAACACGCCCACTCGCGCAAGAGACATTCACATGCAAATCTCCACATGGAACGCGATTGCGCTCATTAGGCCTACCTCAAAAACAAAACACCAAAACACTTCACAAGTCTCTGCTTTTCGTCGAGTCTGAAAGATGCGCGGTGAGCTTACATTGGAATTACCTCAGAAGAAGAAGAACGCGATTTGAGGACAAGAAAGATGTAAGGTAAGAAATTCTTACATATTAGTTTGTTATTGTTGCATAAATTTCACATTGCAGTTGAACTGTTGCTAGATATATGGTAAATATTATAATATTTAGACCCGTGTTTACTGTTACTGTGTTTGTGGATATCTGCTCAAATGTAGATAGATATGTGGTAACCATAATGTTTTATATTTGAGCGCGATCGCGTTTGAATGTATCATATTTGGATCGCGATCGCGTTTGAAAAGCACCAAACGGCTTCATGTTTTTACTATTATCTCATTTTATATCATCATAACGAATGGAAACATTTGAAGTAACATGATAATCAATATATTTTTCTCTAGCTTAGTTTTTACTGAAATATTTTGGAAGATTTATAGGCTGATATGGTTATTGTTATTATTATTTTATGCAGCACTGCGCATAGCCTATGCCCACAGGGCACAACAAATTTTAAAAAGCAATTTTAACCAGAAAAATCTCAAATTTATTCCCAAAATCGTGCAGGCCTATAGTTTCTCTTGATATCAGTATGTTCACTTTTTTTTCTTTTTTTTTTTCAGGGCCCAGATGCCACTCCTGCTGACTTCAACATTCACATGAGTCTCTGTGATGAACATGGTAAAGTGAAAATCAAACACCTTGGAAATGAAAGGTATGTACAATGTTTTTAGGAATGGCACAAAGGTCTCTGTCTTTGGATAATTGTTTTCAATGAGTGTTTTTTTGTCATTTGTTTTGTATCTTTGGATTATGTTGTGTTGTAAATAAATCCAAAAAATCTAAAAAATCTAAAAGCCATTCTTTTTTAAATCTCCTCATTCTTTGTGCAAGGTTGCTCAGAATCACAGGGCCTGATAGCTCCTAATAGGGCCATTAGGGAGTGTCTTTGTCTTTCTCAGGTGTGGAAAGCTTACATATTAATGAGCTCCCGCATAAAGCTTTTTTCACACAAAACACGTCGTAAAATGTTTAAATCAATATATTGTCTTATCTGAATGAGCAGTCAGGGTAATTTTCACATAGTTTTGGAGCAAATATTCTAGGCTACGTCATACAATTTTCAAAAGTCTTGTGAAGAAATAATCAGTATGGGTTTCATGATCTTATTTCAGTGAGAATTTTTTTTTGTATTTTCACAAACCACGCATAAATGTCATTATCTCAAAACTACAAACTTTTACATACAAGCTGCTGATATATTATTGTAGCAGAGTTTGTGCTGAATACAGTGTAATTAGACTTGAGCCATGAAAATGTCACAAGTAACAGAAATAAGCACAAATGTCAGAGCATGTCAGAACACCTCCAAGGCCCAGAAAACACCTCAGACCCCAGAGGGTTAAATATTTTGTTATTATGTCTGTGCAGAGCAAGCTGCAGAGCTAGAGTACTTTTAAAAAGCACTTTATGTGTGGATTTGTTATTTGTGAGGGGTTATTATCTCACCATGTTCTAGTTGGTGACTGGGGAAGTTACCGTTGCACTAAATTGACTGCTCCTATTTTTTGTTTTGCTAACTTTAGGTTGGGGGAGGGACTATCTTCTATTTATGTGGCGCAAATGTTACTTAGGCTGGATCCGTACTACAATTTATAAATACTTAACACTAATATAAATGAACGCTCACACTGATGTATCAGGCACTTGCCAGATAAACTTTGTCAGTTGGAATGTTAAATCACTAAATCACCCAGTGAAACGCCGAAAAGTACTCTCACACCTTAAGGAGCTGAATGCAGATATTGCCTTCCTGCAAGAAACCCATTTGAACACATCTGACCATTTTATGCTTAGGGGGTAGGGGTGTAACGATACGCGTATTCGTATCGAACCGTTCGGTACAAGGCTTTCGGTTCGGTTTTCGGTACGCACTACGTACCGAACGGTTCGCTGGACCATTTTTTCTGCCGACCAAAATTTCGTCATTTCAAATGAAGGCGCGTCGCGGGTGGCAAGCGTGCTCATAGAGGCTGGCGCGACCACCATCACCAACATCAACTGGCAAACGCAATGTAAGGAACGAAACTGAGCTACTCTTATTGTGTTTGTGTGGACCGTTTATCAGTTTTGACCTGTGAAGCGGGACTCGCGAGCCCTATGCGCGAGCCTGATCAAGCAACACTACCACACAGCGCTAGAGATCCAGACCAGTAAAGAAAGCATTTGAAATCAATTGAATTCGCCACTGAAGTAATAACATCGCTGCGAGATCTAGTGAGAAACATGCACATTTCTCTGTTATTAACGGATCAAACAGCGCTGACATGGAAACCAGGAAGAAACATCATGCCATGAATGAACTGGCCGGTGTCCACAGATCAACAACATTCACCGTGGTTTTTTTGTAGTAACACTAACTGCAAGGTATGGAAGTTTGTTAGGAATAGTGGGCTATAATGCTTTCAAGTAACATTACGTCGGTTTTATTTTGACATTATGAATACAATTGCTGCCGTCAAATGTTAATCTGAACTTAAATAAACCTTTGTTTATAACTAGCCTACTACTACAATATTACATTTTATTTTGTCCAAAAGGAGCTGTTTTGTTTTATATGCTCATAAGAAGAGTCAAGTATAGCTCCATTATAGCTCAGTAAAAAAAAAAAAACATACTTTATGATGTTAGTTTTAATAAATAAACCAATAATAAAAAAAAAATAATAATTCAAGGAAATTTCTCTGGCATTTATTTATTTTTGCTGTATGGAGAACATACCGAACCGTACCTTACCGAACCGTGACACAAGTGTATCGTATCGAACCGAACTGTGAATTTTGTGAACCGTTACACCCCTATTAGGGGGGGGTGGGTGGGACAAATTTTCCACTCTATTTTTCATTCTAAATCTAGGGGAACAGCTATTTTGATCAAAAAGACTATCCCGTTTGTAGTGTCAAAAGTTGATGCTGACTCTGCTGGCCGTTATGTAATAGTAGTGGGCAGACTGAACGGTACCCCAGTAGTTCTAGTGAATGTGTACGCACCTAACTGGGATGATAATGCATTCTTTACCAGCCTCTTCTCTCGAATACCTGATATAGATACACATCAGGTCATATTAGGAGGAGATATTAATTGTGTACTGTCGTCCTCATTGGATCGCAGTTCACCCAAGACCATGCAACTAACTCATTCAACAGTAGTACTTAATCAGCTTCTTAAAACTTATGGCATGACTGATGTTTGGCGCTTTCAGAATCCTGGGCGCAGATGTTACTCCTTCTATTCAACGGTTCACAAAACATACTCTCGAATCGATTATTTTTTTGTTGATAATAGTTTACTTTCACTAGTCAGTAAATGTGAATACCAGGCAATAGTGATATCAGACCCCGCACCACTGTTAATTACTTTAAATTTGCCTACTACATGCAGTGGATATCGGCCGTGGCGATTTAATCCATTACTACTCTCAGATACTGAGTTTGTTAAATTTATTTCCAAGGAAATACATGAGTTTTTAGAGCATAACCGGACCCCAGGGGTGTCTTACTGTCTAATTTGGGAAACGTTAAAAGCCTATCTCAGAGGCCAAATCATATCGTATAGTGCCAGTGTAAAGAAAAAAACAACAGGAAAGGCTTAAAAGGATAGAAAGTGATATTCTGCTAATTGATTGGGTTCTTTCACACTCGCCATCGGTTGATTTATTTAAGGAACGATTGGCTCTTCAGACAGAATTCAATCTGTTATCTACGAAACTTATTGAGAACCTTTTAAAAAAATCCAGACATAAGTCTTATGAACACGGTGAAAAAATAGGAAAAATCTTAGCTCATCAACTACGGCAACAAAGTGTTGACCAGTCAATCCTTGAAATTACTGATGAACACGACAAAAAATTAACTGATCCATTAGAGATTAATAATAGGTTTAAGGAGTATTATTCGCAATTATATACATCTGAATCCAGTAGAAATGAGGTATTGTTTGACTCATTTTTCAGCAAATTTACTCTGCCCACTATTGATAAACAATATGCCTCAGATTTGGAAAGACCATTCTCAAAGGCTGAAATATTGAAAGCAATTGCCACCATGCAAAGTGGAAAGTCACCGGGGCCAGATGGTTTTCCGAGCGAATTTTTCAAAAAATTCTCCTCACAGCTTTCCCCTATTTTACTCGCTGTCTATGATGAGTCCTTCATTTCAGGGTCTTTACCAGAAACCATGAGACAAGCAGTTATTTCTTTAATTCATAAAAAGGGTAAAAGTAAATTAGATTGTAGCTCATATCGACCTATATCATTGTTAAACGTTGATAGTAAAATATTTGCCAAACTTTTAGCATGTCTATTAGAGATTGTTATACCTTCAATAGTGTCTGATGATCAGACAGGCTTTATCAAAAATCGATATTCATTCTACAATATACGCAGACTTCTGAATATCCTTCACTATCCCACTCCACCCGATATACCTGAGGTGCTTCTGTAACTTGATGCTGAAAAAGCATTTGATCGGGTGGAGTGGGACTACCTCTTCTATACCTTGAAGAAATTTGGCTTTGGTGCCAAATTCATTTCATGGATTAATGTTTTATATTCCTCTCCTGTAGCAGCAATTCGGACAAACAATAACATATCATCCTTTTTCCAATTAGGCCGCGGGACTAGGCAGGGTTGCCCATTATCAACCTCATTATTTGCACTGATGATTGAGCCCCTGGCAGTGGCAATACGGTCCGATAATACTATTAAAGGCATACTGAGGGGTGAATCCGAACATAAAGTGTCCCTTTATGCGGATGATACTCTCTTGTATGTGTCTGAGCCGCTTAGGACCCTGCCTCGTCTACTGTCATTACTTGGTAGTTTTGGAAAAATATCAGGATATAAAATAAATATGCAAAAAAGTGAACTTATGCCAATTAACACTGCAGCCAGACTTATCACATTTAACTCCTTACCATTTAAATTGAGTAAAGATAAATTTAAGTATTTAGGTATATGGGTTACTAATAATTACAAGAACCTCTATAAAACAAATTTTATTCCATTGATAGATTCTATAAAACAAGATTTTGAGTGTTGGGGTACACTACCGCTATCTCTAGGAGGCAGGATAAACACAGTCAAGATGAATATCCTACCTAGATTTCTATATCTGTTCCAGTGTATCCCAATATTTTTAACCAAATCGTTCTTCATATTGATAGACAAGCTGGTATCAGCTTTTATATGGAATGGGAAAAATGCATGCATCCGGAAAAGTGTTTTGTGGCGACATCGAGAACATGGAGGACTATCATTACCCAATTTTCAGTATTATTATTGGGCAGCCAATGCTCATTCTATGTTATATTGGTTTAATTCACATACTGGTGGTCCTAAATGGCTGACCCTTGAAAACTTGTCATGCCATCCTGCTTCTTTACATGCATTACTCTGCTCAACATTTCCATCACCTCATCCAATATATAAATACTCTCTGAATCCAGTGGTTAAGCACTCCTTCAAAATATGGGGACAGTTTAGAAGACATTTTTCACTTAATGATGTATCAGTCTATGCTCCCATAGTAAGAAATCACATGTTTACCCCTTCTATTATAGATGACTCTTTTGGTGTCTGGTCTGTAAACGGCCTTAGGGTACTAAAGGATATGTATATTGAAGGTACTTTTGCAACCTTTCAGCAAGTGAAAACCAAATTCCAAATTCCCAACACTCACTTCTTTAAATATCTTCAACTTCGCAGTTTTGTAGCATCATCTGTTAGTCACTTTCCCTCATTACCACCTGAGTCACTTCTTGAGACTGTTCTAAAAGTAAATCCATACTCTAAGGGGGCCATTAGTAAAATCTATAATGCAATGAATACTCATAATATGGGACTTCTAGCTCACGTGAAAAGATTGTGGGAAGAGGAACTGGCTATAGGAATCTCTGAGGATGTATGGGAATTTGTATTGAAAAACATTCACTCATCTTCAATATGTCAAAGACATCGAGTGATCCAATTTAAAGTTGTTCATAAATTGCATTGGTCTAAAGTAAAACTGGCAAAATTTAAATCAGACATAGATCCTCGCTGTGATAGAGGTGAAGCCGAACCAGGCACTCTGTCTCACATGGTTTGGTTCTGTCAAAAACTTGAAGATTTTTGGAAGTCTATATTTAAATTTATTTCCGACACATTGGGGACAGTCATAGAGCCTGATGCCATGATCTCTGTATTTGCCACTGTACCACAGCATTTTCATTTAAATCAAAACAACAAAAGCCTCATAGCATTTTCCACTCTTTTAGCTCGATGGCAGATACTGTTTAAATGGAAAGATAAGTCTCCTCCAACTTTTAAAATGTGGCTCATTGATCTTTTATACAATCTGACCATGGAAAAAATAAGATATGCTACAGCAGGCTGTGCCTATAAATTTTTTGATATCTGGCAACCAGTTCTGGACCAAATTAGGAAGGTGGATCCCTCTCTAATCTCAATTTCAGTGGAGTAATATACTGTACATACTTGTGCTCTCTTCTTTAAAACATGTTAATGATTGTTTTTGTTTTTTTTCAAATGAATATGTGTATTGGTGCAACAAGTGGGGATTGTTCTTGGGTGGGTTGGTTAACATAAAAAGAAAATGTATTGTAAAGTCTATCTTATGTTTGATAAGATGTCCAATAAAAACACTCTGAGGAAAAAAAAGTTGTCTAGAAATATGCACCATAAAACACTATCAAAAAACTATCAAAAGTAAAATGACCTCAGAAGCTTTGGAAAGAATCTAATGAAGATTAAACATCCTTTTCAGTTACTTGATGGTAAACCTTTTTTTGTATATTTTTTTTGTATATCATTCATTATTCACCACAGAAGAGAAACAGACGACGTTGAGACTTTTATAAATTCTTACCCCAGTTTCTCCAGTTTACAGTGAGGATACTTCAGTAGATCAGAAAGCTGCTTGACTCCTGAATCTCCTACTTTATTAAATGACAGATCCAGTTCTCTCAGGTGTGAGGGGTTTGATCTCAGAACTGAAGTCAGAGCAGCACAACCTTCATCTGTTACACCACAATTACTCAACCTGTAGAGAACAATGACACTCTTTAGTCGCTCAGTTCAAGAAAAACTGATATAAATAAGATATAGGTAACACTTTACAATAACAGTACATGAATAATCATGTACTAATACCTAAAATAATAGTTACTTCAACATAAACTCAAGGAAGATATGAACTAATAATAAACCAATGAAGAGCAATCCTTAACTACGACAGGAGTCATAAGGATTCATACATGAATAACAGAAGCCTTAACAACATGCTAGTACATATTTGAAAATGAATGCATTAATTAACATATAGGGTTAAACTAAACCAATCAGGCTCCGTAAGAATAAATAAGTACTCTGAATTTGAATTAAACATGTGATTTAATACTGTCATAATTTAAAATGTAATATCATTATCTGCTGCTTTGTGACAAATAATTGAAATGGCACATAATATATAATAGACTAATAACTACCACTTATAAATTTAATTTGATCTAAACCATTTTCTGATTTTTATTGTTCATTTCAGTGTAGTGATATCTGCTTTTCTTCCCGGAACTACAGTATGTAGGGTTTGTTTCTGGTGGGACACTTTAGATGCTCTCCGGGCACGTTAGTTGTGTTCCTACGGTAATGCTGGCATTTTAATCTAATAAATGTTGACAGCTTTGAGAAACCAAATTAATGATTAAAAGACATGTTTGCATATATGTTCATGAGGTTATGTACAGTAATTAACTGTATTTTGTGTTATTTAAATGTATATGCTTTGATTAGCATTAGCTTATGGATGTGCCTTATTTTACATATTAAGTATGTTATGTGTGTCTTTAAAGGTATGTTTGGGCTTTCTTTTGAGTCCATATGTGTTAAAAATATATAAATAGATAAAAATGATTTGTAAATCCTTTATTTTAATGGGTTTTTTTCTTTTTCTTTTTTGTACCAGAGGTGTAAATGAATAAGGATTGCACAGTGTAGTTTTTCCAAGGAAATTTTAATTTGGCATTAACAGTTTTACTGACTTTGGAACTTTGTTGTACTATGCTGGAGTAAAGTTTATAAATGATCTTTCACATAGGATTTTGTAAAATTATGTTGGGTGGACCTCTGTCCTTCATGGGGGGTCCGGGGGTATGCTCCCCCGCAAATGCATCAATCTGGCGCTCTTTGAGAGCTCAAAATTAAGAGCTTCAACCGGCTTCAACCCATGAACTGTGAACACTGAACAAAGAAAAGGCATTGACTTGCTGGACATTAAAGAGGGCTCAAACATCTTTTTAGTTATGATATAGATTCCCAGTCTACATTACATTATCACTGATGTTTTAGAATGTTAAACAATTATTAATTATAATATAATAATGATTTATATAACTATTCCTATGAAGTAAAATCCATATAGCCTATAAATGTACTGTATAAATGAAAATGAATATTTCAAATGTATATTTTAAATTATAGTATAGGGAAAATACAATAATTTGTCCTAATTTCTTCACTTGCAAGAAATAACCCCTTTATCTTTTATTTTGGAGAAAACACCAGATCACCATGCTGATCACGAGAGCAAAGTGCGCACTTCTCTTTAAATCACACAGCACAAACACAATGCCTATAGGACACTTAATTAAAGTCTTGTGCTGTTTTATAAAGGCACAAAGCCATATCATGATTTCGAGCTTGTGGCCGGTGGAGTAATTACTGATGAGCGACACCTGCACGTCGCATCGGTCTCGTATCTCTCACGGAGGAGTGGAAGCATAAAGGAGGAGCAACGACAGTGAAGAGTGAGAGAGGACAGGCCTGAACTTGTGTTATGTTTTGTTTCATTTTATTTTATTGTGTATTTGCTTGTACTTTCATTTTGTATTTATTTTATTTTTATCATTAAAATATTTGAATGTTCGTCGGTTCCCGCCTCCTTTTTCCCGTAACATCTGAACGGCGTTACACTGGTGCCGAAACCCGGGAAGAGGAACGCGCTACCAAAGAGCCCTCGCCGCTGTGGGGAATCCGCAGTGCCATCGAGCATGGCGGGCAGTTTCCGTCGCCATGGATGCTCGAGGTGGTGCGCTGTGAGTTGCGGGGCGGTGGTCGAGCTCGCTGCTGGCCGCCTGGGTGCTGGAGGGGCGGCTGCTGTCCGTGAGAGATACGAGACCGGTGCGTCACGCATTTGTCACTCATCAGTAATTACGCCACCGGCCTCATGTCGCTTTCTCACGGCCCTCGGCCTCGTCCTGCTCGCCACATTTAGTTTTTTTAAATTATAGCATAGGGAAAATACAATAATTTGTCCTAATTTCTTCACTTGCAAGAAATAACCCCTTTATCTTTTAAATCACACAGCACAAACACAATGCCTATAGGACACTTAACCCTCTGGGGACCAAAAACGCGCCCGTAATATAAAATATAACGCTAGAGATCTATATGTTAGGCTATACATTTTACATCTCATATGTGTTGGAAAAAGGGAGAAGAGCGAGCTCAGAAAAAGGCGGATTTGAACTCGGATCAAACGCATGAAAACACCCAAACACTGTGCAAATGTACGCTCCGTTATCAAAAATGTAAAAAAAGAATGATTTTCTTTTTTCCACTCGTTGGGCCCCATAATGGCCATTGGATAATCCGGGCTTGGGTGCCCCCTATTGGCTGGTGCACTCACCCAATCCCATCTATGGATAATCCGGCCCTGCATCACGGTCTGTGTCTGGGTGGAGAGTGAACTCTACTGATCACAGCAAAGGTTCCCCTTAAACTTATTGTCATGTTTCCTGTTTAATATAGTTCCTGGAAACTATATTAAGAACACTTATTATTCTTAATATTTTTTAATCTGCCTGCTTTGACAACATTGTATGAGAACTGAACTGAGTTCGATGATGGCATCACGGTTTGCTCCACATAATTAATGATTTTTTACAATAGCCGCGTTTCCACTGTCGGGCCAGGGCCGGGCCAGGGCTTTAAACGGGCCGTGCCGGGCTAATAGCCTCGGGCCAATAGCACCGGGCATGCGTTTCCACTGTCGGGCCAGGAGCTCCCCAGCGCTTCACTAAAACACGCCCGTAACACGCCTCTCTGGGACAACGTCACACTAACCCATCATTTCACCAACAAATGGAAGTTTTATCAGAAAACTAATCAGAAATCACTGGAAACAGCGTTGAAAACAAACACGATAAAAGCGGCCGTTTGCTAGCTTTTTTGTTTGTTTGTTTAGCAGCTACTTGAATATTTAAAACCCAAGCATCGATGTTTTACCACAGGTTTACAATAAAAAGTGATACATTGATCATAATGAATTAATTTATGTAAAAATTATGTAAAGATTGCACATTAGTCACGCAGAAATAAATTACAGTTAGGTCTATTTCACAAAAGAAAGAGGACACACTTACTTTTTTAGTCGCGTCTGTTTCTTTATCTGGTAACTTAGTTACAGGACATATTTACATCACATTTAGAAAAAAATATAATTTCTACAAATATATGCCATACGACCTGAGGAGCTTTAGCACTCTCTCGACTCCCATACAGATATTTTCAGTCAGAGAAACAGAGGAAGCTCCCGAAAAAAAAAGTTACTTTATTTTTTGATAGTCTGGTTTAAAGAGACGAGACGTAGGCTATGACAGATAAAATAAAAACATGACTGTGATAGCCTTTAAGATTGGTCTGATTTCTTCAAGCGTTCGCTATGTTGTTTTTTTTACTATGCGTATCTTCAAGCGTTTACTATGTTTACTATGGTAACGGCTAGCGCGCATAGTCTTTTGCATCACAAACAGAAGGCATTCAAACATGAACGCGATTTAAATTATTTTATTTTTAAGTCTTAAATGCTGACAGAATCATCCGGCGCTGCCGTCTCCCAACGGTAAACTCCTCCTCTGTTGGTAACCACTCCTCTAGCCCGAGCTGGCCCGCTTTGGCCCAAGGTATTCGACGGGCCAGAAATCCTGGCCGTTGGCCCCGAGTAAGCCCCGATCAAGCCCCGGAAGTGACAGTGGAAACGCGACTGGCCCTGGCACGCACTAGCACGGCCCGGCCCTGGCCCGACAGTGGAAACGCGGCTAATGATCACATGATTTGCTTCAAGTTTTCTGTGATGATAAATTAGTCAGCCTGACCTAAATCCAACATGGCTACCGGTGGTGCAAGACATTCAGATTTTGAGGAAAGTAAATATATATTAAACTTAATAATAATACTGCTAACATTAATTGTGAACATTGTCTTAAGGTTCTGAAGAAGAAAATTAATTAATATGTTGTTCATGTTGTTATTTAGCATGTTTTGAAATATATGTGACTCCTGAGGCCTGTTTAGGTTATAAAAAAGGGAATAACCCTAATTTTGACCATCTTTGTATTTTGAGTTTTTAATTCACTATATTACAATTAAATCCTAATTTAATCATGACAAACTATATATCGTTGGAAAGGTCTAAGACTCCTAAATAGATATTTTAGCACTGTTTTTTGTTACATATTATGTAGGAACAGTAATAGATAAATTTATGACAAGACTGCACCTCAAAAAAATCTACATCATAACAGGAGTTCTGGAGTTTGTCACAAAAAGTCGATGCACACACTTTTAATAATTGAAACTTTGGTTTTCATGCTGAAAGTTAATAATAAAACATGTAATCCAGTATTTGTCAATAAAAAATTATAAAATAATATTATCGTCTAAAAAGTATAATATCTATATTATCCTCTTTTTTATTGCCTTTTTTATTACATCACATATTTTAGTAGTTATCATAAATTAGGTATCATTTGAAAGCTTACAAACTCAGAATTCATATTGTGAAAACCGTTTTGAAATTGGACATTGCATTAGAAACGGTACTCTAAATTATTTTATCTGGCTCCACCCCTTTTGGGCGTAATCATGTTTCATAATTATGATCAAAACCTTTTCTAATCTTGACAAAATATTGTCAGAAGTGTCTGAGTCTCAAGGTTCGATATTTTGTGACAGAAGTGATATTTGGACAGAAATGTATTAATTTGATACGGCAGAATTCATACAATTAAATTCAATGGAATGTATATCATCTGGTGGCTATTTTTGGTATTACGCCTAAACAAAATCTCATGGGAAATTCGAGTTTTGTGATATCAACCTCAAATTTGGAACACAACTTGGTTAAATATATGCTTTCACTTCAGCAATAATTTGCTGAGTGTTTTCTTTAAAACAAGTCCAAACTTAGGTATATACCCAAATGCATTCTTGAATTACAACCATTTAAGTTTGAATAGTGTATTTTAATGCATTAGCCTAATTATCAAACATGTAGTTAAGGTTGCTGTTATTTATGTATGAATCCTTATGACTCCTGACATAGTTAAAGGGGGGGTGAAATGCTATTTCATGCATACTGAGTTTTTTACACTGTTAAAGAGTTGGATTCCCATGCTAAACATGGACAAAGTTTCAAAAATTAAATTGTACGTTTGAAGGAGTATTTCTGTGCCAAAAATGCTCCTTCCGGTTTGTCACAAGTTTCGGAAAGTTTTTTTCGAGTATGGGCCTGTGTGACGTCAGATGGGGCGGAATTTCCTTATATGGGTCCTAAGGGCACTTCTCCCGGAAGGACGCGGGCGCACGCGCACCCGTAGACCAGAGCAAGAGAGCAAAAGCAGTACACCCATCAAAGCGCTCTGCTCGGCTTTAGGGAAGTCAATGTCACCAAAGAAGTGGGTTTTTGGTTGCCAGGGCAAGACAACCCTGCACAGATTCCCAAAGAACCCAGCTTTAAGGGACCAGTGGATGGAGTTTGTTTTTCCAGAGCATCAACGGAGTTGTGCAAGACTGTTTGTTCCCTGCATTTCGACGATGATTGTTTTATAAACAAAGACCAGTTCGACGCCGGATTTGCAGATCGTCTAATGCTTAAGGATGGAGCAGTCGCAACGATAAAGGTTCACGGTTGGTTGGTCGTGCGTTGGAACCGCAAGCTGTAAGTAAAACTGCTTGTTTGCTTCAAAAGCTTTAGCATCGCCCGCACGGCACGCCTCCAGCCGCTCGTTTTTTTTCCGGAAAGACTCCGTACAGCCTATCTTTCTTTTATAAATATAATAAAATTAAAGACTTTTTGGAGATTTGAAGGATGCAATACTACTCTATAGGTACTCAAGATTAACATGAGATTGACTGAAAATGAGTGTTTCACCCCCCCTTTAAGGATAGCTCTTCGTTGGTTCATAATTAGTTCACTGATTTCTAAGATAAGGGACAAAACATGTCCCCCATCAAAATGTTGCAATTTGCCTTAAAAAACAATAAATTATTTAATTTAAAAAGGCTTTAAAAGTTGGATATGAAAGACTTGTGTATGTTTAGACCCTTAGTTTTGTATATATTTATATTATTTCATAGAATTTTATAAAATACCGGCACTGCACTATGAAAGCCCATGCAAATGAACTCGTCCTCCGTAGAGGTCACAAAATCAAACTGCAAAAAAAAAAGTGTTTTAAAATGCCCAAAATGCCCAAATATGAATATGAGGTTAATTTGATGGCTTAATAAAATATCACAAAATACTTAAAGTGAACATTGCATTATTTTGTACATTAACAACAGCTTTTCAAAATCTGTCATCAATTCATGCCAACTCCGTCAGATATTTTTCAAATTCTAAATAAATCAGGCATATTTTGGTCAACTTAACCCTGAGGACCCCCTTTGACTTCTATCTGTTGATGGATGCAGCAGTCCAACACATGGTCTCGTAAGTTTACTTTTTTATATGTTTATTCAGCAAACAAGTTGAAATCCCTGTGGTCACAGCTTTTATGTGTCAACACTGTCTTCAAAGTAGGGATGATTTCAATCAAGAATTTTGAAATAAAAATTGGTATTTTTGTCTAGTTTAGTGGCAGCTGGCAACTGAGGAAAATAAAAATGGCTACCATTTATTAGACATGATTAAGTTAAAAAAACATGTTGTTTTGTCAACTCCGTCATATGTCAACTCTGTCATATATTTTGTCTGATGGTGTTGACATGTAAGCTAATGGAGTGCTCCCAAATACTCATTAAGTAATGTATAACAACTACATAACATGATAATATGATCTAAGTATACATGTTGATTGACTTAAAATATCTTAATATACCCAAATGCCACATAATAACTTTAATAAAAAAGTATTTTTTAGTTAGCTCTCAGCCTATTGTGTCCTCTTGCAAATCAATTGTTAGATTTACATTTTAGTTCAAATATACACTGAACAGAATTATAAACGCAACACTTTTGTTTTTGCCCCCATTTTTCATGAGCTGAACTCAAAGATCTAAGACTGTTTCTATGTACACAAAAGGCCTATTTCTCTCAAATATTGTATAAAAATACATGTGTCCGTGTGGACAAGGCCTTATAGTGGCCTTTTATTGTGGCCAGCCTAAGGCACACCTGTGCAATAATCATGCTGTCTAATCAGTATCATGATATGCCACACCTGTGAGGCGGATGGATTATCTCGGCTAAGGAGAAGTGCTCACTAACACAGATTTAGACAGATTTGTGCCTTAAAGGTCCCGTGACATGCTACTTTTTGTAGGCTTTAATATAGGCCTTAGTGGTCCCTAGTACAGTATCTGAAATCTCTTTCCAAAAATTCAGCCTCGGTGCAGAATTATAGCCACTACAAGCCAGTCCCAGAATGAGCTTCCTTCAGACAGGCCGTTTCGGTGTCTGTAGCTTTAAATACTAATAAGGAGGAGAAAGGCGGCACAAGGTGGAGGGTGGGTGTGGCCTATGACCATCTTGCGCAACGGTACCGTGGCGTGCATGTTTACGTTGGATATAGCAATGGCACGAAGACACACAGTCTTTCAAGCATTTCAGTTTGACCCAGAATCTGATCCGGATGGAGAAGCAACGGATGAAGAAGTTGCAACTCAGCGGCTCCAGCAGGACGTTTCCGAATGGTTAGTTTAAAATATTATGTCTGGATACGGTACTTTATTCGGATGGTTTACAGTTATTATCATGTGGCAAACGCTAACCTACTGTTGCCTTTTCATGAGAGATCTGTAACGTCTGTATTTATCATATTACAATTACATCAAGCTCTGCGATCTTGAAATGCGGATATCGCGCGCGCCATTTAACCAACAGGAAAACGGTTATCCAAATAACAAAGAAGTATACAACACTCGCGTTACAGTGTGTGTATTCACACACATAAACTGCATAGCTGCATAGCTAATGTTACAGCCACATTCTACGTGTAACAATCTAGGTAACCATAAACAGTAAAGCAACACACTTATATATCATTAGTTGACTTACTTGTCCGAGGTGTGTAGCTGAGCCAAAGAGAGTGATCCAGACTTTAGTTTCAGACGTTCAGCAAGCCCAGCTCTGTATTGACCCTTCGGTGTTCATTTGTACATCCAATTATTGAGCAATTGTTATGCTTCGCTCGCTCAAAAGCCATGATATCTCTCATGGACAAACTAAAATCGTGCGCGCGCGTTCTTAGTTCCTATCGCATTTTCTCATGGGCGGAAAATATTCTCTGGGCGGGAAAAGCAGAGACAGGGGAGGTAACATTTCCTCCTTATGACGTCATAAAGAGGAGATTCAAGATCAGCGTGTATGAGCCTCCATTTTCTCAAAGGCAGAGAAAGATAGCAAAAGCTCGATTTACACCGATTGAAATTTCTAGAAACTTGGGGACCATATACAGGCTAGGGGAACTCATATTAATGTTAAAAAACCTCAGAAAGTGAAAATTTCATCTCATGGGACCTTTAAAGATCCTGACACCAGGTACTCTTTGTATGAAGTTTTGTATGTTTGATACCCTTTCCATTGATACTCTCTCCCTTTGCCATGTCAAAACTAGGTAAATATCTTTAATCAGTTTGATTCTCGATTAGTTTGTCAACACCGTCAACTGTGTGTCAACACCGTCAACTGTGTGTCAACACCCTCAACTGTGTGTCAACACCGTCAACTGTGTGTCAACACCGTCAGTTGTGTGTCAACACCGTAAGATGGAGGTTTTTCATTTTTATATAAAAAGGTATGTTTCTTTTGTTCAATTGAGTGTGTTCATACATTAAAACACCAACTTATCTACATGCATCAGTGTCTTGTGTGCACAAAACCACTGATTGTATATATTAGAAATTAAAAAAATGAGTAAACTAAATGAAGGTAATTTAAAATGACTAATTCCAAAACAATGTAAAATAATATTAAAAGTGTATACAATGCAATTTATCACTTAACCTTGCTAAGGCACACCATTTTTACATCCGTAAAAACTTTACAGTGTTGTTGAATTGATCAAACACACAAAAAAAACATATTTTCATGTGTCAGACGGAGTTGACAAATGTCAAGTTACTAAGTGAGTAAATGTCCATTTTTATAAAAAGTAGTTAAATAAAAAACCTGTTCCTTTCCATGGTATGATAGATGAGACCCGTGTTTATGAAGGTATCCAATTCAAATGAATGTAGTATCGATTTTTTGTTTGTCACTTTTCAAAAGTACTTTTGTCCCTTATCTCAAGAATCAGTGAGTTAATATGTTCGCTAATCATGAGTTCATGTTTAAATAACTATTAATTCAGGTATTATTACATGATTATTTTGGTACGAAAGCACATTCCAAAAATAATAAATGTGATCAAGTTCTATCAGTGTAATGATTGTTGTCAGAGTGACTTACTGAACTGATCTGGATTCTATAACCACAGGCTGGAGTTTCTGAAGAACTTCATCTGCTGTATTTTGTGCTCCAATAAACTGATTTATATCAAAAACATCTTCTGCTCTGATGTCAACAACACATAAACCAGAGCTGACCACTGTGAAGAGGAGAGTTTGGTTTCTCTTATTTCTCCAGATTTCAGATGTTGGATCTCCTGCATCAGAGAATCATCACCCAGTTCATTCAAACAGTGGAGCAGATTGATGGATCTCTCTGGAGAGCGATTCTCCCTGATCTTCTGTTTGATGTTATGAACGGTTTCCTCTTTGTTGTAGGAGCATCTTCCAGTCTGTGTCAGTAGTTCTCGTAAGAGAGTCTGATTGGACTTCAATGAGAGACCCAGAAGGAAACGCAGGAAAAGGTCCAGATGTCCATTCTTACTCTGTAAAGCCTCATCCACAGCTCTCTGATGCAGCTCAGATAATGAATGGTTTAAGATTTTAGAAAAGAAACTTTGTATGGTTTTGTCAAACACATTTCTGTTCTCATTTGTAAAGTGAATGTGTGCATATAGAGCTGCTAGATGTTCCTGGATGCTCAGATGAACAAAGCAGAAGACTTTCCCCTGATACAAGCCCAACTCCTCTCTGAAGATCTGAGTGCACAATCCTGAGTACACTGATGCTTCTGTCACATCAATGCCACACTCTCTCAGGTCTTCCTCATAGAAGATCAGGTTGCCTTTCACAAGCTGCTGGAAAGCCAGTTTCCCCAGTTTGAGAATCATGTCTTCTTCATCTTTCACTCTCTTCTTATAGTCTTTCTCATGTTTGATGTTGGTCTGAATGATCAGGAAGTGTGTGTACATCTGAGTGAGAGTCTTGGGAATCTCTCCTCTCTCTGCTTCACTCAACATCTCCTCTAGAACAGTGGCTGAGATCCAGCAGAACACTGGGATGTGGCACATGATGTGGAGGCTCCTCGAGGACTTCAGGTGTGTGATGATTGTATTGGCCAGACTCTGATCATTGATTCTCTTCCTGAAGTATTCCTCCTTCTGTGGCTCATTGAAGCCTCGTACCTCTGTCACTCGATGGACACACTCAGAGGGGACGAGATCCGCTGCTGCTGGTCTGGAGGTGATCCAGATGAGAGCAGAGGGAAGCAGATTCCCCTTAATGAGGTTCATCAGCAGCTCGTCCACTGAGTCTGATTCAGATATATTACACAGTTTCACTTTGCTCTTAAAGTTCAGAGACAGACGACACTCATCCAGACCATCAAAGATGAACAACACTTTATATTCATCACTGGATATTTCCATTTCTGTTGTTTCAGGGAAAAAGACATGAAGAAGATCTGAAAGACTGAGTGTTTTGTCCTTCATCAAGTTGATCTCTCTGAAAGGAAGTGGAAATATGAGCTGGACGTCCTGATTCTCTTTCCCTTCAGCCCAGTCCACAATGAACTTCTGCACAGAGACTGTTTTCCCAATGCCAGCTACTCCCTTTGTCAGCACAGTTCTGATGGGTTTGTCTTGTCCAGGTAAAGGTCTAAAGATGTCATTGCATTTGATCGGTGTGCCCTCTGTTTCTGCTCTCCTGGATTGTGTCTCAATCTGTCTCACCTCATGCTCATTATTGATCTCTCCACTTTCACTCTCTGTGATGTAGAGCTCTGTGTAGATCTCATTCAGGAGTGTTGGGTTTCCCTGCTTTGCTGTTCCTTCATACAGACACTGAAACGTCTTCAGGAGATCTGATTTGAATCTGCTTTGGACCAGTGAAAGATTGACAGATTACATCATAAAGAGATAAGTTTTAGTAAAATAACAACACTCTCTAATTAAATAATTAGACAATATCACACAAGCAGCAGTGCTGTTGGTCTATATATCAGTAAAACTTGGCTGTTTGCACAAGCCTCTAGGAATTGGATATCGATATAAGTTTCATTATTTGATTGTTCTCAATTCAAATAAATCTGGAAATATTTGAGATACATGTACATTTTGTAGGGGAAAAAAACTCAACTAATGCAGTAAAATATTTTTTACGTCACGGTTTGGGTCATTGTCATGTTTCTGTGTCTTGTCATGTGATTCCCTGTTTGTCATGTGATCATGCCATGTGTCTTGTCATTGGTAATTGACTGATCATTATTCACCGGTGTTCCTTGTCTTGTAATTAGTCTATGTATTTAAGCCCTCATGTTTGCCCTGTGTCCTTGTCGAGTATTGTTTGTTCTATGTCCCAGAGCCGGTTTATTGTTTTCTAGTCTTGGTTTTGTGTTCCTGTTTTAGTTTTGAGGTTTCCATGCCTGTTCATGCTTTTGTTTTGTTTGATAATTAAGTTTGTGTTTGGGTCCTCATCTCAACTTGCCTCCAGTGAATTTGTTACAGCTATACAGTGGACCTGCTTCACTTGGATCATTACTATAATATTAAAAGGTAAAAATGAATAACAATGTCCAAATTATTGAATTCAATTGAATTCAGACAGAATAAACATTAAATTAAATCTGAATTTTGTAGATGACACAAGGCCGGTTTAATTCATTCACATAACCTGCAGCTCCTGAACTTCCTGAAAGAGTTGACAGGCTCTGAAAGTCTTTCAAACATTGATGGTAACAATAATGAACTCTTTTAATAGAAAAAGAAATGTGACCCGCTTCATCATTAGCCGCGTTTCCTCTGTCGGGCCAGGGCCGGGCCGTGCTAGTCAAGCCAGGGCCAGACACGTTTCAACTGTCACTTCCAGGGCTTGATCGGGGCTTACTCGGGGCCAACGGCCAGGATTTCTGGCCCGTCGAATACCTTGGGCCAAAGCGGGCCAGCTCGAGCTAGAGGAGTGGTTACCAACAGAGGAGGAGTTTACCAGAGGCGGAGTTCACCTGAGTCGGGAGACGGCAGCGCCGGATGATTCTGTCAGCATTAAAGACTTTTAAAATAATTTAACTTGCATTCATGTTTGAATGCCTTCTGTTTGTGATGCAAAAGACTATGCTCGCTAACCATTACCATAGTAAACATAGTAAACACTTGAAGATACGCATAGTAAAAAAAACATAGACCAGACCAATCATAAAGGCTATCACAGTCATGTTTTTATTTTATCTGTCAGTAGCCTGCCTACAGTATGTCTCGTCTCTTTATACCGGACTTGGCGAACTATCATAAAATAAAGTAACTTTTTTTTCGGGAGCTTCCATCTGTTTCTCTGACTGAAAATATCTGTATGGGAGTCGAGAAAGTGCTACAGCCGCCTCAGATCGTATTTTTGGTGGCATATATTTGTAGAAATTATCATTCTTTCTAAATGTGATGTAAATATGTCCTGTAACCAGATAAACAGACACAGATGCGACTGAAGAAGTAAGTGTGTCCTCTTTCTTTTGTGAAATAGACCTAACGGTAATTTATTTCTGAGTGACTAATGTGCAATTTTGACATAAATTAATTCATTATGATCAATGTATCACTTTTTATTGTAAACCTGTGGTAAAAACATCGATGCTTAGGTTTTAAATATTCAAGTAAACAACAAAAATGCCAGCAAACGGCCGCTTTTATCATGTTTGTTTTCAACGCTGTTTCCAGTGATTTCTGATTAGTTTTCTGATAAAACTTCCATTTGTTGGTGAAATGATGGGTTAGTGTGACGTTGTTCCAGAGAGGCGTTACGGGCGTGTTTTAGTGAATCGCTGTGGAGCTTCTGGCCCGACAGTGGAAACTCAGGCCCGGTGCTATTAGCCTGAGGCTATTAGCCCAGCACGGCCTGTTTAAAGCCCTGGCTCGCACTGGCCCGACAGTGGAAACGCGGCTACTGTGACACTTTGACACAAACACATTTTACTTTGAATTTTTAATTATTTGCAATTATTAAACATTTTATTTAACAATATAACAAACAGATAATGACGTGCATTAAATAATGAATACATCCCTAATAGGTTAAGAACATAACTCTCTAGTGTTCTTTCTAGCTTACTAATGAATTACTGTATGACCATTGTATAACTTTTCTGAGTTAAATGTAATGTTACTTGGTTCACAAGCTGTTTTATCTCTCCATGGTTGTACTTTATATTTCAACATATATTATTGTGTTCATGGTTCATTCATGCTATAACTAACAATAAAGAATCTGTCATGCCACAATAAAGAGCGGCAAAACGTGTTTGTCACAATTATGTTCTTGTTAATCCCTGATTAGTTAACCTTCATCCACCTGTGTCTAGTTACAGTAGTTCCCTCGTTTACCCTGTGTATATATTCTCCCGTTCAGTTCTGTCCTTGGTCGTTTATTGTTCGTGTCTATGTTAAAACACACTGTTGCTTGTGTACATTATCTTTGTTAGCGTTAGGAATCGAGCTTCGTCTGTCTGATCATCAACCAGCGTGACAGTATTTGTAATTTGTGATTAAATTGAATGAAGTTGAAAGCGTACGCTCTGTTTTATAAAAAGTAACATACTGCAATTACTGAACTTTTAGTAAAGTTTTATTCTCTAATCAAGTTTGATTAATCAACTGAAAAATAATAGATTAAAGGGATAGTTCACCCAAAAATTAAAATTCTGTCAGTAATTACTCACCCTCATGTTGTTCCAACCCCATAAGACCTTCGTTCATCTTCGGAACACAAATTAAGCTATTTTTGATGAAATCTGAGCCATGTTTCACTCCTCCATAGACTGCTAGGTGGCCCAAACTTGCTGGCCCAGAAAAGTTCTTAAAGAGATCGTTAATATAGTCCAAGTGGCTACAGTGGCTCAATCTTAAGTATATCAAGCGACGAGAATACTTTTTGTGCGCAAAAACAAACAAAAATAACGACTTTATTCCACTATTCATTTCCTTCTCTCTGGGCCTCGTAGTGTTTTTGCGCAGCGCGTCTGTGTTGCACGTCACCACGTAGGCTCACTATTGGCCGACGCCGGTCATGTGTGTGTTGCGTGATGACGTGCAACACAGACGCGCTGCGCAAAAACACTACGAGGCCCAGAGAGAAGGAAATGAATAGTGGAATAAAGTCGTTATTTTTGTTTGTTTTTGCGCACAAAAAGTATTCTCGTCGCTTGATATACTTAAGATTGAGCCACTGTAGCCACTTGGACTATATTAACGATCTCTTTAAGAACTTTTCTGGGCCAGCAAGTTTGGGCCACCTAGCAGCCTATGGAGGAGTGAGACAAGGCTCAGATTTCATCAAAAATATCTTAATTTATTTTCCGAAGATGAACGAAGGTCTTACGCGGTTGGAACAACATGAGGGTGAGTAATTACTGACCGAATTTTCATTTTTGGGTGAACTATCCCTTAAAAAGATCAATCTTGGTAAATGATCTTCAGATTGTTCAAATGAAGAATGTAATGCATAAGAAAATCTATATTTATAACCACCCCTAAAAATCATGCTGATATTCAGATCAACAGCAAGACTGCATGAGTGTTATAGCACTTGTAACAATACTTCAATAAACAAGAAGTTAACTGGCGTTAAAAGTGTTGCTAGTTACCATTTACTTTATCTGTTATTAATAATGGATAGTCTGGGTACAGTGAGTTACTCTCAGGATGAGTCTGTCTAGACAGAAATGTTGTACCTCATTTGAGTTGATGTTTGTCTCCTCTTAAATGTGATGTTGTCCATAGACCGGTCACTCTTCATGGACACACAGCTGGACTCTGGTGCCTGTGATATCTGCTGGTGGAATCCACTTCAACAGAATACAGACAAGAATATATAGTTCATTTTACATGGATAGATTGGTCTCTATATGAGGTTTATCCACATTTATTCATCCATCTGTCTATTCAGGTCTTGCAGTCTCTACTACTGAGCTGATGAGCTGAAACAGGTGTTTTATATGAGGGAGACATAAAAAAAATGTGAAGTGGTTGTGTTAAGCCTGGTTCACACGGTAGGATAATTAGGCCAATTTTAGCCCCGATTCCCCCCCTGCGACAATCTTAAGGATGCTCCGATTATCGTAAAATAATCTGATCAGATATTCCTGCTGTGTGTGGTGTGTTAAGACTGCTCTCGTCTGCTCGGAAGGACGTCGGGACCACTCCGATCTCAAATCGGGGATATCCAACATGTTGGATGTTTTGGACCGATTTCTCCCCGTGTGTGGTGTCTCCCGGCGGGGACAAACGAGCATTCAGCCTGTGGACTGTGGCGTGCAGCCAATCAGAAAGCGAGGTGACGAGGCGGCGAGGAAGCACCGGGAAACAATCAAGGTTTGGAAAATCGGCCGACAATTTTAAAATCGTCCCGTGTGAACCAGGCTTTAGAGGCTCCAGAGAAGATCTGGGAAGAGCTGATCTAGTCTCTCTAGACAAAAATTTTGTACCTCAGATCTGTTGGTGTGTGTTTTCCTTTAAATGTTATTGGATGCCCCATAGACGCTTCACTCTTCATGGACACACAGCTGGACTCCGGTGGGTTTGATTTCTGTCTGCAACTTTGGCTTCAATAGAACAGACAATTTAAAAATAACAAATATGACATTATAGACAAGAATTCATATTGCTAATTTTACATGTAGATAAACTTTATATAGTCTATCTATCTATCTATCAAATGTTGTACCTCAGATCAGTTGATGAGTGTTTTCCCTTAAATGTTATTGGATGCCCCATAGACGCGTCACTCTTCATGGACACACAGCTGGACTCCGGTGAGATTGATCTGTCACCCTTAAACTGACTTTAATAGAACAGAGACAGGCATCAACTTGGCTGATTTAACATGAAAATAAATCCAACATGAGAAGATTGTCTAAGATCGTATACCATACCATACCAACTTTATTTGTTAAGCACTTTACAACAACCAAAGTTGACCAAAGTGCTGTACAGGAAAATTATGCAAAGTTACATATAACGACATAAACATGCATGCAAATAAATGTATGTTGAAGAGTGATGAGACTGTCCAAGGATAATGTCATATATCATCTAGCTGTCTACTGTATCTGTGTGTCTTTGGACAGTGTTTAAAGACCCTGAGTGTCTCCAACTACTGTATATCCCGCACCAGAATATGATAGAGACAACAGATCACTATACCAACCCTGGCAAACACACACAACACCCTGTTATGTGCAGAAAATGAGTCTTCTATAACATTAAGATCATATGAAGATTGAAGTACCTGAATCCTGGAGAAGAATCTCCATGTCTGAATGTTTGTGTGTCGTCCATGATTCATTCAGTCTTCATGGAGCTGCTCGAGTAAGAGATCAGAAACACTCATTCACACACACTCAAATACAATACATTTCATTTGACATTTTATTCAGTGCGTTTATTCTGATTTCTAATCAATAATTATCAACATTAAATGTGATTTTCAATCATGTAAATGAATGTTCAGAACTGGTATAATCTGAATCAGCAGATTCTCTTCTTCAGTCAGATCTGTCATGTTTGCACCAGTATTTCATCTGTGTGTGTTTAATACAGAAATATCTCGGCTGAACAGACTGGGAAGTTTGTAACACTAGAGTTGAATGTTCTTCCACTGAAGCCTAAAATATTGTACAAATGGGACAGTTTACTGTAAGCCCACATTTAATACGTCTGTGAAACTGACTAATACAGTATACACAGGTCCAAGTATTTTAAAATAAAATGTTTCCTATTGATTTTTATGTAAACCAATAAATGTATTTATTGGTATTAAATGTTCAATAAAAATGACATTACATAAAGGGAGATTGTAACAACAACACTCTTTGTAATTGACATTCATTTACACAGAAAACTATATCAAAGTTAAAGAAACACAGCACAAAAAAAGTTAAAACAAACTCTACAGATGTTAAAGAGAAAAGTTTGGCTTTTAGTAATGAAAACGAAAATTAGACCTACATAAAACGTGTAAAAGTTTATTCTAACATACAGGGTCTAGGCTATATGTCTATGTCCAATAATTGATATGTTTAAAAAACTGCATATTCAGAATTTCATGTGTAATGTACTTTAATATTTCATGGTTACTTACGTTAGTGAGGAAGTAAGTTAATTTTCATGCGCCACACCGAACTCTTGCTCTGAATATAAAGTTATTAAACACCTCGAGGCTCAACAGCATGTTAAATCAAACTTACATATACAAACATCACTTGATACTATGATCCGTTGTTCTTATTTAAAGATTCTTAAACCCGGGTGTAAAATGGCGCTTGTAAATAAAACACACTGGAATGTACTTTCACTTTCACTATAAGCCCCCGCCCCTTCTTGTGTAAATGTATTGTGCCCCTCTCTGATAAATGTAAATTATTATTATTATTAATATTATAATAAATATCAATACACTTATACACCATTGCCACTAACAATAATAATACAAAAAAATACATTATTTAAAAAAAAAATGGCGGAAGTAAGCATTTGGTGAAGTCGTAGGCGGATTTCTTCAAACTACACGAGGAACAGGTAACATTAAGCTAATATGGAAAAGTTACATTTATCCTACTGTAGGGGGTTGGACATTAGGACCCAGTAGACGCCACCTCTGAGCGCTTTTTTTTTTTTTTATGCTTGCAAACAATACAGAGATGACAAACATGGTATACAAATTTGTATCAGAAATACAAAAATGTCGATATAAAATATAATAATATGTACAATGTCATCTGAACATACATAATAGCAGTGCATAACCAAGACAAATAAAAATAAAGAAAAATGAAGAAGTAGAAAAAAAGGAATCATGAGGGTAAGACATCTTATATATCATTTAGTGTACACAAATTAAAGTCATTACAATTTGAATTAGTTTTAATTGCTTTCTTATTTACTGAGGATGAAATAGTGTTAAGGTACATTTTAAATTCTTTCAAAAAAACAATAAAAATTGGTTTGTTTTTGGTGAATTTACATTTATGAATGTAAAATTTGCCAATAAAATAAAATAAATTAATAACAAAACAAGCTTTTATTTTATTGGGGTCAGACTCACAGTATCCAAAAATAATGTCTTTAAAGGTTACAGATATATCTTGCTGGATATTATCTTTAATAAATCCCCTCCAAAGACTAAAAAAGAATTTGGGTATTTAGTTAGTCATTTCAACACATGTTCTTCTACTGTATGTGTTTTTGTTGATTAAAACCATAAATATTGACAATAATACCCGTTACATTAGAAATATCCAGTACGAGACAGATATATCGACGACCTGGATCACAGTCAGAGCACACAATCTTCCCATTAAACTGGTTTTTGAGAATATAAACACCAGCTGAGTTACTGGTTCCATGAGCCATCCACAAATCCCCATTGAGATCTCAAAAAAACATAATCCTCTTTGGTTGAATGGCATTCTTGCAAAAAACAAAAGTCAGATTTAAATTGTTTAAGAAACAGAAAAATTGCTTTCCTTTTTGTAATGTTTCTTAACCCTCTAGTATTAAAAGAAATTATAGAAAGAGACATAAAGTGAGAAAAAAACCCTATAAGCTATAACCTATACTATAGAGGTAGATTGAACCGGTTTCTGAGAATGTGTTAAATATACACACAGAGCGATGAGAACAGCAAACTTATATAGTGCAAATCAGAATTTAGGTTTCAATATTCATAACTCATGAACAATCTCTTCTTGTAGTAGAAATCTTATTTCTACAGTGCAGAGTCTATAATAATATAACTAACAAGAGCTAACTTCCTTGTTTTGTTTGTTTTTTTCCCATAAGGAGCGAGATTGAAAATAACTAATTCCTGAGATTATATAATAATAATAATAATAATAATAATAATTAATCATTAATCATTAGCATTGCATTTACATAACTGTATAAGTTATAACTTAGGATGGGATTAATATATTGGTTCAAAATATCAACTAGTCTAAATTATATTTTTCTTCTTTCCCTTTCCCCTCTTGTAATGGCTCAGTCTGTTTCTGACGCGTGCTTTGTCTTGAGGAATAAAATATTCATTGTCCATACCTTCTCAATATTGGGATATGCCAAATCCATTTATTGTTCATTTTGGCATTGCAAATAACAAATAAAACAAACAAAAATTATACTCAACACTTTACTTTGACTTATTGCTAACAAACTGTTTTGGCATGAGCACAGTACTTGTACAAACCTGACACTCAAACACTATCCTCAAATACTCATACGCCCTCTAGAGCCAACATAATGGCTCCAACACACTCTTTTCGTAAAAAATTTAACAAAAATAAAAATCTTAAGGCAGGCAACAATCTGGAGGTTAAACAGACTCTCGCTAGCCCACTGTTTCAGTGCAAGTTACAAACAGACTTCAAGTAACGTTAGATATCAGCTTCATAAAGTTTCAGGCTGGAGAGAATATTTCGACTCCATCTAACGTCCTACCTCCAATAAAGTAAGCATGCTTGATGTTTTGTCTTGCTTTTTCCACTACCAGCCACAGTTTGTTCCTCCTCTCTTTATCTGCTGGAGACAGATCCTCTGATATCTTCAATCCATTTTCCCTGAGAAACGTAGACTCCTTTGCTGCACGCCACACAGCGGAGCGATAGAAGCGGGAGGCAAATTGAAAAATAATACCTCTGGGTTTATTCGGTTGCTTGTGTACAGTATCTGTGGCGCTCGGAAGTTTGTCCTTGTCCTCTGGCAGGAGTTGCTGACACACCTGGATGACCTGTTGTCGAACATCTTCTCTCTCCTTCTCTGGGACTCTCCAGATGCGCTAGTCTCCTCTCTTGCTCAATGGTAGTCTGATCCACTTTGCCCACCTTGGACTCCACCGCGCCATACTTGAGTTTCAGACTGTTAACTTCCTCGCTCATGAATTCAATGGCTTCCTTGACACTCGTGATTTGCTTGGTGTTTTCGTTTATTACCTCCTTCATGTTAGTAATCGCGCGTGTATTTTCTCCTATCATTTTTTCCAGGGAATCAGACCGAGTGTTTATTAACTGCGAGAGTGCTCCAAGTTGTGAGAGAACGTCTTTAGCACACAGTCTTTTAACTTGTGTATAAATATCTCTGCCTTATACGGAGACCAGAATCCACATGGGATCACAGACAGAAGTTCTTCAAGCACTCGCTGCTGTCTCTGAGAGAGAGTTTAGAGGGAAATGCTGTTAAAGTGTTTAATGCTGATCTGGTACATGGACTCATCCGCCGCTGTCGTCTCCAGACTCAGAGAAACTCCTCTGGTCATGACCACTCCTCAAGCCGCTGTGAACTGAGATGATCGACGGGCCAGAAACCCAGTCCACTGGCCCAGACGAGGCCCGGTCAGGATCCGGAAGTGACGGTGAAAACACGGCTATTGACCTCAACACTTCTGGATCCCTGAACTCAGTGCTTTCCCCCTCGAGTGATCTCTGTGGAGACGTCTGTGTATCACGACACCAGTCAGAACCAGCAGAACCACAGTCAGTCCAACCAGCAGCATCCAGTGATCTACAGGTGAAGGAACAGGTGGATATATATATATATACTTTTTTTTTATTCACTGTTTATGAATTTTGATTAAGAATGCCTCATGTTTTACTCACTTCGATGTTCAGTGTCGTCAGTGTTGTCTTCATCTGTGTCGATCAGATTTCCCTTCCAGTCTAGAACAGATTCTGTGCAGAATATTGAAAGGTTAGTCGTGCAGTTTAGGATTAATTTACTGATTAAACATAATATCTCTCCTCATCCACTGATCTTCTCTCACCTGTGACTGAGACTGTGATCAAGGTTTCTCCTTCATAATCCAGAACTCTGTATGTTCCAGTGTCAGTGACTGTAAACTCATTAATGATCAGAGTCTCGTCACTGACGGTCAGTCGATCACTGTTGACCCCGTGACCTCTCGTCCACACCTCTGTCCAGCCTTCACTAGAGTTTCTCTCCACTTTATCAGCATTGATCAACAGAACATCCAACTTCAGATCCTCTCCTTTCTGCACAGAGATCTCATCTGAGGAGGAACACACACATTCAGCATTAATCATTATTATAATAGTGTCATAATCACATATTTAATATTGAGGGAACAGATTGGAAAACCCCAATCCACTCTGAATATTAAGCTTGTCCGCTTCAGTGTTTCTGCTGTTTCTAGTCCTGCACACAATACCAACACTATTAGAGGAGATCCAGAAACACATGATGATGGTTTGATCAGTTTTGACTTTACCATGAATATGAAGATGATACTCCAGGATCTGTCGCTTCACTTCTGTCTGATCATTACTGTAATAAACATGTATAAAGTGTTTCCCAGCGTCACTGTAGATCAGATCCTTGATGACGACGTCACATGATCCTTCTTTAAACACTCGACCGCTGCAGTTTTTCTTCTCACACACACGGATGATTTTAGACCGACTGTATAAACTGATCTCCACAATCTCTCTGTCCTCAGATCCACATGATAGAGAGACGTTTCCTCCCTTTATTCCTGACACAGCTTTAGTGGAGGATCCTGCAAATACACACAGGAATATTCACTCAATACACAATAGCAATACTGGAAAATAAAATGTCTTAAATCAATATGATCTTAAATATTCTTTATTTAAATATTCTTTAATTATTTTAGAAAACAATAAAATAAATAAATGAAGGCAACAAGTAGCCAACAATATTAGAAGTGCCACATTACACAAGTTTCAGATGTTGATGACAGTATAAAACTATAGAGCTGAGAGACACAACAGAAAAACAACTGACTAGACTAGAATTAACTAGTTGAACTAGGGGCCCTATTTTAATAATCTGAAACACAAGTAACTTTGTGGGCGGATCTCGTAACTTTGTGCACCCGATGCAAATCTAAAATGTGTTGGTCTGAAGTAGCTTCATTACTCATAGGTGTGGTTTGGGCGTAACGTGAAATAAACCAATCAGAGCAACATCTCACATTCCCTTTAAGAGCAGGCGTGCTTGTTCCATGGCGGATTGCTATTATAACGGCGGATTTACCAGGATCGGTTCACAGCCGAGGAGACCGATGTTCTCGTCAGGGCGGTAAAACACAGAGAAGTGACATTGGGGATGGAGAAACACACCCAAATTAGCTTCGCTTAAACAGTATAATATAATAATAATAATAATTTTGGTAAATGTGTAAGGTAGATTTATGCCTATTTTTTCACATCTTCATGGACACCTCAGTGATTTCCCTCGTGTGGTAATATTTTTCCTTGTAATTATGTATGATTTGCAAAAATGAGAACGGCTGCATCTGTGTGTAGATGAGATAAGCAAAGTGTGTGTGTGTTGCGCTCACGCTACATTATGACCAAGCATGCGCCCTTAAAATAGCATCTGAATAACTGACTTTAGACTTCGTTTCTATGGAAGCTTGTTTCCGCCACAGAATAAAACATTTTAAAAGATAATTGCGACTTTTTATCTCACAATTGCGAGTTTACATCTTGCAATTCTGACTTTATTTTTCAGAATTGCGTGTTATAAAGTCAATAATCAATGAGGTTTCTTTACAGAGATAAATTAACAAATTATATTTACTTAATTATTCAGTAAATCGATATGTTATTGTGAATATTATTGTTACCTGTTCATCATTGTGTCAGTGTTTTTTTCGCTGCACTTTAGCTGAAGCTTCTTTACACGAAGAACAACATGACGAAATGCATTTGTCCACTCAGGGCCACTGTAGTCCAGTATCCAGGCGCTGGTAACGAGATGGGTCTGTCTGCGGACTGCAAGACTGGGGGCGTAACTTGAAAGGGGCGTAACTTGAAGTTGTCCAAATCACAACCGATTCACACGAGATGTCAGTAGAATGAGATTTTTGTACTGTTTCTGGAGTTGATAATCTATTAAAAGTTTTTATTTATTTAAAACTAATCCGTCATCGCTTGGCGTTGTTAAGTATTTTTCTGGCTGGCGTGGTAATAATAATGCTGCCTTGCTCTCGGAATTGGCGTAAAACGACTTTCCTTGGTATAAAATGTACATGAACACCCTCCAGTTTCGAACTTGAATGCAATGAGCTCGAGATCACGATTTCAAAAGTTGTAAATATCACATTTCTGATAGCATGTGAAAGCAACATAACTATTGGCGGGCAATAAGAATAAGCTAGCTAGTCAGGGTAAACATTAGGGTAATTTGGGAGCTCACTCTGTAACATGCAACGTGTAATGTTATTTATTTCCCCTCACACATCGCTGCATTCAGAATAATGCACGTTTCTTAGTGGTGATTACTTGAGTGCCACTTGTCAATCTGTGTCCTGAAGATGCCAGCAACACAACACATAAGATGGACCCTGGAGTGGTCACTTGCCATTATTAAAATGTAAATGCATGTTGTACATAGATGTTTCCTAATTTATTATTTTCTGTATAAGTTTATGACTGTTTCCTCTGTGATTTGTGTGCAGCTGTTGTGCTTTTGAGTGACGATTCTACATTTGTGTGGGCCACAGTTATGATTCAAGTCAAGGTTCTAGTGCTAAAATTATTTTAATCATCATAATATAACATTCACTTCTACATTAGACTAATGCTTTTTGTTTTAAGCAATAAGTGTTTCTTTTCATTTCTGAATTGTCTTGTTGTGGGGTGGCACACCACTACTAAAATTAATATTGAGAAAAAGTTCATATTAAAAAAAAGAAAGAAATGCAAACATGTTTTACACTTAAACCTTTCTTTTCTTTTGTCAACAGGTGTGGTAAACTGGAACTCCTTTTCAGAGGAGTATAAAAGGACCTACCGCATTCCCTATCTGGGGCCTGTTTCAGAAAGGAGGTTAAGTGAAAACTCTGAGTATGTTAACCCTGAAATGAGGGAAACTCTGAGTTTTCTGTTTCAGAATGGGAGGTATGTCAAACCTGAGAAAGCAGAGTAAGTCAAGCCTGTTTCTGAAAGAGAGGTAACTTATACACAGAGTCAGTTACCATGGCAACTTACTCTGTGAACCTAACCTGGTCGGGAGCAGGTTTTCTTCGGTAAACCCAGAGTTTCTATCGGTCTCCTCCCCTTTTTTAAAGAGGAAGTGGTGTTTAAACACCTCATTCATTCATTCATTCTTTTTTTAAATGTTGCTATTTTTACTGCAGTTTAAAATAAATAAATAAGATGAAGTCTATATAACTCCTTAACTGGCAACTGAAAATACAGTAGTAGATTATTTACATTCTAAACAAATAAGAATACCTGTTTATACTTAGATTTAAACTTTGATTATATCGGCTACTCCACATAAAAATGTGAAATAATCAGAATGTGTAGATTGTTTGATGTGTAGACACATAATATTATATATTAATATAGACTTGTATTTGTCACATGATTTCTTGGGTGTGCCTGATTGGTGATCACCTGTATCTATTTAAAGTTGACTTCACTATTACATTAACATTGAGCCAGATGAAGACCTGAGGGTCGAAACGTTGCTTGAGCTTGAATAAACTCTTTTGGAGCAGTAATTTTCAGTGTGCGGACTTCACACTTCTTTATTTTGTTTATATCATTTAGTTGTCCTGCACCTGCGCCCAATTTGGGTGTTTGGGATGTGCACACCATCTTTGTATTTTACATTAAAAATATACCTTTTAAAAATGTGTGTTAAATATACAGAATTGTTCTATAGTCTAATGCAATTACATCAGGTTTTACTTTAAATTACAGAAGAATTAAGAGTAATCCCTTTCATTAAATTACAGTATTAATGTTCTAATACTGTAAAATTACAGTAATAATGTTTGTACTGGTGAGAAATATGAAGACCTCTTTCTGTCTGGCGCTGTTGCCATGGTGACTCATAATATTTGCGCTCCATTGATAATGGCTTTTTATAGTTGTGGTGCACGCGCTTAACTCAGAGTAGGTCAACTCAGAGTTGATTGAACTAACTCATTTCAGCTGTTCTGAAACCGAAAACTCAGAGTTTCTTATCTCAGGGTAAGTCAACTCAGAGTTTAAGTTTTGACTCAGAGTTGGTTGAACCTCCTTTCTGAAACAGGCCCCTGATCTCCCGTTGCATTCAATGCGATGATTTGTACAAAGACCGTGAAGGATACTGGGCAAGTGGACAAAGAGGAAAACTTCAAGGGTTCTACTCTGAAAATGATTTTGCTGGATACTGCTGCATGGACTGTTTTTATGTGGCTGGAGGCACAATATGATTTTCTATGACAATATTAGTGCCAGAAATTGTGGATTGCCACAATTGTGTTGCCTTTCAATAAAAAAAAAATTTGTGATAAGTTTGCTTGTAGTTAATTTGTCTCAAAGTATCATAAGATATTTGACAGTAGTGCATTTAGCGGTTTATTAGTGTTGTCAAAAATTCATTTGTCAGCACATCAGGCAATATGACATGAACAGATGTTTAAAATTATTTATTTAAAACATGAAAAGATGTTTAACAATATTTATTAAAAAAAAATTGTTTAGACAAAGCACAATTTCAAAAGAATAGCTATATTAGTACTTGCTCCACAGTAGTTGAGGTGGGACAATTAGAAAAAAACAATACATTGCAATATGTTTTCTAGCAATACATTATCAATACCTTGGCATTAATGCATATTCAAACTTGCTTTACTGAATACAGACAAAAACAGGCATTTTGAAGATGTCATCTCAAAGGTTTATGTTAATGAACAGGTAAGAGTCAGTTTAGTTTATTTGAATATGTTCAGTTAAACTTGTGCGAGATCGATTAAAAAGCATACAGAACTAATCGCATACTTTAATCAATCTCGCGGTCATTTGATGTCAAAATATAAATGAAGATGACTTGACTTGACTTGACTTGATGTCATCTCGTCATATCGCGGAAGTGGGCGTAACTTGAAGTGACGTGACGTAACTTGAAGGGGCATAACTTGAAGTGGCGTAACTTGAAGTCTTGCGGGGTGCAGACAGATTCTATTGCAGGGAGGGGTGCGTTCGGATTACACAGTTTATCAGAGAATGTCTAATAGAGTTTATTCAATCAATGCATAGTAACGCACCGCATTTAACGTCCAGTAATGTTAACGGCGTTGTAACGACGGGTAATTAGTTAGATTACCCCGTTACTAAAAAAATAACGTCGTTACTAACGCCGTTCTTTTAAACGGCGTTATTCCAAACACTGCTTGTGAGACAAATAAAGGTTGATCGAATCTAATCTAATCTAATCTAAAAAAACATTATTTTCTGAACATAGTAAAAAATAGCCAAAATATTTTATTAATACAAAAATACATACAAAAAAAAAAAAATACACAAACAAAAAAGTTTCTTACAAAAGTGGTTTAATTTTCACAATACTACATGCAGATCCCCTATTATGCAGACAAAAACAACAGTGGAAAGGAAAAAGTCTATAGATGATGATGAAGACACTTAAGGAGAAGCTAAGGCTCCTTCAAAGGCCATATTGAACATACATATTTAAAAACAATATTTTACAATTTATGCATATGTGCATACACTGTCTTTTACTACAGCAGTTCATTCCCACTAAGATGCATTGCATCAAACCACTATGTGCAGAGATGTATTAAAATCCTCCTGATTTCCCAGCATTGTTTTTAATATCATGCACATCATGATACATTTAATTATTCAGTTATAAATCATGTTTCTTCCTGCTTTACATGTCACAACATGAGTTAAAGAGTGAATATGACTTTACACAGATCTCAGTAACACATGTAATGTTCAAGTGTTCTGGTTAAACTCTCAGAACAGTCCGCATGTGTTTCTGTTGTCTTTAAAAACTAAAGGAGGAAGTCCATCACTAATGTAACGTCAGACATGAAGCTTACACTGACATTTTGAAGAAGTGAACATCAGTGATAAAAGGAGAGAAGTTTATCTTGATGCCGGATCATTCAGAGCAAGAGAGGATTCAATTCAGTTTACAAAGAGAAGCCCCTTATAATCTCCTGTAGAGATCAGTTAAAGGCAACAGCGGCGAGGAGAAATCTCTCTAAAGATTATTAATATGGGAAAAACACCTCGGCATGAACACAGACTCAACTTTGGCACACTTTTCCTTTTGTACAGAGAGTCAGACAGACAGAAACACATTACAGGAAAATCAAACAATTTGCAATTTGAGTGACTCAATAATGTCAGATTCCACATCAATAAAACAACAATTCTGATATTATTGTAGATGATAAATAATAATTTGATGCATTTATATAGAGCTTTTCTCTGCACTCACATCGCTTTACACAGAAGGGGGGGATCTCCTCAAACACCACCAATACTAATACTGCACTCCTCCAGCTGCAGGTGTTCAGTGCTGAGAGAATCCTCTGTAGATCTGTTGATCCTAACCAGTGTCATCACTAGATGTTCTGGATTACTGTACAGTGTCTTGCATTGGGACATCCTGGTAGTGATCAAGATCAGTGTTTCTGTGCAGACGTTGGTATATCTTGTAGACAGCAAATATAATCCCAGCCAGAACCAGCAGAGCTCCACACACAGACACAATAATCCAAGGCTCTACAGCAGAAAGGAGGGACGAGAACACAGTTTTTAAAAATGTTGTTTCTTTTTTCTTTTTCTCTCAATGATTTCTCCTGTTTTACTTACTATGTTGTTCTATATGTTTGTTATCCTCTGTTCCCAGATTTTCCTTTGATCCTGATCTAGATTCTGTAGAGGAGATTGAAAGGTTACTCACACACAGTTTAGCATCAATTTTCTGTTCAAATCTTGATTAAAAATCAGCTCAAATATCTCTCCTCATCCACTGATGTTCTCTCACCTGTGACTGAGACTGTGATCCAGATTTCTCCTTTTGAGTCCAGAACTCTGTATGTTCCAGTGTCAGTGACTGTAAACTCATTAATGATCAGATTTCCATCATGATCAGTCAGTCGATCACTGTTGACCCCGTGACCTCTCCTCCAGACCTCCTTCCACTCTGAGCTGATTCTGTTCTGATGCTCCACTTTATAAGCGTTGATCAACAGAACATCCAACTTTAGTTCCTCTCCTTTCTTCACAGAGATCTCATCTGAGGAGGAACACACACATTCATCATTATTATAATGGTGTCAATCAAGACATTAAAAACATATTTAGGATTAAAGGAACCAAATGTAATAATTTAAAAACCAGCCACTGAAAAGCCTATAATGAAATCATCTAATCTGAATAATGAATAATTGTTACATTTAATGTTTTGCTGATCACACAATAGTTCAACTTTAAACTGTTAAACTGTTAGTAAATTAAACTGTTAAAGGACAAGTTCGGTATTTTACACTTAAAGCCCTGTTTTCAGATCGTTTCTGATGAAATGGAACGGTTAAGATTGAAATTTGGACACATGCTGCTGTCCCGAGAATATTCGGTTTCTGTGGTAGCCCCCCCCCCCCACCCCACCCCACCTCCACAATGGTTGCATAGGTGCACTGGAACAATCCTTCATAAAACGCATTAAACTTTTAATTGATATTAACTAATATCAATTAAAATATTAACTATTTAATTAATATTAAACTAAATTGTCCTTTAACATAATCAGGAAATCCTGAAAGCACATGATGATGTTTGATCAGTTTGACTTTACCATGAATATGAAGATGATACTCCAGTGTTTGTGGCTTCACTTCTGTCTGATCATTAGTGTAATAAACATTCAGAAAATATTTCCCCGCGTCACTGAATCTCAGGTCCTTGATGATGATGTCACATGATCCTGTTTTAAACACTCTGTCATTTTCACTCTTACATTCTTCATTCTCACAGACAAGGATGAGTTCTGACAAACTGTTTAATTCAACAACAGTAATCTTTCCGGCCTCAGATCCACATGTCAGGGTGACGCTTCCTCCTGTTTTCCCCGTCACAGATTGAGGGGTGTTTCCTACAGGGGGGGTTCCTGCGCACAGACAGAATAAAATTCATTCAATACAAAGTATCAATACTGAAAAATACATGTATTGTTTCTCTCTATTCTCCATAATCAATGCCATCATGAAATATTATTATTTTAGTAAATATATTTATATATAAAAATTTTATATATATATATAGCCTACAAACACACACACATATACTTCAGATGCAAAAGCCTCTATCTAGGTGCCATCTGAAATATTCTTCTAGAATGATCATTTTTATCAAGCTCATATATATAGGTTCAGTAATGTCACTTTAATGACAATTAATAGGTCATTTTCATTGCCATTAAAGTGAAATAACTGAACATAAACATACAAGCATACATGTATAATATACGTAAGGAATAATTGACGACAGGCCGTTGAATTATTAGAAAAATAATGCACACCCGAGGTGGTAATGCGGTCATGACGCGAAGCGGAGTTACACCTCGGGTGTGCAATATTTTTCTAATAATTCAACAGCCTGTCGTCAATTATTCCGCTTATACTACAGTTACCACACCTCGAAACATTGTTCAGATTATGTATTTCAAGACGTTTGTCATTTTTTTGTCATTAGAACGCTCTTGTATGTAGGACTAATTTCTTACGCATCTAATCCCATGCCTCCGTTGCTGATTCCAAAACGTCATTTAAGAGTTAGTGACAGAGGTTTGAGCCACTGATAGCAGACCAGTGCAGTTATTAGTGCAGTTATTAGAGAGACAGATGAGACAGAAAAGCTTGTGCATCAATATTATTTAATTTATTTATTAATTTATTTGTTTTAATTCATTCGTTAATTTTATTTTCTATTATTGACAGTAGGCTGTAACGAAAACCTGTGCTGCAGGACTATCTATTTATGTACATTCAGTTCAATTTTCTATTGATTATAGATAGGACTATATACTTTATTTATTCAAATTAAACTGCACATTTCCATTGATTGTGAAGTTAGACATCGAAAATGGCAGATCAAGCGCACGGGGCTGCATGTTAGCAGAGGGTTTTATTCCCCTGGTGATCCTTGGCTTGATTTTCCTGAGAGGATCAAACTCCATTTCTTTCTTCCTGTAGTGGAAGGTGCCCAGGAGCTTCTCAGGCTTGTTTCACACTTGTGTGACAGACATGATCTGCCTGCTCTCCAGGCCAGCTTCTGACAGCTTTTGAACTGCAGTGCTTCTTAATCAATGGTTGGTGTTTCTTTTGGATAACCCGACTGCGGTTCGTGGGAATACCAGCAATCTCTCCTGTCAAGCTTCACCTGTGAATCTTTCAGCGGATGAAGATAGAAGGATGTGGCATCAGGTGGGCATTTGGCGATGTACTTTCTGAAACTTTAACCGGGCAAAGGGGGTCCCCTGGATTGGCAAACATGAATCCTCAGTAGCCGTCTTTGTTGGGATCGGTGGGCTTTTGTGTTTTTTTGTTTCTGCATTATAAGACAAGCAAATATATTCATCATCATTTTGTCCTTTTTAATGACGAATGAATGCTTTCTTAATTCTCGATTTCCTTCACGCCTCCTCCATGCCAGGTTCAGCTGAATGTCAAACCAGACCTTGTGAACCAGCCCGGCTGCTGTGTCTGGTGACAGATGGGAGGATGATGAGAACTGGAGTCTTTCCCAGCCTTGCAAAACTTTTTGAGGACGGCCTTGAATAACGTCATTGGATGATTTGAATTCTGACAGCCCAATGATGTTGTATTTGGATATATAGCGGTTCAGTCCAGAGATAACTTGACACTGAATACTCTGTGCCTGATGCGTTTCGGACAGTGGCATAGAAAGCCCGCAGCTGGGTATTTAAAGCGTCTGCCCCGTCTCTCTCTACTTTGTCCATAGACGTATTTTTGGCCTTAAGTCAGTCGTTAAACACATTGACAGCCCAAGCTGTTTTTTTTTTGTGTGTTTTCTTCATGTTTTTCGCCCTCGAGTCTGTCTGTTCTTCGCTGATTGTTTTATGTGTTTTGTTGTTGCCTGCTGCTTTTGATATCCTCTTCCATTTATTTGTTTTTTCGTCTGGGTTATCCAATACTGCCGTCGCCCAGTTGTTAAAATGTTCATGTTCACCATAAATATTAAAATTTACTTCTGGAAAATCAAAATTGTCTGTAATTTTTTTTCTTGTTATGAATTGTATCCTATTTTACGTTATCACAGTTAACTATGCGAAGTGATATGGAACTGTAATGCGGTCAAGACCTGCTGGAACTACTTTAGCTGTGCGTTTCCCTGAAAATAATTGCACACCTTAGAACGTTTGTCAATCGGATTCAAGCATTCAACGGCCCTGTAGTATACTGAGAAATGTCCATCATTAATCCACAAATGTCAAGCAAAGTCACTTGGTGCAAATAGAAACAATTGACTAGATCAACCCGGACCTGAAAATCAAACATTGTTATAATGTATAAACAAATATGATACTGACCGCTATATATGATAAAGCTAAACAGCAGCAGCAGGAGATTCAACCTTCTGAACCTGATGAGAAACAGAAGAGCTGGTTTATGTCACAGATACAGGCTAATAATCATAACCACAAACACATTCATATTATGGAGATGAGAGGGTCTGAATCTCTAACCGTTGGAGAAAGCGTAACGGCTAACTTGGATCACGTGACACACCTCAGCCTATCGTGTGTTGTCAGTGCCCGCAGAGTTTAATGGCAGTCAGCTACAGTTTACATTAATCAGTTTCTTGTGGATTATTAACGTGTTGTGACTTGTGAAAAAATGACATTTTAGGCCTCAGAAGAGTGCTCGTGAGCGCCCCCTTTGCGGTCGATATGCGCCCTCGATGCACACTTTTACACGATGCGGGCTCCACAGCAGACTTCTTCCCGACAGTCAAAGCGGCGTTACGTCACGAAAGTGCGGACTCGTAGGATTTTGTCTACACCTAAATACATTTCCAAGGACCCCCTAATAATAACAGTAATTAAGCCCAAATGTGGGTGGGGGTAATGAACAATATGTTTGTTTTTTGCCCAAATGGTCTTCACTCTATGCATTTTGTAATAATACAGCAACATTTTTTAACTGACCGTATTTGCCAGAAAATAAGTCGCATGCACATGAGTGCAAGTCACACCGGATCATGTTGAGAGAGAACCGCGCGCGCGTCAAATCGTCATAAAAAACGCATTTTAATATTAGCCTATTCAGCAATACTAGTGTAAAAGACCTGTAAATAAAATACAACATTTACATGATAAACACTATTAACACGTAGGCTATGTGTAGCCTATTTTACTTTCCCTTACTGTATGACAAATCCTTAAATGAATGCAGAAAACAACAAGAATGAAAAATAAGTAGCCATGTATAATAAAATAATATAAAGGCTACATAGCCTATAAAAATAGCCTATATTGTGCCCTTTATTAGGCTACAAACAACATTTAGCCTACTTTAAACGCCAAGCCTAAACAAATTTATTTAAATTGAAACAGTCGCGCATCTCTCATTCAGTCAAAAGTTTTCATATTTGCAATGTAACATGTGGATGCTAACTATTAATATAAAGAAGGCGTCATATTTCATTCGAGTCCCAATATATAGGCTAAATCAGCGTCTTCACAGCAAGGGAAATGTTTGGTATAACAGGTAGGACTGTGCGGCACAGCTTGCCCTTTATATTGTACAACAGACCAATTAAATTAGGCAGAATAACTTTTTATATGTTTGGGTGACTGTGTTTCATTTTGATAATGAGCAGTCTGCGATATGAAGCAACGCCAGAACTGATCTCCTATGTTGTGTGAGAGCGCGATGCGCCTGCGACATCACTTGGATTTGTTCCACTGCTGGGAAATAACTTAATACTCATACAGATAATATGACATCATTCGAAACAGAAAAATGTATATTTTTATTTGTGTACATTCAAAATGACTACAAAATACCATGCCATTGAAAAATAAATAAAACAACATGATGCGCTGCTTTAGCGCGTCTCGGTCTCTTTAGATCTTGGCGCTCACCAAAAATGATCCAAAATACAGCGAATAGCCTTCTTGGCGCGCCTACTTTTGAAAGTCAACATTTCGATTATTTAACGTTAAAGGGTTAGTTCACCCAAAAATGAAAGTTCTGTCAGTAATTACTCACCCTCATGTTGTTCCAACAGCGTAAGACCTTCGTTCATCTTCGGAACACAAATTAAGATATTTTTGATGAAATCTGAGCCTTGTTTCACTCCTCCATAGGCTGCTAGGTGGCCCAAACTTGCTGGCCCAGAAAAGTTATTAAAGAGATCGTTAATATAGTCCAAGTGACTCCAGTGGCTCAATCTTAAGTATATCAAGCGACGAGAAGTTAGTTCACGTAGTGTTTTTGCGCAGCGCGTCTGTGTTACATGTCACCACGTAGGCTCACTATTGGCCGACGCTGGTCATGTGTGTGATGCGTGATGACGTGCAACACAGACGCGCAGCGCAAAAACACTACGAGGCCCAGAGAGAAGGAAATGAAAAGTGGAATAAAGTCGTTATTTTTGTTTGTTTTTGCGCACAAAAAGTATTCTCGTCGCTTGATATACTTAAGATTGAGCCACTGGAGTCACTTGGACTATATTAACGATCTCTTTAATAACTTTTCTGGGCCAGCAAGTTTGGGCCACCTAGCAGCCTATGGAGAAGTGATCCAGCATTCAGATTTCATCAAAAATATCTTAATTTGTGTTCCGAAGATGAATGAAGGTCTTACGCGATTGGAACAACATGAGGGTGAGTAATTACTGACAGAATTTTCATTTTTGGGTGAACTATCCCTTTAAATGCATTATATATTCCTGAGTCACTTTGGAATAAATCACAGCGTGTTTCATGATAAAACGTGACTTAGCCTATACAGTCTGGAAAATAGGCTATAGGTTATAGCAAATTCAGACCAACTGCTGGTCTACACAGAGAAAAAGCCCTTAGGCTCTTCTGTTGTGCCGAGCCATTCGTTAGTCTAGTTGTTTGATGAGAAAATTAAATGTAGCCTATAGTTGCAATAGCCTACGCGTTAAGTTTTGTAAGCTCCATGCACAGGGTTCTCAAGTTTTAGCAAAAGCTTGGAGTGAGATCACTTGCGGTTAGGGTAGGAGCCCTAATGGAGCCCCGCCCCCGCCCCCCAATTTTACCCATTGTTCATAATTAACCAGCACAAATTGAAATTATAACAGTTGGTAAATCTGATAAATGACAGAGCAATTCATCACATCAAATATACTCTTTAATGTTATATTTAAAAATTTCAAAAATTACAAAAATATAACAAATTGCTCCAAAGCTTCTGGCCTGGTTGCAAAGTAGTTGTAGAGTTTTTGACTGCATCATTAATAATGTATACGATGGGCTATATATTAAATGTTCTAGCCTAAAAATGTTAGACGAGCTTTCTTCCAACTTACCTTCTCCATCACGACGTGTGTTCGCGCGATGTTGTTGGTTACCTAGTAACGAACGTACGGTGGCCGAGAATGTTCCGTCAACTTCCGTGTGTTTGCGCATCTATGTTGACTAGTAACAAACGCAATCTGACCGAGATACGTGCTGGCGGCAGGAAACTTCACTTTGTGTGCCTGCGCCTCGTATACAACGTTATATATAAAGCTTGCAGGACAACTTGGTTGGCATTGCCTTTTCAGCGTGAGAAATACACGGTGTGGCGTGTGAGTGTGTGAACTGGTTGAATTGCGTGTGTCTCACGGCCAATGCGTGAGACTTGAGAACCCTGTCCATGCAACTGCTGCAGCGGACTATTATTACTAGAATATTAGAAATCTAATACTCAAGCTGTTTTCTCATTTTTCTACTCTTAATATTAAATAAAAAAACGACTGAACGAAAGATACATGGATTCTCTTGAACCATCACTGCGTTTGCGGCAGAAAGCTACTGCAGTGCAGCCAAAATGCTCTGTTCGACTTATCTGAGATCCTTTACTCTTCCCTGTGGATGACCTGTGACCTACTTTCTGTAAGATCTGAATTTTTGAGTTAGAATTTTTGAGATTGAATTTTAGAAAACTGAATTAGAAGTTACGAATTTCTTCATCTTGAAAACTTGAATCTGTATTTTTTTTAACTGAATATTTGCAGTATAAGAATTCAGAACAAAAAAACTAGCTGTTTAAAAATACATGTCTATAAAATTCAGCTATAAAAACATTTCAATTTGTTAAATTTCAAATGTTCAATATTCGTTTAAAAAAAATCAAATTCAGAACTATTTTTACACTTGCAAATAATTCAAATTTACACAATTCAAATTCAAATCATTTTGTCAAATTCAAATTTACACAATTCAAATCATTTTGTCATATTATAAGCTCCATAAATATGGATTATTGAATTTTTAATAATGAAAATATTCACAGCTTAAATATTCAACCATGTTGAATTTCAGCCCATAAAAATGCTAGCCCTAAAAATACAATGCATTAAAACGCAAGCATGGTTAATGCAATGCATATTTTTTTCAAGTAGTGCAATTCAACAGGCTTTTTTATTTCAAAAACATTTGACATTATTTTACTTCCATACGTGTCAAAGTCACTTGAGGTCACCCAGAGGACTATAGTGGAGTGCGACGCGACAGAAGTGTCGCACGGACAAGTGGATCAATACCGTTACCCCCTCTCTCACTCACTTACTATAAATACGTGACGTGACAGATTCCTAGTGGCACGTGAACCGATCATCTCTACTAGCTAATAGTAAAGAAACACGAATGAACAATATTGAAAGATACAGTACAACTTACCGAAATGTATATTCCTCATACATAATATAGATCAATCAGTGTTTTTCAACCATGGAAAGGGGTCAATAAAACAGCTGGAGAACAATTATGTCACATAACAATTACCTCAGGTAAATGCATTTACCTCAGATATGTGTCGGGTCCCCATTTTGATAACAGTAACTTTCTCAAATGTTTACAGAACAAACGGGAACCCAGTGTGCCTGTATCTTTCTCTATTGCTGTTCTATTACAAGATAGAAAGTCTAAGGCCTTCAATAGCCGTACAGCAAACCTAACTAATCTGGTGCCTATTACACGTCAAACTAATATTGCTGTGGGGAAAAGCAAGTCTGTTAAGTTAGCACTTTTAAACATTCGTTCACTTAAAAATAAATCACTTCTAGTTAACGACTTAACCACAAACAACCTGGATTTTATGCTTCTGAATGAAACCTGGCTAGAAGACAGCTGCAGTGCAACAATCTTCAATGAAACAGCCCCTCCTAACTTTACTTTTATGAGTGTCTGCAGAGCTGTTAAGAGAGGTGGGGGTCTAGCTGCTCTTTTTTAAGATATCTATCAATGTAAGCAAATATCATTTGGGAATTACCCTTCTTTCGAATATCTGGGTATTGTGTTAAAAGGTGCTCCACGCATTTTACTTATCATTATTTACAGGCCTCCAAAATACTCTCCAGCCTTTGCTGAGGACTTTACAGAACTGTTATCAACAATTACCTCAGAGTTTGACTGTTTTGCCATTGCTGGAGATTTTAACATTCACATAGATAATGCAGAAAACAATATGGCAAAAGTACGGTGACGCATTGCTGCCACATACATATTATTTTTTCCTATCAATTATGACGTAATAACGAGATCTTATGTCGTTTTAACGACATCTTTTTCTCGTAATAACGAGATCTTATGTCGTTAAAATGACATCTTTTTCTCGTAATAACGAGATGTTATGTCGTTAAAAAAACATCTTTTTTTGCCCTTATAAGGACATGTGTAGTCATGTACAAAATATGCCTTTATCCACATAAAATTGACAGCCTATCACGCCTTTATCACACGTTCAAAAAGCTTAAGCAAATATAGAAGCCCCCAATCATGCAAAATTAATCAATGAGGCCCTTTTTGGAAAATATTTTAAATAGGCCTATAGTTTTTTTTTTATAATATATTATATATAAGATTTATTTTTGTTAATAGGCTATATCTTCATTCATTACCTAGAGATATAATTAACAAAAAAGTAGTCAAAACACAAAACAGAAAATTTTACAACATTGTGTTCTTATTTTGTTTAATTAACGAAATGTCGTCTTTATAACAGAAGATACGATACAATAAATACAAAAATCTTCAATATACAGCCTACAATCTTCACATGTCACCTTATAAACAGTCCTTTGTGTGGTGGAATAAGCAATGCTATATAGAAATATATGGTTAGTATCTTAATTAAAATTTTCTTTTATTATTTTATTAGTTCATTAATTATGCTAGCTCAACTAATTAAATGTGAAGAGCTGGATACTAATTACTAATGAAATAATGTCAAATATTAACTGTAGGCTATTGATTAGAGTTGCCATAGACTAAAGGATTTTTCTAGTAGTCATTCATTTAAGCAATTAGGACTAATCGCACGTTTATATTCAATGCTGGGTGCATGTAGGCTATAGCCTATATTCCACGCTCAAGCGCAAGCATTAAACTTGCCGCAAAGCGCCGGCAAAAGTAGGCTAATGATATAATAAATGTATCTGAAAAAAATAACGAAGCATTTTAATTGTTTATTAATGAACTAGACTTTTCAGTGTAGGCTGCCTGCACTGTATCTCCATACATCTCCGCTGTAATGTAGCCTAGATGCGCCTTTCATACAGACAGGATTACATTATCAGATGGTACCGTATTTGCTTTCGATTGGATTTGTTTTTCGTTGGTGGACTTTTTTTTTTTTTTTCGTTATAGTTATATTTCTCATGTCTGTGAGGCTTGTCTATACACTGTTTTTCAGTTCATTTTTGAGGCGCGCTCCAATTCAGAGATCATGAAAGCGCGCCCTGTTTGTTTTATTTTATTTTACAAAAGCACACCGTTTTCTTGTTGTTGTGAGTTTACACAAATAAAAGTAGTTGCGACTGATGTATTATTATTTTCTGTATAACCAGAAATGATGGAGTATTTTAAGTTGTTTCCACTGTTGATAGGAAAATGCGAGTGATGGCACCGGCGCGTCCATCCATGTCATAGTGCGCGCTCCATACTCTGCACAAACACTCGGATATGCGCTTCATAATAGCAAACATTTATCTAGGTTAACGTTAGAGCGAGCGGCCATGCCAGACGGATAATCCTCTTCATGTTTAACTAATCAAATTCTGTTGCATTTTATTGCGGCAGTTTGAAAAGGGCGGCTGAAACACTTAGCCTATACAGATAAACGCCCAACGCTGGTGTTTTTCTTTAACCCTTATGTGCTGTTGGGGATGTTTTCATCCACTATGGGGTATTTTTGAGTCTAAATTTGGCCATAACTTTTTCTGTGTTTCAGCAAATGGAATGATTTTTGGTGACAAATCTTATTTTGACACATATTTTGGGAAAATGCTTTGAAATTTTTCAAAAACTCAACAGTACACTGTGGGCAAATTTACTACCCTTTCGTTATGTTTGTGGCTGAAAACAGCCACTACTTTAAACTGCTGTAAAAATTTATCAGATAAATATTTTTTTCAATTTTTTTTGCATAAATCTATTAATCAACCTCAGTCCTGCTCAAAAATACTAAATGTTTAAAAAAAATTCAGGATTTTAACTCTTTAATTGCCAAATTTGTAAATGATGTCACTGATTTGGGGAAAAAACACACACAAAATGACTCATTTTCAATATAAAATGTGATTGTGGACTGGATTTTTTTTTACCTTTTATCACAGTCTTGGACATGTCAAAGATTAGAAACAACATTGGTTTTGATGCATTGTTAGTTTTTGTGCAGCATCAGATTTTAACTTTTTCTCCCTCATTTACTGTTCGTGGCTGTTTTTGCCCCATTGACTTCCATTATAACCACATTTTTTGATTGCAAAGCCATGACACCATATAATCATGCATTTTTGATTGTTGGTGGGTTTCCCTGTTGGGAAGAGGTAAAATTTGTAATTTTTACTGTTGATAACCGGGTGGCACCATTAACCCTTTAGATAGGCCTGTGCCAAAAAAAGCTTAGTTTCTGGCTTTTACATGGAGTTATATGGAGTATAACAGCATAATAAAGTGTGTGTGTGTGTGTGTGTGTGTGTGTGTGTGTGTGTGTGTGTGTGTGTGTGTGTGTGTGTGTGTGTGTGTGTGTGTGTGTGTGTGTGTGTGTGTTTGTGTGTGTGTGTGTGTGTGTGTGTGTGTGTGTGTGTGTGTGTGTGTGTGAACTCACCTTGATGCGTCTGAGAAAATCAAAATATGCACCTCAGCTCTCAGAACTGCATGGAGTAAACAAAAACAAAGTAAGTGTATTTATGCACCTGCTGCCTTTTGATGGTGAGAAATGCAGACTAAACAAAAACAAAGCAAGTGGATTTAAACGCGTGCATGCAAGCCTGCTGGTCATTTGATGGTGAGAAGAGCAGCAAGCAACATGAGAAAGGGCTTGACTTGTAGTGAAGTTTTAGAGATGATTATGCAGCCTGACCCTTCCAGCGAGCTGCAGGATGTTTCGTCTTCTCCCTCTGACACCACAGACTCAGGAGAGTCAGATCCTGATTTGGATGTGGCACCCTCATCATCCTCTCTAGCTTCCACTGAAGGCGAGGAGGATTCGGAGGATCCTGGATCTGGGTGGATTGGGAGAAACGGCGAAGTGTGGTTTTCCACCAACGCGGAGACAACTCCCTTTCTTCAGCCTGCCAGAGGCGTGACTCCAGGGCCGACGCGCTATGCCTTCGCAAGGGTCCAGAACATGGATTCCGTGTTCAATCTGTTTTTTACGGAGGAGATGATTGACCTCATTGTCAGCATGACTTGCGTCAACACATACATGTTTGTACAGTCATACAAACATGTATGACTATGCCTTGTGATGGCATAGTGCGTCGGCCCTGGAGTCACGCCACTGGCAGGCTGAAGAAAGAGAGTTGTCTCCGCGTTAGTGGAAAACAACACTTCGCCGTTTCTCCCAATCCACCCAGGTCCAGGATCCTCCGAATCCTCCTCGCCTTCAGTGGAAGCTAGAGTGGATGATGAGGGTGCCACATCCAAATCAGGATCTGACTCTCCTGAGTCTGTGGTGTCAGAGGGAGAAGACGATACATCCTGCAGCTCGCTGGAGGGGTCAGGCTGCATAATCATCTCTAAAACTTCACTACAAGTCAAGCCCTTTCTCATGTTGCTTGCTGCTCTTCTCACCATCAAATGACCAGCAGGCTTGCATGCACGCGTTTAAATCCATTTGCTTTGTTTTTGTTTAGTCTGCATTTCTCACCATCAAAAGTCAGCAGGTGCATAAATACACTTACTTTGTTTTTGTTTACTCCATGCAGTTCTGAGAGCTGAGGTGCATATTTTGATTTTCTCAGACGCATCAAGGTGAGTTCACACACACACACACACACACACACACACACACACACACACACACACACACACACACACACACACACACACACACACACACACACACACACACACACAACACACACACACACACACACACACACACACACACACACACACACACACACACACACACTTTATTATGCTGTTATACTCCATATAACTCCATGTAAAAGCCAGAAACTAAGCTTTTTTTGGCACAGGCCTATCTAAAGGGTTAATGGTGCCACCCGGTTATCAACAGTAAAAATTACACATTTTACCTCTTCCCAACAGGGAAAACCACCAACAATCAAAAATGCATGATTATATGGTGTCATGGCTTTGCAATCAAAAAATGTGGTTATAATGGAAGTCAATGGGGCAAAAACAGCCACGAACAGTAAATGAGGGAGAAAAAGTTAAAATCTGATGCTGCACAAAAACTAACAATGCATCAAAACCAATGTTGTTTCTAATCTTTGACATGTCCAAGACTGTGATAAAAGGTAAAAAAAAATCCAGTCCACAATCACATTTTATATTGAAAATGAGTAATTTTGTGTTTTTTTTCCCCCCAAATCAGTGACATCATTTACGAATTTGGCAATTAAAGAGTTAAAATCCAGAATTTTTTTTAAACATTTAATATTTTTGAGCAGGACTGAGGTTGATTAATAGATTAATGCAAAAAAAATTGAAAAAAATATTTATCTGATACATTTTTACAGCAGTTTAAAGTAGTGGCTGTTTTCAGCCACAAACATAACGAAAGGATGTAAATTCTAACAATGCACAAGGGTTAAACAAATTCGTTTAGGCTTTAAAATAAATATTGTTTATGGGCTAATTAATGCCACAATAATTTGTTTATTTTATTGGCTACTTGTATTTTTCATTTTTGTTTTGCATTGAATACCATTGAATATTTGCATTGATTAATATTTGCTGTGCACCGCAATGCCATCCTCCCATAGAAAGACATGTTAAGAGCCACCTATTTTCTTTATAATAAAGGGCTTCTATGGAAGGAAAACGCTTAACGTATAATTAAATGCATTGCGTTCATATTCTTTACCACTGAAGCTTTTTCTTTATTATAAGGGTGTATTATTCCATTAAAAAATGACTGTTTATAAGGTGACAATCCGTTATCTTGAAGATTTTTGTATTGTATTGTATCTTCTGTTATAAAGACGAAGATTGACATTTCGTTAATTAAACAAAATAAGAACACAATGTTGTAAAAAATAAACAACTTAGGCTATGTTCTGTTAGATGTGTTTTGACTACTTTTTGTTTAATTATATCTCTAGGTAATGAAGATATAGCATATTAACAAAAATAAATCTTATTAGGCTTATATAATATATCATATTAAAAAAAACGTATATATAAAATATAAAATATAAAAAAGCCTAGCCTATATAAAATATATTTTCAAAAAAGGGCCTCATTGATTAATTTTGCATGATTGGGGGCTGCTATATTTGCTTAAGCTTTTTGAACGTGTGATAAAGGCGCGATAGGCTGTCAATTTTATGTGGATAAAGGCATATTTTGTCCATGACTACACATGTCCTTATAAGGGCAAAAAAAGATGTTGTTTTAACGACATAAGATCTCGTTATTACGAGAAAAAGATGTCGTTTTAACGACATAAGATCTCGTTATTACGAGAAAAAGATGTCGTTTTAACGACATAACATCTCGTTATTACGAGAAAAAGATGTCGTTTTAACGACATAAGATCTCGTTATTACGAGAAAAGAAGTCGTTTTAACGACATAAGATCTCGTTATTACGAGAAAAAGATGTCGTTTTAACGACATAAGATCTCGTTATTACGAGAAAAAGATGTCGTTTTAACGACATAACATCTCGTTATTACGAGAAAAATATGTCGTTTTAACGACATAAGATCTCGTTATTACGAGAAAAATATGTCGTTTTAACGACATAAGATCTCGTTATTACGAGAAAAGATGTCGTTTTAACGACATAAGATCTCGTTATTACGAGAAAAATATGTCGTTTTAACGACATAAGATCTCGTTATTACGAGAAAAGATGTCGTTTTAACGACATAAGATCTCGTTATTACGAGAAAAGATGTCGTTTTAACGACATAAGATCTCGTTATTACGAGAAAAGATGTCGTTAAAACGACATAAGATCTCGTTATTACAACATAATTGAGGGGAAAAAATAATATGTATGTGGCAGCAATGCGTCACCGTACAAAAGAAATCAAAACTGTTTTAAAAACTTTTGATCTGACTCAGCATGTACATGGACCCACACACAATCGTGGACACACTCTAGATTTACTTATCAGTAAGGGTCTAAACATTTCATCGATTGTTATTAAGGATGTAGCACTGTCTGATCATTTCTGTATTTTCTTTGATATATTGATCTCTCGTGCCACTGAAGCTAGATCTGTGTCTGTCAAGAAGAGATGCTTAAATGAGAACACTGGTGTCCTATTTATGAAGGCTAGCCTATATCCTTAACACCAAGCATATCTGCTGACTCTGTTGATTTTCTCCTTGATTCTTTTAACTCAAAAGTTAAAAGTGTAATTGATGATATTGCTCCTGGGCAATTCCAAGCAAAGGTCATCCTTACCATGAAAAAATTAAGTTTTTACCTAAAGATCAAAACCCCTTTTAAGTTGTCCATTTAGGTCTGTAATATACTGTATTAATGTGCTGTTTCAGAAATTTTAAGAAAATTGCCTTGTTTTTCCACCACATATGAGGTGAGCAACAATGCTAAAATTTTAATTTCAACCAGCCATATTTCATGCTTTCAAAAGAGGTATCAAATACCCCTCTTTTAAAACCTTAATTTGAACATAAAGCATTCTGCTGAAAGATGGAGGCATGCCTGAGAAATAAATATACTAATTTGGTCATAACAGCACTGCCTGTTGAATTTATAAGGGCTTTAATAAAGAGGTCTCGACGCTTCAGTGCTCTGTCACGTCCGTAACGTTTTAAAGATTAAGTTTATATAATATAACAATTATAAATGCAAATAACTTGAAACTTTATATGCAAAGCTAAACTATGTTTATGCTTACTAGGATCGACATTTCATTCCACTACTTTGCTCTGAACAACCATAATAATGCGTTACGGACGTGACCGTTACGGATGCTTCACATCAAATCATATGCAATTGTGATCGGTTTCAGGCTTACCATATATTCAGTGCATATCCAATAATCGCAATAACATTTGTGCTTTGTTAGTTTTAATATGAAAAAATGTCTCAACTTTCAAATTCAGTCTATTTTATAACAAAATGTAAACAATAGAGACCGCTCTTTAATACGGCGTGGTATATTTCTGTATAGCGCCTCAGTGCGCGGCGGATAATGCGCACATGAACGGATCTTCTCTTCCTCTGCCAGTTACAGGACGAAATATGAATATCAGAAAGGTAGTATATGATACAGTACAACTTAAAGAAGAGCATGTGTCTTATAGCCATAGGACACTTCCTTCGGGATGTTGCGTTTTTCCCTCTTGGTTAAAACATGAATTCATCATAATCCCGCGAACAAGCTGACAAAATAATAGTGATATTGCAATCATTTTGACTCACGACTTAAAAGTAGTTTAAAAGTAGACATTTCAGACGTCCTATAGATATATTTCTCAGGTATGTGAGGCAAGTAGCCTACCTTATTAGCGGAGTTTCGGTTCATTTATGAGGCGCGCTCCACTTCACGCGACGGCGCCTCCGTGTCCTGATTATATTGTCTGCTATAGCCTATTTGCTTCTTATTTATTAAATCCATCCAGGCAAATGGTTGATGAAACATTGATTAAAATTAAGATACAATTTATACAAAACGAAATTCACATTAAAGAAAGGCTTTCTTTCTACAAAAAAAAAAAAAAAAACTAAAGAATTAGTCAAAATCATGTCTGCCCACTGATATACTGTATCCGATATATTGCGCATCTTATGATCTTACTCATGCTGTTATCCTTTCATATAATCAACATATGAAATAAAAAAATACAGTTATTTTATTTAGGCTAAACATTAATATGAGACTAAATGCCTACTCAAATGTAATGTTGGAGCGGGATTTGAGTGAACGCCGTCTTACCGGTGAGCATGTTGGGGGAGAGGTACGATTTTCGAACAAACATCGAATATTATTTTTGCTTATAATGCCAATCCTTAATATTTGGTGTTTTAAATGCCTGTTTGAGGTCTCTGTGAACGTTTTAAAGCAGTGTTTTAGTGCCGCTTTCAGAGCGGTCACGTCCGTAACGGAGAACTGTCACGTCCGTAACATTGTTTTTTCCTCATAAATGCGAAAACGAAAAATAACATAAAATGAATATTTTATGTTCTGTGGAGAGCCAACCCTTCTTCATTCGGTGGGTACTATTACTTTTGGTTTGCGCAGTGTAATTCACAGAATTACTAAAAAATATTTTGGCAACAAAAAGTTAGAGATTTTTTTTGTCACGTCCATAACGGATGTGTATTTCCCTCATATTAAATATAAAACGCATGCGTAGACTGATATTTTTCTAATGTCTGGACTCCTTTATTAAGGGAGTATGGATATATAAACAGACGTTTACAATATATTGGTATTAAATGCATTTTCTGAGAATTTATATTTCAAGTTTTGACTGCAAATGTCACGTCCATAACGCTGGAATTGCCCTCCTGTGAAAGTCAGGAAGAAGAGTGGCAGACAAAAAGCACCTTGGAGAAACTCAACAGCAGTGCAAAATATGAAAAGACAATGCAGAAAAGTAGAGCGCATGTGGCGGAAGACAAAACTTAGTCCATTATAACATCTACAAAGACAGCCTTCATGCTTTCCATATGGAACAAGGCAAAGCTAGACAGACTTTCTTCTCAAATATTATAAACAGTAATTTAAACAACACACGCACTCTTTTTGCTACTGTAGAGAGACTGACAAACCCCCCAAGCCAGATTCCCAATGAAATGCTCTCAGGCAACAAGTGCAGTGAGTTTGCTTCTTTCTTCTCTGAGAAAATCAATAATATCAGAAAGGTGATCAGCACATCCTTGAGTTGCACTGGGGTCAGACAGATCAAACCACCTGAGAAAGTAGTTACTATGTCTGACTTCAAAGAAATTGATGGCAAAATTTTGGAAGAAACCGTACAGCACCTTAAAACATCAACCTGCGCTCTTAACACACTTCCTACATCATTTTTCAAAAGTGTGTTAAACAGTTTAGATGCAGATCTTCTAGAAGTGGTAAATGCCTCACTTCTCTCTGGGAGTTTTCCAAACTCCCTGAAAACTGCAGTTGTCAAGCCCCTCCTGAAAAAGAGCAATCTGGATAAGACCATATTAAGCAAGTATAGGCCGATCTCAAATCTTCCTTTCATAGGCAAGATCATTGAGAAAGTTGTCTTCAATCAGCTGAACAAATTCTTATGCTCGAATGGATACTTTGACAATTTTCAATCTGGTTTCCGACCGCACCACAGCACAGAGACAGCGCTCATAAAGATAATAAACGATATTCACTTAAATACTGATTCAGGCAAATTATCGGTGCTGGTGCTACTCGACCTCAGTGCTGCATTTGACACTGTCGATCATAACATACTTATTGACAGGCTGGAAAACTGGGTGGGGCTTTCTGGGATAGTCCTAAAATGGTTCAGGTCATACTTAGAGGTATGGGAGAGGTTATTATGTGAGTATAGGAGATCATAAGTCTGAGTGGACATCCATGACATGCGGAGTCCCTCAAGCCTCAATTCTTGCACCACTCCTGTTCAACCTGTATATGCTCCCACTGAGCCAAATAATGAGAAAGAACCAAATTGCTTACCACAGCTATGCAGACGACACACAGCTCTACTTAGCCCTATCGCCCAACGATTATAGCCCCATTGACTCCCTGTGCCAATGCATTGATGAAGTCAACAGTTGGATGTGTCAAAACTTTCTTCAGTTAAACAAAGACAAAACTGAAGTCATTGCTTTTGGAAACAAAGATGAAGTTCTCAAGGTGAACGCATACCTTCACTCTAGGGGTCAAACAACTAAACATCAAGTCAGGAATCTTGGTGTGACACTAGAGTCAGACCTTAGTTTCAGTAGTCATGTCAAAGCAATAACTAAATCAGCATACTATCGTCTGAAAAATATTGCAAGAATTAAATGCTTTGTTTCCAGACAAGACTTAGAGAAACTTGTTCATGCTTTCATCACCAGCAGGGTGGATTATTGTAATGGACTCCTCACTGGCCTTCCCAAAAAGACCATAAGACAGTTGCAGCTCATACAGAACGCTGCCGCCAGGATTCTGAGCAGAACCAGAAAATATGAACATATCACACCAGTCCTCAGGTCTTTACACTGGCTCCCAGTTAGATTTAGGATTGATTTTAAAGTATTATTACTGGTATATAAATCATTCAATGGCCTAGGGCCTCAATACATTGCAGATATGCTCACTGAATATAAACCCAACAGATCACTCAGATCACTAGGATCATATCAGCTAGAAATACCAAGGGTTCACTCTAAGCATGGTGAATCTGCTTTTAGCTATTATGCCAGCCGCAGCTGGAACCAGCTTCCAGAGGAGATCAGATGTGCCCCTACAGTAATCACATTCAAATCCAGACTCAAAACACTTCTGTTTAGCTTTGCATTTACTGAATGAGCACTGTGCCACTGTTCGTCCGACTGTTTGTACTGTAGGCCTACTGTATTTTATTTTATTTTTCTAAACTGTTTTAATTATTCTTATTTCTTTTTATTATTTTATCTTCTTCTATGTAAAGCACTTTGAATTGCCATTGTGTATGAAATGTGCTATATAAATAAACTTGCCTTGCCTTGCCTCAGGAAAACCAATTAATGACCATAATATAGGCTATAGCATGTTTGTTGGCTAGAAAAAAGAGCTATAGGGAGTATTTTGCTAAATATGTGTACTATATTAACGTATTTAGTATATTTTGACTTATATCATTAAATAAAGTTATTATAATAAAAATGCATTATATTTAATCTGAGTTATTTTAACCTTCTCCTTGGGCCCCCCAATTTGCTAAATCCGCCACTGGGTGTGGTAAAGGTAAATGACCTTATCATTTACAATATCGACAGCCTGTTGGCGAAACATTTTTCATCTGCTTTTAACACCATGAAACCTAAGATACTTGCAGAAATTTTAGCCAGTGAATTCTCTCTTAATACGGGTATTATTTATTGGATCATGGATTTCCTTACCAGTAGAGTCCAGCGGGTTAGAGTGGGTTCGTTTCTGTCTGATGTGAAGATAACATACATAGGCTCTCCACAAGGATGTGTTTTATCTCCTTTATTATTTATTTTATATACAAATTCATGCACTAGCACTTTTCAAAACAGGCATTTTATTAAATATGCAGATGACACAGCTCTTGTGAGTCTGCTACAGGATGGGGAGGTAGATCATGGGCCAGTTTTAGACTCTTTTTTAGAATGGTGCAATAAGTCACACTTAATTCTAAATACCAATAAGACCAAAGAAATGTCCATAGATTTTAGAAAGTCACAGCAAACATTCGATACTTTCATCAATGGGGAGATCATTCAGGTCGTTACAAACTATAAATATCTTGGCATTGTACTGGACAACAAACTTAAATGGGACTCTTGGACTGATCTTTTGCACACTAAGACACAGCAAAGAATGTATTTCCTAAAGAAACTGTTTGTTTTTAATGTCAATAACAAAATGCTTCAGATGTTTTATACTGCTTTTATTGAAAGTGTTTTAACGTGCTGTATCATTTGTTGGTTTGGAAATGCCACACAAACACAGAAAAACATAATTAGAAAAACAGTCACTACTGCTAGCAAGCTACTTGGGATAACATTACCAAGCATCGAACACATTTACAAGGACAGAATGTTGAAAAAAGCCAATAACATTGTATGCGATCACACACACCAATTAGCATCCCATTTTAATTTACTACCATCTAGGCGTCGTTTCTGCCCACCTCTTATGACCAAGAACAGATCTAAATTTTCTTTTGTACCACAAGCCATTAAGGCTTTAAATCAATTGAAATAAGTTATCTGTCCAGCTGGAATGGTTAGACCCAAGGGTGTATAGTATATTATAGTGTTTTTTAGTTTAGTGTATTTTAGTGTATTTTAGTGTTTTGTAATGCATTGTATTGTTTGTGTCATATGTTTGTCATGTAGTGCCTTGCGACTGCGCCGCAAACCCAATTGCCCCACGGGGACAATAAAGTTCTTCTACTACTACTACTACATGTTTAACGCTACACAATTCTTTTGTTGGGAACGATATGTAGATTTTACTATGACAAAGGTTATTTTATAAGAGAAGACAGAGACGGGAATGTGATTTGGTGATAATCACTGTACGTTCATCATAAACATGTCGACTTAGCATCATTAGCATCATTAGCAGGGTTAGCTTTTCACAAACAGAAACACAACTATTGGTTTAATCACACAAAAACACACAGACTGGATATATGTTTAAAAAATATGAACACTTACATAGTGAAACTTCGGCATGAGTCTTTTGATCAGGCGTAAAAGCTTCATAACGTATAGCATTTAGCGAGTGGTGAGACCGAGGAGGATAATAACAAAACTGAAAGTAAGTTACTTCCTGATTCTGAGGATTGGAGCCTCATGTCACGTGACTGGCCTTGTCCTCTCCACTAGGGGTCGGAGATCTCTGAAACCAATAGAGGAATGCAAAAAAAAAAAAAAAAAAAACGTTAAAATCTAAATTCTGCATCTTATATCACAATTCAATCATGCATCTAATACATCGAGTACCCTTGTCAACAGCACCTATAGACCAGAAACAGCAGTTTCAAGTTTCAAGTTGTATTTTAATAAATGGCACATTTGTATAATAAAAACGAAGCTTTTGGGGTAATAATATATTATTAGTCCAGTTAAACAAGCTCTTTTTTAAACAAGCACTAAATAACACATATTATACAGAAACATGATATTTAGCCTAATGGTAATTATATGATTTGTTAAATGTATTTAATAGATTTTACTTTCAATAAAACATGTGTAATTGGTTGGTAAAGGTGTTTTATGCATGTTTTGACTGAGTTTCACTGCATTTACACAGTTTGTGGAAGAGTTTCGTTCACAGTTTCTCGAGTCTCTGACAAAAGTATCCCACAAAGATGAGCGATTCAAGAAAAACGTTTATTTGGCCATTATTTATAGTATGATTGGTCAATATTTACTTCTACTGGTTATGTTTTCGAAGCAGATTGAGCTGTAAAAAAATACAGCATGATGTTCAGTGACTGACATAATTTAGTAAATTATTTATTTAAAAATTTGCATATGAATTCATAAATTAACTTTAATACTGTGACTTTTATTTTGACATCTTAAAATAAAGTGTAACCAAGTTCTCTTTATTATAAATCTATTTTCTACAAATACTTTATTAGGCTTGTATGTTGCACTAATGGAAGTTATGCAGTAACTGTGGAAACTATACATTCATAAACACACTTTTGCAGGAACATGAAGGCGTAAGACATGAGCCCACATTGAGTTTTTTTACTGCATAATAACTTGATATTATGGATGGCATTGCAGTTTTTAAGTACACCAGCTCACCAAATACCTTATTTTACTCATAAATGGAAAAACATCTTTATTAATTGACAAATCACACAACAATAAAATAAAAAATAACAATACCAGTAAAAATCAGTAAATAGATAGTGATAATAAATACTGTAGGGAAGCGTGGGTGAATCAGTCTTCTGGGTTTTGATGTCATAAACCGGTTAAATGAACATGTAACGCCACATTTAATGATCAGAAACTTCAGTGTTCTGAATCTGATCTTCACAGAGACGCGGTCGAGTTGTAAATGCAGCAAACGTAAACCATTTAAACATCCTCTTCGTATTTCATCATAATATTACAAATAAGTTTATGGCATGCTTGCTCACTGTTAATACTGTGAATATGCAATACTTCATGCATTAGACTTTCAGTTTCCAGCTGATCTTTATAGGTCACTTTAACCAGTGAACACACAGGAGTGCAGGCCAGATGTTGTAAATGCAGAAATGTTGGCAGAATCCTGATCAGATCTGTTGGTTCTGAAGGCAGAGTCTCGTCACTGACGGTCAGTCGATCACTGTTGACCCCGTGACCTCTCGTCCACACTTCTGTCCAGCCTTCACTAGAGTTTCTCTCCACTTTATCAGCGTTGATCAACAGAACATCCAACTTCAGATCCTCTCCTTTATTTCAAAGAGATCTCATCTGAGGAGGAACACAGACATTATTCATTATTATAATGGTGTCAATCAATCAAGACATAAGAAATATTAAGGATTAAAGGGAACAAATTTAAACATTTAAGAATCAGCCATTGTTAAACTCATATTGGAGACGACTGATCATATATATTATGCGGGACGTGTCCCATTCAGTGTCTCTGCATGCAGACCAACACTATCACTGAAGGAAATCCAGAAACTCAGTTTTGACTTTACCATGAATATGAAGTTGGTATTCCCTGATTTGTCGCTTTGGCTTTGATTGATCATTAGTGTAATAAACTCTTAAAATGTATTTCCCAGCGTCACTGTAGATCAGATCCTTGATGAAGACGTCACATGATCCTTTTTTAAATACTCTTCTGTTTTTACTCTCATATTTTCCATTCTCACAAGCAAGGATGTTTTTAGAGAATCTGCTTAAAACATCCACACGACAGGGTGGCGTTTCCTCCTTTCTTCCCCGTCACAGATCGAGGGGTGCTTTCTGCAAACACACAAAAAAATATAATGTATTTCATAAAAGTACATAATTGTACCTTTAGGGGTACAATGGCTTGTCACTGGAGCTGTACCTCAAGGGTACAATATTGTACCTTAACCTTTAAAAGAAACGGTACATATATGAGGTCCAATAATAAGCCCTATGGGGTACGTTAATGTAGATTGTACCTTGGGGGACAGAAATGGACTCCTACTGTACCCCTATTTCTGACACTATATGTGTCTAAATCCCAGCGGATTATTCTCACTTTATTTACAGTTAAGACCTGATCCACTTTTAGGACAGTATTGTGTCTTACTGGCCTTTCAGAGCTTCATTCATGAACAGGGGAAGATCAGAAACATGTCTGATAAAATACTGCAGTTGAACTTTATTAATATGAACTAAATGATGTCATGTCAGTGATGATGTAATACATGCTGGGTAATTTTCCATTATTAACCCACAAAAGTCAAGCAAAGTCACCTGGTGTGAAAGAGAAACAATCGACTGGATCAACAGGGAACTGAAAATCAAACATTGTTACAATTTAATATCAACAGAAATGATACTGACCGCTATATTTGATAAAGCAAAACAGCAGCAGCAGAAGTTTAGAAACCCTGATGATGAAAACAGAAGAGCTGGTTTATGTCACAGATACACACACACATTCATACAGGGATAAAACGCTTTCATTTTCTGTGAATATTTAACATTATAAAAATGTCAAATAAGAAACATCAAACTATAACCTGAATCTTTGGTTTTTATAAATGATTCCTGTGTTATTCTGAAAATGATCAGTCAAACTCAATACACGAACAAGGCTTTAGAAATTCACTAGCAATCTAATAATTATCTCTATTAATTAAGAAACATCATCATAATAGCGGTAATATATTCAGCATTATTTCTTTCATTATTAACAATTTTTAACTATTGGTAGCCTATAATAACACAAAACAGGAACAGGTTCTGCAGGAACTGTATCTTCAGGTGTTGACAGTTGTAATCCACAGCTCGATCAGTGAGATATGAAACAAAAACAAGTATCCATTATCATGAGTCATCAGGTGAATCCCCAGAAATCCCGATCATTAATTGGGGCCTGCCCCAAGATGGCGCTGTTTTAGACTCTCTTGATGCTTCAAATCTTTCCTCCAAACAATCAGAGAAAAGCTTCAAAGATTTAAGAGGCTTCATTTCTCCATCCCTAGAGTAAAGTAAAGTGAGCAAAACCCAAACTGAACGTAACCCACAAATGAAGCACTTCCTGAAATTGAGATTTATATCAAAGATCAGTAATTCATCTAATATATCAAGTATCCTTACAACAGCCCCTATAAACCAGTTCATCCGTTTCAGTTTCAAGTTTTTTTAATAACACATTTTTATAGTAAAAACAAAGCTTTTGAATTATGAGCAATAAAAGCCTGATGTATAAATATGATAGGCCTACTCAACAAAAAAACACATACAAGTTTGCATGTTTTTTGTAAACACACACACACACACACACACACACACACACACACACACACACACACACTCAATCATAAATCAATGATAATTGAGAGAGAGACAAATAAATATGTAATGGAGTTTAAATAATGCTTTGAGAAAACACCCATTTGCTGTTGGGTCACTGGCATTTGCGTGATATTGCGGGTCTCTCATCTCTCAGTGTTGGCGAGTCTCATCAGTGATTGCTGAGTTAAAAACTGAGTTTATATTGTTTTCAAGGGCAACAATGGGCCTACTACACACAAGTTTACTTAATTTGCCTGTCAGTTCCTTGTTCTGTCCGTCTAGTCAAATAGGTGATATTTGCAATGATAAAATGGAAAGTGTGTGTGTGTGTGTGCGTGCGTCCGTGCATGTGTGTGTGTGTTAACCTGCTTGTGAACTCCAAACCTCTGTTTCTTTAAAGGAGTCATAATGTAGAAATTTCACTTTTCCACGAGAATCAATGTATGTTATGATTGCATAATGATTATACACTGGCCAGAGGGTTGTTCCATAAAAGACGCTTAGAAAAGCGGGGATTAAACTCCAAAACCGGACTTGAATGAGCCTAACAAATGAGTTGGGGCTAAAGTGGTTCCATAAAAGGTAATTGAAGCTCACGCAATCTCACTAATTTGATCCAGGTTTATCTAGTCTAGATAATTGCGTGTGCACGCGTTTCTTAAGCAGCCCTAGAGGTCGATCGTGGATCAAATCGATCCACCATCAAACAGCGTACATATTTTGTGCTGTTTTATGCATTTGTGACATGTTTTTTCCCCCCTCAGTTCAAAACTTACATTTTACAGTTATATTCTCCATCTGTAAATGTTCGGAAGCCATGCAAATGTATCCATTTTGCTGCTAATTTTCATATTGAACGAGCGCTGCTGCGCGCATGCGCGCCAAATAGGAGCGCAATAATTCTTAAAATCGGAAAATTCGGAAAATTAATATGCGATATTTTATAACACTAGAAATATCTTCTAATTATAATAATTTATCTTTAGGATGTTGGATAAGTTGCACTGAACTTCAAGCAAACAGAAGTACTTCAGTGAAGTAGCCTATAATTCAGGGAAGTTTATTTTAAGAAACTAAATGCCTATATAAATATACAAAATATAGTTTTGGGTATAGGACCTATGCTACTTAATAAAGATGATGTATACTTATTTAGAATGCTGAGAATTACAGCTTTTAATGCAATATTTTTTTGGAAAGCAAGAATCCCCAGTTTTAAATGAGTAGATTTAGTTTCTAAAGTACATTATGGAGAGGATAACATTAAATTAAGAGCAAATGTATACATTTTGAAAAGATATGTGCAACTCTAAAATCAAAGAATATTCCATAAAATAAAGGAATATATATTATTAACTACATTTTTATATAACACTCCCTCCCTTTTATTTCTGTTAATTTGTTCTTTTATTTATTTTACTTATTTAATATTGCATATTTTATATTCAAATAATATTACTTGAATAACTATTAGGAATTATGTGTCATTATAAGAGTTTGATATAAATATGTTAATGTTAAATTTTTATTACTATTTATTTATTGTTTTTTGTCTTATCCCCCTTAAATCATGTAAAAGTGTCTATGAACTTTTTGGTTATTTTTCTATTCATGTGTGTTTTTAGGCTATGTGTTGGTGGGTATTATCACAAAAGAAAAAAAGTAGAAGGAAAAATAAGGAATATTTATTGGGGGAAAATATGATGTCTTTAAAGGAACTGTAAATTTGTATAATTGTGTTAAATGTGTTTGAATTGAAAGACATAATAAAGTACATATATATATATATATATATATATATATATATATATATATATATATATATATATATATATATATATATATATACACTAAAATATTTGTTATTTGGACATTAGATGTGCCTTATTTAGAATTTTAAACCTGTGTGTATATTTTTATGATAGCAATAACTGTAAAGGGACTATTGTAATGGGGTAAATCAAATGTAGGCTAATATACTGTCAATTACTAAGCTCAGATTCATCTTACCAGTTAAAATTTAAAATTTAAAATTTGCTTTTGTAATTATTTATTTTTAATTTTGTGATTTTAACTTATGCTTTACAAAGCTTTTTTTAGATTGTGTTCTAATGTTCTTCTAATCATAAACATGTACTACAGCTGCCAAACAAAACCAGAGAGAAATGTATTCATAAATCTTTAAAACAATCTAATTAAATCTTGGGCACAAAACATTCAGCCAGTAAAAAAAGAAAACCTGTAGTATATATATATACAGTGCTATGCATAAGTTTAGGCACCCATGCTAAAGTTGACTAAAAAGAGGAATAAAAAATCATCTTTTGGAAATTGAACTTAATGCCTTAATTTAAAAAAATAGGAAAAATCCAACCTTTAAGAACACCAATTTTCTTTGTGAATGAATAATGTATCGTAAATAAATAAATGTTCTTCCTTAAAATACAGGGTGCATAAGTTTGGACACCCCTATGTTAAATTCCCATAGAGGCAGGCAGATTTTTATTTTTAAGTATTTAAAAAAAAATTTTTTTTAGGATACTATGCATCCTGATAAAGTTCCCTTGGCCTTTGGAATTAAAATAGCCCCACATCATCACATAGCCTTCACCATACCTTGAGATTGGCATGGTTTTATTTCAGTTAGCCTAATAGCTAGTTTGATTTGCATTGCTTTATCAGGATGCATAATATCCTAAAAAAAATTTTTTTTAAATACTTAAAAATAAAAATCTGCCTGCCTCTATGGGAATTTAACATAGGGGTGTCCAAACTTATGCACCCTGTATTTTAAGGAAGAACATTTATTTATTTACGATACATTATTCATTCACAAAGAAAATTGGTGTTCTTAAAGGTTGGATTTTTCCTCATTTTTTAAATTAAGGCATTAAGTTCAATTTCCAAAAGATGATTTTTTATTCCTCTTTTTAGTCAACTTTAGCATGGGTGCCTAAACTTATGCATAGCACTGTATATATATATATATATATATATATATATATATATATATATATATATATATATATTATATATTATATATTGTATTTAGGCCTATCTATCTATCTATCTATCTATCTATCTATCTATCTATCTATCTATCTATCTATCTATCTATCTATCTATCTATCTATCTATCTATCTATATATATATATATAGGTCTATATTGACTAATTTATCATTGTAGCCTTATTTAAGTTGATTTTCTGTATACTGTGTATTTATTTTTGGACTAATAGTGGTTAATAAAGTCCAATAATGGTATGAGAGAGTGTCAGTGGTAATATCATTGTGTTCCTATTGGTCAGTGTTAGAGGATCTGTGTAACAACTGAGGCTTAGCCTGACAGTTAGCCTGCCCTGGACCAGGCTAGTTTCCCAGCATAAGTTGCCGGGGTAACTGAGTTTGAACTTTTTTAAGTTTGATTTATGAAACCGAATCTACCAAAAATAAGCCTGACTAACCGAAATAAGCCTGGCTTATACTCTAATCTTGGTTTATGGAACAGCCCCCGGGAAGCCGATATTTAAAAGTGAAGCGTTTGTTTACCTCGGGGTTTGTAAAATAGGCCACGTGCACGCGCACGAAAAAACGAGATTTTGATTTCTTCCGCTTCTTGACGTCAAGACGGGGGAGGATATACCAAATATGGACACCGCAAACCTATGCCGCGGGAAGCCCGCCCCTCTCCCCCTCAGATTCAGTTTAGTCGACTCGAGAAAGATGGAGAAATCGAGTGCACACTTGAGATGCTCTGTGGGTGACTGCCACAAACAACATGCAAATGTGTTTTATCTACCAAAAACGGACGAAACTATCAGGGAACAGTGGAGAAAATTCATTTTTAATGACGCTGTCCCAACAACTCTTTCAAGTGGCGTATCGTTAGGTGTGTGTGCTAAACATTTTACACCGGAATCTTTTACAAATTTGGGGCAGTATCAGGCGAACTTGGCCTCGAAGCTCCGTTTGGGAAAAGGTGCCATCCCAACCATCAGGGACTTGCCAGAAATTGAAAAGGTAAGACTGTGTTTTTATTGCTCTACTGTGGTTAACAAATAGCAGCTAACTGCTAATGCGGCTATTGTATGTAACGTTACCTTCGAGGTAAACACGGGGAATGGACTCTACGAATGCTACACTGAAAAAAAACTACTTGTAAGATTTACTTAATAAAATCCTCGTAACAATTTGCACAAGTATATTTTAAGTAAATTTTACTGCTATAATATCAAGTACAACTTACGTGTCATTGTCAAGTAAAATCTACTTAGTATTGAACGTAACGCTCATGAAAAAATTAAGTAAAAATTACCTATTTACATTTCATTTAGATGCTATATTTATTAAAAGTAATTAAGTAAAGTTTATTTATTGTTTTATAATTAGGAAGCTTGCTTTTATGAAATTATGAAGTAAATCTTACCATTTAATGAAGTAAATAAGTAGATTTTATTTAAGTTTTTTTGTTTTCATTTACTTAGTTTTATGAAATTATAATACTCCCTATAATTATGTAAACATTGCTAATTTCTTTTTTATAAATAATCATGAACATAAATAAATGAACATTCTCTATATTTTTCACAAATCACACAACTAAAATACAATTAAACAGTTTATTTTTCAGTCATCAAAAAATGTTCTTCATCCATTCACAGTCATCTCTTGATACAGGTGCATTCAGTAAAACTTCAAAATTATACTGTAACCCTTGTTTTAAACATAAAAATGTATTTAAAAAAAAAAATTCATGCAAAACATTCAACATTCAAAACAGCACTCTGAAATAGTGAACTTTAAAGGGATACTCCACTTTTTTTGGAAATAGGCACATTTTACAACTCCCCCAGAGTTAAACAGCAGAGTTTTATCGTTTTCGAATCCATTCAGCCGATCTCCGGGTCTGGCGGTACCCCTTTTAGCATAGCTTAGCATAGATCATTGAATCGGACAAGACCATTAAAGGAGAACTCCGGTCAATTTTAACATTGAGCTCATTTTTTTGTACATTTGGAGTGCTGTCAATACAGAGAACAACGACAAAAATCGGTGTTGCCTACACCGAGTTATTCTATTTTTAAAATTTGCACCCTGTTGACTTCAATGGGGCAAGTACTAAACCTGCTTTTAGCCTCTTAACATCCTTGATGTGTCATTACAAGTGCACAGAAAATGTGAGTGATTCCTTCTGAGTGAACACGAGTGAGTCTGACTGCAGTAGATGTGAAAGAAATGTATAAAAATGATGTTATTTAAGCCAGTGCAAATACCTTTGTTTACATCCTGTTTTTCGGTTGAAGTCCAAAGTAGTCGATTGCCGAGTTCACGCGCGTGATCATAGGTATTAAACCTATGCGTGTGAACTCTGCAATCGACTACTTTGGACTTCAACCGAAAAACAGGATGTAAACAAAGGTATTTGCGCTGGCTTAAATAACATCATTTTTATACATTTCTTTCACATCTACTGCAGTCAGACTCACTCGTGTTCACTCAGAAGGAATCACTCACATTTTCTGTGCACTTGTAATGACACATCAAGGATGTTAAGAGGCTAAAAGCAGGTTTAGTACTTGCCCCATTGAAGTCAACAGGGTGCAAATTTTAAAAATAGAATAACTCGGTGTAGGCAACACCGATTTTTGTCGTTGTTCTCTGTATTGACAGCACTCCAAATGTACAAAAAAATGAGCTCAATGTTAAAATTGACCGGAGTTCTCCTTTAACATCTCTCTCAAAAAAATGACCAAAGAGTTTCGATATTTTTCCTATTTAAAACTTGACTCTTCTGTAGTTTCATCGTGTACTAAGACCGACGGAAAATGTAAAGTTGCGATTTTCTAGCAGGCGTAATGATATAGCGCCTGAAAATAGTCCCCAGCTCAGTAGCCTATTATCAGGCGGCAGGCGCTGTGTCATATCATTAGCCTGCTTCACCCATGGTACGGCAGCAAAGTTTCTTGATTATTACGCAGGAATAGGGCTGGGCGATATATATCGTGACATTGTTATGCGCATCTCGTCAGTAAAGCCGGTTCCTTGATTAGTAGTAAATCGCCATCGCCTGCTTTCAGATGGAGCGGCATTTACTACACAGAGCCGTAGTTCACTGACAAGCTGAGCCATATCGCATTAATTATCGCAGGCGATATGTCCGCGATAATTAATGCGATATGGCTCAGCTTGTCAGTGAACTACGGCTCTGTGTAGTAAATGCCGCTCCATCTGAAAGCAGGCGATGGCGATTTACTACTAATCAAGGAACCGGCTTTACTGACGAGATGCGCATAACAATGTCACGATATATATCGCCCAGCCCTACGCAGGAATGAGAGTATAGTTCCATCAGCCTAGAAAATCGCAACTTTACATTTTCCGTCAGTTTTAGTACATTATGTATCTACAGAAGAGTCAAGTTTTAAATAGGAAAAATATTGAAACTCTTTGGTCATTTTTTTGAGAAAGATGCTAATGGTCTTGTCCGATTCAATGATCTATGCTAAGCTATGCTAAAAGGGGTACCGCCAGACCCGGAGATTGGCTGAATGGATTCGAAAACGGCAAAACTCAACTGTTTAACTCTGGGGGAAGTTGTAAAATGAGCCTATTTCCAAAAAAAGTGGAGTATCCCTTTAAAGAATACCATTAAAACTTTAATGTATTATAAATTCATCAACAGCTAAATGTTTACACAGTTCTATCATACCAAAGCATTTAATACAACTTCATCTTCAATCTTTGAACTTTAGGGGAGAGTTTAAGAAGGATGGATCCATCGATTGGATCCATCAGCACCATGGACAACCAGTGTTTTAATGATGTGCTGAGTGACCTCACTGCAGCTGTCCTCCTGCATACAGTTTAGAAGAAAAATTATAATTCTTTTGAGAAACAAAAATAGAATTGCTGGAATTATTTGAAGTGACTTCATTATCACAACAGAATGAACACATACACAAACTAAATTACTATTCTTTTGTCATTAAAGCACTATTTTTACAGTTTAATACAGTAAAGCTGCTTTAAAGCAATCTATATAGTATAAAAAGCTATATAAATAAACACAACATGTGCGTGCATGTATGAGAAATACATTAAGTTCATCTTATTTCCAAAAATGTGAACAAGCACAATTTTGATCAAACACACCTGACTCAGTTTGTCCAGAAATGGCCTCAGTTTGGTCCCCAAATTGTAGTGATTCTCCTGAATTCCTCCTTGATCTAATGTGACAAAATGATTCAAGAGTACAACAGCAGAAATTAGTGTGGTTAAATAGTCTGATGCAGGGAGCAAGGGTTAATTCTGTAACGTTACAAGGACTGTAGATATCAATTAGAGCTGAAACAACTAATCGATTTAATCGATTGAAATCGATTATTAAAATAGTTGTCAACTAATTTAGTCATCGATTAGTTGCTAAATAACTTTTATTTGCCGTAAGCGGCTCATTTCGTGCATATTTTAAATCTGCGGTGACCAAAGTGTGGCAGTAATGATCCACCGGAGTTTTTACTCAGCCAGTACAGCAGGAGAAGTAGCGAATAGCCAATAGCTGGCCTTGTTTTATGTCACGTGCTTCCCGCACAGCGTCTCTGCAGCATTCAGCGAGATGGCAGCTCGAGAAAGAAAAAGAAAAAAGCGGAAGATGAAACTAATCGAACGAAGCAGCATTCGGCAGTTTAGGATATCGCACAAGAATTGTCAACAAAGAAAACATTTCATCACTGGAGAGGGTTTTTTTTTTCCGACACCATCGTATCAATTGATTTTGATTAATATGCGCGAGGGAGAGAGAGAGAGCAAGACAGCGCTCGGGTGAGTGCGCGCGCGCGCGGCCGGGGCTCTCTGTTAAACTGACAGGACTTGTCACAAGCAAATGATACACTTTAACTCTATGATGGTTAAACTCTGCAATTCATTATTTTTACTCAGAACTAATGTTTTGGTAGGAACGAAAGTTTACCATAAATTTACCAAAAAAAGCTACTTTCTGATTGATTTCACAGCATAAGCTATAAAGCTGTTTCCCAGGTATAAGCTGTGTTTACAGGAAAAAATAAAATAAAATGCAATTTACTGCAACTGTATTCTTTATTCTTATTCTTCGTGAAAATATGTTCTGCAAGATTCCTTAATAAGCTTTGTTCGGGATGTTAAACTACTTTACTTTAGGAGCCCTAAGGACTGCCATGGTGAAAACATTTGAAATCTCCTTTGTGAAATTTGCTAGAGTACCTATGGGTCAGTGTTTTGATTGCAGAAGAGTTCGACAAAGGATTACTAACACATAATAAAACACAACTCCAAGTATGTTTTTGATGAGGATATGACAATGCAAAATGGTTAAAATCTCTAAAAAGTCTATGTTGAATGATAAAGACCCTTTGTTAATAATTTACTTGGGGAAAAAAATGGCTAAAACTAAAATATAAGTACATAAACCGATTAATCGATTAATCGTTAAAATAATCGTCCGATTAATCGATTATCAAAATAATTGTTAGTTGCAGCCCTAATATCAATAGTGTAATGAACAATCCAGAGCGATTGAAAATTTTTACCTTTATGTGTAACGTTCACATACCTTCCTGAGCAATTATTCAGTAAGAAAATTCAAACTTTTCCATAGTCAACAGTTAACGTTACTTCAGCAGGAAAGCGGTTCATGTTAATTTTAAAGGTGCTGTAGAATGGATTATTTTATTATTTTATAATGTTTCCTGGGGTGCCCTTATAATGTTAGTATGTTTATTAGATCAAAATTTGTTATAATTTAGAAATAAAAGGCATATTTCCTAGCCTGATTTCATCCCCTGATTTGAACACTCAGTTTGAAGGGGCGTGTCTGCTGTGAGACTTCAGTGTAAACGCCCACTGCTGTGATTGGCTGACATGCTTGCATATGAAATATCTGGCATTACATGTAGAGCTATCTGGAAAACATTTACTATTACAGCGATTATACGTTTTTACTATTACAGCTATCGGGATTAACGAATCATGATAAGTTTTTTAAGTATTTAGATCTATTACAGCATTGAGCAGATGACAGCCTGTCGATCGCGTGAATGAAGATCTTATCACTGCAACGCGATTTACTGATGCATAAACAGTGTTGAACGACTTTGAGAGAAAGATTATCTGTCTGGACTTGAACAATTACACATCAGAAATTCACATAACCCACTGGTTCTCCAGAGGCTCGGATGAAGGAGCTAAAAAAATATTTTTGTGTTCATTTGTAGTTACATCCAAACACTGAGCAACTGCCATGCTTCGTTCGCTCGTCTGCAAGCCACGATGTCTCTCGAGGAAAAAACAATATCGCGCTGGATCTAGATCACACAGTGTAAATTATCGTTAATAAAATCACTACTTACCGCTTGCGGGAATATAACGTTAGTTGAAATTGCCCCCTTCGTCCGTTTGAGACGCCGAGAGATATTGATATTGTTCCAGGTTAGAAAAACAGTCCGCGGTGAAATGGGCAGAGCAACTAACAACTTCCAATTAAACTGTAGCGGTATCCGATTATAGATAGATTATAGATAGATCTGCCATTTTCTCTATGATCCTCGCTTGTTTCTTCACCTGCAGAACTTCCGATGATTCGGCTGTGCAGTTTCGCCTGGCACTGAGCATGGGCTGGCTTATGCAAATTTTTAGAGGCGTACATATTAATAATCCCGACTGTTGCATCACAGCCGGTGTTATGTGGAGATTCGCCTGTTTTTCACGGGTGTTTTTCAAAAACGAGATTTAAATAAGAAAGAGAAAACTATGGTGTTTGAGACTCACTGTATGTCATGCCCATGTACTGAACTCTTGTTATTTAACTATGCCAAGATAAATTCAATTTCACATTCTAGGGCACCTTTAAGGCCTAATAATGTTAGCAAGCTAGCAGTTACAACGGTAAAGATTTTCTAATAATTTCCAATCAGTTCGAAATTTTTACACGAAAAACAGTGCTTTGTGAATCTACAGACCCATGTTTTATTAAATGTAAAACAGAAAGACAAACTTACCTTAAACACGACAAAAAGCAGTCACGCAGCAGCTCGCCAATCCGTCTGACCCAAAGTGGCAGTTAGACTGTCTTGTCCAAACACGCATGTGCGGATTCAAACGCGCTATACTTTTCGATTAAAATTTACTTAAAATGACTACGTTTATGTGAAGTGACTATAAAACGTTTAAATATTACAAGCAAATATATAATAAGATTTACTCTTTCCAACCAGTTAATTTATTACATGAATTAAATGTGTAGATATTTAAAATTTTACTTAGAAAATTCTAGTTCTCATTTAATTTTAATTTTATAAAGTAAAAATTATGATGGTTAATTTAATATATATTACTATACCAAAAAGTTCGTTTTTACAGTGTAGCCACATCTTTCCACTTTGTTTTACACTAGCAGCTACAGTAGTGACGGTACAGGAGTCCATGCTCAGTGGCTAAAACTGTTTAAATGCAAGTATGAAAACAATATACCACTAAACATTATTAGCCAAACTCATGCAAAACATGCAGTTTGAAAATAGCTTTCAGTTAGTGGGGCTTCTGTAAGAATGTATCTGGCAATGGTGTATTTTTTCTTTTTTCTTTGGTTGTGATTACAATTTCACTAACAATAAGTACCGTCACATTTATTGAGCTATTGCAGTATTTTGTCTATGTAATGATGCTGAAGTTACCTGCGGTGTCAACCCCCCTCCTTCCTGCAACCAATCAACGCGCCCCTCATTTGCATTATTATAATGACCGTCCACGACAGCCAAAACATCGCATCAGATCTCGCGAGACAATAATGCCTTTAGAAATAAGGGTCTGAGGGGCTCTGTGTTGATTTTTTTTCCACTTTTCTTTTTTAGAAGTGCCTAAAATACTATAATAGAGCATTTGGGTATCCAAGGTAACACAACATTATGACTCCTTTAATTTATGACTTCTTTGCAACGCTGATGAACTATTCTCTAACCAGCGTTTGCTCGTGTTCATCCCAGTACAGTGCAATTTTGAGTGACCGTCCACTTGCTCTCAGATTACATTCACACAAACACAGTCACAAATGTTCCCCAAAAGCCTGCTGTCATATTTGACATCCACACGAACATGTACATGTACATTTTTACATTTTTAACATTAAAAATGGATGAATAATCAAGTGAACCCGAGTTGCTTCAGTCCAGTAAATGCTTATCGTACACATTTACTTTATTAAAATCATTAAAGATTTCAGAGCTAAGAAAAAAGACTTTACTTGATTAATCTATTAATCAGAGGACAGAAGGCATGGAGTAGATTGTGTACAACAGGTTTTTCAGCAAACTTTTGGTTGTATTGATAATTTATAGCCGAGCTACATTATAGGAGCGACAGATACTGCAGATACTGGGAGGTAAACATTTACTGGCAGATTATGAAAAATGTAAAAATGAAATTCATAAAAATTCAACAGAACCGTAATAAACTAACAAATAAATACTAACTGACTTGTTTTCTTGAGATATTCTGATAAAGCTGTGGTCACTTTTGAATTATTGTTCAGTAATATTCCTTTATTCCTTTATTCAGCCTTAACCTCTTTATGAGCTGAGAAGTTTCTTCATTAAAACATTTGAGAAGAACATGCTTGACTGTCTCTGGTAATAAATCCACATTTGATGCACAATTATGTATTAACTTCTCTCACATTTCCTACTTTATTTCATAAAAAAATGTTCCCCTTTCCTTCTTTTGTCCACAAATATTTCCATCTATTCTTAATTATTTTTTTAATGAACCCCTATTCTCGTCTATAAAATGTCATTCGATTTGTAGGCCTACTGCATTGAATCCTTAAAGACACAATAGATCACAAGTATGGTATCAAATCAATACTTTAATTTAATTTGCGGACGTGTGTGTGTGAAAGCAGGAAATAATGTGGCTCTCCTTACTGCTTGCGTTACATTTATATAGCCTACACAATATAACAATTATTACTGCAACGGAGAGCTGTGTGTGTACGCGTGAGAGGTAGGGTTAGGGTGACCAGATGAGATTGGCTGAAATTCGGGACGGGACGGGGGGGGGTCGTTGTTTGGGGAGGTTTTGGGGTAGTCCTACTATGATATTAGACTACATAGCCTATAATAAAATGAATTTTCAAACCTGAACCAAACATATTTTTATTCAAAGATCAATAACAGTTTGTCATTAATATTTAGTCTGCCACAAAAAAACAATATTAAAATCATGAACTCAAATGTCATTGTGACCAAAAAAAAAAAAAGACTGTTGTAACAGTGCGTAAATCAGACATTTCAGGCTATAGTAAAGTCTAACGCTAATAAGCCTTATGCCAAAATTATTATTATGACGAAATTGTCGGTCATTAAATAAGAAAACTAAATAATTGTGTAGATGATTTGCTTTGTGTAACCCAACATCAGACATTAGGCCGAAGTTTTTTTTTTGCACACAGTGCCGCGACCAATCAATCACTCCTTTACTGGCTGCCTGCACATTCACTGTCCTCGCGGTTGCGGCAACTCGCGCTCGCTTATCAATGCATTTTAATTCGCGCCTACGGTATCTTTGTTGAACTTCAAAAAAAGAAAAAGAAAAATATGCTGCAGCCAATAAGCAGCCGGCGGGGGCTGGCTGCAGGACGACTCAACCTCCACGGACAGTTTTTAATGTTTTATCAGACAATAACTACTCAAGAATTTGCTTTAGTAGGCTATAATTTTCGGGACAATTAGGGCCGGATTCGGGATTCGGGACAACAGCTTAGATTTCGGGACTGTCCCGAATTTTTCGGGACGTCTGGTCACCCTAGGTAGGGTATCACCAAAGTGTGTGTTTATTCACAAATCCAGTCCAGGCAGAGATCAAGTCACTGGTTTCTTTTTAATAATCAACTCAAAACTCTAAAACATTTTAAACAAAACACTCTTCCAGCTTCTCTGTATGCTCATAACAAAAAACAGTCTCTCTGTTCTCAGATCATTATCAGCTTTGACGCACGTTCACGTTTCATGCACGTTCACAGTAATCACGCAAGATTTATGAATTTTGATCATACCTCATCTATCTTTTGCTTCAATATAGATTGGGACATGTGTCCAAACCAAATGCAGTGTGAGTACATGATAACGAGCTCACAGGCATGTTTTACTCGGTTACTTTTCCATGATTAAAACACGCTATCCTGTCATCTAATTACACTTCACTGGATATTTATACTGTAGCTATGTTAATATTTAGACGTAGGCCTACTTGGTAACTTACATATCAAATCAAAGAGTACTGGTAGTTGCAAATAACAGCAGCAGATAATTGACGGTTGAATCTCACGTAAAATATTTAACCACATACGAAAAAAAACACACACACAATTTCACTCGGATTTTTACTCAGATAAGTTTAGGAAAATGTGCAAGTTGAATAAAAGTTGCTTACCCGTTTGAATGTGATGTGATGACAGTCTGTACAATGGGCCAACTTTCCTGTGGTATCTTCCGGATTAAAACAAAGTCGCTTCATCAGACTTAAATCACAAAAACATCACTGGATGTTTAATATTTAAAAGTAATAGGTAGTTTACATATAGGCCTAAAATAATACTAGGCAGAGCTGCAAAATTACCTCATGCAGATAAACTAAAATGTCTTCCTAAACTCATGTGCATGGAAAAATATGGTATTATACTGTTAAATCACAGTGTCATACTGTTGCTGGTCAACACGCAATTTGAAGCGACCAAGTTTTCCAAGAAGTCCTCGCTGCGGCCTGTAACACGATGACGTAGTTGGATGATCCAATACGTACTGAATGGGGAAGTTCGGATCATTTTGCTGACTCTCTTGTTCGATCTCGTTCATTAAAATGAATGAATCTTTTTTCGAGTCATTTCGTTCATTTAAGGGGCTTTAAATGTTATAATTTTAACTGGCAAATTCCCCGAACACATCCACCTACGCAATATTGATCATATTCTGAATTAAGAAATCATTATAATGCAGTCAAAAATAATTTACAGGGAACATAAATAATTACTTTACCTTCCGAGTCTTTCGTTCATTTGTCACGTTCATGAACATAATTCGCCTGCGCTGGTCTTAGGTCTTAAGTGAGATTATCTGTAGTAGTAGCCTACTGATAATAATAAGTAATTATTGATGAATAAGTAATTATTTACATAAATGTGATGCTTTCCTAGTTTCTCTCTACATACATGCAACATAGTTAATTTTACAACATTTTAAATCACTTGATTTTAAACCTAAATGTGATGGATTTAATGCGTGTATACAGAACATTTTAAAATAAAGCCATTTTATTTTATTCAGGTCATATTTTGCTGTTGAGTGAAAGTAAAAATGAGTAATTGTCTCTGTAATTTTAATCATAGGCCTACAATACAGTACGGTCTGTAAACAACTTAAAATACCAGTTCATATTCAAGGGAAAACGCAAAAATAATAACAGCATCAAGAAACTAAATCTTGTCAGAAATAAAAGTGCTTAATGATATTTTGCCTGGTAAGAGATCCTTCTTTAATGACTAATTTCTCCACAGTGCTCTGTACATAAGGTCCCTTAAAATACGGAATCGTCCCGTATTTACAAGTAAGATGATGTGTCCCGTATCAAATCAATAAGGGACAGGATTTGTCCCGTATTTTTCATTAGGCCCACACATAGTTGAATAAAAACATAAGGATTTTGCATATGGATAATAGGCTACTAATAAGCAAATATAAAAATATAAATTTCACAATAAGTAGTAGAGAAGCTCATTGCATGATTGCATTTTAGCGTCTTTGTTTCTATAGCGACGAAGATTTATGTATGTACATCATGCCATGATGTACATACATAGGCCTACATAAAAAAATAAAATAATAAAACCTGAATTTAAGTTTAATAGCCTATACAAACTGATCACAGCAGTCAGATCACGCAGTTGTCACTCAAGTGATCATTTATATTTAACTTAAATTCAGGGGGGTTTTGGGTTTTTTTTTGTAGACCAAAACTCACCACCGTGCATGCGCGTCCACTACGTATTGGATCATCCAACTACGTCATCGTGCTACAGGCTGCAGCGAGGGGTATCTCAAGTTTTCCCATAATGCACTGCAAAAAACAGTAACTTGCAGTTATTACATGAAAACAGCATTTTGCTGTTAAATTTTCATGTAAATTTACAGGAATTTTTTACAGTGTAGGGTTTGGTTAGACCTTCTAACTAGTTGTGTCCAAAATTACGCACTATACAATATTCATTATAATAATAATACGTTTATTTTATATAGCCACTCCAAGACCATGGAGTGCTTTGAATTTGATAAGGAGTATCTTGTATTGAATACGAAAGTGAATGGGTAGCCAATGAAGTCAATGCATAAAATCGCAGTAATGTGGGAAGATTTCTTTGTATTTGTGTATGTGTATTATGTACTCAACCATCTGTATGTGGTTTAAAAGTTTATTTTGTCATCCAGTAGTTGAGTTAATTAAGTACCTCATGCACAAAGTGAAGTGCACTTTTTCTTGTCGAGTTTTCGATTTTAGCACACTATTTACACTATTTACACTATACAAAATGGCTTAGTATGCAAACTGGGATGCATCATAGGAGTTTGGTGCATCCTTCTAATGAGGAGTCTTATTGGACATTTTTTTTCTTTACTTGTTATTATTTTAAAGCAGATTGAGCTGTCAGAAGATTAATATATTACTAAATGATGTTCAGTGACTAACGTGTGGAAAGCAGGGCGGGGCCGAGAGCCGTGGGAACGGAGCGAGGCCGGTGGCGTAAGTGTTCATGAGTGTCTCGAGTCCTACGGAGGAGATCCGGAAGGATAAAAGGAAGAGTGACAACAGTGTAGGATGAGAGAGGACCAGGCCTGGGACATTTATGTTGTGTTTTATTATGTTTATTTGCGCCATTCATTTCGTTTTGTAGTGTTTATTTATTACAATAGTAACATTTTATGTTGATCGTTTGCCGGTTCCCTCTTCCCTGAACTTTGAATATTGCTACATTGGTGCTGAAAGCAGGAAGGAGGAATGTGAAGCATGCACTCTCAGAAAATAAAGTACATAATTGTACCTTTAGGGGTACAATGGCTTGTCACTGGGGCTGTACCCTCAAGGGTACAATATTGTACCTTAACCTTTAAAAGAAACGGTACATATATGTACCTTTTAATGCTTTTTGACCCTCAGAAAGGTACATATATGTACCTTGAGGTCCAATAATAAGCCCTATGGGGTACGTTAGTGTAGATTGTACCTTGGGGGACAGAAATGGACTCCTACTGTACCCCTATTGAATAAAAGCATGTGATTCAACAAGCAGTGAATATGATCTCAGATCAACTTTTAGAGCTAACCAGGCCACATGATTGATCTAAAACTAGTGCTGTCAACGTTAACGCGTTAACGCATGCGATTAATTTTTGTCTGGTTTAACGTGTTAAAATATTTAACGCAATTAACGCAGCATCCGTCTTTTCTGCCATCCGTTGGCTAGCTTTACATTATATGATCACGCTCTTATTCATTTAAATGCTTTTAAACATTTCAAGCGCGGCAAGACAAAAGAGAATGCGCTGTCTGTGAATGTCCTTATGTGACACACACACACACACACACACACACACACACACACACACACACACACACACACATAGACAGGGCGCCAGAATCCAGTTCTCTTTCGCGCTTGAACTAACAATAACAATAACAATAATTTTGTCGATTATCCTCATAAGAGCAGTCTTAAATGATTTATATAAAGTCTAAAATGAACAAAGAGTTGCGAGAGAATGAGGCGCGTGTGAGATCCATAGACAGTATATAAACGGTGAGCTCCGCGTGTGTGTGTGTGTGTGTGTGTGTGTCTGCTCTTAAAGGGACAGCAGCCAATAAAGCTTCCTGTCAGTAAAGTTAAAGAAGAAAGGGAACAGAGAAAATGACTCACTGCTGTTGACTAAATAACTTTTGTAGCTTTAATAAGGATTAACTATTTAATTTATAGTTTATGCAGTGCAGACTGCATATAACTTTGATAACTTTATTAAATTTCTGTATATTTCCTAACTGTTAAGACAGGAAGGGCACAAATAAATATGACATTTATTATGGGTTTATGTTAGCATTGTTTTAAGTTCACTTAAATTAAAAACTGTTATATTTTTGAAGCCTAATAAATGTGAAAAAAAAAATCAGTAGCTCTATTAATATCAGTAATACTGGCCTTCATTCATAAAAAGATGCCATTAAACAATTATTTAAAATATACTGTCTTTATGTTGTTTCTACATTAATTTGATTAACTGTGAAATTATTACATTATAAAATATATTAAAAACGTACAAAAACATTTCTTTTTTATTGCGATTAATTGCGATTAATCACAGAAAAAATGTGTGATTAATCTAGTTAAAATTTTTAATCGATTGACAGCACTATCTAAAACCAAAACACTTTTAAATTATACATAATTTATTTAGTATGTTAATGATCAGACAACATATTTAACACTGAAGACCTGTTGAAATTTTTATTAAATCAAGCTTTATGTGCCACAGAAAGATTTACATTTATATTTTCTCTTGAAAACAGCTTATACATACATTTTAATGTTCCTCACTTGAATATATAACATCTAAAGATTAAGCCATACACAACGTTCATCTTTAACACGGGTCACCTCAATCATTTAAGACTGTTCAAGTTTCTCTGGTGCTAAAAATGAAAACATTTACCACAACATCTCAGTTTCTCTGAAATGAAAGTAGATCAGACCAACAGGAAAAGCATCTAAGACACAGTTGTTTATTTTAATATGTGGTAAACTTACAGCAATGCAAAGCGCTGGGTTATATTGAGTTAGATTGTAAATTAAAGCACATAAATGTGTCATTTAGCTGATTTGTGGCTCATCATAGATGCACGTTTCGCTGCTCTCCACCCTTTCTGCTGTCCACGATAGTAAATGATTCCTCCTGCAATGATTGTAGTCAGAAAAAACACAAACACAGCCAGTCCAACACCACCGAACATCAACACACGCTCCGTCACCGTCACCTCGTCTACAGAGACAGAAGAGTTATTCATATTCATACAGTCAGACAGTTTTAACTCATAGCCAGATTTATTGGTGGGTTTCCATTAATTAAACAACCAAGATAACAACCAGTGTGTTACCTGGGATTTCAACTTCTGCTTTTGGCTCTTCTGTTAAAAAAAGACCTGTAAATATATGATCAGTTTAACAAACACACACATAAAAAAACATTGTTTTAATTGTTAGTTATACATGGGAGAGTGGATTAAAATGAGCTTTTAATGTTTTTAAGTTGTGCTTAATAAATAATAAATAAACAATGTGCTTATGCAATATAAACGATGCATAATGACATTTTGTGTGTCCAAACTTTTAATTGATAGTGTATGTTTGTGATCCGTAAATATACTCTGATATGCAAAATAATATTTTAAGAATAAAAATATTAATAATTTAATATTTAATAATTTAATAATGATTAATAATCAAAAAGAATAATTTCTCAGGTTATGCTGCGTCAAAAATCGACACATTGGGGAACGCCTTTAGCGTGATGCGTCTGAAGCCTGTATGGAACTAGTCCAAGTGATTGGTGTTGTGTCATTACTTCACTTGAGACAGCGCATGTGTGATTATCTGCTGTTCATGTTCATTTTTATCAGTGTGTTATATGATTAGAATGTTGTCCCGGTTTTAAAATAAAGCACAGCAATGATATTTGAGAGTGTTTCTCCCTTTTCAGGAAAAGTATCGAAATCGCATTTCTTGACTTGGTATCGATATCGAAACAACAATTTTGGTATCGTGACAACACTAGAAGATATGAGAAAAACTGAAATCTGTTACCTTCTATCTCCAGTCTGATGGGTTTGTCGAAGTGCATCTCTGGAGCGTCAGACTTTATTCCACAGAAATAAAGTCCTGAATCTGATTCTGTTACTCCAGAAATAGTTAAAGAGACTCTGGTGATCCAACCGTCTGCAGTAATTTTCAGACGAGTTTTGTTTTGATTGTAGTTGATCAGGAGTTTTCCCCCGGTTTCATCCTTCTCAGCAGAAATCAGCAGAACAAGCTCTTCAGATCTGAGATGATACCAGGCGACTTCATATCTGTTTCTCATGCTGCAGTTCAGAATGATGTTTTCTCCCATCTGAACGCTCACATCAGAGGATCCTCCTGCTGACAAATCTGGAGAGACATTGATAAACACATCCTTTTAGATTATGTTAATAGCTATTGTATTTGAGGTTGATATGTTAAATTAAATGAATGCTTGAAAAATAATATATTTACCACTGGATGTGATTTGCATAATCCAGTAAGAAAATACACAGAAGAAAACGGCTTTCTCCATTTTGTCTGTCACTCGTAAAGGTGTTGAACAAACTTTGGTTTCAGCTCAATACAGAGTCACTGAAACCACAAAGTGTTTCCACTTCCTTTCCAGAGCAAACTAAAGCTTTGAATAATAGTCTCTATATCAGATCAAGTGTCACATCCTGACATCAAACCTAGACAGAAAAATCTTGAATTCTTAATGGAATTTTTACTGAATGTGGTTTATTTTAGCTTGCATAGATGCTTGGCTAACAAAATCATACATATTCCAGGTGTAATGCAGCTTTATGAACAGCTTACATACTTTTGATTACATTAAAATCTCTTTACAAAAGTTAACAAATTTATATAATGTAACATGAGTGTATAACTTTATACAGACAGCAGTTTCATGATAACACATACTGTTTAAGTGTGCATGTGTTTGTTGTATTTAAAAAAAAAGAGATATCCCTGAGATAACAGGAATGAGCATTGCATCAGTCTACTGACACATGGAGATGGAAAACACTTTGTTTTTCTCTGAATGCTGAAGCCTGATTGGTTCACGTCTGTGCACCTGCAGAGACTGTTACTCCCCTCGAGTTTTAATAAAGGCTCAAGTCGTTCCTGGGTTTTAACGGGCATTTATTTGGTGACAGAATCTTCAAACATGTCTTTACATGTTTCTTTATATTGCCATATTGCCGTCAGAACTCATTGGCCGCATGATCCCGAGAGGGTAAACTTAGATGAGGAATACATCTTCAAACTTCACATACACAACTTATATGGAAACTTTTAAATCTTCTTGGGGCTTTTAGACAGCAGGCTCGCAAACCGAAGCACATTTCTCTCTCTCTGCTCTTAGCGAGTGCACCCATTCAGCATCCCCATAACAACAAATTATAATTTCCATGTGGAACAAAAAATAAGTTCCCCCTTTTTTCACAAGGTTTTTAACAAAAGGAAAATAAACATGAAATTATTATGTATTGACCATGATACATTATCATATGATTTTCAACCCTTTTGTATTTTAACTGTGAACCATATTAAACTGAAATATATGTATGTTTTCTTTGATGGCAGCTACAGAGACAAATAGCTTTTCAGCCCGCCAAAACAGGTCTGTCTATTTAAGTTGAGCTGAAAGCCATTTTTAGTCAGAATTTTTATTCAGCAGCGTCTGTCACATTGTCTGGTTTGTGTTTCCCCGGGTGTCCACTAGAGGTCTCTTCCCCTTACTGTCACCATTCATTCTGGAACTGCATTTCCCACGATCCCTTTGTCTGTTCTCATCACTCATCATTGCACGCAGCTGTTTCTCATTACATTGTTTAGTTCTGTGTATAAATACCCTGTCTGTTTTAGTCCTTGTCACGGAGTCATTGTTTAATGTCACCACACTTTGGAGGACTGTGTTTCTGCCTGTTTCTTGTTTTGTTTATTTGGATTGCTAACATGGAGTTTGAACCTTGCCTGGAAAACGATGAGTTGGATTATACTTTAATAAATTACTTCTGCCATACTGCTTTTGGATCTACCTATTTTCCCACGTGTCCCTGTGACAGAGTCGACTCGCGCTTAGTCACAGTAGCACGGCAAACTAAACAATCAAATTACACTTCAAAAAAAATTTTTATCACGGTGATGTTAGTTCAAGTGTTCATTCTTTAAATAAGTTTTATTTTAGTTAGTTATTTGATGCTATAAAAACAGGGATGTGATGTCATGATTGACAGCTGAGATAGACAGCTTCTCTGAGTGAAGTATAGTCACTGAGGCGCAAACTGACTTTTTTCGGGATCTTAGGGAGGAGATTGGAGCTTAAACTTTAATTTCTACTTTTCCATAACTGTACTACCTGATTCTGCGGGAGTGTGGGAGGGGCCTTGATATCGCGGCTCCACTTCGTGCTCACTACTGCACAGACTCAAGACTCAAGATGTCAGCACCATATTGGGACACTGGCACAGAGGTGTCAAGTAACGAAGTACAAATACTTCGTTACATTACTTAAGTAGAAATTTTGGGTATCTATACTTTACTGGAGTAATTATTTTTCAGACGACTTTTTACTTCTACTCCTTACATTTTAAAAATAGCCTTGTTACTCCTAGTTCATTTCGGCTTGTTTTCATTCCGGCTTGTCGTCCTTAAAAAAATTGCCCAATTACACAAACGGTTAATAGATCTGAGTCCCGCCTCCTGAACACACATCGCTAAACTGATTGGCTTTGTGTTTTCCTCCGAGTCCTAAGGAAACCTAGATGCGGTAAGCGAGGGAGAAATCAACAGTTCTGTGCTCAAGAATACGGGGTAAATCGCGTCAAATATTGATTTGGGGACAGACGTTTTTACAATAATAATGACAATCGTAACATAACACTAACATAATCGTTAGTGTGTGTGTGTGTGTGTGTGTGTGTGTGTGTGTGAGCGAGAGAGAGAGAGTGTGTGTGAGTGTTGTGTGTGTATGTGAGCGTGAGAGAGAGAGAGAGAGAGCAACTCTACATTATAGGGTCAAAATATCCCCACAAAGATGTCAATATCCGAAATCCTTGTCCTTTTGGGGATTTTTCTTCTTCAGAAAACAGCTTATAAATCAGACTTTTGTTTTTTGAAAATGTAAAAATGCAGACAGTTTTCTGTGATAGGAAAGGTTAGTCTATGGGGGGTAGAATACACAGTTTGTTTGTACAGTATAAAAATCATGTCTATGGAAAGTCCCCATAAAACATGAAAAAATAACATTGCTTGGTCTGTTGAAGGCTGCTCTTGTTGAAATGAGAGGCCTGTTGATCAAATCATCCCAGTCTCATCAGCTGGACTGAAAGAAGTTTCAGTGCTCTTAGGACACTGAAAACATGGCTCAGAGCAATGGTCACAAGTGACACTTGACAGTATTGCTGTGTGTCGTGTCCAACAGGACAAACTGGACAGTATTGATGTGAAACGTATGCCAACAGTTAATTTCTGTAAATGATTAGTTCACTTAGTTAAAAATGAAAATTCTGTCATCATTTACTCACTCTCGAGTTGTTTCAAACCAGTTTCTTTCTTCTGCTGAACACAAAAGAAGATATTTTGAACAATGTCGATAACCAGACAGTTGATGGTAGCCATTGACTTCCATAGTATTTTTTTTTTTCCTATGGAAGTCAATAGCTACCATCAACTGTCTGGTTATCGACATTGTTCAAAATATATTCTTTTGTGTTCATCAGAAGAAAGAAATTCATGCAGGATTGAAACAGTTTGAGGGTGAGTAAATGATTTTAATTTTGGGGTGAACTATATCCCTTTAATGAAAGATGTAGACATGTGTTTGGCCTCTTCAAAAAGCAAGGAATAAGACAGTATTTCACTATTGCATTGCACTGTGAGCGGAGTAAAGTTAAGTCTCTGTTGAACTGCCACCATGTCTTTATTAGTTATTTGTAACATTACAGAATTAATTAATTTACGTATTGTTAAGGTCAATATAGACTAAAAACCTTAATACATTATCCTATTAATTTCATGATTCCCCAGCTTATTTAGCTTATTTATTTAGAAAATGAATTTTCTATGGGCATATATACGGCTGAAACAGGTAGCCTAGTGCATCATCCCAAAATTTTCAACATCAACATTTTAATATAATTAGTCAAATATGGCCTTTAGAAAAATGTGTTTTTTAGAGGAGCTGGGGTAGTGCACTATAGGGCCCTGTGGCGCGGCCTAAGCTTTTGTCCTTAATGGCATGTTTTTCCTTACATTACTTTTACTTTTATACTTTAAGTAGTTTTGAAACCAGTACTTTTATACTTTTACTTGAGTAAAAAGCTTGAGTTGATACTTCAACTTCTACAGAAGTCTTTTTAAACCCTAGTATCTATACTTCTACTTGAGTAATGAATGTGAATACTTTTGACACCTCTGCACTGGCAGCTTCACTTACTACAATGGAAGAGAGTGAAGGTGCATCGTCCATCTTTTTTACAGTCTATGGTCCAAGTCCATGAGGATGCCATACCTCTAGTGTCAGACTGATCTCATGAAATGGCGTATGTATGACACGCCAATTCGATTTCCATTTTTGGCGTGCTATCAACACGCATAATCACTTTTTAGCGTGTTTATCAACGCCGTTGACTTAACGTTACATTACTGTATAAATATGACCTACCCCAACTCCGTCCCTAAACCTACCCGTCACTGGGGTTAATAGCATGTATAGATTATAAATGTAAGATCCCTTAACTGTACTCCCACACCTAAACATACCCATTTTATGGACAATATTAAAATGATAAAACGTAATGGACAGGTATGTAGGAAAATGGCATTTTTATGAACAATATGGCATTAAAACATAGTTTGAGCCACGAATCCTACCCCTAAACCTAACCATAACCATTTTTAAAAACTAACTAGGCAACAATTATAAAGAAAAACAACAGACAGACGAGTATAATCACAATAATTTAATATAACCTTACAACACAACATCGATTCACAAAATACACCAATTTTATTAGCTTGATGTAATCCAAACCTTCAGAATCCATTATTTGCAAGAAAAAGATCCAAACTCAGCCCTTTTATCCAGTAATCGTCATCTTGACCGTAAACGTCAAACCCCGCGCTTGTTATGAATTCAAATTCAAAAATTGCGCCCTCAAGAAGTGTTATGACAGGTTACTATGGTTACGGCAGTAATATCAAACGCTCATTGGCTCTCGCCTCGCCTGCTTCGTCACAGATTGCGTCATGCACATTTGAAATGAAATGAAGCGCGCACTGCCGCAGCCGCGCAGCCCTCAGAGCAGCGAACCGAACCGAAGACGGATTAACATATTCATGGATTTGAATTAATAACTTAAATTCTGCTTTGTTACCTCATATACAAAACCACTGCCAGAGAGGACTGCGACACATCGTCACGTGAACAACTTTTGGTACCGATTTTGACATTTTCTCATTAAATAAATTATTGTGATTATACTTGTCTGTCAGTTGTTTTTCTTTATAATTGTAGCCTACGTAGTTTTAAGAAATGATTATGATTAGATTTTGTTTATTGGCGTAGACATACACGCGGAAGATGACGGTTCGTTTCGGCGTAAACATACACGCGGATAGCTCAAAATGCGTATAAATAACACGCCACTTTTGACTTGAAAGTGGCGTGTATGTTTACGCAAAGTCATGATGCCATGTTGCTAGTGTAATTGACCATCACTCAAATAAGGCACTGCAAGTCCAAGGACTTGTAAACCAATGCTATTGCATCCACTATCCAGTGCGATAGTCTCTGCTTTGAAACTGGCAGCCCCTAAGAGCAGTCTCTGAAGCAAACAAACAGCAGTTCTGACTGCCTAACAGGATAGAGAGCTCAATGTACACCCTAAGGGCCCAAACTGGTCAAGGTGGGTGAGCCATCGTATCACCCTCAGTAGAGGGAAGAGCAGAGAGTGAGATAACTTGTGCCCTAAAGGGTGAGGAGAGCACCTTAGGCACATCGTTGCCTCGTCTGGGCATAAGGACAACTTTCCTGTCATTAGGCCCAAACTTGAGGCAGGAATCGTCCACTGAAAGTGCCTGCAGATCACCAAAGTGCTTCACCCATGCTAGGTCCTATCGAGTAGTCACAGATGGTGGCTCTACAAATCGGGTTATGAATGCCAGACAGAACCCTCCGACTGGGAAAGGAAGTCCCTCCTCAGCGGGATTGGCATTTTCAGACGAATAAAATGCTGCAGTTCAGAATGATGTTTTCTCCCATCTGAACTCTCAAATCAGACGATCCTCCAACTGACAAATCTGGAGAGACATTGATAAACACAGACCCTTTTAGACAATGTCAATAGCTATTTTATTTGAGGCTGATGTGTTAACTTCATGAATGCTTGAAATAAAATATGTTTACCAATTGATATGACAATCCAACAAGAAAATACACAGAAGAAAGCAACTTTCTCCATTGTGTATTTCGCTCAAAAAGGTGTTGATCAAACTAAAGATTTCAGCTCAATGCAGAGTCACTGAAACCACAAAGTGTTTCCACTTCCTTTTTCAGAGCAAAATAAAGCTTTGAATAATAGTCTCTATATCAGATCAAGTGTTACATCCTGACATCAAACCTAGACTGAAAAATCTGTATTTCTCAATGGAATTTTTACTGAATGTGGTTTACTTTAGCTTGCATAGATGCTTGGCTAACAAAATCATAAATTTTCCAGGTGTCATACAGTGAAGCTTTATGAAAAGCTTACATACTTTTGATTTCTTAATGATGATTACTAAATCATTTTGATCATTAAATTAAAATCTCTTTACAAAAGTTAACAAATACAAATCATGTTTCTTCCTGGTTTATATACCATAACGTGAGTGTATAACTTTATACAGGCAGCAGTCTCATGATAACACTTAATGTTTAAGTGTCATGTGCATGTGTTTGTTGTATTTAAAAAGAAAAAAAGAGATATCCCTGAGATAACGGGAATGACCATTGCATCAGTCTTCTGGGAAAACTTATTTTTGCTCTGAATACTGAAGCCTGATTGGTTCACGTCTGTGCACCTGCAGAGACAAATGGCTTTTCAGCCCGCAAAAACAGGTCTGTCTATTTAAGTTGAGCTGAAAGCCATTTTTAGTCAGCAGTGTCGACTCACGTGTCGGCACAGTAGCACGGCAAGCTACGCAATGCTCATTCTGTTATCTCAGGGAACCGAGGTTAGGTTACTAACCGGAGTGTTCCCTTTCAATACTATTAACTTGCATTGTGTTAGTCTGTCTCGTATGGGGAACACACTGCAAAATGCTGTGCTAGTAGCACAGAACAGAATGCCGTCCTGTGAGTCCATAGCCCTGGGCGTTTGATGCCAAGTGCCACATGGCAAGTTACTAGCCCCTAAGAGCAGTCTCTGAAGCAAACAAACAGCAGTTCTGACTGCCTAACAGGATAGAGAGCTCAATGTACACCTTAAGGACCCAAACCGGTCAAGGTGGGTGAGCCGTCGTATCACCCTCAGTTAGGGCTGAACGATTAATTGCATTTGCGATAATATTGCGATATGATGAAATGCGATTTTTTTAAACCGCAAAGCTGCGATTATAGTCTGGTCATGTGACACGCGAGAGTAAACCAGTCTGTATTGCAGATGAAGCATCAAATTGGCACGCGACACATATAGACCTGGCTACAGGAAATAACAGTTTATGTTTAATTTATGTGATATTGTGTTAGATTCTCTCCAACGATTCTGTATTGTATATGTCTGAGCTTAGTTTTAAACACAGACGTGTAACGTTAGGCTACGACGCGCGTGCTTTATAAACAACCGTATTCTGCTTGCTTCTAATTCCTCTCTCTCTCTCTCTCTCTCTCTCTCTCTCTCTCTCTCTCTCTCTCTCTCTCTCTCTCTCTCTCTCTCTCTCTCTCTCTCTCTCTCTCTCTCTCTCTCTCTCTCTCTCTCTCTCTCTCTCTCTCTCTCTCTCTCTCTCTCTCTCTCTCTCTCTCTCTCTCTCTCTCTCTCTCTCTCTCTCTCTCTCTCTCTCTCTCTCTCTCTCTCTCTCTCTCACACACACACACACACGACACCACTCGAACCTTATGAGAAATAATCTTTAATAAAGTTCGGAAAAGTTGAAGCGAGTTACAAGAACATTCGCGTGCTTCATTGCACATGATATGAGATACGCGCAGTCTGCTTGATGTTACTTCAGTAGTGCGCGGTCTCGCCCGCCGGTATTTTACTTACAAATGTTCTATGAAGGCATCATATGTCTTGGAATGCAGTTGTCTTATATATTAAAAATATGAAAATCACCGACAGAAGCTGCTTTCAATTTCAAATACTCACGTGCGTTTTGCGAAGAGCATTTGAGCATGCGGCTGTGAGCGAGTCTACGTGGTTAAATGTACGTTTGCATCTCAAAAATGCTTTTGACGCGAATTTACCGGTAATGTGACACAGTCAGTTATTAAACAAACAGGACAAACCACATCTTATAATTTCAAAAGAGATGAACACGTTCAGACAGCCTACTCTTAAATACCGAAAGCACTCTGTTTATTGCTTGTAATATTTTTTTCCCTCTTTGTTATTGTTTTGAAGCTATATTTGTTAATATTATTAACATGTAATTGTATTAATTTAGTTTTTTAATGTGTAATTATTATAAGTAGGCCTACTTATAATAATTGTATTAATTTAGTTTTTTAATGTGTAATTATTATAAGTAGGCCTACTTATGTAATTAAATATTTTAAGTTTTATTAATAAGATCAATTAAAGAAAAAAAAATGTATCGGCTCATGAGGTGCCTAAAGATTCCCTTCCCTATTTTACAATGATTTATTGCTTGTTTTTGTTGAATAATAGAAAAGATAAAGAGCTTAAAAAATAATCGCATATTAAATCGCAATCGCAATATTGGTAAAAAAAATCGCAATTAGATTATTTTCCAAAATCGTCCAGCCCTACCCTCAGTAGAGGGAAGAGCAGAGAGTGAGATAACTTGTGCCCTAAAGGGTGAGGAGAGCACCTTAGGCACATCGTTGCCTCGTCTGGGCATAAGGACAACTTTGCTGTCATTAGGCCCAAACTTGAGGCAGGAATCGTCCACTGAAAGAGCCTGCAGATCACCAATGTGCTTCACCCATGCTAGAGCCAGCAGGAGAGCGGTCTTTAGCGAGAGAGGTTGAAGGTCGGATGTCATGAGCTGCTCAAACAGAGGACCATGAAGTACTCTCAGGACAAAGGACAAATCCGTGTTGGTTTAACCTCTTAAAAATCTGAGAAATCTGACCACCAGGTTCTATTTCCCAACTGACTGGCCAGCAATAGGATTGTAGTATACAGCGATAGCTGGCGTGTATACTTTGAGCGTGGATGGGGTGCATCCGCCATCCAACAGCTCCTGAAGGAATGCGAGAACTTGAGATCTCACAAAAAAAGGGGTTTATATTCCGAGCATTTCTGGGCGTGAAGGCACCTGGTAGAAGGTGCCCCAGCCTCAGAGATCATGTTCATGACCTCCCCCAGAAAGGCATGAAGGGTCCCGTCGAGTAGCCACAGATGGAGGCTCCACAATTCGGGTAAGGAATGCCAGATTGACCCCTCCGACTGGGAAAGGATGTCCCTCCTCAGCGGGACTGGCTATAGGGCTGCTAATAACAGCTCAGTAATCCCCAGGAACCACAGCTGGATCTGCCGTGTAAAACTGAGCATCTGTTCTCTCTGATTCGTTGATGATCTGAGGGAGCAGAGCTAACGGAGGGAAGAATAGATATAGCATAGAGCGCTCAACCTGTCTTGGAGGCGTCCGTCACTACTACTTTCCTTTTGGAAACCGAGCCCAGTTCTCCCCCCAACTGATACAGATGGGGCGATTCACAGGGGAACAGGGCTCTGATACTGCTGTAAAGCCAAAACAATCTTTGTTACTTTAATTTCCTATTATCACTTTAAATAATTTACTAGATTAACGATCGATCAATCTACAAATTAAACTCACTCATACTGTCATAAATTACTAAAACGTCATCCGAATTTGACAAATAATCAATTTTATTGTCCCTAATAGTCAACATAATGCAGGGGAAACTGTAAAATGAACTGCAGCACTGCAGCAGTGCTAAACTTGCATCATAAAACTGTATGATAAAACATCATATAAATGTATGAATTAAACTCACTGAGACTGTCGTTTCTTTTCCATGCATCATTTTATTATATCCATGTTTGTGGTTAGTAACAGTCAAATCATATAAAACAGTGAAATCGCCCTCAAACTCTTCTGTCTTGCCTGCACTGCACTCGAGACGGTGACGGGAGCTGAGCTCCACTGAAAGGCTTCTTTCCTATTGGTTGTCGCTGGTGAAAATCGCTTCTCATTTGCATAAAATTGAAATTTATTTGCTGTGTGTGGTTTTTAAATGATGTGTCTTGTGTTTATGCTCAAGTGGGCTCAGTGATATGTTAATAACAATATTAAAATTAAAAACAATATAAAAAAAATCACTGTTGTAGGTCTTGAAAGAAACTAATGCATTTTGTGATGTAGATTACCTAGATAGATATAAGGCAAGGCAAGTTTATTTATATAGCACATTTCATACACAATGGCAATTCAAAGTGCTTTACATAGAAGAAGATAAAATAATAAAAAGAAATAAGAATAATTAAAACAGTTTAGAAAAATAAAATAAAATACAGTAGGCCTACAGTACAAACAGTCGGACGAACAGTGGCACAGTGCTCATTCAGTAAATGCACAGCTAAACAGAAGTGTTTTGAGTCTGGATTTGAATGTGACTAATGTAGGAGCACGTCTGATCTCCTCTGGAAGCTGTTCCAGCTGCGGCTGGCATAATAGCTAAAAGCAGATTCACCATGCTTAGAGTGAACCCTTGGTATTTCTAGCTGATATGATCCTAGTGATCTGAGTGATCTGTTGGGTTTATATTCAGTGAGCATATCTGCAATGTATTGAGGTCCTAGGCCATTGAATGATTTATATACCAGTAATAATACTTTAAAATCAATCCTAAATCTAACTGGGAGCCAGTGTAAAGACCTGAGGACTGGTGTGATATGTTCATATTTTCTGGTTCTGCTCAGAATCCTGGCGGCAGCGTTCTGTATGAGCTGCAACTGTCTTATGGTCTTTCTGGGAAGGCCAGTGAGGAGTCCATTACAATAATCCCGCTGAATTAATTCCTATTACACTTTTTTAAAATGAGACTCTATAAATCGAGGGGATGGGGGGCCTACAAAACCACTCCGGGGCCTAACATTAGGTTAAGGCGGCTCTGCCTACACCTAAAGCGCAACTTACACAACTTGTGTGTTGCATTACTTGCATAAGTTGCGCTTTACACTAAAGTGGAATCCATATGTTCGTTTGGTCGGAAGCTAGTTAATTTACTTTTATACATTTTTAAATGTTGACATTTTCCTTACACAAACACATCGCTCCGGAAGGCCTTTATGTGAAGCACTCTTATCATGAATAAATGCACTTTTATGGCCTTCAAAACAGAAACAGCCATTCACTGCCATTATTAAGCTTGGAAGAGCCAGGACACTGTTTTATATATATCTCCGACTGTATTTGTCTGAAAGAAGAATGTCATATACACCTAGCCTGACTTGAGGGTGAGTAAATCATGGGCTAATTTTCATTTTTGGGTGAACTATTTCTTTAGGTCCATTTACTATCACACACACACACACACACACACACACACACACATACAATTTTCATGTATTCTGCCATGTATATATAGCCTATATAAGAAAATACAATTAGGAAATGTATTTATTTACAATACCATTTACTTGTAATAATAAGGCAAACAGAGTGGTTTAAGGCATTTCATTTTTGCCACACTTTAATATGTGAATTATATTATCAGAAAACTGAACACATTTAGCGTTGTCAGGCTTTTATTTGTGCTTAATGGATCAAATTCAGAGCTCCATCATAGGGTTTATGGCAGCTATAAATATGACCTGCCACAAGATGACACGTGTTTTTGACACGAGCTGTTGTTTTCATTCCCTCGATTTATAAATTGTACGCACGATTCACCCATTCATCCCCTTGATTTGCTAAATTGTGCGCATAATTTAGCCTACTACATTTTTCCTAACAAACAGAAAAATATCTGTGACAATACAAAATAAAAAAAACTTAAATGTATTACCAAACCCAAAACCAAACATGACATAGATGGGAGATAGCATTAGCCTGAACTATAGCATCAAAACCTAAATTCTAAGTATATTTAGACAAAACAGAAAGAACTCTTCTTAATAATTACAATCAAAAATAATCTGAAATCATTACTGACTGTAATGTATCTGATCTAGAGAAGCATTAATATGCACATATACATTTTTTCCAGATAAAATAGATCTTTTTGAAGACCATACATTGATAAAATGAAATGTAAAACTATGCACATAAATGTCTTAAAAGTTCATTGTTATGCTAAAAAGTAGAAGAACTAAAACAGAAGTGCTAAAACAGTAAAACGTTTAAGTATACAAACCAATTACAAAAAACAATTGTCATGATTATACCATGGTAATAATATAGGACTTTTCCCAAACATTGTGCTTCTTCTGCAGTTTGAGCAACAGATTTCAGTCCCGTTTGCGTCTGAATCTGTCACAGTGTGGTGCAGCTTTACCAAGCTTTATAATGCATAGTGTTACAAAGCAGAATCCCCTATTTAGCAGACAATGGCAACAGTGGCAAGACTCTCTAGTAGATGATGAAGACACTTTAGGACATGACAAGAGTCTTCCTCAGGCCATAACACAGAAATGATTTAAACATACATATATTTTAAAGGTCCTATGGCATGGATTATTTTATTATTTTATAATGTTTCCTCGGGTGCCCTTATAATGTTAGTATGTTTTTTAGATCAAAAATTATCATGATTTAGAAATAAAAGGCATTTTTCCTAGCCTGATTTTAGCCTCTTTACAGCTAACTTTTACAGCTATTATACGTTTTTACTATTACAGCTATCGGGATTAACAAATCGTGAGAAGTTTTTTAAGTATTTAGATCTATTCCCATCACATAAAAGGTTGCAGTGATGAGCATTGAGTAGATGATAGCCTCTTATAAGATCTTATCATTGCAACGCAGTTTCTGCACTCTCACTAATGCTTTCACCAATGCAAACATGAGGTAAGTACAGTAAGAGCTTCGTTGTGCAGCGTAACAGCGTCATTGATTTCATAACGAGTTTTGGCAAGAGTCCAGATAAACTCGCGCTGTGTGATCGACAGCTTGGGTGATTGGAAAGGGATTGTTCTTTGATTGCTTTCTGTATAAATTTTAATCACAGTTTAAATGAGATTATTTTCATCCTACTAAGAGAAACAATGTGAAGTTGATATTTTAGTCATGCATAAACAGTGTTGAACGACTTTGAGAGAAAGATTACAAACAGAAAAGAAACTTGAGTGAACTTGAACAATTACACATCAGACATTCACATAACCCACTGGTTCTTCAGAAGCTCGGATGAAGGAACTAAAAAAATACCTTTGTGTTCATTTGTACATCCAAACACTGAGCAACTGCCATGCTTCGCTCGTTTGCAAGCCATGATGTCTCTCGAGGAAAAGCCAATATCGCGCTCGCGCAGCTCATTTTCTCATGGGTGGGCCAAATTCTCTTTGCGGGCAAAGAAGAGAAAGGGGAGGTAACCTTTCCCCTTATGACGACATAAGGGGAAGATTCTAGATTCACCCGTCTGAACTTTCATTTTCTCAAAGGTTTACACCTATCACAATTTCTTTACTGGGAGGACCATAGGCAGGCTAGGGGAACTCATATTCATGTAAAAAAAAACTCATTAAGTGAAATTTTCATGCCATGGGACCTTTAGGGCAAATTTTGCCCATAGTGGAAAAAAAATGCAATGCAGACACAGTCAGTAACCATAATCCTGATGTAGGGGTGCAGTCCAAATGCTCGTATGTACAGTGAGTTAAAAATATAGGCTACTGCAGAAATATGTAGACACAATTTTCCGCCGATCTGTTGGCTCTGAAGACAAATTACCAGGAACCGCGTTGCAGGTCTCATTGCAACTTTTTGATTTTAACAACAAGCAGACTCATAATCAGAACTGCCACAGCCAACACATATATTTCCACTGCCCCCAAAAAACCCCAATGATCTACAGCAGGAAAAAAGAAGGTGGGAAGAGAGAACATTTCTTTGTTTTTAAAATGGTTTTTCATTTTAAAACACACTGTTAAAGATTTTGCCTCAATGTCTCGTTTTACTTACTACGTTTTCCGGTGCCATCAGCTTTGCTATTCCGTTCTATGCTGTTCAGTTTTCCTATTAAGCCAGATTCTGTAGAGAATATCAAACGTTAGTTACACAGTCATTCAAATCATTGTTGAATAAACCTCAGCTTTCCAAATGTTTTATAATAATATCTCTCCTCATCCACTGATCTTCCCTCACCTGTGACTGAGACTGTGATCAAGATTTCTCCTTCAGAGTCCAGAACTATGTATGTTCCAGTGTCATTGGCTGTAAACTCATTAATGATCAGAATCCCGTCTCTGTCGGTCAGTCGATCACTGTTGAACCCGTGACCTCTCATCCACACCTCCTTCCACTCTGAGCGGATTTTGCTCTGAAGCTCCACTTTATCAGCATTGGTCAACAGAACATCCAACTCCAGCAGCTCATCTTTCTTCACAGAGATCTCATCTGAGGAGAAACAGAAAGACACTTTATCCTCAATCAGTGTTATAATGGTGTAAATCAATCACTTTCATTGAGATTTAGAGGATCAAATGTGATCATTTTAAAACGCCATTTAAAAACAAAAAAACATCTTAGAGACAGATAATCTGAATATTAAGCTTGTCCCATTTAGAGTCTCTGCTCGTCTCATGCAATACCAACACAATTACTAAAGGAAATCTATATAAAGCACATGCTGATGGTTTGATCAGTTTTGAATTTACCATGAATATGAAGATGATACTCCCTGGTTTGTGGCTCCAGCACTGCCTGATCATTATTATAATAGACATTCAAAATGTATTTTCCAGCATCACTGAATCTCAGATTCTTGATGATGATGTCACATGATCCTTTTTTAAATACTCGGCCACTACAATTTTTCTTCTGACAAACGGGAATATTTTTTTTCCGACCGATTAAATTAATATGAAAAATCTCATTGACCTCATGTTCACATGGTAGTGTGACGCTGCCTCCCTTTTTCCCCGTCACATGTACAGGGGAGGTTCCTGCAAATACAGACAGTATAAAATTACTTCAATACAAAGTATCAATATTGAAAAATATCTGTGGTGATTCTCTCAATACTCAGTAATTAAGGTCCTCATAAAATATTATAGTAGAGTTATTTCTAGTCAACTGGATTAAAAAATGTTTTAAAAATGAAGGCAATAACAATCCAACAACGTTTTAACATTTCAAGTTTAAAATCTTGACAACAACAGTACAAAGTTACAGCAGACGTGCCATTGTAGTTGTAATGAATTCCTGAACAACGTCACCATAAAGATTAAAATTCATTTGGAACAACCTGTCACTCACATGAGATCCACCAACAGCAAACCACAACCAGCCAATCAATTTATGGTGGAAATAAAATCAAGCCCTGCCCTACATTAGGCCCTCTTGTTCCAGAGGCAGTTTCACTTGGATTTACGACACAATAGGGAAGAAAAGGCTACTGCAGCATCCGCATGCTGACTTTAAATGAATAAATAAACTCAGTGATGTCATGGTGTGGGATGCTGGAGAATTTCAACCAAAGTCACTTGATTTAGAGAAACAATCCACTAGAATAACTCTACCTGACACTGAAAACCAACAATGGTTCCCATTCAGTCAGTCACGTTCGATGTTACATCTCGTCTTGGAGCCCAATCACCTAACTGAGTCAGTATGAGTCAGTATGAGCCAGTATGAGCCAGTTGTCGAGGTAGTTCAGAATGCGCATTCCCCGCTGTCTCAGGGGGGAGAGAGCTGCACCCATGCACTTTGTGAATGTACGAGGCACCAGCGCCAGTCCAAATGGTAGGACTGTGTACTGATATGTCTGCCCCTCGAGGGAGAGTCTCCTGGGCAGATCCACGCTAGGATGTGTCTGGTTGTAAGCATCCTGAATGGCCGTGACATGGCGTGTGAATGGCGTGGCGGTCTGCGGGCAGTTCGCGGGCGAACTGAAGCGAGTAGCCGCGCTTTATACAGTAATGTTCATTACCCAATCTGAAACTCCGGGGATGGCCTGCCAAGCCAGAGCCTAATGAGCCAGAGGTAAGATCATATCTGACGGTGGAACGCCCAGACAGTTCGGGGGCCCGAACCGACATGGGATTTTGCTCAATTTGTGCTTTTTGTGGGTCGCTGTTAAAACAGCGTTTGGGTGCAGGGGTGCCTGACAGATGATGGTCCCATGATCTGCATTTAATACTGCTCCAGCCCCCAAGAGGGGCTGCGAGAAGCACTCGAGCGGTCTTCAGGGCTGGTCCAGCCGCGGCGGGACATAGACCCCTCTTTCTGCCGGCTAGGACGACTTTTTGGGCTTGTGGTCGAGCGTGAGCTTCGGCCGGGGGCCCTGGCGCTTGGGGAACGGATACCGTTTCGCTGGCTTCAGACGCTGACTGGTCTCAGCCGCTGGGCGGGGCTGATGAACCTGCGGTGCTGTCTTATCCGGCTGCGGCGTGCTCTTGGGGCGCCGTGAAGCCGAACTGTAGCGCTTCGGGAGGAAGTGCTTCATAGCACTGGAAGCCTTCTGGGCTTCGGTGAAGCGCTCTGCGAAGCTGCTGACCGATGGGCCATAGAGACCAGTAGTGGAGATCGATGAGTCGAGGAAGGCGGTCTTGTCCGCGTCCCTGATCTCAGTCAAGTTAAGCCATAAGTGGCGCTCCAATACTACTAGGCTGGCCATGTTGTGGCCGATAGCCTGAGCAGTGGTCTTAGTAGCCCATAGCACTAGAGTTCTCAACGGGTCGGGTCGGCCCGACAAACCCGACGGGACCCGCGGGTTCGGGTCGAAAATATAAGTAAATGACTCGGGTCGGGTCGGACCTCGGGCTTAATCTTTTCCGCTCAGTGAAAAAAACAAAAACAAAAACATTTATTAATCATCGCTGCTGTTCACCGTAAAGAAAGTCTGGCTGCTGCGTGCAACGTGCATCATGGAGAGGGGCGGGGGCAGACCTGACGCCGCTGCGTGCACGCCTTTAGTCTGGAGAAGAAGATGGAGTTGGTGAAAAGTAAACTTGCCGCAGGTGAATTCACCGTCGCTACTACAGGAGTGGGAAAATCAGAGGTCTGGAAAGTGTTAGTCAAAAATTGTGTGGTGTGAAAAGTAGCCCGCCCCCAGGCTGGGTACATGTTTGAGTTCTTTTTATTTATTATTGTATGAAGATTTTTATTTAAGGCATATTTATATAGCCTATTTATATATTTAAAGTTGATTGTGTCAGTTGTTTGTATTGTTAAAAGGCATGAACGTTAAAGGTTGATTTGAATTCCCGTCTGCTGGTCATGATAATACGTGTATGAGAAGAGAGAGAAAAAAAAAAATGCGTCGGACCGCGGGCTGGGTTCGGGCAGATAATTCATGTTGATGTGTCGGGTTACATCGGGTCCGGGCTTTAAAAGCCACGGGCCGGGTCGGGTCGGGTTGTAATTTTCAGACCCGTTGAGAACTCTACATAGCGCCAGGTCTATAGCACTTCGGAGGTCCTTGAAGGCGTCCGGGTCAGGCCCTGACTCATCCATAGGGTGGAGTAGCTTCGCCTGGAACACCTGAAGGGTTGCCATGGCGTGTAGTGCAGAGGCGGCTTGACCGGCGGCGGAGTATGCGCGGCTGGCCGTAGACAAAGTAGTCCTGCACGGCTTGGACGGGTGCACTGCTTTGACCTCCAAATTCCTGCAGTGGGAGGGCACAAATAGAGGTAGAGGAAGAAGAGCGCGTTCGCCCTGAAAAGGACGCGTGCCAGCTTTTTGTGAGCTCTTCGTGGACCTCGGGGAGAAATGGAGCGGCACGCTGGAGAGGGGCCTGTTGGCGCCCCGGCAGGTACCATTCGTCGAGGCGGCTTCTGGCGGGTTCGGCTGGGGAAAGCCAGTCGAGACCCAGCTCGTCGACAGCGCGAGACATGACACGGAAAAGCTCGGCGTCAATGCTTGCTCTGGTGTCGAGACGATCGTACTGAGAGGAGGGGGCGGGGTCCGCGAGGCCCGACCAATCCTCATTCTCAGATGCCGCCACTGAAACTGCGTCATCCAGTTCTTCAGCAGATCCGCCGAACGAAACGAGTCCCGCCGCTTCACGAGAGGGCGTTGGCCGCTTATAGCGAACAGAACTGGAGATGGGGTTGTGGGCGAGGCACGCAGGGAGGTACCCGGCGTGCACTCGCTGAAATACTCGCTGGATCCTCTGATCGCACCGCTTCTTCCTAGGGGGCTCGCGGGGCGCCGAAGACGGAAGTTGGGAGGGTTCACTCTCTGATGTAGTGAGAGCGAGTCTGGATCGGAGGACAGCCACAGGCATGCTGTCACAGTGAAGACAGCCGCCTTTAGTGAGCGCTGTCTCGGCGTGCTCAGGACCGAGACAGACAGCGCACTGGGTGTGTTGGTCTGACACATGCAGGGGAACCCCGCAGAATTCGCAGATGGGGAGCGGCATTTTCAACAACGCGCTCCCCTGTTTAAACAGCGATTTGCTCTTTTAGAAAGCGTCTAAAAGGATACTCGCCGGATGCCACAGGGAAACGCTTGCTGGGCGATGTGCCAACGGCGCAAAGCTGTTCCGCTGAGAGGCTTTTGTACGGCGAGCGGCTTCCAATCCGGAGAAATCAGCGACGAGGTGTGTCTCAGAGCTGAAGGAGAACAGATCTGTCAAATGGCGAGTTTTCTCCGAATTTATACTCTCCTGCCACGTCCAATTTGGCGCGCTCAAGTCTGGCAGGGCGCCAAGCGCTCCCATTGGATCACGCGCTCCTGCTCACTCGCCATAGGTTTGTGCAGTTGCCGCAGCACAGCCTATCAGCGCGCTCTCGCCTGTGCAGCTGCAATGCGTTCTAAAATAAAGGCTTCAATATTCTCGAGAAAAGGAGTTTTCCCACAGCGTTTGCAACGCAGTACGAGAGAACGTTCTCATAAGGCAACTACTGTTAGACTTACCTGAAAATCTCAACAAACACTGTTTATTTCATTAGTAGCCTTTCTTTGTTCGATTGTATTTATTTGTACATTTTGTCATTTGATTATTTGTTCTTATTTTATTACTGACTGTTTACTTGTATTTAATAATGTTTTAATCTGAATAATCATTGTGGAACATTCTAATAACTACCCCACTAATGAAAACCTCATCATCATCATACATTTAAAAATTACATTCTGGAAAAAGTGGTATCGATGCATCCTATAAGTAACCTAGACATCAAAATTTATTAACAAAAACGGCTGTATACTGACCGCTGTATTTGAAAAGGCACATCAGCAGCAGAAGATTCCTCCTGATGGGAAAAGAAAAGGCTTGTTACTGTATGCGGTGGATACAGGTTACACTTCACAAAGAGATTTATGCTGGGATAAATGCATTCAAATATTTAACGTGAATCTTACATGATAAACATTTGCAATAAACAAACATCACACTATAATCAGAATTTATGTCATTGCAATATATAATCAGTATAATATAATAATATTTAAACAATGAATTAGAATATATATCCCAGTGTAATCCTCAAATTCAATGATCAGTCAAATCCAAAGGCACAAACGTCTTAAGAAATCCTTTTTCCTAGAAATTCTACGAACCAATCCTCTCGTCGGAATAATCATTGTGGAACATTCTAATAATTATACTCCACTAATGAAAACATCATCTTAATCAATGTCATCATCATAATGATAAACATGTTCACTCATTTCCTTAGCATCTCTAGCAGGTTTAGTTTTCCACAAACAGAAACACAACTATTTGTATAACACAAAAACACATTAGCTATATTTATAAGCATGAAAACTTACATGGTAAAAGTTCAGCATGAGTCTTATGTTCTGGGCATTAAACTTTTGTTAAATCACTGAAGGCTTAGCGAGTTGTAACAGGTAAAAATGAAAGCATTTCACACAGGTGAGCGCCTACAGGAACTAAAAAAAAAAAAGAAAAATCTGCCTCCCACTAAAAGAATGAATGATTGGACCTTAATTTAAAGCAGACTGAGATGTCTGAAGATTACCAAAACTTTGCATTATGTTCAGTGATATATTTTTGTGAATTGTTAATGTAATCATTCACATATGATTTTAATAACAAACTTTAAAGCTCTAACTTTTAATTTGAAGGAACAAACGGGTCTTGGATCGTCTGATCTGACGAGGAGTGAAATCTGATATCAGAACTGAATGGGTCATGACCTATTTTTTACAGTCTATGGTAATGACTGATGTGAAACCGAAACCATAATCTCTCCATTCCGTTTAAAACATGTTGATCATTAGTCCACAATCCAGAGACTCTAAACCACAAAGTGTTTGTAACCCTCAGTTATTTGAATTAGTTTTGGGCATTAATATATTATTCTGATATTATAGTAATTCTATATTTATTAATGTTAGTTTAATATTCTTAATATTGTGTTTATTATATTTTGGAAGTTTACTTTGCGCTCTTAGTTATTTAACCTATAGAGACCTTTATTTTGAAAGGCGGCTTGCCGGAAAGGCGAACAGATCGCTTGCGCACAGAGAGCGCGCATTGCCATGCGCAGGGCCGTGCACAGACCTTTTGAGGGGCATGTGCTAAAACTGAAAAAGGGCACCCCCCCTCCCATTTTCAATAACACAAAATAATAGTCTCAAAAGCTTTAGATTTATTCACGATTAATAACAACCATAATAATAATAATAATATAGATAATATAGATAAACAGGGTTTTAAGGGCTTCTTTAAACCTAACTACAACAGCAACCTTCTGTGAGCCAGGGATGTTGGTCTCTGGAAGGTCTCTTATTCACTACACTTTCCCTAAAATAAGCCAGCAATTAAAAAATATATAAAATAGTGTGAAAAGTACAGTTGCAGTGAAAAGCATTTCTGAAGGATCACGTGACACTGAAGAGTACTGAACTGGAGTAATGATGCTGAAAATGCAGCTTTGATCACAGAAATAAATTACATTTAAAAATATATTCAAATAGAAAACAGTTATTTTAAATTGTAAAAAACTATTTCACAATATTACTGTTTTTGCTGTATTTTGGATCAAATAAATGAAGCATTGGAATGAATTAAATCATGAATTACATTCTGCATGATAAAATATAAAGATTTCACAGTGATCTTCTGTAATGTTTTTTTTAGTTACTACTACAACATTATACATGTGAGGACGAGCGGAGAGTATAGAATACTTAGATTAGAAAAAAAAGCTAGATAGCGAACACGTGCATATTAACAGCTTTGAATTAACCATAATTGAATATTATTACCATAACATGATTAGCCTAAATGTTAATAAATTAAGTGTAGGCCTATCAGCAATCATACATCAAAGTAGAAATATCTTACTTCTTAGAAATATATGTTACCTAGGTGACGAGGATCACTCGCTTTGTGTAAGTTCCAGTACGAACAGCGCCCCAGGGGCAATTCCACGCAAAAATGTCACATCCATAACGCCAACTAAATACCATGGCATTGTGTTGGTGTTATGGATGTGACAGTTTTGCGCGGAATTGCCCGGGGGCGCAACTGTTATGATTTTCCGATGGTAAAAAAAAAAAAAAAAAAAAAAAAAAAAAGATATGTTGTTGTATTGTATTACTTATCAATAACTAGTTTTTGACCAGCGGATGTGTGCAAATGCAGGGGGGAAGGAATTCGACCGGAAGTTGAAGTCGGCCGCGTTCCGCCATCTTGTAGCAGAACTTCACCTGCAGTTAGCATCCCATTGACTCCCATTCATTTTGGCGTCACTTTGACAGCGAATAACTTCACATCTGAGGCGTTTAAAGACTCCATTTGTCCACTATTTATTTCTAAAGAAACACGACAATGTATAAAATGCTCCATTACCTTGTAGCTTATGTTAAGGCCCCGTAGAAGCAGTTTTTGTAAAAGTAGGCTAACGATTGCGTCATAACCACGCGACTCTCTGTCGCACAGTAGAGAGATTACCGTATGGACGGGAGGAGAAGCTCGCGGGCAATCGGGGGGACGTGGAGGCAAAATGACAATATAATTAATCAGAATACCTAGCAAAAGTTGCTCCTGCTCCTAGCTCATGCACAGCTCCTACTCACACTCTCCGTCTCTGCAAGATTCGGAAGGGAATGATTCAGATTGGTCTCGGCACAGCTACTAGAAGACAGACGGGTTGCTCACGTGGTCCGTGTAAAGCTTTGCTCGGTTTGAGTCTGCGCGTCAGGAAAGGAAGTGCTAAGAAAACGCTAAAAATGGGCTTCACTTGTCTCAATTGAGTTCCAATGGGGTCGCTGTGTCCATTTCTTTTACTGTCTATGTGCAAATGTGCATTTTTTGTCCGTCATTAAAACGGCGCCGGCGGCATCACATTACATTTTCATCAACAGGTTACAAACTAGGAGGGGCGCTCAGTTTTTCCTGTTGTAAAATACATTTGGCCAAAATCGCATTTTATAAAAGATGAAATGCTACTGTATGCACAGGCTATTTAAGTGTGGGCTATGTATTGGCTATGACTAGATGGCAAATGCTAGCCTAGACCTCTCTTTCAGTCTCAGGCGACGTCCCACACGTCTCAGTCTGCGAGTCAGTCAGACATCAAATAAATAAAATATGAGCCTTTATAGATATAGTGTTTAGTAGTACTTATTCAAACAACAAGATATTAATTTACCCTTCGCAAAACTTCGTGCAGCTGCTGTCTACTGTGCGGCTGCTGTGGAACTTCAGCTGATTCAGTGAATATAGAGGGGGTGGAGTTATCTTACTGACAGCTTGAGGATTGAATAAGATTTTTACACAAGCTCGTTTTAAGAACTTTCATTGGCTAAATATTTGTAAAACAGACAGACAGACGTAAAGGGTGACCAATAGCATTGATAAAAAATAATTAAATAAAAACACCACCAAAAAAAAGGGCACCTCTGAGTGTAAGGGCAAAAAGGGCATGTGCTCTGGGGGCGTAAGGGCGACCATGGACAGGGTTGTTGTGGGGTACTACTGGGATAATATAAAGGCAGATGTGGCAGACTGGGTACTTTTTTGGAACTTTCATGGAATTTAACACTATGGCTCTCAGGCAATGAATTGATTTAGTGGCTTTGTTTGACTTCAGATAATTATTTGGTCTAAATAATAAATGTATCCATCAGGTCAAAAGCTGTCACAGATGCCAAAAGAACGACCCCATAAAGACGGTGTCTCCTGCCCTTCACCCTATTAAGGTAGAGCTTACCTTGGTGTACCACTTGAAGCAACAAGTTAGGTGATGTGGTAATATTACATATCTCTACAGGTGAAAGAGCCGTGGGAGGTGGTCGGTATGGACCTCATTGGTCCACTGAAAAAAAAAAATTAAAGACCATCAATACGTCCTCACGATGACAGACCTCTTCACGAAGTGGGTAATCGCTGAGCCTTTAAAGTGTGGCTCCAGCACTGAGGTGGCTGAGGCACTTGTGTCAAACCTCTACAAATTTGGTATGGTCCGGAAAATCATCACTGACAGGGGCCGTGCATTTGTTAACGAGGCATGTGTCTTTATTACCCTCTCCCTTCACCCCCTTCACACAGGACATATGACGTCATCACAATTCACGCTGTTTTAAGCGGTCATTGGTCATTTCTGAGACCAATAAATATTGAAAATAACCATGTGTGTATGAATTATGTACAGCTTAATGCAGACATTTTTGCGGCGCTGAACATCAAGCATGCCATCACAAGTGCATACCATCCCCAGTCAAACGGCCAAGTAAGTGTGCCATCATGACATCCTGCAAAACAGTAAAGTCAACTTTAGCCAATGTATACTAAAGTGCATGTATTAATTCCTTTCTATGTTGAAGGATGAGAGAACTAATCAAAATGTAAAGAGGACTCTCAGAAAATATGTTAATCAGCACCATGATGATTGGGACATCCACCTGCAGGCCATAGTTTATGGAATAAACACTGCAAAACAGGTTATTATTCTAAATGACTAGATAACGTATATTGCATACATGTTTTAAGAGTTTTATTTTGTGATTTGATGCAAAACTTTTTGTTTCAAATTAGAGATCCACCAAGTACAGCCCTTACTTTTTAATGTACAACAGGCACCCCCGTCTACCACAGGCAATAAATGTATGTGAGACAGACGCTGCCTTTGAATTGGCGGACCCAGAGGATGAGCTGGAGCTAAAACTAGCTGGAGTCAAGGCCCTCAATGAAATGGTTTGTTCAGAGTTGTGTGGATGACTTGTTCAATTTGAATAAGAATGTTTGCATAGTAATATATTCTTATCTTTAAGGTACGGAAAAACATTGAAAAGGCACAGGGGAAACAAAAAAAGGCTTTTGAGGCAAAGAAAAGGAAAGGGGTTCGCCAGTGCTCAGTTAAGGCAGGGGACGAGGTCCTAATTGGGGAGCCCAAAAAGAAGGTGAAGAAGGGAAATTGTTTGCAGGATCTCCACCAAGGGCCATTCACCCTCACATCCCTGACAGAGAAGGGTGTGGCAAGTGTGGCTGTGTCAGGGAAAATACAGAAAGTTAATTTTGCGCAGTTAAGGCCCTACTTTCGGCCACAAGGTATTGTAATAATCCTTGACATAGCAAATATAAACATGACACTTGACAATGACGATTAGTATTTACTTTCCTGTTGTGTAGATCATAGCCATGAATCTGAGGGCAGCCAAAACAATGCAGAAGACATTGGACTGGTGGACCACTAGTATGCCAATAAAGGTCCACTGTGGTCCAAGAGGTTGTGTCCTCAGCAAGAACAAGTGGTGAGTGCCAAAATAAACGGGATCATTCACATGCACAGCTTGTTGGTGTGCTTTAAATAATAAATGCATAATTGCTCATTCCTAACAGGGATATTTTTTATTTCTAGCTGACCTATGTGCTGGACAGAACACATCCAGCAAAAGAAATTGTTGTTGTGGATGGCCCAGTTTGTCTTCAAAGGGAGGACTTTTGGAGCCTGGGGCTAGATGAACAGGTGGAGAGCAATGTAAGTGGATATTGCTGTAAAGAGTTTGGATGGTTCTAATGCCTTTATTGTAATTATGCAAAACATTCTGTGCTTTCAGATTGGGAATGCGTGCTTCAGGCTGGTAGAGGAGGCAGCCAGGAGACATGTATGTATTTGTATTTACCTTGATGACTTACACATAAATTTGTGCAAAAGTGAGTACACCTCTCACATTTTCTCAAAAGTGTCACTGACAAAACCTTATCTTCTATTTTTAATCTTAATTTCTCTAATATCTACCAGTGGAGGAAGAACTCAGATCTTTTTAGTAAAGTAAAATTAATAATATCATAATGAAAATGTTTATAATTACATATGTACAGTAGTTTTATACTATTTTAAATAAGTAGTAAGCAAAATGTACTAAACGTGAAAGTAGGCTATAGGGCTGGACCCGAATATTCGAATATTCGTTCGGTGGGTTTGTATTCGATTAGAAAATTTGACATTCATTTTTTTTTTCACATCTGGGATCCCCCGCGAAACGGTTCTCATTCGCGCTTGAATAAGGCCGGCGACACACTGACTGCGTGGCATGGCCTTTTTTATTTCGGCTCCCATGTTAACAGGTTGGAGTTTGCACACTGCCTGCGTGAGACGCGTCTCTCAGGCGCGGCTCGAGCCACGCGGAAAACGCGTGCATGCTAGAAATAGAACTGACGCGCAAGTGTTCCAGCAACGGGAGTGTTCTCTGGCTAGAGCGCAGAACAGCGGAGTTTGTATGGACCGAAGTGCATGCCTAAGCTTGTGTTTTGGGTTAAGCTGTGTTGCTTTGACATTGTGGAAAATAGAATAATAGAAACAAAATGTATTAGCCTTTTTACCCGTTATTATCAATCTAAATTAATCTCGTTTTTTAATTTAACTTAATTTCGTTTTTCTTTATTTAAATTTCGTTTTTCTTTATTTAAATTTCATTTTTTCTTTATTTAAATTTCGTTTAATTTCTTTATTTAAATTTCGTTTAATTTCTTTATTTAAATTTAGTTTTTCTTTATTTAAATTTCTTTTTTCTTTATTTAAATTGAGTTTTTTCTTTATTTAAATTTAGTTTCTTTATTTAAATTTTGTTTTTCTTTATTTAAATTTAGTTCAATTTCTTTATTTAAATTTCCTTTTCTTTATTTAAATTTTGTTTTTCTTTATTTAAATCTACCCTTTACTGTGTCAGTAATTTTGTTAGTCAGAAAAATATTAGACTTCCTTAAAAGTATTGCTTAATTTAACAGACCTGTGTGTGTGCGTTTTATATCACTAATGCAGTGTCCATTCACGGACGCGTTCTCTGCCTGTGAGGTGCGCCTCTTCCCGCTCGCGCTGTTCTGTAGTTTACTAAAAGTGTATTAATTCTGAACGTGTTGCGTCTCGCGTGTCCATCTGGCTACTCTTAATGCAAAATGGCCCTATATAAAGTGTTATAATTACATACATTATTGGAATATTGCTTGATGTTGTAACGTAGCAGAATGAGCTTTAACACTGTGTCTACACCGGACGCGGACGTTATTTTTTTGCCACTTTTGCCCCTTCTTTGTGACAGCTTTTAGGTGCTTTATTGGCAGCGCCATCCTTACATAAATCACTGCACGCTGCATTTTTTAAAATATTAATTTATCGGCCATTATAAATGCCGATACCGATAGTTAGGAAAATGCCTAATATCGGCCGGCCGATATATCGGTCGCGCTCTATTTAGGATTGAGTAAAAGCCTTGTTCTCTGGCTTTAGGATTGAGTAAAAGCCTTGTTCTCTGGCTCTAGGATTGAGTAAAAGCCTTGTTCTCTGGCTCTAGGATTGAGGAAAACCCTTGTTCTCTGGCTTTAGGATTGAGGAAAAGCCTTGTTCTCTGGCTCTAGGATTGAGGAAAAGCCTTGTTCTCTGGCTCTAGGATTGAGGAAAAGCCTTGTTCTCTGGCTTTAGGATTGAGGAAAAGCCTTGTTCTCTGGCTCTAGGATTGAGTAAAAGCCTTGTTCTCTGGCTTTAGGATTGAGTAAAAGCCTTGTTCTCTGGCTTTAGGATTGAGGAAAAGCCTTGTTCTCTGGCTCTAGGATTGAGGAAAAGCCTTGTTCTCTGGCTCTAGGATTGAGGAAAAGCCTTGTTCTCTGGCTTTAGGATTGAGGAAAAGCCTTGTTCTCTGGCTCTAGGATTGAGGAAAAGCCTTGTTCTCTGGCTCTAGGATTGAGGAAAAGCCTTGTTCTCTGGCTCTAGGATTGAGTAAAAGCCTTGTTCTCTGGCTTTAGGATTGAGTAAAAGCCTTGTTCTCTGGCTTTAGGATTGAGGAAAAGCCTTGTTCTCTGGCTCTAGGATTGAGGAAAAGCCTTGTTCTCTGGCTTTAGGATTGAGGAAAAGCCTTGTTCTCTGGCTCTAGGATTGAGGAAAAGCCTTGTTCTCTGGCTTTAGGATTGAGGAAAAGCCTTGTTCTCTGGCTCTAGGATTGAGGAAAAGCCTTGTTCTCTGGCTCTAGGATTGAGGAAAAGCCTTGTTCTCTGGCTTTAGGATTGAGGAAAAGCCTTGTTCTCTGGCTCTAGGATTGAGGAAAAGCCTTGTTCTCTTGCTCTAGGATTGAGGAAAAGCCTTGTTCTCTAGCTCTAGGATTGAGGAAAAGCCTTGTTCTCTGGCTTTAGGATTGAGTAAAAGCCTTGTTCTCTGGCTTTAGGATTGAGGAAAAGCCTTGTTCTCTGGCTCTAGGATTGAGGAAAAGCCTTGTTCTCTGGTTCTAGGATTGAGGAAAAGCCTTGTTCTCTGGCTTTAGGATTGAGGAAAAGCCTTGTTCTCTGGCTTTAGGATTGAGGAAAAGCCTTGTTCTCTGGCTTTAGAATTGAGGAAAAGCCTTGTTCTCTGGCTCTAGGATTGAGGAAAAGCCTTGTTCTCTGGCTCTAGGATTGAGGAAAAGCCTTGTTCTCTGGCTCTAGGATTGAGGAAAAGCCTTGTTCTCTGGCTCTAGGATTGAGGAAAAGCCTTGTTCTCTGGCTTTAGGATTGAGGAAAAGCCTTGTTCTATGGATTCAGTTTTGCATATTTTTTTCCAGACAACTTGCAGGAGCAGTGGCTAATGGACCGTGGGTGGAGAAGACGGGCAAAGATTTTGATGTAACTTTGCTTACTATGTAATTTTGCCATTTCATTTTGCTAATGCTGGGTACACACCAAAAGATTTTTGACATCTTATAAGATTTTCAAAATGTGACAGACCACAAACATGAGGACAACAAATCCTAGATTTAAGCGTTTTGCTCCTTTAGTGTGTGGTGTGCCATGATGTGACAAAGACAGCACACCACACACAAACAGATTTTCAACCAGGGTCTCGACTATGAACACAGGAAATCTCGCAAAATATCGTGAGACTTCAGAATAAGCATGACGGACAACATGCAGGAAGAAATTGCGATAGTGTTTGGAATGATTTTCACAGAAAATTCACGTGAAAAAACCATTGTACCTACCATTGTATATAACCTTTTATACAGAAATATATTCATTCTTTATTGTCTTTATTTATTCTTTATTGGATTTATTGTCTCTTTAGAAAAAGTTATTTAATCCCTCTATAGAACCTCACTGAACCCTTAACACTCAGCTTCTTCTTTTTTTTTTTTTTTTTTTTTTTAAGAATTACAATTACAGTCAGGGGGGTACAAAGAGTAAAGCCGATAAACAAACATAAAAAGACATATACATAAACAGTGACAAACTTAAAAGTTAAACAAAAATTTGAAAATGTTTACAGATTGAAACGCACTTTGCAGCTTTCTTATTTTTCAAACCCAATTGTGTTTAGGTATTGTAAAATTTCTGCACTTAAAATGAAAAACAAAGGCTTGTTTCCTCGAAATTTATACTTATGAATACTAAATCTTAACATTAAGCTTCCTGCAAGTGTGTGTGTGTGTGTGTGTGTGTGTGTGTGTGTGTGTGTGTGTGTGTGAGAATGACCGTGTCTTCCATCATCTCGCTTTCTGATTGCCCAGACAGCAACATAGTTTGGCCCAGATCCGGCCCACATCTGGGCCACATGGATTGCACACGGCCCAGATCCGGCCCACATCTGGGCCACATTATGTTGCTGTCTGGGTGGATATTGTTTTGTTTCACGTGATAATCTCCAGAGCGAGCGTGCGTTTGTCCTCGGGGTTCCCCCCACACATCAGGATTTCTGATCGTAAATATTAAACATGTTTAATATTTGCGATTCGCGATCGGAGCGGCTCCGACGTTCTTCCGAGTAGGTTCGGACACTCTTAACACACCTCACACCAAGGGAAAATCTGATAAAATAATCTGTTAAACCATCAAGATAATCGGGACATAGCTAGGATTGTCGGAAGGGGGGAAAATCGGCCCAAAATCAGCCCGATTATCTTTTGGTGTGTACCCAGCATCAGCGGACACTATATATGGTTGTCAACATCACATCTGAGTGACTGTATTTTACTTTTCAGCCATTTCCAGTTCAGTCAGATGGACAGAGCTGTGGGATATTCATGCTTATGGTAAACTTATACAATTCCTATTGATTTTTTCCTGTTTGTCCTAAATCTCCGTAATCATTATTTTTCTCTTTAACAGTATGCCCTCTGCATCTGTACTGGTGCCATGTTTCACTTTTTGGATGTAAGTTGTAATTCATGGAATGTATGTATCCAAGAATGTTAAAAAACAAACAATGCAAGACTCCAATATTACATGTGTATTACAGACTGACATACCATCTATTCGGAAGTGGTGGTGTCTCCAGATTCTGGAGAAATTCTCGATCGCAAGGTAGGACACATTTCAAGCAGTGAAACATTGGTCTGCTTTACAATTATGCTACATTAAAAGTACCATACTTTCGAATAGGCATGGGCAGAACTTCGGGCAGCGCTTTGCCTTCTGGACAAAGGAGGCAGAACAGCTGATGGCAGGCACCCTACCACCTATTTAGAGGATTTCTCGACCCCAAATAGTCAAGGTATGGCCAAACTGAGTCTGAGGAAGGGCCGTAAAGGCCCGAAACGTTACACTTAAAATAAATTTGTGAATGGGAGCTCTCCGGTGTGCGGATCTTTACTTTGTAACTTTGAATTCTATATGAGATCCAGCACCCGAACCTGACTGGGATGTGCGTGATTTTATTACTCCCTATACAAACTAACCAGACAACCATTTTCACGTATGCATTCTATACAGGTAGGTCTCAAAAAAATTGAATATTGTGGAAAGGTGTGTGAATTACTGAATTAAATGTAAAACTTGGAACTGATACATTATGTAAGGGATAATGTATAGAGAGGCGGTCGTTATAGCGAATAACAACCCCGACAGGCTGAACAGGAATCTTGAATCAGCTTGAAGGGGTCGTTATTCGCTATATCGACCGCCTCTCTATACATTACCCCGCTTATTACATGGCTACCTACAAAATAAATAAATAATTTGACACAAATTATTGATTTAAAAAGGAGTTTCTTGATTTAAAAACGATTGTATAGCTTCCGCCAAAGAAAATAGTCTGTTCCGCGTCCATAGCAACGCGCTGTTCTTCATGGCAACGGTCTGTTATACTTCTCAGCGGTCTGATATCAAGAAATAACAGACCGCATTCTACATTGGAATTCAGCCAAGCCATGTAATAAATAGATTTATACAACATGTTACATCACGTGATGTATTCAAAAATAGAACCAATTATGTGATTATTTCCAATGATCAGAGTAAGGAGTTAATCGCAGTAAGATGTTTACATGACTGGAGCAAACCTCTTCACTACATGCAGTTTTTATTTTCTGATTATTCACACATAGCCCAACGCAGAGCACAAATGATGAACTCATATACTGTCCACTGTTTTAAATTTACGTACGTTAAATAACAAACGGGTTTTTATGGATGTATTTTGTTATTCTGTGCCTTGATAAAGAAAGAAATATTATGTCAGTGCCTGTAACAGTTTTACACATTGCTGTCACATTATTTGAGCTGTTTCTGGATGAAGGCAGACTGCTGACAGTGAGTCATGTTGACAGAGTTCAGGGAAAACTTCCTAATGTCAAGTTTAAAATGAATACACGCTCAAGGTGCGTGACAAACACGCGCACTACAGTTAGTGCGATTAAAGTGTTTACATGGCCGCATACTGCGATTAAAAACGGCGTACGCCACCTGTTTTAATACGATTATAGTTGATGCGATTATGAGCTTAATCACTATTAAGTATTGTGTTTACATGAGGTAAAGTATAATCGCAATATTGCTAAAATCCCATTACACTATAATCGCATTATGAGGGTGCATGTAAACGTGGTCAATATTTCACCCTTTGTTACATTGCAGCCATCTCCTAGAGACATTTGTTAATTGTCTTTCTTCTTAATTGAATTTTGTGAGATACTGAATGTTGGGTTTTCTTTAGACATAAGCCGTAGTAATTAAAATTAACACACATAATAGAAATATTTCGCAGTGTCTAATGAATCTATAATCTGAGTTTCACGTTTTACATTTGAATTATTGAAATTGACAAACTTCTACAATGTTCTAATTTTGTGAGACCTACCTGTATTTACTTTGTGCATGTTATGGTTTATATGAGTTAGCAGATGCTTTTGTCCAAAGAGGCTTACAAATAAAAACAATACGAAGGTTCGCAATTATTAGCCTAATGAAAATACAATAATATACAAACCATAACTCAGTATATCGCGATATACACACTGCACACGTAGCAGATGATTGTCTAGACAGACTAGGTAAGAAGTGAGCGCCACTTAATGTATCTTCTGTTTTATTAGGTAGTTTAATTAGGGTGCCGGATGCACCGAAGATTTCGGTTTATTTTCTACCTTTTTCTTTGGTTAGATTAGGTTTAGATTGTTTTGTTATATTTTGTTATTTTCTTTGGCGCCGCTTTTGTTCTTTTCCCATTTATTGTTTGTTTGTTTGTTTGTTTATATTATCACATTGTGCATAGTACACATTATTATTGTTATTTTACTGGATCTAGTGGCTTCGGCTTTATGTGAATAAAAATCCAGTTTATCTTTCTCTTTCAAAGAGTGTCTGTCATGTTCTTCCACCTCATTTCACATCCAGCAGCATATTAATATATAAATGTTAAGGTACATTCCCTAGACCTTTTAAAGTTCGTAACAGTGTGTGTGAGTGTGTGTGAGCGTGTGTGAGCGTGTGTGTGTGTGTGTGTGTGTGTGTGTGTGTGTGAGAGAGAGAGTGAGTGTGTAGAGAGAGAGAGAGAGAGAGAGAGAGAGAGAGTGTGTGTGTGTGAGAGAGAGAGTGAGAGAATTTTTACTCTTAAATAAAGATACTGTACTTCACTACTGTCCAATGCTGGTCTCATGTCACTTCTGTGTGCACACATGCTTCTTTTCAAGTCATTTCCATTGTCAGTTTGAAATACTCTATAACGTTTCCCCAGACTTGTTTGTAGTTCTTTCTTCATGTAAGTGCAGATGGTCTAGGCAGAAATGCATATTATGTTCCTTACTGGTTTCTGTAAACAACATTGAAGGGATTATTTTCCTCATTTAGATTATATAGATATATATTAGCCTATATAGACCCATACTAATACAATATTACTCAACTTAAAAGTTAACTAATATTAGCAGCTAATGAAAAAAAAAAAAAAAAAACGACACAAACCGTTTTTGGCAATATTACTGACCTCAGACCAAAACACGGCAAGTTAAGTCTAATACCAAACAGCAATGAATCACAAAGGGGAGTATGGAGGAAACTGTTGTATGTTCATGTAACAACTCACAACTCCTTCATTATTGCGTAAGCTACATTTAAAATCATCAAAATAGACCCGCTGTGAAATGTTAAGCACAATACAACAAACGTTACACAAATATGCCGCAAGTTGTGCCGCCTGGCCGTCAAGTGTTTTAATTGCATGCGTGGTACCGATAGTGTAGGAAAACCCTGACGTTTTCTCCTACGTAATTACGCGCATGCGTAGAACGGATCGTGCAGGTGGAACGGATCGTGTACCGACAATATTCTATGCTGGCTCAGAGAATGGGTGTTTCTCAATATGCGTTCTTCAGCGATCTTGCGTCCTTGTGTTCTCGTTTTACGTCATCATTAACCGTCGAAGTTCAGACCCAATTCTCAAGAACGCAAGTACAGAGGACGCATGAAAGAACCCGGATGTGTTCTTGATACCGAGGATGCATCGAATGCAGACTTGAGCTAGTACTCGCCTGGTGTCCCAGAAGTCATTGCGGCCGGTTCCGAGTTCGTTCTTCCAAGGAAGCTTGGCAAGACCGGTCTCCACGAGAACACAAGTCCGTTCTCTGCGTTCTTGGAATTGAGAAACAGCCAATGTCTAATAGGAAGATAATTTACACTCTCTGCTTACTTCCGGTTTCTGGACTGGCTGCAGTAACACGTCTCTGTCCATGCGGGGGCGCTCACAGGACGAGTGCAGAATGAATGGAGGTCTATGGTAGCCTGACGTCATCATACTCAGATTCTAGTCAGAATGTGAGTCTGATACTGCTCCATAGAGATTTGATTATGGGGTGTGTCTCAACCGAACCAGGAAAAAAAAAAAAACTCTGCACTCAATTGGATAGACCTACAACCAATCAGAGCAACGGAGTAAATGACGCATGTTCTTCATTCATATTTTCAACCAACAAAATGTCGCGGCTCTCTGTTCCTCTTTTAAAATGAATGCGCTGTCGATATCTTCTATAACAGACGCGATGGCGGAATCTACATATGATGTTTCATAAACAAAGTTCGGGAGGAGCACGTACAAATAATCAATCCAATATCAACTTGTCATCAAACAATACCATGTGTAACATTACCCTATCTATCAGCATGAGGAAGCATATTCACTCTGTCAACTTACCTAACACTCCTTGACAGTTTTTCAGCATCCCTCCACCACCCCGAATCCTCACTCTTGTCTTGTTCTCTCACAACCAGGAATACGGGGGAGTATGGCTACCGAGCCCACAGCCCTCTCCTCGGACAGCACGTCATATACGCATTTATTCTATCGACTTATTTGTGTGAAATCTTATATACGCATTTATTCTATCTGACTTATTTGTAAATGTGAACTCGTGAAATCTCCATTCTCCAGCAGCAGTCGTCTTTGTTGTAAACTAATTCAAATCAAGCGCTCTTTGGTGACGTGGATGATTACGTTACCGTTGCTCATCTGTCCATCATCGTATAAAGCCCGCCCTGACAATTTGATTGGTCCGAACAATTTTTGTTCGGGCATAATAGCTCCTCAACGGAGCGAGTCCAGACCGAACTTCCCGACCAAAAAATGTTGTGGGCGGGGTTCGGGCTGGCACCCAGGCTAGGTCTATGGCGAAAAACCCTCAAAATCCACTTTTCTCAGGATATAATTTTTTGTCTAGTAATTTGAATGTTGTATTCGAAAGGAGATGCAAAGAAATTACACATTCTGGGTGTTAGATTTTTTAGAGTCACACTGGTTTAAAAAGTCTTTTAAAATGTCAATGACGTCAGAATGCTGACGTCATTAGCAGAATGCTAGCGTGTTGTGGGCAACAACAACTCAACCTGTAAGAAATGGAAAGGACATAAGTACTCGTTCATTCAACTTTCGACCTATAACCCATGTTGAACTTGCAAAACCTACAATCAAATCTGAGATTTCTCAACGGCAATCGGGTGAAAGAGACACATTTAGCCGTCTAGCCCCATAGACTCCCATTCAGTCTGCACTCGCCCGCGATCACCCCCAGTGGAATTCTAATGGAACTGCAACTAAGATCGATACAATGGGGCTCCGTAGACGGGCTCTGGCTGGCTACAGCGAATTCACATGCTCCGATGCTGGTGTAACATCAATAAACGTCTGAACCTACCGAATCTCAGAACAATAGTTCCGCTATATAAGCCTACATAAACAAGTCACCTTGTACACATATTTCAAAGTAAAAGAAATGCAGATAAATATAAATATATATTATGATATTATATTTAAACGTGGTTACTTATTAAATTAAAACTATTCTTTTATGGAACTTAAATTATGCAACTCTCTCTGCTGGCACCTACAACACCATCTACTGCGTTGTGACAAATAATTGAAATGGCACATGATTATTTAGTCATTAATTACACAGATCCGTCTAACCAAACCAAATTGAAATGTTTCCCAAACAATAAAACCTGGATTCCCGGCAGTTAAATGGTGAATTTGGACTTCTTCTTTTTTTTATGAAAATAGTCATACATTTTTATTATTATTTTTCCCTATACCAATTACACAATACTTTTACAAAAAAAAAACAAAAAAAAAAAAATTGAACAATTCTTATTTATAGTTTCCCAGAAATCAGTAACTTGTTAAATTAATTAACTTGGCCAACTCCAATGAAATACCACAACACAAATGTTAAGGAGAAAAGAATAATAACAAAAATGTATTTTTACATTAATGTAATAACCCCTTAAAAAAAAAAAAAAAAAAAAACAATCAATCAAGGAACCACCTTTTTATATGAAGACTTTCGACGAAAGAAGCAATGGTGAAATCACTTACGCTACGAACACAGTTTCACACGAGCAGTCTCGGACATGATCCACGTCCCATGACGAACCACACGATATGTCCAGTCCCGGATGAATTCTGAAGTCCACCATGAACGTCCAATAACTTCGACACAGTTATTGACCACAAATTTTAATGTCACTAGCTGTTAGAGGGATCGTTCACCCAAAAATTTAAATTAGCCCATGACTTACTCACCCTGAAGCTATTCTAGGTGTATATAACATTCTTCTTTCAGACAAACACAATCAGGGTTAAAAATGCCCTGGCTCTTCCAAGCTTTATAATGGGAGTGAATGGCCTTTTGTTTTTGGAAGTCTTTCAAAGTGCATCTGTCCATCATTAAAGTGCTCCACACTGCTCTGGGGGGTTAATAAAGGCCTTCTGAAGTGAAGCGATGCGTTTGTGTAAAAAAAAAAAAAATTATATTTAAAACTTTATCGACTAAAATAACTAGACTTGCGTAGGCCATCTGCCGGAAGAGAGTTATTTTAATCCAACGTGCAAATTCTTTGTTGCCGTTTGTCTGTGTGATGTAAATTGACCTTTAATAAGACAGGAAACATTGTGCTTCTCCTGAATTTTTCTGAATCTACTAGTAATATATATATATATATTTATATTATTCATACAAAAATCCATGCCAACAAATCAATACTAACAAAAATGTTTCTTAGAAAAGTTTAATTTTAGTTTTTCACAATACATACACTTTCAAAGTGATTTACAAAAAATATTTACAAGATTTGCAAAATATAATGCAGATCCCCAGATTAAACTGACAAAAACAACAGTGGAAAGGAAAAAGTATAGTAGATGATGATAAAGACACTTTAGGAGATGCCAAGACTACTGAATTGGCTCTATCACTCTCTCTCCTCTCCACCTATAGCTGGTGGGTGGGTGGGTGTGTGGGTGTGTGTGTGTGTGTGTGTGTGGTACGCACACTAGCTCCGTTGTACTGTGGCTGCTGTCACATCATCCCAGTGGATGCTCACACTGGTGGTGGTTGAGGAGAGATCCACTGATATGATTGTAAAGCGCTTTGGGTGTAGTAGATATGAAAGCGTTATATAAATGCCTCATTCATTCAAGACTCTTCCTCGTGCCATACTAAACATACATATTATTTAAACATGCTTAATTAGAAAATTGTCCAAAAAGTACATGTACAATTTCTGTCTTTTACAGTTTGGCATAGATGTACTGTATGCTTGTAATATATCTTGTATAAAGATATCCAAAATTCTGGTCTGAAATTTTTGCACGTAAAAAAAATAAAATAAATGACCTTACACACTGCCTCCGAAACTTTATTAATTCCGTTATTAAAAAATGTAGACCGGGTTCAATTTTCTGCTGGGTTTTTTTGCATCCGTAGCAAACATTTTGAAAGGTGTTTTGACAATTAGAGCCACAGAATGATGAATATAAAAAAACGCATACGAAAATTTTGTATTCAGTTTGCAAGGACCTTTATTCTAAACGATATCTGAACATTTGTATTAACACTTTTAATCACCTCTTTATGATTAATCGCTTGTTGTTTTCCTCGCTTGGTTAAAAGCTAAATTAATAAGTGTAAATGTAAAATGTAAATGTGTATCCTCGCTGTTTTTATTATGAATACTTTCCCAATTGTTTAGAAACAATAGTTGATAGATTGAACAGAAACAATAATTCCTAGTTGATTAATTGGCATTGGTAACCTTTCAGTTACCAGTTGAGATCTTTAACCAGGTCCCACAGAAATAACTAAGTACCCAGTGATGTCGCTGGGTGTACTGGGCCCCTGTACAGTTTAATTATGTTGTGGGGGCCGACATGTATCGACACCTCTGAAAGTAACCTTGTTTCTTACAGTAGCATAACAGCAACAGCAGCAGTATGACAGCAATCCCAACAACCACTCCAACAACCTTCAAGACATTCCAAGGCTCTACAGCTGGAAGGAAGAAAGTGGAAAATGGCAAAATAAATATTAAAATGTTTTTTTGTTTTTTCACTGCTTAAAGATTTTGTAAAATCTCTCACTGTCTCCTGTTTTACTTACTAGGTTGTTCAGGTGTATTCTGTATATTCCTTGAATCTGTACTCGATTCTACAGAGGATATCAAAGGTTAGTCACACAGTTTAGCATCAATTTTCTGTTCAAAGCATGGTGAATAAACCTCATCTGTTGCTTTAAATGTTTAAAAAAAAACATTTCCACATATGAGCTTCTCTCACCTGTGAGTGTTACATTTATCAAGATTTCTCCTTTAAAGCCGAGAAATATATATGATCCTGCATCAATGGCTGTAAAATTAATAATGGTCAGGTTCCCATTTTTGATGGTCAGTCGATCACTCTGCTTCCCTTCTTGGCCTGTCGTCCATATCTCCTTCCACTCTGTTCTTGTTTTGATCGCATGCATTACTTTATAGGCGTTGATCAATGGAACATCCAACTTCAGTTCCTCACCTTTCTTCACAGAGATCTCATCTGAGGAGGAACAATCATCATTATTATAATGGCGTCATTTAATCAAAGCCATAAGCGCATATTTAGGATTGGGGGACAAAATGAAATAATTTGAAAATCAGCCACTGAAAAGCCTATAATAGAGACGATTAATCTGAATATTAGGCGGGACATGTCCCATTCAGCGTGTCTGCTGGTTACAGGCCTGCACACAATACCAACACAATTAAAAAGGGAGACCAGAAAGCAAATGATGATGGTTTGATCAGTTTTGACTTTACCATGAATACAAAGTTGATACTTCCAGGTTTGTGAATCAAGCTCTGTCTGATCATTATTGTAATAGACTCTTAAAGTGTATTTTCCAGCATCACTGTAGACCAGATCCTTGATGATGATGTTACATGATCCTTCTTTAAATACTCGTCCATTTTTACTCCTACATCCTTCAGTCTGACAAACAGGGGTAGAGTTTCCATTAAAGAATAATTTAATATGAGAAACCTCGTCGTCCGTAAAGTTACATTGTATTGTGGCATTGCCTCCTTTTTTCGCAGTCACATGTTGAGAGGGGATTTCTGCAAATAGACAAAAATATTTACTCAAAACAAAGTATCAATACTGAGATAAATCATTAATATATTGATTTTAATAAAGACAATGAACACTCATTTCATGGTAAAACGCAATGAACGTGCGTCACTCTTCGTTTTCAGGTAATTTCAATATCGAAGATAATGGAAAAGAGAACGGCATCAGCACTGGTAATATAATTTAGTCTCGCTATTTTGAAGTAAACAACTGTGTGTTGAGCTTCAGGATGCGACACTGAACATTTAAGTTTAATTTGTGGCAGTTTGCAGAAGAGATACTCAATTATTCGAAACACATGAAGTGACCAGCATGAACGGATGTGTGTGGAATGTTTAATGAGACTTTATATACTTGATATCTATCAGGGTTGTGATGTGTTTCAGTGTGTTCTGACAGTGTGACTGTGTGTGCCAGTTTGTTCCCTTGATTCAGCTGTTGCCCATTAATTAGCTCTGTGTATTTAAGTCCATGTCTTCCTTCAGGTCATTGATCAGGATGGTGATGGGACATCTCGAGTTAAAGGGGGTACAGCAACGATGATGGGAAGTGACAAGAAATGGATAAGATGGATGAAGGCGTGGAGGGAAATTTGAATAGTATTGGATAGAAGATAGTCAGAAGGAAAAGTAAAAGGAAACAACTAAATGAAAGAAGGTGCATGACGGATAGTGATGACGTGAATACTCAAACAAGGAAGGAAGAATACAAGGTAATTGTGACAAGGCACTGGGACTAAAATCATTGACCGGTAATTGTGAAATGTGTAAAATGGGAAGAGAAAATGTGGGTTAAGGGAGTGATATATTATGACTGACATGTCAGAAGAAGTGATTAAGAACAACACTACTGATGCCAAAGTAATAAAGGTTAAGAGATTGCAAAATGTGATAAATGAAGAGAAAAAGGACAGTCTTTCAGTCTTGATTCATTTTTTAGGAGATTAAATTGCCATCTAGAGTAATGGTAGGGTTTATGAGCTACCCAGTAGGAGAGTATATTCCACCTCCCTTGAGATGTTTCAATTGTCAAAGGTATGGACATGTGGGACTATGTGTAATGCTAAGCAACGCTGTGGGAAATGCGTTAAATAACATCATGGACAGTGTGGAGAAGGAAGAAAGCTGAAATGCTGTAACTGTGGTGGAGAGCATAGTGTGGCATATGGGGGATGTGCTGTGAAGAAAAAAGCAGCAAGGATTCAGATCATTAAAGTGACAGAAGGGATCTCATATCCAAGAGTCCATCTACTTCCATTCAGCATGGTGATCAAAGCAATCAAAGGTTGGTTATAGCACATGGCCAAGAATCAGTGTTGGATCTCACTTTAGTTTCTGAAGATATGGCTGGGGCAAGTTTGTGGGAAGTTTTGAAGGAGTCAACTATTGGCAGTGATATTACCCTATGCACTGTAATATTGGAGTAGCGGTACAGATATCAGATAAAGATTATATACCCGGGTGGAAACTAAGGAATGTAGATTGGAAGAAATTTTAAATAGAATGTAGTAGTAGGCAAGGCAAGGCAAGTTTATTTATATAGCACATTACATACACTATGGTAATTCAAAGTGCTTTACATAGAAGAAGAATAAAAATTATCACAAATTAAAAGCAAGGAAAATTAAAACAGTTATTCAAAATGCTTTACATAGAAAGGAATAAAAATGTCACACTATGGCAATTCAAGGTGCTTTGCATGGAAAATAAAAGCAAGGGAAATTAAAACGGTTATAAAAGGAATGAATTAGGGTAAAATGAATTAAAGTAATAAAAAGATGATACACAGAAAAAAACCTGTGAAAATTCTGTGCAATACGCTGTATTTAATATCATGGTGACTCACGAGTTGAGCATTTGTACTAAATCTGCACAGATTTGGCTTACACGAACTTCCCCAGCAAAGTGAGTCAACACTTTTTTGACAGAGCGTTTTGTCTGTTTCACAGTTCTCCTGTGACATATTTGGATTAAAGACTATTTTGTTTCTGTGACAAGATCTCAGAAATGTGTTTTTTTTCTCAAAGCTAAACGCAACAAATAGCGGAACAAACTATAAGTCAGTAACTTTGGCGTGAGCGTGATGAGCAGCACTCGTGCTTTCAGAGCTGCGCGCTTTCATTGACTTGGTTAATTTAAACCTCAAACTTGAATTAAATTTATAGCTCCTAACTTAATAAAACAAGCTGTTACTATAATGAATGATTACCTCAAAATGTGTATACTCTTATCTGAATTAAACACATATCTCACGTTTGCTCACGTGCCACCAATTACTCCTCCGTGTGCCTTATGGGTTGCCAACCCCTGCTTTAGGCTTTTAAAGAAATGTAATTTCGCCAAAGAAGAACGTTTTTAAAAGCAACCTATTTCAGTGTAATACAGTATGATACCATTTTGCTTAAAGGAATAGTTCACTTTAAAATTAAATTTCTGTCATCATTTACTCTCCCTAAAGTTGTTTCAAACCTGTATGAATTTCTTCTGAACACAAAAGAAGATATTTTGAAGAATGTAGGTAACCAGCCAGTTGACTGCAGCCATTATAGGAAAGAAAATAATATTGAAGTCAATGGGGTCCATCAACTGGCCGGTTACCGACATTCTTCAAAATACCTTCTTTTGTACGCCGATGACCTTTTGCTTAACATCAGCATCAGTTTTGGGCCCTATTTACAAAAATTGTATTCCCTCCCATACTGGACTCATTATTTAGACAGTGGTTAGCTTCTGAGTTGATATGCATCAAAGATCTGAATGTCTATTTAACAGTTTTGAGAATCTCTGAAGATTGTAAGACCTCCCACAAAACCATTTTTAGATATCTTCAGATTCGCAATTTTGTTAAGAACAAATTTGCACTCTTTCCTGACCTTCCTCCTACCTTGCCCTTTGATATAAGGCGCGTTCACACCAAGCGTGCCGCACAAGTCCTGAAAAGTGAAGCCGAAATGTATCGATTGCCCCCTGGTGGCTGGTCCCAGTATAGGTCATAAATCCCACCGTCACCATGTAGTCTAATGGACGTGATGGAAACTAAATCAAATTATACTTCAAATAAGTTTTTTCCAAAGGTGTTTTCTGTCATTTTAGTTAGTTTTTTTATCACGCTGGTTTAAGTTTAAGTGTTCGTTTTTTAATTATTTTGATCTTAGTTCGTTTTTGATGCTATAAAAATGGCAATGTGACTTTATGATTCACAGCTGTGACTGACAGCTTCTCTAAACGAAGTCACTGAGGCACCAACTGATTTTGGGGGGGATTTTCATGAGGAGATTGGAGCTTCAACTTTAATCTCTACATGTCCATAACGGTTTATTTCACGGGTTCTGCGGGAGTGTGAGCAGGACCTTGATATCGGGGCTCCACTTCACGTTCACTACTGCGTAGAATCCGGTCCCAAACCTGCGCAAGACGTCAGCGCCATATTGGGAATTTGGAGGATACATTTTTGGACAAATTTTATTTTCACTTTATATTAATGATCTATCTGGAGTATGTAAAGAGGTAAATGTTCATATGTATGCAGATGATGTAGTAATTATTATTACCCATGCTAATTATTTTGAAAAAGCTTTGATTACTTTGACTTCTACTATGACCAATGTTCAGGATTGGCTTACCAGAACAGGTTTATTATTGAACACAAAAAAAACTGTGTGTATGATGTTTGCAAAACAGTTAGTAGAAATAACACATTCAAATCTATTCCTCAGAGGAGAGGAGCTTGAAATTGTTAAAGAGTTAACGTATCTTGGGGTTACTTTGGATTCGACTCTAACTTTTAAAAGTCTCTAAAAAAAAGTCGTCTAATATTGTAACATTTTATTTAAAGGATTTTAAGTACATTAGGCCATTTTTGACAGTTGATGCCAGGTTGTATTTACATTCAATGATTTTTTTTCACATATTGAGTAGTTGGTCTTTTCATAAACTTGAAAAGGTGTAACAATATGATTGTTCTATTTTGCCTTTGTAACCAGATATTGTGATGTTATTTACTTGTACCTAAGCTGCCTAGGAAAGGGGACTTTAATAAATCAGTGATGTTATTGTGTGTGATAATGTAATAAGGTGGGGAATTTCCATAATACACAAATATTAACACTTGGTGTAAACAATCAACTAGAATAATTCTACCTTGCATTGAAAATCAAAAATTGTTACAATTTATAAACAAATATTCTACTGACCGTTATAATTGACAGGGCAAAACAGCAGCAGCAGAAACAGAGTCAACCATCTTAACCTGATGAGAAAACAGAAGAGTTATCATGACAGATAATCACATATTAGGGGATAAAATGCTTTGATAAGTGTCAGAATAGTGTCAATACAGACGTCTCCAAACTTTAAATTTCAATTATATTTATAGATTCAACACGTGGATCTATCATGATAAAAATGTCCAATAAGCAACATCAATCACTAATCTGAATCTTTGATGATATACATGGAATAAATGATTCCATTTTATTGTATTGTTTATTTATTTGATGGGGAAAAGCATGTTAATGAACATTAGACTAAAATACAAAATGTAAACCAGCCGGATAAAAGCAACATTGCTAATTTACATCCGCAGTCCATAGGCAGTACACACAATAACAAATACTCAGATATGCATACAACCCTACAAGAGACAAATACTCCAACAAACACATTATAAAAATTTCTAGTTAAATGTTTACACAATTGATTCGTCATAAGCCACTATTTCAGATTGTATTTAAGTGTGATGGCCTAAGTAGAACATTGTCATGATGACTGCGGTAAAATATTCCAATATTTACTCCCCATTACAGATAAAACTTTATGATCAAAAGATGTTCGCCTAGCCTATATGGCACCTCGCAATCCCCTATGATAGACCTGGTGAATACCACAATCTGTCCTCTGTTTTATAAACGTATTTAACGGAGGTGGGGCAAGCCCATGCCAGACCGTGTAAATAAAACAGTAAATAAAAATAAAAAAATGTTCAAAACTCAATAATTGTGTGTTGTTTAAAATGTTACAGTAATGAAAGGAGTTTTTTTTTTGTATCCAACACTATTATCACCTTCTTGTACAGTGATTCTGTTTACCTAAGAGTTGGACTGACCAACTATATAGCCTACTCAATATGTGAAGAAAAAAAAAATCATTGAATGTAAATACAATGCACCAACTGTCAAAAATGGCCTAATGTACTTAAAATCCTTTAAATTAAATGTTACGATATTAATATAAGTGAAAATAAAATTTGTCCCAAAATGTATCTTTGGGGCAAGCAAGGTATAAGAAAAGTTTGTACCATCAATAGAAACACGTTTCCTATTTGAAAGATTTATCCAAAGTATTGCCTTTTAACAAAAATTAATTTAGACAGCACCAACACATGCACTCTTTTCAAATGAGCATTGTTACCCCTTTTAACCCCTCAATAATGTTCATAAAAAACTGCGTTGGCCTTTTGTAAAGTCTGTACTTTATACCTCATAGAAATATATTTATATCGATAATAAGACCAGAATTCATTTGATATCATTTGATTCATCACTGATTTTTTTAAGGAGCTGATTTCTATTCTTCATCAATTTCCTCTTCATTGTTAACCCAAGGCAACTTATTCCCTTTTATTTTTGTTAACAATGTGTTCTAGCGAACAACTCGAACACTTATTTAACTCTCCCAAAAAATAATCACAGCCTCTCTATGTTTTCGCTTAGCAGGATTTCACTCAAATCAATCCTTCAAAGCTATTCCAAGATTTTGTTGTTGATATTTAAGGACTATATCACAATAAGCAGTGTTTTTTTTTTAAAAAATGAATTTAAAAAGCGCTGTTTTATTATGACCAGATAGCCCTATCAAAAGGTTGTAAATTAATGTTTTAAAATTCCTTCAGGTTTATTTGTAAACAATAAATCTATTCTAGTCTTAGAATGAGGGGTTATTCTCATAAACTGTTCTATCAATTGTGTAAAGTTAAATAGTCAGAAATGTGTTTTAAATCTTTTCTTTTCTTCCTCTCATTCCTAAAATGTCCCATGATAATTACTTCCTTTTTCAAATCACAATGGTAAAGAAGTTGTTTCAAATGGTCAAGCCGACTTTACATTCCCATTATTTAAAATCTTAGAATACAGTGACTCCTAAAAATCAGAGGGAAAACGCCATCGTTGCTTTCTTTAGAATATCGATGTCGCAATGATAATAGCCTACCAAATAGCCTACTGCTAAAATATACAACATTGCAGTCCAATTTAATATCAAGTGTTTAACTGAATAAATGAACTTTTGATGTCGATTCTGATGAGAAAATATCATTTGTCAGTCGCGAGTGCTCTTTATTCGCCATAATGTAAAAAGCCTACACTACATGGCCTAGGGCTCTAAATGAGCCGTCAAATAGGCCCAACATAAAGTGTTTAGCTGCTACGAACCAATCATCTCATCAAAGTAATCTTTGTGGTTGAAAAATCTAATAATTAGCCTACATTAATAAACCCAATAATAACAACCAGTCATTATATCCTCATCATCATAATCACTCAGCACAAACAACTTTGACTAATTCCTTAACATCATTAGCGGGTTTAATTTCCCCAAAAACAGAAACACATCTAATAACACAAAACCACACAAGCATTTGAAAACATGAACACTTACATTGTGAAAGTTCTGCATGAGTTTTGTTCTGGCGTCAAAACGTCGTAAATCGCTGCAAGTTAAAAGAGATTAGAAACTACGGTAGCCTAAAGTGAATCTGAAAGTAAGGTGAGCTGCTTCATGCTCCCGCCGGAGTAACGGGGGCGACCTGAATTTTGACCGGCACTTTTGCACATGGGATAAAGAGTTGAACCGCGCTTTGCCACTCACTGCCGCTTCATTGTGTGTTTGAATCAGTATGGCTACCGGTTCTTTATTTTCATTGAATGTAAGTGAGCTATGCTTCCGATTGCAATATTGGTCTCCCCTGTTATGGGTCATACCATTGACATAGCCTACCTGTGCAGGTGGAAAACCCATTTATTGCATTGACGAAGCAAGAGTGTAGTCAAAAACATTATAAGAGAAATATATATATATATATGCAAAAGAATAAAGTTTTGCAAAAAATTATGTATTGAAAGAAAAAAAATGTTTTGCACACAAAAATAATTGCAAAACAAAACTAAAGTAGCTAGTGCAAAAATAAAGATAGGCTATAGCCTAATTGATAGCAAAAAAATAAGCTGATGGGAGATTCAAACCCTATTTCAGAGTGCAAGGCCAGTTTGATGATATTTTAAGAAACATTGGACTGAGCATCAGCAAAGGGAGCTTTCTGCACAAAAACTAACAATGCATCAAAACCAATGTTGTTTCTAATCTTTGACATGTCCAAGACTGTGATAAAAGGTTAAAAAAAAATCCAGTCCACAATCACATTTTATATTGAAAATAAGTCATTTTGTGTGTTTTTTTTCCCCAAATCAGTGACATCATTTACGAATTTGGCAATTAAGGAGTTAAAATACAGATTTTAAAAAAAAAAAACATTTAGTAGTTTTGAGCAGGACATAGGTTGATTAATAGATTTATGCAAAAAAAATTGAAATAAATATTTATCTGATATATTTTTACAGCAGTTTAAAGTAGTGGCTGTTTTCAGCCACGAACATAATGAAAGGGTAGGGAATTTGCCCACAGTGTACTGTTGAGTTTTTGAAAAATTTCAAAGCATTTTCCCATAATATGTGTCAAAATAAGATTTGTCACCAAAAATCATTCCATTTGCTGAAACACGGAGAAAGTTATGGCCAAATTAAGACTCAAAAATACCCCATAGTGGATGAAAACATCCCCAACAGCACATAAGGGTTAACTCAATGAGTTCAGTAAAGCTGGCAATATTCACACAGGCTATTCGAACTTCCCTATTCTTGAGCTAAACGTTGTTAAAACATAAATGACACCTATTTACAATCGCAGTAAGACAATGAGCTACAACCAAATTCTCACGTGTGTGTGTGTGTGTGTGTGTGTGATGGGTATAGGTTTAGGGGTCGGGTTAGTGTGTGTGCGTGTGTGTGTTGCTAAATTGTTACCAATGGTACAGATGTTTAATGTTTAATTGAATGTTTAATTGAACTACTTCTAAATCTGTCACTGCTTGTTCAACTGTCCATCCAAAGCTTTTCTCCTTTTCTCCAGCCGGTCTTCTGTGTTGATGATCCTGATTCTGGTCTTGTAAATGAGCTCAGTGATCGCTGTGTTCTTCTTAACGCTAGTGCATTTCTCTAGATGAAGAGCTTCCAGAGATGTTGGTCAGGATATAGCTTTGTCATGACACTTTTACAGTATCTTTGACAGAAATAGTAGGAGTATATGCATGCAGTTCCAAATTGACCAAGTGTAGATTTATGAGCTTGCAGAAGTACAGTCAATTAATGAGGACATTAATGAGGACATTAATGAGGACATTTATTACATCAAGACACTGTGTGCTGTAAGGCTGTGATGAAAATCCTCATGATTTCATAACATAGTTTTTAATAGGCCTACTGGATGTGGTCTATTAAGCTTGCATAGACACTTGGCTAACTTGCGTGTAGATTTGTCCAGACATCAATATTCCAGGTTTCATACAAGTTAGGAATCCTATTGCTTTTGGTTAATAATTTTGACAATATTTCATTAAAAGTATTTGCAAAAATGCACAAATATAAATCATGTATTGTAATTCAATAAACAGTTTATCCTCCATTGTGAATTCCACAACACTGTCTATTTCACACACACACACACACACACACACACACACACACACACACACACACACACACACACACACACACACACACACACACACACACACACACACACACACACACACACACTAAAAAACCTGTGTTAAAGTACCTCTTCTTTGCTTTAGCGAAGATCTGGGCCCATAACCTATTGAAGTTTCACGTGCTTTTTTTGAACTGTAGTGACACACTATGGCAATACAACAGTGACACCTATTGGCAAATTACTATATAACAATAAGCATGCCTTTGCACATGGAAGTGGAGAGTAAATCTTGAAATTAAGTGTTAAATAATGTTAATAATCTGTTAATGTTTAATGTTCAGTTATGTTTGACATTTGAAAGAGTTTCTATTATGTACAAGTTTTGATCATTACCACTGTGCAGAAGAGTAGGGCTTATGGTTAGGTTGTGAATAATAGCATGTAATAAAATGCAATATTTTACTTTGTTCATTGAATAAATACTTTGTTAATAATGTAATAACATGGTTGTTGTGGTGCTAGCAGCATGTAGTGTATTATATGTACAATATAACTCAAAGTCAAATATGAACAGATCATCTCAATTCACTCTAAACCACATGTTTAAATAAAAAAGCTTATTTCACTAAAAATATTAAATTCATTGTGTCATAGACTAAATAACGATTTATTCGGGTAGATTCCATTAAAGAAATCAAGCCTTTAAATAATACTTAAAAAATATAATGTGTAATATTGTTACCAGAAGTAGGCTAGCCTAAACAAACATTTTTGCAGTGTAGGAAAAAAAAAGAGAGAAATTGATGTATAGGGGAGAGCGGGGCACAAAGTAACGCTTTTTGACTTTCTCAGTTTGTGTAAATCTACTTATGGTTCAGAGTATTTTTTTTTCCCCACATTAATTTCCCACATTAATTAATTAACTCACCAAGTGGTTAGTGGTGTTCGTTGATGATTAAAAACAAATATATCGGCGCAATGTATGATTTCAATCTGTTTATTTTTCTGTAGTGGAACTATTTTTTCAGATACCTCACAACCACGTATAAACTTCCACTCGATATTTGAGTCTAAAGCATCTTTTCCGTTTCCGGTAGCGCAGTAATATCAACGAGCAATGAGTCCTCCAACAGAAATCGATGGGATTTTACAAAATGCCAAATAAAACACGACAGAAACTGTATTTCGCTACGCTACTTGTTTTGGAACATCAACGAACACCACTAACCACTCGGTGAGTTGCACAGTTTTGAAAACGAACGTTAAGGGTTGTTTTAAGGGCATGTTTGTGCATGGCCATAGACTCCCATTCTAAAGCGGTCATGGGCAATTCTAAAATAGTCAAAAGGTCGAGACAGGAACCATTGTCAAAATGTATTTGTCCACCACTCTTGTTCATCCAAAACAAACTACAAAATAGACTCAAAGTGTTAAATACCGGAATTATCCTTTAAGTGCTCACGGAAGAGATGGGTTTTCAGCTGAGAGCAAAGAAAAGCATTTTGAGAGAAACACTTTTTTTTTTTTTGAGAAAATGTTTTCACACTGATAGCAAAAAATATATATTTGAGAGTTTTTTTCAAAGTATTTTGAGAGAGTTTTTTTTTCTCAGAAATAATAAAAAAAAAATCTAATTTATATTTTTTTATGTTCTATGAGGGAAATACTTTCTCTCAAAACTTTTTTTAGTCTCAAATATTATTATTTTTTGCTATTGGTATGAAAACTTTTTCTCTCAAATATTTTTTTTTTCTCTCATGAAATGCTTTTTTTGCTATCAGTGTGATAACCTTTTCTCTCAAACTTTTTTTTTTCTCTCAGATCATTTATTTTCTCGCATGTAATAAAGACACAATTCTAGCTCCATACACTTTAATATGTAAATTATATCATCAGAAAACTAAATACATTCAGAGTTGTCAGGATTTTATTTGTGCTTAAAGGGTAACTAAACCCTAAACCAACTTTTTGTAGTTAATGATCTCTAAGAATGGGGCTTTATTAGTGCTGTTCATTGATTCAAGTAACTTTTTTGACATTTGGGTATAAAGTGTTTTAATTTTACAATATATGGTGTAAAAATGTCTGAGTGCTGCCCTCTTCAGGTTGAACAGTGGCTACTGCAGTTGAATTTTCCCATTGGATGTTTGCAGTACTGAGTGACGTAAGCAGGTTCCAGCTCACCACGCCCCTGGTACGAACTCACCACGCCCTTGGTATGAGCTAGCGTAGATTTATCTGTATTTAGTACAGTGGTCATGAGGGTACGTAGGGGTAGTGTTGCTGGTTGCACCAGCACTGCTGGACTGCATAGCTTTCCAGCAGACTTGGAAATTAGACGCCAGTGGTTGCATGCACTTAGCCTAGAAGACCGTGAGTGTGAAACCTGCATTTTACGCGGGATTGCTTCTCCAACGCAGTAGAGGTGGAAATGGGCTCTACGCAGTGCCAAGCGCTGCTCCTCCTGCGAGGACTCCACCACCGCAGCAGCATCTTGATGTGAGTGTTCATATAGATTTTAATCACAATTTATGGTTAGGCTAAAGTTAATCCTCTGGGGTCGACAAACGCACCAGCGCACTTTGCTGGATTTTTTCACATAGCGGCAAAATATGAATATTAGGGATGCACCGAATATTCGGCCACCGAAAATTTCCGCCCGAAAATGGCCCAAAAGTGCATTTTCGGTTTTCAGCCAAAATACTTTTATCACCGAAACAATACGGCCGAAATGTTGTGATGACGCAAACAGAAACCGCAACCTGCACGTGCTTGTCTGAAGCAACATGTCTGCAGTGTGGACGTATTTCAGTATATCTGAGAAAGACCCACGGACAGCGATTTGCAAAACATGTAATGCCGAAATTTCAAGAGGAGGTACATCTGCAAAGACTTTCTCCACGTCGGGTTTAATTTATCACCTGAAATCCAAACATTCCGATTGCTACGCTGAATATGAGAGGAACGCGGCACAGAAAAGGAAAACGCCTCCGAGCACGCCCACTCCGTCTGTGGCAGACGTTTTTGAAAAGGCAAGGAAGTTTCCCAGTGATGGTGTCAAGGCAAAGGGCATTACACAAAAGGTTATGGAGTTCATTGCCTTAGATGATCAGCCATTCTCTGTCGTAGAAGATGTGGGATTTCGTAGGCTGATCGAGCACACTGAGCCCCGTTATGTCATGCCGAGCAGACGACATTTCTCAGAGGTGTGTTTGCCTGAGCTGTTTAATGTTGTTGCAACTCACGTCCATGAGCATATAGCTGCAGATATTTCAGCAATTAGTTTCACGACAGACATATGGAGCTCAGACGTCAGCATTACCAGTATGCTCAGTCTAAGCGCACAATGGATCGACGCTGAATTTCAACTGCAAAAGATTCTGCTCCATTCACAAGAGTTTCGAGGGTCACATACAGCAGCAGCCATTTCTGATGCATTCGCCAATATGTTCGCCACCTGGCATATCGACAAATCTAAAGTGCATGTCATTGTCAGTGACAAATATGACAAAAGCGATAGAAGACAGCCAGCTGAAGGGAATACGGTGCATGGCCCACACACTACATCTGGCTGTAAATGAGGGAGTGTTGTCTCAACGCAGCGTAAAAGACGTACTGGCCATAGGCAGAAGAATTGTTGGCCACTTTAAACATTCTCAGCTGGCCTATTCCCGCTTGCAGTCTATGCAAGATCAGTTTGGAACACCAATAAAACGGTTCCAGCAAGACGTGAGTACGCGGTGGAACAGCACTTTTTACATGTTGCAAAGCCTCTTTGCGCAAAAGCGAGTCTTGGCTGCATATAGCGCAGACCACAAGCTCCCTGCGACATTCACTTCACACCAGTGGGTCTTAATAGAGAACATTCTCTCTCTTCTTGCCCCCTTTGAGCAGCTAACTAAAGAGATCTGCTCCTCTGATGCATCTGCAGCGGACGTTATTCCTTTAATCGCAGCACTAAAGCGTCTCCTAAGCAAAGAGGTTGAGACGGACCACAGAGTAAAAACAATGAAAAGTACGCTCTTAGAGTCTGTCAGCACACGTTTCACTGAGATCTATTCGGATCCTCAGCACTTCATCGCGACTGTACTTGATCCGCGTTATAAAGACCATTACTTGGATGCGGAAATAAAGCAGCGCGCACGAGAAATGATCCAGGCCGCGATGGATGCGGAGAACCCGCGTGGAGACGGAGACGGAGCAGTGCCCTGCGCAGGAGAAGGAGATCAAAGCACGGCCGCTTTCATGACCTGGCAAAGATGGCACGCAAGTACTTGTCTGCTCCGTGCACAAGCACTGACAGCGAGAGACTGTTCAGTGCAGCAGCTCATGTTCTCGATGAGAAGAGGAACAGACTTCACTGTGATAAAGCAGAGAAGCTACTCTTCATCAAGAGAAACCTGCCACTTTACCTCGAGAAGTAGAATGGGCTTGTCTAATGTCTAGTGTCAGACTTTGCACATCTGCAATTCTTGGTGCATTTGTTGTTGTTAAAGTTCTACAGTTAACATATGGGCTATGGCAGTATTTGTTTTGATACACTATTATGTTGAAGGCCTACAGAGAAAATATTGCTGTATCTTTAAGCAGTTGCACTTGTTCTGAATGCACTTTCTTGTAGTAGTCCTACAGAGAAAAATTTAAAATGCACTTGACCTAAATGCACTTTGTTTTTATGAGAGAACATTTCATTTTAAAACCTTTCTGCAGGCCAGTAGGCCTGTACATTATTATTTAATGTACACATGAGTGGGGTCAAGTTAAACATTTTAGTTTGAATTTTATTTTATACTGTGCATTGTTGCAATGTGCTAAATAAATAATTATTTGCATAATTTGTAATTGATTTATTCTTTGAAACTTTAATATTAATTTATGCAATTGCAATGCCTTGATTTTAGTAAAGTTAGTACACGGTCATAGCCATTAATGCAAATAATTGAAAAACTAATCATTAAAAAACTAATAATTGGCATAATTAATTTCTTTCGGTGTTTCGGTTTTCGGCCTTGGTTTCCTCTTTTTCAGTTTTCGGTTTCGGCCAAGAATTTTCATTTCGGTGCATCCCTAATGAATATGCCTACAGAGAGCGCGCACTATTGACATCAACTCGATAAAACTCATCAGATGCATGTACTTTACATCGTCTTGAGACCCTGTGAGTCACTCTCCATTTTAGAGAGTCTGACAGCAGCTGTCACTTAATCCGTCACTGTGGGTCTCAGATGCATATTGTCATATTCTGGAATGATTGTCTCATGTTTAATTCTCATATATAAATATGTTGATAGGTATTTCTGTTGTGCTGGTCGGCTGTATAGAGTTTCTCACACATTCAATGAGCTCTACAATAAAGATTCAATAGAGCTTGATCTGCAATATTCCTTCACTGCAGTGGCAAACAGTAAAAACAGCAATTGCTGACCTCACAAGACAGACATATTTGATGATCTAAACCTTCACAGTCACACTCAGGCGATGAGGACGGATATTTTTATCTATTTGACACAGTAATGAACAATAAGAGCCAAAAGTCCAACAGTCATTGTGCTGCTCTTGGATTAGTAAGCTAAATGACAAAAACAAAACTACAAATGATCAAATTCCATATTTAATTAATTGAATTAATATATATAAAACAATATAAAGTACAATATAATCCAAATATTGTATGCAAAATCCAAATATTACTTCATCAAAAGTGTTTAAGACATTTATAAAGGAGCGAGTTTTTAATGGTAGTGTTTTCTCAATACATATTTTTAATACAGCTTTACAAAGAATAGTACCTGAAAATCCCAGTAAACAGTCAAAGGGAACAGCAGCGAGATATAATATGGGAAAGAAACAAATCTGATTACATTACATACAAACTGTTGACAGCTCAATGGTTTGATGAGTATGAAAAATGCTGTTCATTTATAAACTATAGAGATGTTGCTTGATGTCAACCCAACTGAACACTAATGGCAGCTGTTTAGGCAGAATATGTTGGTGCAACACCTCACTAACACACTTTATGTTGGCTTTTCCTTTGTCACAAATATACATTCATATTAATACATTTTATTCTGCCAGTCATTCACAGTTAGACACATTTTGTTGATAATTATAAAACAAAAACAGTATATTGCTGAGTGTGTTTTTGTGCTGGTTTCAGCCTGTCTGACTCCCAAAGCTTTTCATATTATATTATGTTCAGTGTTTAGTTCACAGTGATGGAAATTAACTTTTTCATTAAATGTGATATTTGCCACCTTACATTTACTTCCAGAGGCATTTATACTTTTATATGGGATTTTTTCTAGATGTATGCATATCTTTTAAGTTAAATTCTTAAGTAATTCATTATTAATTCAGTAAACAAAGTAAGTGACACATTTTCAGTGCATATCTGTGTGAGGTAAAAGTACACTCTTGAAGCTCCGCCCCCTGTGCCGGGAGCAGCAGCTCATTTGCATTTAAAGGAACAAACACAATTTTTTTTTTTTTTGCTCACTCTCAAAAAGTGACAACTTTAACATGCTATATAAAAATATCTGTTACCCCTTTTCCACCAAGGCAGAGCTGGTGCTGGTTCGGAGCCAGAGCCTAGTTTAAAATCGGTTCTTTGTTTTTCCACCGCCAAAGCACCAGCTCCGAACCAGTAAAACTGGTTCTTAAGTAGCACCAAATCATTGCAGGGTCTAGAACGGAGCCAAGAAAGAACCGCTTGCGTCAGAGGCTGGGGGCGGGGTTACCGTGGCCAACAAGACTGAAGAGAAACTTGTGACCGCCATTTTCAAATAGCAGCTAATCGAGCTAACAGCTGCTAAACACGATGGACGCGATCTAAAATATAAATCTAAGGCTAAAGTCGGCATCTTATTGTTAAAAATAAATGTTATGTAGCCTACATGCCGTTACTCTCGCTTGTAATCTCCGTCTGTACAAATAATGGCGAGCCGCGCGAACACGTTGGATCCGCCGTGTTTGGATGCCGATGTAGGTCCGCAAAGCCATGAACATCAATAGCAAAGCAACATGCGCCATTGTTGATGATGTGTTTGTGTTTGGCGCCGCCGCGCTAACGTTGCTGAGAAAGATGAGACGTAGCTGTGACGTAAGACCTGGCTCTGCGTTGGCTCTTTTAGCCTGTGGAAAAGCAAACCGGTTCTTTGGAGGCTCGTCAGTCGAACCAACTCCGAACCGGCACTAGCTCTAGCTCCGAACCAGCACCTGGTTCTTGTTGGTGGAAAAGGGGTATGTGAGGTATTTTGAGCTAAAACTTCACACACACACTCTGGGGACATCAGAGACTTATTTTACATCTTGTGAAAAGGGCATTATACCACCCCTTTCACTTCTTGTTCATTGAACTACTTTATCAAATCAGAATCACATTTTCAATCATGCTGATATTTGGGAAGAACAGCAAGCTTGCTCATGTGATGTTGCTTAACTATAATATATGATATAAATATATGAGAGAAAAACTCATAGAGGAGCATTATGGCCTCATATATTGAATTCAGGGTCATTCTGACTGTATTCTTCTAGTCTACATCACACAGTGAACGTGTGCACTATCAAGCCTTGTTTTTGCAAAGTGAGTGTCATACACAATTTCAGTTTGCATATCATTAAAACAACAATTACTATATTATCTTACATGATATACTATATCACAGACCTCTAGCTGCAGATGTTCAGTATGTTGACAGAATCCTCTGTAGATCTGTTGATCTGAAGGCAGATTACAACTAACCAGTGTCGTCACTAGATGTTCTAGACTACTGTCTGGTGTCTCGCAGTGGGACAGCATTGTAGTCATCATGATTAGTGTTTCTGTGCTGACGTTGTAGACAGCAAATATAATCCCTACAGAGCTTGTAGACAGCAAATATAATCCCAGCCAGAGCCAGAGCCAGAACCAGAGCCAGAACCAGAGCCAGAACCACCAGAGCTCCAAACACAATCACTCCAATAATCCAAGGCTCTACAGCTGAAAGGGGGAAGGAGGGAAGAGAACACAGTATTTTATTTTATTTTTTACATTCTTTTTTAAACTCACTGCTTAAAGATTTTGTAAAGCTCTCAATGTCTCTCCTGTTTTACTTACTATTTTGTTCAGTATTATTCATTTTGTGATCAACATCTGTCATCTTTGAGTCTGATCCTGTACCAGATTCTGTAGATGATTTCAATGGTTACTCACACAGTTTCACATTTGCTGTTCAAATCATTCATGATGAATAAACCTCAGCTGTGAAATCAGCTCAAATCTTTCTCCTCCTCCACTGATCTTCTCTCACCTGTGACTGAGACTGAGACTGTGATCAAGGTTTCATTATTAGAGTCCAGAACTCTGTATGTTCCAGTGTCAGTGACTGCAAAATTACTAATGGTCAGATTCCTCTCTCTCACAATCACTCGATCATTCATCTTCTTATCGTCTATCACAATCACTCGATCATCCATCTTCTTATCGTCTATCGTCCACACCTCTTTCCACTCTCCACTGGAGTTTCTCTCCACTCGCTCAACATTGATCAACAGAGAATCAAAATGTAGCTCCTCGCCTGTTTTCACAGAGATCTCATCTGAGGAGAAACAGAAAGACATTAATCATTATAATAATGGAGTCAATCAATCAAGACACATTAAGGATTAAGAGGGGAAATAAGCTTAAATCATTTTTTATTTTTATTTTTTATCACATTCATTTTTTGATCAGTTTGTACTTTACCATGAACTTGAAGATGGAACTTCAGCTCTTCTGGAGAACTGTTGTAATAAAATCTTAATAAGTATGTCCCAGGGTCACTGAAGTTTAGATCCTTCAGGATGATGCCACATGCTCCTGTTTTACATACTCGGACACTTTCATGCTTATATTCCTCATTCACACAAGCAGTGATGTCAGAAAAGCGTGTTGATTTTCCCCGTCTGGCATACTGAATATCAGAAATGTCTTTGGTCTGATATCCACAAGTCAGGGTGACGTTTCCTCCCTTTATTCCTTCCACATGTTTAAGGGGGGTTCCTACATGGTGGGTTTCTAAAAACATAGATTAATTCAATATAAATCACCAATATAAAACATAAATGTAGTGTTTTTGTCTATTCTCAGTACAGAATTATTCAGTTATAAATAGAGTTTTAATAGAAATTAAAATAATGTTGCTTAAGTCACGTAAATTTCTTTTTGTTTCACCACACCACACATCCACATCCAGTGAGTTTCCCCAATGTTTAGCGCCAGAAATAAATGAAAAGATTAAGGGTGTTGGTTGGAGCCATGGTCTATTGCTGATGGAAATTAAATTATGCACTATGCAAAAACATTGTAATTTTGCATCTAAATCCTAGTTTGGTTATTCTCGCTTTATTCTGTTCAGCTTATGAAACATGTTTTGTGTCTTATTGGCCTTTCAGAGCTAACACACCAGCCTCATTCCTGACAATAACACTGCAGTTGTAGTGGATTCCTGAAAATCCTGCCCAAACAATGTTTATTAATAAATGAACTGCATAAATAAGTCAGTGACATCATGATGTGTAATGAGGTAATATTCATTCATCATCATATTCATCATACAAATTACAAAAAAAGTCTCTTGGCTTTAGTGGTGCAACAAAAACAATCTACTAAAATAACTCAACACACACACAAAAAAAGATTTATAAATAAAAATAATACTGACCGCTATGAGTGATGAAGAAAAACAGCAGCAGCAGATTCAGCCTGTTGAGAGAACAGAAGAGCAGTTGAGTGACTTCACAAAATAAATGTATCTAAAGATTTTATTTTTCTTTAGTCGAAAATCTTACAGATCACAATACAGCTAACTCTAAACTTAACATTCATCATCATTTTTTTATTTAAAGATGTTACATGAATATTTAACACATGTAGATCTTACATGATCCAAAAATCCAATCATAAACATCACCTATAATCTGAATCTTACATTCTACGTTTTCTAAATTATTCCAGTGTATTAAAGCAATTAGCCCGTGAAGCCATGGTTTACAGTGCATTTAATTCAATTCAAGTCAATTCAAATTTATTTGCATAGCGCTTTTCACAATACATAATGTTTCAAAGCAGCTTTACAGAAAGTGCATTTCAGAAATGTACATAGAGAAATACAGTTAGTTAATTTAGAACAGAAGTAAACCACAGCTTTACAGGCTTATTGCTTTTCTAAAACAGTTAGTCCATAAAAATGATTTATTTTAATATTTAGGTGCAGTGGTGCAGTAATACTGATGTAATGAGTTCACAGGTCAGGTGTATGTTTGTAGAGTAATTCACAATGGTTTTGAACGTGGCTGAACAATGTGATATGTTTTATTGGGATTTTTCCTAATGTTTTCTGTTCACCGGTTGTCTTATTAATTAGCCATTTAGTTCCACATTTGCTCTAGTCTAGTATTTATAGTTCTGTGTTTCCTGAGTTCTATTTTCCTGTCTTTCCCAGTGTTGAGGTGTTTTATATGTGTTTGCCTGGAGTTTCCTGAATTAAAGGATATTGTAATTGTTGTGTGCTTCCTTGCACAGCCATCTGTGACAGCCAATCAGAATCAAGGAACTATCCGTCAGTCAAACCATAAACACAAACAACAGGTTTTAGAAACTCAGTAACTTGTTACCTGATTTAATTTTTTTTTTTTTATAATAGTATTAGTATGTTATATTTTATTTTTATTGTGTAATTCCTATGTATGTCTGCATTAAGTCAGTCTTTCTTCTGCACTGGAAGCTTTTGTCATCAAGACAAATTCCTTGTTTGTGTGTAAACTGATTCTGATTCTAGGCACTAATTATATTCTAATTAGCCTATATTATTTACCCCACTAATGAAATCAAAGGGATGGAAAGGCGTAGTGCAAAATACCTGTCCCCAGAGCCGACCCTAACCTAATGTTAGGCCCCGGGGCTGAGAGGTTTTGTAGGCCCCATCCCCTCGATTTATAGTCTCATTTAAAAAAAAGTGTAATCTCTAGGTAATCTACATCACAGTTGAGAAATGTCAATTTTATGCAAATGAGAAGCGATTTTCACCAGCGACAACCAATAGGAAAGAAGCCTTTCAGTGGAGCTCAGCTCCCGTCACCGTCTCGAGTGCAGTGCAGGCAAGACAGAAGAGTTTGAGGGCGATTTCACTGATTTACATGATTTGACTGTAACTAACCACAAACATGGATATAATAAAATGATGCATGGAAAAGAAACTGTCGACAGTCTCAGTGGGTTTAATTCATACATGTATAGTTCGAGTGTTGTAGTTTTGTGATGCAAGTTTAGCACTGCTGCAGTTCATTTTACAGTTTCACCTGCATTATGTTGACTATTAGGGACAAGAACATTTATTATTTGTCAAATTCGGATGACGTTTTAGTAATTTATGACAGTATGAGTGAGTTTAATTTGTAATCTGGAGCAGGACCTGCAAGGGAAGATGATGGCGGCGTTTGTGAAAAAAAGTGGTTTTGTCTTCTAAATAATACTGAAATCATATGACATTGTGCGGTTAAAATGACTGCTTTTGTGTTATGTTTGTGCATTTTGTAGAATCTGAAATGTCAGCAGGCTGGTGTGAGTGCTGAGGATGAGGAGCCCAGAGCTGAATCCTGGAGATGGTGCCATGGACGAGACCCTCCATCACTCCACCTGCCCTTACGAGACCCTCCATCACTCCACCTGCCCTTACGAGACCCTCCATCACTCCCCCTCCATCACTCCTCCTGCCCTTACGAGACCCTCCATCGCTCCCCCTCCATCACTCCTCCTGCCCTTACGAGACCCTCCATCGCTCCCCCTCCATCGCTCCACCTGCCCTTACGAGACCCTCCATCACTCCCCCTCCATCACTCCTCCTGCCCTTACGAGACCCTCCATCGCTCCCCCTCCATCACTCCTCCTGCCCTTACGAGACCCTCCATCGCTCCCCCTCCATCACTCCACCTGCCCTTACGAGACCCTCCATCGCTCCCCCTCCATCACTCCTCCTGCCCTTACGAGACCCTCCATCGCTCCCCCTCCATCGCTCCACCTGCCCTTACGAGACCCTCCATCACTCCCCCTCCATCACTCCTCCTGCCCTTACGAGACCCTCCATCACTCCCCCTCCATCACTCCTCCTGCCCTTACGAGACCCTCCATCGCTCCCCCTCCATCACTCCTCCTGCCCTTACGAGACCCTCCATCGCTCCCCCTCCATCACTCCACCTGCCCTTACGAGACCCTCCATCGCTCCCCCTCCATCGCTCCACCTGCCCTTACGAGACCCTCCATCACTCCCCCTCCATCACTCCTCCTGCCCTTACGAGACCCTCCATCACTCCCCCTCCATCACTCCTCCTGCCCTTACGAGACCCTCCATCGCTCCCCCTCCATCACTCCACCTGCCCTTACGAGACCCTCCATCGCTCCCCCTCCATCACTCCACCTGCCCTTACGAGACCCTCCATCACTCCCCCTCCATCACTCCTCCTGCCCTTACGAGACCCTCCATCACTCCCCCTCCATCACTCCTCCTGCCCTTACGAGACCCTCCATCGCTCCCCCTCCATCACTCCACCTGCCCTTACGAGACCCTCCATCGCTCCCCCTCCATCACTCCACCTGCCCTTACGAGACCCTCCATCGCTCCCCCTCCATCGCTCCACCTGCCCTTACGAGACCCTCCATCGCTCCCCCTCCATCACTCCACCTGCCCTTACGAGACCCTCCATCGCTCCCCCTCCATCACTCCACCTGCCCTTACGAGACCCTCCATCGCTCCCCCTCCATCGCTCCACCTGCCCTTACGAGACCCTCCATCGCTCCCCCTCCATCGCTCCACCTGCCCTTACGAGACCCTCCATCACTCCACCTGCCCTTACGAGACCCTCCATCGCTCCCCCTCCATCGCTCCACCTGCCCTTACGAGACCCTCCATCACTCCACCTGCCCTTACGAGACCCTCCATCACTCCCCCTCCATCGCTCCACCTGCCCTTACGAGACCCTCCATCGCTCCCCCTCCATCGCTCCACCTGCCCTTACGAGACCCTCCATCACTCCCCCTCCATCACTCCCCCTGCCCTTACGAGACCCTCCATCGCTCCCCCTCCATCACTCCTCCTGCCCTTACGAGACCCTCCATCGCTCCCCCTCCATCACTCCTCCTGCCCTTACGAGACCCTCCATCGCTCCCCCTCCATCACTCCTCCTGCCCTTACGAGACCCTCCATCGCTCCCCCTCCATCACTCCACCTGCCCTTACGAGACCCTCCATCGCTCCCCCTCCATCACTCCCCCTGCCCTTACGAGACCCTCCATCGCTCCCCCTCCATCGCTCCACCTGCCCTTACGAGACCCTCCATCACTCCACCTGCCCTTACGAGACCCTCCATCGCTCCCCCTCCATCGCTCCACCTGCCCTTACGAGACCCTCCATCACTCCACCTGCCCTTACGAGACCCTCCATCGCTCCCCCTCCATCACTCCACCTGCCCTTACGAGACCCTCCATCGCTCCACCTGCCCTTACGAGACCCTCCATCACTCCACCTGCCCTTACGAGACCCTCCATCACTCCACCTGTCCTTACGAGACCCTCCATCACTTCACCTGCCCTTACGAGACCCTCCATCGCTCCCCCTCCATCACTCCACCTGCCCTTACGAGACCCTCCATCGCTCCCCCTCCATCACTCCTCCTGCCCTTACGAGACCCTCCATCGCTCCACCTGCCCTTACGAGACCCTCCATCACTCAACCAGCCCTTACGAGACCCTCCATCGCTCCACCTGCCCTTACGAGACCCTCCATCACTCCCCCTCCATCACTCCTCCTGCCCTTACGAGACCCTCCATCGCTCCCCCTCCATCACTCCACCTGCCCTTACGAGACCCTCCATCGCTCCCCCTCCATCACTCCTCCTGCCCTTACGAGACCCTCCATCGCTCCACCTGCCCTTACGAGACCCTCCATCACTCAACCAGCCCTTACGAGACCCTCCATCGCTCCACCTGCCCTTACGAGACCCTCCATCACTCCCCCTCCATCACTCCTCCTGCCCTTACGAGACCCTCCATCGCTCCCCCTCCATCACTCCACCTGCCCTTACGAGACCCTCCATCGCTCCCCCTCCATCACTCCTCCTGCCCTTACGAGACCCTCCATCGCTCCACCTGCCCTTACGAGACCCTCCATCACTCAACCAGCCCTTACGAGACCCTCCATCACTCAACCAGCCCTTACGAGACCCTCCATCACTCCACCTGTCCTTACGAGACCCTCCATCGCTCCACCTGCCCTTACGAGACCCTCCATCGCTCCACCTGCCCTTACGAGACCCTGCATCACTCCACCTGTCCTTACGAGACCCTCCATCACTCCACCTGCCCTTACGAGACCCTCCATCGCTCCACCTGCCCTTACGAGACCCTCCATCACTCCACCTGCCCTTACGAGACCCTCCATCGCTCCACCTGCCCTTACGAGACCCTCCATCACTCCTCCTGCCCTTACGAGACCCTCCATCACTCCTCCTGCCCTTACGAGACCCTGCATCACTCCACCTGCCCTTACGAGTCCCTAGACCTCAGCGCCTTCAGCCTACATACATGATTGTAGTTTGAATAAAGCTTTGTTTCATGTGTTGACTTGTATATGCATTTGTTTATTGTGTGATGGTGACTTTCATTCATTCTTTTACTAATTTATTAATATTTCTCATTGTTGTCAGTAAATACAATATAATTATTTAATTAATGCTTTATTTAATTGTTTGAATGGAAATGTAGATATGTTCACTATATACTTTTTACTACTATTTTCAGTAAAAAGTAATATAATTAAGCATTGGTCAGCATTTATCGTTGTTGTTATTATTGTATGTTTTGGGGTGGGATATCAATGCAATTCATTCTGGGGTAATATTAATTTTTAATATTAATGATACTTAAAGTCCCTGTAAAGGCAATTCTACAAAAAAATTCTAAACACATTATAAGTGCTAGAAATGTATTGCTAAAACATGTTACAAAGACTGAGAACTGTGAAGTACTAAATTGTGGAGTTAGAGCGTTTAACAGTTTTTCACCCTGGCCTTGCTGTGAGCCGGATTTTTTGGGCGGGGCTAAAACGGGGGATTGATGACGCACTGCGACCCCCTGAGCTTGATTGGGCCCCTACTTGATGACGCACGGAGTCGCTCAATCGCGAGTTACAGTTTGCTAGCTACTATGCCCACGGCTCTGGCTATGCCTTTATGGAAGGCCAAAAGGGCCAAAACGTGTGAAACTGTCGTGTAAACACGTAATTACGCGTTAACGCGCAATTTACGTGTTAACATGTCATTACGTGTTAACACGTAAATGACGTGTTAACGCGTAAATTGCGTGTTAACGCGTAAATTGCATGCTGGCACATTGGAAACCATGGAACTTTACTGGCTGGTATGGCTATCTAAGCACAAATAACAAACAAATCCTGTAAATTGCAGGATTAAATCTAAAATAAAATTTGAACAATGTCTTTAAAAATGAACCACAGACAACATTTAAAACAATACATATCCTAACACAATAAAAAGCATGCAACTGTGTGAATCAGAAAGTGGGAGGGGGGTTAATACACCACTTACTGATATTTAGTTTTTCCTCAATCAAACTTCTTTAAATGAATAGTTGCTTTAAAATCAATTAACACAACATACAAAAAACACCCTTCTGTTGATGAAACAGTTCAGTATTCACTGCACAATGAAGCACTGCAGTATTAATGCATTTATTAAAAGTAGCCTAAATGTATATCATCAGAGCTATTCTCTTTGATTTTATAACATATTCAGCTATAGACACACAAATACACTAATGAAATACATGTTTTTATATTTTTAATAATTAATAGTGCATATTGTTTTTCTAAATGGAACCATCCCTACACCCAAAGAGCACAAAGAGGTAACACCCCGTGCAGCACTTTTTGCATTCCTTGTATTAATGAAAATGCATGTTGTGAGAAAGCCCTACTGTTGGTTAGTACTGCCGGACTCAGTACTGCCGGACTACACAGTACTGCCGGACTACACTCAGTACTGCCGGACTGAGTGTTTGGTATTATACAGCGATCCGCCAGGTGTGGACATGCAAAATCGGCAGCTAAGTTACAAATCAGACCGACTGGTCTATTATCCAACCACGTAGGCTATATGTTTTTTTCTCAGTGCGTAATGAATAGGGGTGAGTTTTCGTATATATTTCGCCTTTGTTATTGATATTGTTCTGAATGTCGAGATTTGCTCGTAAAATTAACGCATTTTAAACTGCGTCACAAAGTGAAACCAATCCGTTGTCATATCAGACTTTGAGCTCGAAAATGATTGTAATTAGATTAGATTATATTCTCTACCTAGTTTCAGATCAACCGGTGTGTTCAATATTGTTTGAAAATGTTGAATTTAATGACATTTTATGTTTGCTACTGTAATATTGAGCATATACAACGTTGCGATCGTGCAATCTGCATGTCATTGTTTACCTTATTATGTTAATATAATCACGCCGCACGCGGTTTACCCAAGTATGTTAATTTATATAGGCCTATTACTTAATAACTGAATGTTTGTATAATTTACTGATATGCTTAAATGCATGTTTGTATAATTTACTGATATACTTATACAACTGTTTTCTTTGTTTATATTCTGTTTATTGCAGACCACACATTTGTGAATTAACATATACAAACTCCTTTGAATAAATAAGTTCAACTGGGATTCCCTCTCGTGTTTCTCTTACCGGAAACACACACCACCATCTCAACTGCATTAATCCTGAACCCTTGAGCATCCCATATGCTCGAATACATGTTTTTCATAAAGTTTTTCAATTAAGGGTTTTTGTTATAAGTTTAAACCCTCTACCCCAGGGGTCACCAAACTTTTTTCTCTGGGGGCCACATTATCATTCCTGACTGTGATGGGGGGCCGGGGCCGGGTCAGCTCTATAACATAGATTTGTATGACCCAGACCAAAATGACCACCAGCAGGCCTCATTGTGTAGTAGAGATTACTAGCCTGGCACAGCCATCCCCACTACTATGTCCAGGCACAGCCATCCTCCGAATCCTGTCTTCTCTTGCTTGCCCTCGCAAGCTAGCATACTCTTTGTGGCGGGTTTCGTGGTGACGACGCAGATTATATTCTTTGAAAACCGCCACACTTTCTTTACATATAATACAAACTGCACGGTCCTTACACTGAACAAAAAAATAATCGTTGGTCCACTGTTCTTTGAAAACTCTGCACTCTCTATCAACTTTTCGTTTAACGCTAGCCATTTTGCTGTCCTGATCACTGACAGTTATCTGACAGTTCTCTGACAGTTATCTGCGCGTCCGTTGTCTGTCACTGCTTGATCTCGAGCATGTCGGGTGACGAAAATTCAGAAAATTCGAAAATGCGAAAAATTTTAACTGAAAAAAAATCAACAAAATATCAGATGCAGACATGTTATTATTTTCCAAAAACCAATTAAAAAAAATTGGCCATGACGACTTTTGGGGATTGCCTCATAGGGCCGGTTCAAGTAGTGGGGGGCAGAGGGGCTGGGGGGCCAGTCAAAGGGGGGTGGCGGGCCTGAGTCAGCCCGCGGGCCTATAGTTTGGTGACCCATGCTCTACCCCAAAGAATAACATCCAACACAAACATGCAGCAAAAAATTACTTTTGTATAGCCTACTGCAATTTCTGAACTTAACTGATCACACCACTAATTTACATCTGGAATTTTGTCTACATCACAAAATATACCCGTATTTTCCAGACTATAAGTCGCTTCGGAGTATAAGTCGCATCAGTCAAAAAAATGTGTCATGAAGAGAAAAAAAAAAAATATATATATATATATAAGTCGCACTGGACTATGAGTCGCATTTATTTAGAAATTTATTTCACACACACAAAAAAAATCAATGTTACGGATGGGACAGTTCTCCGTCATGGACGTGAGCGCTCTGAAAGCGGCATTAAAAGACTGCTTTAAAACTTTCACAGAGACCTCAAGCAGAAAGCAGAAAGCCTGTCTTTAAATTTAATTTCGTTTTGTATTAATTGTATCTTAATTTTAATCAATGTTTCATCGACCAATTATCTGGATGTAATAAATTATATTATATATATTATATGTATAAAAACAAATATGGATTGAAGCAGAATATGTCGGTAGATAAAAACATGTTGTGAATTTTGTAAAATATTACATTAATATTTTTTCAATACAGTTTGAGTTTTGGACTTAATAACGCTAGAGTTATTGGAACTGTTTGAATCACACAAATCGGAAACAATGCAGCCACCACCGGAATCAAAGTCCATTCATAAATGGATCTGTTATGTTAGGATATGTACGAAATTGAATTTCTAATAAATGTGAAAAATTAACTAATTGATGATTCAGGGTTTTGCACTGTCGCCCAAAGATTATAGCCTAATTAGTTTGTTTTATTTCGTGAAATATCAATCTTGTCAAAATAAATTAGCCTATGTGTATTAGCTAGCATTATACCAGCATAATAATAATATTGATGATAATAATAATAATAAAAGAAGGATATTTCGTCGTAACATTTAAGTAGGCTACTGCAGCCAGGCTAGATCATCAGCCACCTAATACCCTGAACAGATGCTACACGATTTCCTGCACGGCGGATCGGCACATGTTCGAATGCTAATACAAATATAACATATAAAATAGTAGCAGAAAATTTACAATGAATTTAAATAATAACTATATCATTAATAATTATTCCAAACACAACTAATTGCAATATCAGCTGAAAGCCGAGGTGTCCTATATTTAGTCTCTAATAGTCATTTTTATAAAAAATAAAATAAATGTAAAAAAAAAATGTAAATCAGTTGGTTTCATTAATCAGTTGTTTTCATTAAATTGGCTGCAGAATGATTTTGTTTCGTTATTTGGACATATAGCCTACAGTAAAAAAGAACAATTGAAATTGTTTTTGTTCAGTATGTTACAGTCACTCAGAAGAGTTGCGCAACTGCAGAATCAAGGTCAGTGAGAGAGAGATTGTTTCTGCTTCAGTATCAAGTCTTCATGTCAGGTCCAGTCGGAGGACTTTGTCCACATCACAGACAATATAGGCCTAATCTCTGCAGGTAAAGGGAAAATCCAGATCCAGCCTTGACAACATTATCCACACCTTGAGAGAGAGAGCCCGCCCCGGTCGCGCGCGCGCACTCTCACCCTCACCGCACTGTCGGCCACCACAGAAGACCAGTTTATTATTATTTTACTATAGTAAAACTATGGGTTAGCCTATATTCGTAAGGGTCTGTCTGTCATCTATCTTTACTTATTTATTGTGTTATTCAGTTTATAATGACGTTTATAATAACTGCATCCAATTTCTAATTTTTGTCATTTTGTCATCATCATTTTATTTGCTTAGTTGTGCCATCCTCATATTTTTCTTTTAAGGACTTTATTTTATTTTATTTTTTTAATTGATATCGATTATTTAATTATCTTGTAAATACCAAATGTCATCTCTGAAAAAAAAAAGAAAAAAAAAAGAGAAATGGGTTAAGACACGACATTTACTTAGCCAAATGTAACATAGCTATAACTCTCTGTTAATAGACATGGGGGGATAATTCGAAGTCGAAGATAATTCATAACTCTGAAACAACATTCCAACTGCAACGGTATTTTGATTTATTGCATATAATGGCAGGCTTTCGCGCTAATCGCGAAGCAACAAACTCATGACAAACTTAAATAAAGTAAAAAATAACTATTTTCAACATATACAACCCACCGTGATAAGTTTAACAGTGTTTATTAAAACCGAAAGTAGCTTTGTGCTGTTTGTTTTCACGTCTGCGCATCACGGGCGCGCACCCAACTGAAGATGCCAGGTGACGTAGGCTCATCGTATCCATTAGGTAAGCGCTCGTTTACAATCTCATGAATAAATACAATACAACGAAGGTGTACATCACCACATAAATAGTCATGAGAATGATTACAAACCGTTACGACAGGCAGTGTCAATGTGACACAACACCTTTATTTTATTTGAATTATTCATGATAGAGTGACGCAAGCACTACGCTGAGCATACCTCATCAGCCATCATAAGCCAACGACAGTGACGGAAGGGTAACTTGCAGGAAACTCGAGTGTAATCTCCAAATCTATCCAACATATTGGCGAGAATATAGCATAATCTCTTGTTCTGTGTAGTATTCTTACAATATATTTTAATAATTGTTGGTCTTATATTCACTGATTTCACATTTGAATATGCATTGTAAAATGCCATTTTACGGCAGGAGTTCTGTCTCATTTCAATTATTAATAATTCAAGCCACTCTTGTTTTAGATTATTATTATGACATACGAATGTGTGTGTGTGTGTGTGTGTGTGTGTGTGTGGTGTGTAATGTAGTATAATGTGTAAAGTGTAGTGTGCGTGTTCTAATATAAATAACTTTGTGATATATGTTTGTGTGTGTGTAATGTAATATAATGTGTAAAGTGTAGTGTGTGTGTTGTAATATAAATAACTTTGTAATATATATATATATATATATATATATTCACTTCGAAAAACACTGCAAAACAATGCACTATCTCAGATTCATAAGGCTTAATGGTGTTATCAGAAGGGGCTCTTTAACAAATAATGCATAGAGGTTAAATTATAAAAAGATGCTTTAGAAATATGCTACAGTATAAGTGTACATGAAAATACTGTTTGGAGAAATGTGTTATTATCCTTACACAATTTCTATTGTGATTGTGAAAACGGTCATGACTTTCAGGGCTTAATTAGTTATAGTTAACTGTCTAAATATGCCCATTTAAAATGTAGTTGTATAGCCTATATTCTGAAAAGACATTGTTCAACATGTATTTTCACATTAAAAACTGCTTTTTCCAAGCTTAATCTAATTAGGTTCTGTGTGTTTGAGCAAGAGCACCAAACCAGTAGGTGGTGCTAATGTCCAATATTTTACGTGTTAACACGCAATTTACGTGTTAACACGTCATTTACGCGTTAACACGTAATGACGTGTTAACACGTAAATCGCGCGTTAACACGTAAATCGCGCGTTAACGCGTAATTACGTGTTTAAACGACAGTTTCACACGTTTTGGCCCCTATGGCCTTCCATATGCCTTCGTCATGTAAATGCGTATTCCCTGGATGCAATCACTTAGAAAACAGATCGGTGTCCTTATTTAAATTTCCGAAAAATGATAATATCAAGAAGAGGTGGATTTATCTTGTGAAGAGCTAACGTTACCTTGGTGGAGAGCTGATGATCACCACCACCACACCCGCCTCTGTAGAGATCAGGATAGTTTACTTTCGTTGGAGACAACTGGAATTCACTGATAATCCGCTGTTACTGGTGAATGGGGCCGAACCGACTATCTCCCGCTGTCCGCTTCGGCCTTCATCCTCCCGTCGCGCCGACATGCACGAGCTGTGCGCGAGTCATATTTCCCGCGAGTGGGCGTGGTTTCAGCGCAGCCAGCGGACACGCCCCCAGCGTTTGAGAGCTGAGACTACTGGTCATTTTTTCGAGATTTTGATAGCTTATTTTATTTACTTGGCGGCTTTTTTAATCATTGAAATTGGGCTGGGTGGCTAATAACACATTTTTCGGTGGTATGACAAACTCAGAACACATACTTAATTTTGACTTTACAGGGACTTTAAATTTTTTTGAGTATAAAATCAACAGTTTTCTCCAAAGGCAAATCTTCGCACAGCTGCCCTTTGTGCAGATATTACAAACGCTGAGGAAACCCGTTCTAGGTAGGGCTGTTGAGTTACTGATGTTATGAGGTGTGTGTGTATATATATATATATATATATATATATATATATATATACATACATATATATATATATATATATATATATCATGGGTTTGCATACATAATATGAGATTTTTTACACAGGAAAAAATAACCTAGTACAAGGTTGAATAGTTTAATATATTTTTTCTTAAATAATTCATTATAATACATTTAAAAATGCATTTAAAAAAATATATATTTATAGGCCTAGGCCTGAGGGATGAAACGAGAGTTAAATTCAACAAGAAAAAGAGGAAAACATAAAGCAGTTAGCCACTTTTGCTTGTGGATAAAAATGTTTGGATATAAAATAAAGAAATTAACAACATTCAAGAGATGACCATTTTGGGATTTCGTAATAAAAATAAATAATATTGTAAGGATAAAACGGTGGGTCACATTAGTAGGGTTAAATATAAGAACTTTAATCAACCCTAAATGTATTCACAAAATAAATGGGCAGCAGTTTCTTCAAAATGAGCAAGTTTAATCAATATCAATATTTACAGATAGATGAATTAAACGTGTCGTTCAAATCTTTTAAGTTGTTGCGCGTGTGATAATGCGTCGTAGGCATAGACTGTAAAAAATATGGACAAAGCGTCTGTGACGTCACCCATAGACTTTCTGAAGAACGGGTTTGAAGCCGTTTATGGGGGGTATGGGCGGCGCCATCTTGGAAAATCTTGGGAAATCCTAACCCCGCCCACCTTCTAACGCAGCGTGCGTCACTCAGCTCGCTCTGCTACTTCGGTTATCTCTGTGTATATTTTAGGCAACGAAATATGTAATAAAACACCATACGAACTCTTTTCGTTTTCATTTAAAGAAATCTTAAACATTATAGCCACACAAATGTGGTTCAGGCAACGCATATTGATTATATTCAACTGCACATAACGTTTGCCTATTTATGAAAAAACAAAATATAAAACACAAACCTGCCTCTTTTCATTTTAAATATATTACACATTTTATGGTCCAGGCAATTTGTGCATTTGTACTAAACAACAGATTTTGCAGTAAACAACATTACAGATCATCTTCGTTGTATTATAATTTAAAATGACAAAACTCAACCCAGTCTCTTTTTGTTAAATTTCAGTTTTATCAATATTAGCCATTATAAAAGTATACGTAAAAGGTATAAGAAGCTATACAAAAAAAAGCAAACAATTCAGTCAAACATACAAAGTCAGCGCTCTATAGTCTATACATCGGTAAAGTTATAATAGCTTATAAAGTTATGAAACTTCCCCTCAGCCAAAACGATTGCCCAGGGAAAAAAATTTAGATTCACGAGACCAAAAATCGCCCATTAGATATACACAAGACGATATAGATATACACAATATCTCGTGTTTAACCACTAAAGAGACGCCAGAGTCCGCGGCATTGGCGGCAAACCTCATAACGTCAAGCCGATGAAAGACTGCTCCAGGCGGGGTACATGAACGCCGAGCGCCCGGTCATCGCTGGATCAACTGGATAAAATTTTCATAAATCTTTAAATAAACCACAGATTTGAGCTTTAAACAACTACATTCTCGCCTGAAAAACTCTTAAAACTACATTTCATGATACGTAAACAGTAGTATTATATGTCAACTGTATTAAAAAATGGCGCTTCTTGTTGTCATTCTCCGTGGCGCTGCCTTGTCAGCTGTCAATCAAGCTGTCACTCAAAGTTAACCACGCCCTTATTGTCATATATTTTATATCTAAATACGATCTAAACTAACAAGTTAGAAAAAAATTCACCCCCCTCACAGTTGTCAGGCACTCGGAAGCTATCGAAAAATACAATAAAAGTCCATGGGACCAACTTGTAAAAACATGAATTTATACTGTGAAAACGGACATTTTTACATGGGGGCTATGGACATTTGCTCCCTTTTGGGACCTCCCTCTAGCGGATTTTCGATGTATTGCAGTTTTTCGCACTTCCGGGTAGGCTTCATTTTTCAGATCAGAATGTTGCCGCTTGGTCGTAGGTCACATGATAACGTCAACATGGCAGATGTCCGGTTCGCATTCATACTCAACGAGATTTGGCTATAAAGTACCTACTCTTTTAGCGCTTGTTAAGTAAGTACTCATTGAAAATAAGTACCTACTCATTGAGTACGCAGTTTCGGACGCAGCCGATGATTCTAGCATGTTTTTATTTCCGATGTTCATCGCTGCATGGTGAGTAGGCTACACACTACAGACAAGCTACTCTTTTTTTTTGTTCTAATTTATTTACATTTTATTTTACCATTTTTAATTCTGAAGTGGTGTTTAGTGTGATGTTAAAATGAAGTGGTGTAAAAATGAGATCGTGTAACTTTACTCATAATATCACACAAAAAAATAGGGCAGCGTAGGTCTAAGTGTGTTGTGTGTGTATGTTGTATGCTGTGGGTGTGGTAGACTTGTAGTCAAGACCGCCTAAACCGAGACCAAGACACTACCAAGACCATAGGGTATCGAGACCAAGACAAGACCAAGACCAAGACCAAGACAGACCAAGTCAAGATCAAGACCAAATCGAGACCAAGACCGAGACCAAGTCGAGACCGGAGGGAAAAAAATAGACTAGTGTTGAAGCTAAGCAATAACTTGTATGAATTCAAGAACAGCAGCATACTAGGGTTCAGCCGTAGTTTACATTCAATACATATTAGATGGTATTACTTAAACTACACAGGCAGAACAATACAGAGACAGACCATGTCATGTGTGTGACTGTGAGCTCACTGTAAATGTTTTTGCAGGGTGAGATCAACTATGTGTAGCAATTGCATGACGGCTGTTACTGCACTATTGGAGGATTGAGACTCCCTTAACTTTTGTGTACTGTTGAGGACTGACATGACTGGTACTGACTGGTTCATCTGACAAAACATCAAACACCTCCAACACCATCTTGCTCCTCCAACAACTGTCTAAAGAATGAGAAATATGTAACCAATTGAAATTATACTTAATGTGTAGATGAAATCGTAACATCAAATTAAAGATACGCAATTATAAACTTGGATTAGGCCTAATGTTTAGTCAACACAACGGAGATATGCAGATGATATTTAAAAGACCATTTATTTAGTCTAACACCATCTTAAATACAATACTGTAATCAAACAACACACACACACACAGAGAGATATCAAAGACACAAATTCATCTAAGCAAATGCCTGCCTATCTCTGCCGATTTCGGAGTCTCCAAATTAATCCATTCTGCAACTTTTAAATACATAAAATGTTTAAAAACGAAATTATAGGCTTAAGTGCAGGATCCGAAAGTTGGTCGTTTTATCGCTATTGTTACGCACACACACACACACCGTTGGCGGTGCGCTGACTGCGCTCAAAGTCATCTGTCAGTTGTGCAGTTACCCAAAATCTCCTGAATGAAGTTAAACCCCATCATGTCACTGATATGTGTTTTTTAAATCAAGTGATCAAAGTGCTCGTTGCCGCTGCGATCAGTGGCGCGGATAAAGTGTTTTCTCGTGTGGCTCGCGCCTCGCGCACACGCCGCACTGTCTTCACTCGGACGCGCGCTTCAATCCGTTCCATTGCGGATAATAATGTTGCATTATCGAACGTTGTGTCGTCGTGGATATTGTAGTAGCCTATTGTATTGCTAAATCCCCCGACCACTATGTTGGTCTGAGACAGCGAGACCTAGACAAGACCGAGAGGTCCGAGACCAAGACAAGACCAAGACCAAAGACCGTCAAGGCCGTGACAAGACCGAGACCACGTAAAAGTGGTCTCGAGACATACATCACTACTGACCGTACACGCGCTCAGTCAATGGACGATCTGACAGGATTAACGTTAACGCTACCTCCGTGGCCTGACTTCTACACCTACCCGATAGAGAAACCGAGGGTAAAGAGAAACTGAGGGGTATATATATATATTTATTTATTTATTTATTTATTTATTTAGATGCCTATAACTATGTGCTGAATGGTCATGTAAATACTTGTGTGGTACGATCCGCAGTTCTGCCTAGCGTTGTGAAACAGAGACGGATACAATTGCAAGTAAAAGGTTTCTTTATTGTAGATGGTCAGAGCAGAGGCACACAGGTCGGGGAAACAAACACTCAGATGGTGAGGTGACGCAGGGACTTTATGAAGGTAAATCAGTAGCAAAACTCGAGAGCACGTAGATGTGAATTTGAGAACTTGTACAATAAATATTGGTACTTGTACATGAACATTTACACTCACAGCTCCAATGTGAAAACCTGTAAAATGAAAATCTGAAGTTGAATGTTGAAATTTGCACTTGCATGCAATAGTCACAAACCTGTATTCTGAATCGGAAGCTGCAGACAAGTAGACACAAATGTGTAAAATGCCATTCACAGCTAATACAACGACAGACACAAACTTGTAATATATATTTTGCGTTTAATCTTACGTTCACATTCGCGGTACTACCTCAAATAGGCACTTGCAACTTCTCAAATCTGTCACTGCAATTTCAAATTTCGCGCCTTGACTTTTGCTACTCTTTTCGCGATATATCAGGTGCAAAACTAACTTGTGCACTTGAAACTCAGAGGCGGTGAGAGAGAAAGGGGGGCGGGAGGAGGGGGGGTCAAAGGAGCCGTTTTATTGGTTGGCAGCTAGCCAATGAAATGGGACTTCGATGATGTCAGGAAACCCGCGTGCTCTGAAACGCTAACATGGCTTAATGCAATGCATTAGACTGATATTAAAAAAAAAAAACTATATTATCAAACTCAGTAAACAATGCTAATAATGCATGCATACTACAGAAAAGCAGATGAGGACAGAATATGAACGCAACGCGTTTAATTGAGACAGTGGTATTAAAAGACCAAACTCAGGAAACACCATACAAATAAAGCATACAGAAAAGCAATTGAGCACAGAATATGATCGCAACGCATTTAATTGTACGTTTTCCTCCCATAGAAAACCAAGAAAACGCTTAATGAGGCTTAATAGACCAACAGTTATAAAAAAAAAAAAAAACAATAACAAAAAACACATAATTCGTTACATTATTAATAAAACACAGGCAGCAAGTTTATTTGCACTGAACACACATTTACTTTCTTTCGTCATATTCTGTGCTCATCTGCTATTCTGTAGTATGCATTATTAGCATTGTGTTTACTGAGTTTGATAATATCGTTTATTTCTTTTAATATCAGTCTAATGCATTAAGCCATGTTAGCGTTTCATTGCCATAGACAGTATTTCAGTGCACGCGGGTTTCGTGACATCATCGAAGTCCCATTTCATTGGCTAGCTGCCAACCAATAAAACGGCTCCTTTGTCCACGAAGACAGGAAATCCACACGAGGAGACGAGAGCAAAACACAGGAACAGGACACGACACCGGGGAAGCCACAACGATCTGACAACATGAGATGATGATTACTGCACATATAAAGGGAACGGAGATTGAATACAGCTGGCGCAGACCATCAACACAGATTGGGTAACCACACCCACACAGACACACACACAAACACACCAGAATGAGACAGCGGATTCATGAACCGTGACACCTAGCCAGCGCCAAGAAGACGACAATGTAATGAGTGATATGAATATTTTCTAGAAATAAAAATTCCAGATACAGCATACTCATTTTTCATCGATTCTTGCACCCAACAACACAACAAGATGACATTTAATAATAAAAATAATAATTTAAGCTCCTTATTATGTAGCCGAATCTGTGCTGGTTTGTATTGGCCGCCTCCAGTTTTCTGTTTGTTTTGTCTCCAGCTAGCGCCGTGACGTAACTGTGACGTCCGCGCAAAAGGGGTCTATAAGCCATAGATATAAACACTAGATGTCGCCTTGTATACGGCAGTTCATTGGAACGAATGCGTCAATAGAGCCGCCATCTTGGAACAGGGGAGCCCCTCCTCTTTAATGCATCAGCGTCAATGTAGGCAAAGGTCTAACGGAAATAAAATCACCATAAATCGTCATGAATGCGATTTTCTAGTTTTTATGGTTCGTTCCAACGGTCAGTCATGTATTTATCATTGAGTCCAGAGGAAATTTAAGGTTTTGATATTAAGATAATTACTTCTTTTTCAAAATATAATGCATAGTGCTAGTAGGCCTACGTTTATTAGTCACATTCTTCCACTTGAGTAAACTTAGAATAAACTATTGCTATATAATACATATATAAATGAGCAAAACTTGGCCACTAAATATTTAATATTCAATTATTTTAATGATCACAATAAAATGTTTAATTTTATTAAATTGAACAAGCGCAACATTCAGCATTCAATCAAATATTCTAAAAGATGTTTTATTAAGAATAATGTTATTTCAACATAATATCTCGTTATTTCGACATAATATGTGTGCGTGCAACAAGCAAGAAGTGCATTTGTAAATCCGGTGACGCGTGCATTGATTTTTATTAATAAACTTCTGACAGTGTCGACTCGGCTGCAGAGATGAAGTTGACGATCGCCATCTCCGTAGTGAACGCGCCTAGAGAGAGAAATGCACATAATGGATTACATAATCAGAGAGTAGCCTAGCTTTTTTCTTTCGTTTTAAATTATTTCGTTTAAAGACTATTTAAGCTTTGTGTATTTGATGTATTTCTCTTGTCTGTGTGAGGCATAGGCTGAGTTTCGTTAAGTTAGGATGAGATGCGCTCCAGTTAACGTGCAATAAGTAGCCTAAGTGACCGCGCGGACGCCTCCATGATTATATCAACAAGCAATTTGTTGATGAATAAAATTTATTAAAATTAAGATACAATTTATACAAAACGAAATTCACTTTAAAGAAAGGATTTAAACAGTTGACATTTTCACAAATTTCAGTGTCCTTCCACACCTCCATCCCCAGTTTGCAAGGAAAAGAAACAAGCCCTTGAGCCCACTGTCCTTGTGCAAAACGCACACATACATAAGATTTGCGGAATTCTATGTATAATAATCATGGATGTAGGCTACTGTTTGAAGATTGACAGGGAGAGGACCAGCATACTATTAGGACTGTACTTACAGGTTTTTTTTTTTTTTTTTTTTTCATTAAAAGGTTTGAGTACAATCGGTAAAAAATCAAAAGTTAGGAACAACACCGCACATCACAGCCAAAAGTGGGTATTGAGGATCAACTCCTGCATATTGTACATTTTAAACACAAGAGTTATTTCAAATAATATCTAAAGAATATTCACAGTTCATTAGCTGTGCGAGAATCACAGTTCATTTTCTTCCTCCAAGCAGAGAAATGTCCACTGAACTTATAAAAAACAACTTGACTACTACCATCCACAGAGTAAATCTAATCCCATGCTGTCTGGTTTAGATTTCGTTCGTGTGAACATCCATACGCAGCACAAAAGTCCGGTATCATCCATAAAATTGAAGTATAGGCGGAGATAGCAGCTTTACCTAGCTACTTCCTATGGCAAGACCCCTGTTCAAAGATGGCGGCGGTTTTGACGCATGTTTAGAACCCCAAGGCGACATCTAGTGTTTATATCTATGTCTATAAGCTATATGAGATGTCCAAAATTATTCTAGAGAATGCAGAATTTTTTATTTTCCTTCAGAAAAAATTCTATTTTTTTGCAAAAATTGCTTAATAATATGTTGAATTTGTTGACATTACCAGTCTGTTAAACTCATTTTCCCTTACTACTATTTTTTTATTAGTTGTTTTAATATTTTTTTAATGAATGGGAACCGGAACCGGAACTGGAATCGTTTGGTGGAACCGGAAAATTTCTTACGATTCCCAACTCTAGTCGCAACTCTGTCGTCATTATGTTAAGCCCGCCCCGCCTACTCTATACACGATGTGATTGGCCTGACCCAATTTAGGTTTTTACAGCTCCGAAAGTCAACAGAGAGTTGCTAGACTACCCTGGCTGCAAAATAAATTTTGCTGCCGCTAGGGTGTGTCTAGATTTCTAGGCTAGTAAATCAATCTATCTATCTATCTATCTATCTATCTATCTATCTATCTATCTATCTATGACATGTTGTACCTCAGATCTGTTGATGTGTGTTTTCCTTTAAATGTTATTGGCCGCACCATAGACGCGTCACTCCTCATGGACACACAGCTGGACTCCGGTGGGTTTGATTTCTGTCTGTAACTTTGCCTTCAATAGAAAACAGACAAGAGTTCATTTTGGGATTTTTTTATTATTTTTTTTTACATCCAGATGCCGAAAAGCTTCAGAAAATGTTGAAGAGAGATTACAGTGTACAAGGATCATTTCACCTGTTTATTGACATAGATGTGTGCTCTTTTAATAGGAAAGTGTATAAAGACCCTGTGTGAGACGAGACCCTCAGGGTACCAACTATATCTAGAGGCGAAAAGTAACTAATTACAAATACAGTTACTTAACCAAGCTCAGCGCTTTTTAAAGTTCTCAGTCTGTCCGTCAAACATCAGGACTGAAGCTCTGGATCAGCTGTGAGAGGAGACCTGATCCTGTGCTCGACTCCTGCTATTGCAGCGCTTTATTATAGTCTGAGTTTTGATAATAAGTGGATATTGCCAAATTATGCCATACACATAATCTTTCACCCTTAAATGACTTTAATAGAATCGAGACAAGAATCAACTTAAGATTTAACATGAAAATAAATCCCACATGAGAAGGTTGTCTATTAAGACAGTGTGTTGAAGAGTGATGAGACTGTCCAAGGATAATGTCATATATCATCTAGCTGTCTACTGTATCTGTGTGTCTTTGGACAGTGTTTAAAGACCCTGAGTGTCTCCAACTACTGTATATCCCGGACCAGAATATGATAGAGACAACAGATCACTATACCAACCCTGGCAAACACACACAACACCCTGTTATGTGCAGAAAATGAGTCTTCTATAACATTAAGATCATATGAAGATTGAAGTACCTGAATCCTGGAGAAGAATCTCCATGTCTGAATGTGTGTGTGTCGTCCATGATTCATTCAGTCTTCATGAAGCTGCTCGAGTAAGAGATCAGAAACACTCATTCACACACACTCAAATACAATACATTTCATTTGACATTTTATTCAGTGTGTTTATGGAGACAAAACTAATCTGATTTCTGATTTCTAATCAATAATTATCAACATTTAATGTGATATTCAATCATGTAAATGAATGTTCAGAACTGGTATAATCTGAATCAGCAGATTCTCTTCTCCAGTCAGATCTGTCACGTTTGCACCAGTATTTCATCTGTGTGTTTAAAACAGAAATATCTCGGCTGAACAGACTGGGAAGTTTGTAACACTAGAGTTTAATGTTCTTCCACTGAAGCCTCAAATATTGTAAAAAATTTAAATGAATATAATTAAATGAATAAATAAGAAATGGGGTGAGTTTCTTAAAGTATATATTTCAGTGAATTTGATTAACAAAATAAAGACATGTCAAAAATTTAAATTGATGTCCCTGATTTTCAATAACTATTATTTCGACCCACAGCGTCTGATGTTCCTGTGAGTGAAGGAGGTTTAACAACAGCACTCTTTATACTTCACAATGTCAAGCTCACATTTATTTATTCAGAAATTATAGAAAATATAACAAAATATGAGACATAAACATTTTCAACGGTAAAGTAAAAATGTACAACCTCCCTCATCTACCGTACTTATAATTTTTTAGTAATACAAATATGTAAATTATACGTCATTTGTCAGTTGCCTTATTTTTAAGTTGTGGCTTGTAGAAAGTTGTGATGATTCCCCAATCGGTACTGATAATTAATGTCATTTTTTACATTTTTACCTTTATGTCCAACCCCACCCAAAACATCAATAAGATTAAGAAATGAATGTTTCTTTAAGTTCTTGATGTTTATGTTTTTAAATACTTCAAGAAAGTATTTCCTGGTTTGTGAAGTTAATGAGGAAGTAAATCAGCTCACCTGACTAATGTTCACTCACCTGGATTACACTGTTGGGTTACTGGTTCCCGACATGTTCATGGTTTCTCATCAAATGTTTCCCCACAACGTCAATTCCTGTAGAGGAAACTAGAAACATTAGGCTACTATTAAACACTCTGATGCTTGGTTTTTCTGAGGTAAAGAATCGTATCCCGTCCTGGTGTAAAATGGCACACAGAAAAACTCTGAAAATACTTTCACTTCTGGAGGCAAAAGTTGCCAAACCAGTTTATAGAGAGAGAGAGAGAGAGAGAGAGAGAGAGAGAGAGAGAGAGAGAGAGAGAGAGAGAGAGAGAGAGAGAGAGAGACAGAGAGAGAGAGAAAGAGAGAGATAGAGACAGAGAGAGAGACAGAGAGAGAGAGAAAGAGAGAGAGAGACAGAGAGAGAGAGAGAGAGAGAGAGAGTAATCATTTGAGGGCTTGATGAGATCTCATGAATATTAATTATGCACAAATAAGACTATTTTGAATCCAGAGATTATATTATTTACTCATTTCAAGTAAAATGTTAATATTATGATCAGTAATACTGTAGTCCAGCATCTGATCTCTAAAGAGCTTCATGGGTAAAGATGGCGCTAGATTACTGTTAAACAGCCTTCAGGTCTGAGATCAGAACTGTGCGAAATACACACATGCTTTCATTTAGATTTGGCACAGCAGGTTTTAGCTCATATCGGTCTCAGATGGTGATGGATTCATCATCTAGTGTCAAAGCTGCTCAGATCCTGGAGAAAATTTTAGCGGAGCCCTTTTCTGCTCTTCTTTACTGGAAAGATCTGCAGATGGACAACACACACATTTGTGTAGAAGTCTTTTTTAATTGCTGGATATAGTTTTCATGCTAGCTCAAGAAAATAGTTTATCTAAAATATCTAATATCAATCACATGAGATTATAGTAATGTGAGAATATGTGTGTAAAGTGTGTAATATCTGCTCTTTTCTCATGTGAAACTGTGAGGTGTTCTGAACACGACATAGAGACAGTGCAGTCGAGCGATAGTGTCCCCCTGAACCATGTCATCCAGGCATGTCAGTTCCAAGCCCTTGATGCATTTTTATATTGTTATAAATAAAATGGGGTTCGTGTGTGTCCCTTATCTTTAAAAAAAGTAATTGTGTGCACATCCCACCTTCTGGCAGGTGCAGGACAAAAGGAACTAATAAAGTGAAAAAAATGTGATGTCCGCAACACTGCTCTTTGCTCCCATATTTAATAAAAAATGCAACGTTTCGACCATGCTGGGTCTTCTTCAGGCAAAACATCCCTTATCTTGTCTCAACCCTCAAAGGTGGCAACCCTTCCTTCTCCTGACTCGGGTAAACTCCGCCTCTGTTTTATAAATTGCTGGTGCAGGTGATTGTAAATGCTAATAAAAATGTATTAACGATGTACCTCAGATCAGCTGATTTCACTTGTTTGTCCAGAACGGTCACTCTTCATGGACACACAGCTGGACTCTGAGTTTCATCTCTGACTGCTGAATCGACTTATAATAGAATGCAGTGAATCATTCATATAGAAGTTTTAATGTGGAGTTGACAATAGATTAAAGACAGCATATGAGAATGTATATTCTGCAACTCTAAATGAAAATGAAAACATGATTAAACATTTTATTGCTGAAAGGTGTCCTATGAATTCAAATTTAAAAAATAGATTTTCATTTTACATTTAAAAGTGGCGATGTATCATTGCTTTTTAATACAAAATAAATAAAATGCAATAGATGATTTAATTAAGTGTGCTTGCTGAAAGCAGCACACTTATTGTTCTTCTTAAGTTTTCTTCTTCTTATTATTATTATTCCCGGGAGATACATTTTGGCCAGCTCCTGCGCCTAGGCCCTTTGAGACAGAGACACCATTTGTACTGTAAGTTGCTCGCGAAGATGACATCACGAGTCCATGTCGTTTGTCCGCAATATTGGATTGAACAGAAAGCTAAACTAAAGTTTCACAGGTCACAAATTTGGTCTGAACTTCACGAAACTGGACGTACATGATCCTTGGACCAAGCCTCACAAAAGTTACTAGAAAGATTTTTGATTTTCGGAAGCGTTTGCCCGTCACAGCCAAACGAAATCAGCGGCGTAGTCGCCAAACAGGAAGTCGTCCATATCTCAGGAACTCTGTCACGTATCGAAACCAAACTTTGTACATGAACTCGGGACTCCAATGTGAGGATGCTCAAGATCTTATTTTTTTTTATTTTTTATTTTTTCAGGCTAATTGACAAACCCATTTACCTATGTCTATGCAAAAGAGTTTCACCTCACACTTTTAATGTTAATGCATTTAGACAGTAGGTGGCACTGTTGTATTACATTTCACAGAGCTGCCAAGTCAGTGTATAGACTGCATTCATTTTTACTAGGTTTGTCAACAACCAAGCCACATAAACAATGCCATTGGCACTAGTCTACATTGCAGACATGTCTCTTAATGCACATAACTTTTCACCTTTTTGCACAATCTTGAAAAAATTACTATTGTTGAAATTCTCAGATCAAGCAAACTTCAACGCACCCTTATCCACTACCTGCTAACGTTAGTGAACTGCACCCGAGCAAGCACACTTCACAGTTCCTCCGGAAATGCATTTTTCTAGTTTAAGATTGATATGTTAATTCCATGAATGTTTGAAATAGAATGTTTACCTGTATGTGATTTGCATAATCCAATAAGGAAATACACAGAAGAACATGACTTTCTCCATTGTGTCTGTCGTTCGTAAAGGTGTCGATCAAACTAAGGTTTCAGCTCAATGCAGAGACACTTAACCAACCACATAAACCACACAGATTATAAAGCATTGAATAATAGTCATATATCAGTTCAGATGTTGCATACTGAACTTCTCATGACTTTGTAAGAGCCGCCCAATCCATCCAACGACAGTTTCCGATAAGCCAGTGAAGGTTTCTGCGCGTTACCTTTCAGCGTAGCAAATTCATTTAATTACTTCTTTATTTCATCTGACTCCAAAAATGAAAAAGGTTTAACTGATGTTTGTTAATCATTAAATTTAGCTGAACGTTTCATTATTCTATTTAACTCATTATTGAAATTACCCCCGTTCATCCGGATTATAACACTTGAGTCTCGCACCGGCCGGGTATACGATCTCATAACCACAAACTCGTCAGTCTTAAGGCGGACATACACTGTGCGATTTTCGTCCGATTTTGAGCCGAATTCTGACTCGTGCGACTCTTTTTCGGGTCGGGCCGATTTTTAGCTTTGTCGTGCGTCGTTTGTTGTACAGGGGGAAACGAGAGGCGATTAACCTCTCCCGACCGGCAATCGGATGGTCGGATAAATTTCTGGCATGTCAGAAACTTTGGTCACTCCTCGTGACTATATCGCACAGTTGAGGCAGAGCTACGAACCGATCGCCCCAAAACTCAGTGGTTTTCCCTCACTGCGCCTGCGCCAAAACAGAAGTTTAACCATTTCATCTGTAGCAGAAAAAAACCCCTAAAAAAACCCGAAAAGAGGGAGATCTTTATTTTCTGTAGTTCAAACTAGCTACAAATTACTGTTGCTTACGTCCAGTTCGTGCTGCAAAATGGATTTACCATTACCCACGTCTTCCAACACCTGCGATGTAGTTACACCACCTTTTTTATTAATTTGTTAAACAATGTTTTTAAAATAAAGCTGCTTTTAATTTTCATTTATGACTAAATATTGCAGTGTTCGGACATAGCCTAGACTGTTAATAATTAATTATTTGCCTATAATTCAGTGTAATCGACTTAAATGTTTTAGACAATTTTCAATGAGGATAAGCTTCTAATATTTTATTATCCTCACAGCGCGTTGATTATGTGGTGATGAAATTATTGCGAGGCAAATTAATTATAATAGCCTATCAATTTAATTTATAGGCATTCCCTAATAATATTAATAATAATAAAATAATAATAATAATAATAATTTAATATATAAATTGGAAATGCTAAATCTTGATATTGATAGCTGATGCTTGTTTTGACAATATACATGATATTGTCTATAAGCGCAACCCGGCACGGGGGTTTCACACGTATAGTGTGAGCAGTGAAGACGCAGCTCGACGTACGGACCGTATAGTGTGAGCACAGAAATCCTGAGCTTTGGCTTTCCATCGCATGCGATCTACTCGTTCAGTGTGAGTAGGTAACCTTGCTGAAATCGCACAGACATCGCACAGTGTATGCCCGCCTTTAGTCATTAGACAGAGGCGATTGACTACTAGGCTACTTTTTAGATAACCGCACCATGCTTGTTAATTTCTAAAAGTTTATTATGTAGTCCCCATAGATCTGAATACACGTAATTAAGGTAAGATTAGCCTATATCTAACCAGAGGTCACAACCATTACAATAGAAATAAGCTGGGCCTGTTTCCCCAAAACGTTCTTATCGCTAAGTAGTTCTTAACCTATTCCTTAACCTCTCTCTTAACGTTATGGCACAATTCCTGACACGTTCGTATGCTAAGTATATCTTTTGTAAGTCACACTTTCGTAAGGTTGGTCTGGACCACTCTTAGCTTTACCTTATCACTGTTGCAGGTCTATATGAATATAATTCTGAAGTTTTAATACACCCAGACAGTATTAAATTAGGCTAATTCAAGTGTTTTCATGCAAAGAATAAAATTGTCATTACACTGATTGTTGTTAGATTTTTAATTATATTATTATACAATATTATTAATTTAATTAAAGAGCGCTTTTAAAGGCCAGTGAAAGCATATATAGGCTACTGTCAGTTAAGTCCTATTCGGACGCTAATATTGTTTCTCATGGGCTTGTCCGGTATTTGAAACATTTACAGGGGTAAGTCAGTGATTTTAGTGCCGTCCGAATCCATAATATCAGTGTTTTTCTCACCCAACCCACGTAAAAATCCCTGGCCAAATTAGTACCTACTGTTTTTTGACAAACAGGTCGCGTGGTAATTTAATTGCCGTCTGAATCCACATCTCTGAGTTTACAAGAAGAGATTCAAAATCCACTGTTTAAACCTTTTTTGATCACTCCCGAGCACCGAGATGTAGGCCTACACTTTTATTACTGAAATGCTGGAAAGTATTTCCAAGAACAATATTTCATCGCAGCTCCACCTCAGCGAACAAAAATGGGAAAGAGAAGAAAGCACGTACAAATTTGAAATGGTTATTATGGCAGCAATGTTACAATTTTAAAATATGTAGGCTAGGCTATTATAGGCTATTATAGTTTGGATTATTTTTTATAATATCCCATGAGTCCTAATAAATGCAATTTCAACTATTTCTGAAGTGCTTCATTTATAAAGATCACCGCTTTCTCACATAAACAGCCCCTGCACGAGAGAATAATTGATTCTCAAGCCATCGATATCAAACAATTCAGCTCCATCGCCACGGACAGCGCCGGGTAACGCTGCACGTAAGAAGGTATATCTTAAGCAGCTTCCTAAGGTATGGTTCGGGGAACACATAAAGAACTTTGGTAAGATATATCTTTCGAGTCTTCTTAGCGCTAAGAGTAAGCGTTATCGGGGAACCGGGCCCTGACCAATTTAACTTCTTCTAATGGTAACTTATATAGCTAATCATGCCGTGGTTTCCCACTTACACTTAGTAATAATAACGCTATACAATAATCAGAGGTTGAGGCTCACTCTATTTAGATTGGTCTAACACGTTGTTGCTCTAAACGGAAAACCCATTATTAGCCTCTGATATAATGCCGATGTGTTACCCTGGATTTCCACCAACTGCGTGTCGGCTCCGTGCTCCACCGTCCTTAAATACACTCCAGGTCCGGGTTTGTTGCGAATTCACGTATGATCGCGCGATATAACAGGATGTAGTTTCCATAAACTGAACCACAAAAACAGCAACAGTTTAAATGATTTGGTGATTTTGTACTTCCAGAATCAGCATCTCCTCATATGGTGTCAACAGGGTGAACTGGCGTCTGAAAACATCTAACCTGTTGACTTCAGCCGCTGGTGGAAATGACTATTTAGTCGGATCTCTAAAACTTCAATCAGTGTGCTCCTTTGCTCCACCTGGATTTCAGTCCGTTTACTAACCTGGGCTGCGTTTCCCGAAACCTTCTTAACGCTTCGTCGTTCTTAAGTTATAGCCTACCTTAAGCTGTACCTTATCGTTAATACGTGTTTACTGAAGTACACCTTCTGTGAGTCATACGTTCGTAAGGTTGGTCTGGACCACTCTTATCTTATCACTGTTGACCATCTATAGGAATATAATTCTGAAGTTAATACACCCAGTGCAACAGGCTAATTCAAGTGTTTTCATGCTAAGAATAACATTGTCATTACACTGATTGTTGTTTGCTTTTTAAATATATTATCCAAATGTACATCAGCTGGCAAACAAGAAGACATTCAAAATTCACAGTTTAGAAATCCTTTTGAAATCCTTTTTGATCACTGCCGCGCACCGTACGTACAATGTACACTTTTATTACTGAATGCTGGAAAGTATTTACAAGAACAATATTTCATCACAGCTCCACCTCAGAGAACAAAAATGGGAAAGAGAAGAAAGCAAGGTCGTTATTGTGGCAGCAATATATGATACAATTTTAAAATATGTAGGCTAGGCTTATTACTAGGCTAATACTCAGAGCGAGACAGAAACCTCTTTCAAATGGAAACATGCTAACAATGGGAATTTGCATTTATCACGGTCTCCAGAGTTTAGACCTCTTGAGGACAGGGTGGCGTTTGCCTGGAAGACCCATCCTCTGATAGCAAGATATCTCTAAACTATTAAAAACTTCATTACCTTTTGGTTTTACTTCTTTGAGGATGAGTCTCAGTCACTGTAAAAATGTTGGCTAGTAGAAGCTGATTTTGCCGGTTGATTACAGACCCACTACAGAGCGTCCAGTGAGAGACTTTTACCAGATATGATCAGGTATTGGGGAATAACCCATTATTGTCACCATAACTCAGTACACTGAATAAATTTGACTTTGCAAGTGTGTGTGGTTTTCTATAAATAAAGATATAAGAAAAATAGATAAGTACAAATAACAATAACAAATAACAGTAGTCACAATAAACATAGTAACAGTAATCTCCACAATGAATATTAAATTACAATGATTAATACAGTACAATAGGAACAAATTTGCCATTATATGGAAAACTGCACTAGTGCGCATGCGCCCAAAGAGTGCTTTAGCTCTAGAAGTGAGCGATATATATATATTAAATAGACCATATAATGACTAAAAGGCACATAGATTATGTCTTCTAAATATAACAATGAAATACGTGAGGAAAGTGTAAATATACACACAGACATCTTTACGGGTTAGTTCGTATTGTCACTCGCATACATTAACTTTTACACATGCTTTTCTAGACACTAAAAAAGACGCTTTACAGTGAGACATTTCAAATGATACCAAACATATGAACAGTGTTGTACGATCCCAGCAGGGGCAATCCCAGGATTTTATAAATGGGGGGGCACAGGGGGGACCAAAAACCAGTCGTTTTTTTGTTTTTTTTCTATAGCTTTTGGTGGCCTTCTATTCTTCTCAGTGAGCAAGAGTGAGAGTCCCTCCTTATTGTTACTGTAAATGTTTTCATGCAGTCATGGTGTTGTTTTCCTTGTGTTTTCCTCTCAGGGTTGTGTTTGCAGTGGGAAATCAGGATGTGACTGTCAAGGACAAAAGGTAACAGAACCTGTAAACATACATACAATCATATCCACACAACAGATGACAATGTAATATTATGTCAATCAGAAAATTAAACTGAAAATAATTACTGGTTTAGAAAATATTACGATTTCCAAAATGTTGTGCAATGCCACGTGCTCTAATATAGATGTTATTACATTTTTGTATTTTGCATGGATTAGACAACACAGTTCTGTTCCAATAAATAAAAAAATCACAGAGAGAGAGAGAGAGAGAGAGCACTTCTGTTGAATGCTCTTGATTGCTGATCGTTCACTCAGCACGTGTTATTTTGATTAAACCTAAATCGTATATGTAAGTAAAACATGAACTGTTACCTTATTTATGTTTAACGAGTGGTTGCCTACATTATTACAGGACATTTGCAGGTCAAGAAGTTACATGAACTTCAAACATCCAAAGCGCGCGCCCCGAAAACCATCGCCTCAGACAGCGCGCGACACTGAAGTCTCTCACGTCTTGCGCGTGTACGGATAAATTCACTTTCCACTCTTGGCGAGTATCCTAGTAAACAAAGTCTGTAATATCTCAAGTGAACGTAGACAGAATAATTCAAATGGGGTCCGTGCGTTCGGTCTTAAAGGTGCAGCAGTTTAATTAATCTGCTGCTGCGTTTTAATATTAATCAAACAAAGGACAAATAAATTACTCACTGCTCTTGACTAAATAAGCTACCTTTTTTAACTTTACAAAAATATCCATCTATATTTAATTTATACAGTAATGAAGATGCAGTGCATTAAATATATATTTGATGAACAAATTATGTTTAAAATTAATAAACAACTAATATGATTGATATTCTTTTGGTTTCTCTACCATTACATTTAAAAATTACAAATGCATGAATTAAAAAATTAATTGAAAATTAAAAATACAGGTATCGGTTACGGTATCGGTATCGGTATCGGCAAGTACCAAAAATGAAAGTATCGGTATCAGATTCAGTCTGGAAAAAGTGGTATCGGTGCATCCCTATTATTTAGTAATTTAACATTATTTTATTTACTTTACTTTTTACATTACTTTATTTTCAACACAAAAATGAAGTGTTCTGCTCTGCCTCAGCTGTATTCTGCGTTTTTTGTGCTGGCTGCTGAATAGTGTGATAAACTCATCCATGTCCAGGGACTTGGCTCTCCGTGACTCTACACTGAGCTCTCCCAGGCCGCTCATCAGACATGTACATACCGTAAACACAGACGACCGTAATCCCAGCCACCAGAACCAGCAGAGCTCCACACACACACACAATAACCCAGATCTCTACAGCTGGAAGGAGGAAGGAGGGAAGAGAACAGTTTTTCTTCTTAAATGTTTTTATTTTTATTCTATTAAACTCACTGCTTAAAGATTGTGTAAATCTCTCAATGCCTCCTGTTTTACTTACTATGTTGTTCATCAGTTTTGTCATCATATGTATCCAGTGTTTCTGTTGAGTCAGTACCAGATTCTGTAGAGGAGAATCAGCATAAATTTTCTGTTCAAATCCTGATTTAAAAAAATAAGCTCAAAGGGGCGGAAAATTTCCGGTAAATTTCCAGAAAGTTTCCGGTAAATTTCCATGGGAACTTAAGCTGGGGAATTTTGGAAATATTCATTACCACGGCAACCGCTTGCTCGTCCACTCTAAAAGTAACTGTACACATAAGAGATGGGTAGATACACTATTTAAGGTTATTTTCTATTCGTTAGAATATTGATATATGAACTTGTTGTCAAGTAAGCCCTGTTGCGAGCAAGAGCAAAGGCTCTCTAAACTTTCAGTGTGCTGCACTGCTCTAGTTGACTTCTGCGCCTTCCCCCCCGAAAATATCACGTTAATTTTGAAAACGTAATTCCTTTTTTGGATCCTCTTGGTCTTTCTTCATGTTTCTTTGACAAATATCAGTGTCTCAGTCTCACGCACGCTGCACGTGAGTTAACCACGCCTACTTATTTACATGTTGCGGTATACACGGAATAAAAAAATCTGTTACGGTTGACATTTTCTTCCGCGGTAACGATATATACCGTCATACCGCCCAGCCCTACTTATGTGGTAAATAGTTATGCTAGCTTATTTAGCATCTAACTTATCAGCTTGCTATCTACTAGATGAATACATTTGTATGTGATATTTGCAATTTAAACATTTAATAAATATATTTCCCCATAATATCATCAAAACTTACTTCACTTTGTTTAGTCCACAGGCTCAAATGTGTGCCTTCAATAGTTTTGTGCTTTGGGCTTCTGCACATGTGATGGAGGCGTGCACAGTGCCAGTAGGGGGTGTGGTCTCAATAGCCATGCAGTAAGCAGTGTGCTATGTGCATGTGATTGAGGAATGGCATGGATATTCAAGTGTATTTTAATGGCATCTGTTTGTTTTAGTCAAGATTATGCTAAAATATACTTTCCTCAACTATATTTAAGTTCCCTATGAAGAGCCAACCTTCAAATTTGAAAATTCCCAGTTTTTTTCCCGTTTATTCCCATAAATTCCTGTTAATTCCCTTAAATTCCCATTAATTCCCATGGAAAGTTTCCATCTTTGAAAATTCCCAGAATTTTGCAACCCTACTCCTCATCCACTGATCTTCTCTCACCTGGGACTGAGACTGAGACTGTGATCAAGGTTTCTCCTTCATGATCCAGAACTCTGTATGTTCCAGTGTAAGTGGCTTTAAACTCTTTAATGATCAGAGTCTTGTCTCTGTCGATCAGTGGATCAGCCCTGCCATCTTGCCTCCACACCTCTGTCCAGCCTGAGCTTCTTCTGTTCTGATACTCCACTTTACCAGCGATGGTCAACTCAACACCCAACTTCACATCCTCTCCTTCCTGCACAGAGATCTCATCTGAGGAGGAACACAGACATTATTGATTAGTATAATGTGTCAATCAGTCAAGGCCATAATAACACATTTAGGATTAAAGGAACCAAATGTAATAATTTGAAAACCAGCCACTGAAAATCCTACAATGGAATCATCTAATCTGAATATTGGATAATTGTTCATTTGTTACATTTAATGTTTTTGCTGATCACAAGGCCAAACACAACAGTTATTTTATTAAACTGTTAACATTTTCAGGAAATCATGAAAGCACACGCTGATGGTTTGATCAGTTTTGACTTTACCATGAATATGAAGATAATATTCCCTGGTCTGTGGCTCCAGCTTTGTCTGATTATCACTGTAATAGACTATTAAAGTGTATTTCCCAGCGTCCCTGAATCTCAGATCCTCGATGACGATGTCACATGATCCTTCTTTAAACACTCGTTTATCTGCACTCTTACATTCTTCATTGTTACAAGCAAAGATGTTTCTTGACCGTTTGTTAAATAAAACAAGAGAAATGTCTCTGTCCTCAGATTCACACGACAGGATGACGTTTCCTCCTTTTTTCTCCGTCACAGATATATGATTGTTTCCTACAGCTGGGGATTCTGCAAACACAGACAGAATAAAATTAATTCAATACAAAGAATCAATACTGAAAATCACATTTACTCTTTCTCTATATTCTCCGCAATCAATTGTACAGAGAATAGTCATGGTGTGTGATGATGTAATATAGCCTACTGAATTTATGAACAAAAATGATACTGACCACTATATATGATAAAGCAAAACAGCAGGAGATTCAACCATCTGAACCTGAAGATAAACTGAAGAGCTGGTTTATGTCACAGATTCAGGCTAATAAATCACAAAAAACATTTATACAGGGATAAATTCAAAATACAGAATATTGCTGTAAATTTCAAATCTTCTGAGGCATTTGTGATCTTCAACGGTCGTGTCGTCGACTTTCGGGTAGCGCAAGAGGAGTGCTTCACAACTCTGTGGTAAGTGACTTATTATTTCAGTTTCTTATTTTCAATGTTTGGTAACTCGTAGACTATGAAGGTAATGTTATATTCGCGGTTCATATTGGTAACCCCGGATCACACATCCTCCGACCGCGGGGCGCGAAGGAGACTTGCGCCGGGCTTCAGCAGCGCGGACGCGGTAGTATTTTACACATCTCACCCCGGCGCTACAGCGGCTATGGGCAGAAAATCTATGGGCTCCTGTGTTAAGAATTACATGCTTTAATGACAACTGTCGGTATTCACACGAGCTTCGTGTTGATTAGCACACTTCGTCGTGATTATTTTATGGTGTAAATCAAATCAAAATCAAGTCATCTGTTAAAATGGGCGCCGAAATGAAAACGCCGTTGCTAAAGCCTTGCGTCAGACTCACGGAGGATGCGTGTCATATAAATTATAAATGATGCTGTAATAAGTTACCAGGTTTGTTGCACGTTTAATATGCCAGTGTAAAAATCCATAGTTGGCTTACATTTCAGTACGAAATGTGTTTTTTTAGCTGTAGCCTACTCTGTGTGTGAAATTTGCTTATTGTTTGTTTGTAATGCCGTTTTTAACTTTATTTAAAAGAAAGAGTTCCTGCACTCTGAATACTAAATTATAGTTTAAATGTAAAAAAACGAAAAATAAAAATGGTATAGTTAAAAATAACTATTGTCACATGTTGTATTGTTTTAGGAGACACAGACAAGTGGGCACTGGAAGGCCAAGTTGTGTGTGTGAGGAGGGCTTTCAGCACAGCTTCCTGTCTGGCCTTCCCATACTGTTCACAGCATATTACATATTCAATCAGGAGGAGGCAGTACCTTGGAGTTCATTCAAAGGTAATGACTGAATTCTTAACAACCTCAGTACCTGCATTTTACACATTTATTCAATATCAGAACTTGCCTTTTCTGTTGAGGCCTTTAAAGGGATAGTTCGGCCAAAAATTATATTAAACCCATGATTTACTCACCCTCAAGCCGTTCGAGATGCATATGTCAATCATTTTTCAGACGAACACATTTTCAGTTATTTTAGAAAATGTCTTAGATCTTTCAGTGGTTATAATGTGAAGTTATGGGGTCCACTCCTTCAAGCCAGTTATTTTCATTTATAAAGTTTTAAATATGTATATTTTTACGACAAAACCGCACGGATTACCCTCAGAAGGCCTTCGTTTATCCCCCTGGAGCCGGATGGGTTACTTTTGTGAAGGATGCATGCACATTTTGGGACTTGAAGGAGGTGGATCCCATAACTTGACATTATAACCACTGAAAGATCTAAGACATTTTCTAAAATAACTGAAAATGTGTTAGTCTGAAAAATTATTGACATATGCATCTCGAACGGCTTGAGGGTGAGTAAATCATGGGTTTAATATCAATTTTGGCCGAACTATCCCTTTAACACAATGTTTCTCAACTCGAGAAGAGAGAATTTTTAGGGCGAATGATTTAGATGTCTCCATCTTTAACACTAGCAAGCTAATGAGTTAAATCAGGTGTTTTAATTAGTGGACATATAAAACTTCCTTCCTGGGAGGTCCTCATGACTGGAGTTGAGAAACACTGCTATAATATATGGTCCAATTTTAAAAACATGATTACAAGCCTCAAAAACTTAAAACCAATCTTAATTACATATTGTCTGTTTCCTGACCCTTTAGGCGCTTTGTATGTATTAATCCGGAAAGAGGAACAAAGAAATCAAGAGAAAAATTGCCATCTAAAACAACAGGGCAAATGGTACAGAAGAAACAGGTTGCAGTGAACCCACATGTTGCCACTCTGCCCAGCAAAGTGATGGATTAACAGTGGAATTTCTGAAATGTAAGTAGTACACACACACAGATCTATTTTCCCTTTAATTGTAACCTTTTAATATTCTCTATCTGTCTCTAAAGCCCTTTTCACACAGCGCAATGTTCCCGGGAAATTGCCAGAATGCCTTCTGTGTGAACGCAAACACGACCTGGGACTGATGCCGGGATCGATGCCGGGTTGGGGACCTAGTAACATTGCCGTGTTCAGTCCCGGAACGTTCGCTATGTGAACAAAAGCCGTAATAATGCCGTGATGTAGTGATGACGCTGAAGCCGGGATTGTTCGCCAGCTGTGAAACGGTACGTAATGCGCAAGTTTATGATTGAATCAGAGAAAAAAATGCACAAGCGTGGTTTCTTGAGAGAGAGAGAGATCGCAGCTCATAAGCAAACTTAAGACGCTGCTGAGACATTACAAGTCACATCGATGTCACGTGTCTTTACGTGTTGTGTGTGAATGCACTCTCTGATTCCGGAAAATCACTGGCAGTGTAAATGAACCAAATCAAATGAACCTGTATCAAATCCCGGGTCACTTTTCCGGAATCTCTGTGTGAAAGGGGCTTAACTGTATCTGTCATCCCTGTATCTGTCTTTGACTGTATCATTATGTTTTGTAATATATCTAATATATATTGTCCTCTTTTTTCTTTTCAATGTTTCTAGCCACTCTTTGCATCCTGTGATGGAACAGCATTCTGGAGCTGAATTGTTCTCCATTTTTGATCAGAAGTTTGTTGGACTGACTTGGGGCCTTGTTGTTTGGACATGTTTGTCTGGTAATGAAGTGGTGAAAATTCACCCGTCTCTTTTTGTTTTATTATTATGATCATGTTGGTCAACTTGTGGTTTTAAATGTATGTTGTTTGCGTATTTCTTCTTTGTGTGAAGGGCCATGACGGCTAATTTGTTTCAAGTAATTTAAAAATATTTAATTTCATGTCCATTTTTTAAAAAAAATACAATTTTGTAAATAAAAATGAAATCAAAATAATACAAAATACACTGTTTATGACTTTTTTTCATGCAGATTTTAAAGTTATAAATTTTTACCTGTTTTTCAAGATAAGTATGTTGAATTATTTTTTTGTTTTGTGAAGTAATAGGGGAATTAAGTTGTGCATTATACAACACTTTATGTATTTAAAAACAATTGTTTAAAGCTTATGTAGTTGATAAATAATTTACATTTAAAATTCAGCTGCCAGTCATTAATACTCAAAAATCAGGAAAATATATTGTATACTCCATTTTACATACACTGTTAAAAATTACCTGTAAATTTTACAGTAAAATACTGGCAGCAGGGTTGCCAGCCAATTACTGTATTTTTTACAGTAGCGTTTCTGTAATTTAATTTACAGAATTTTACTGTAATCAGAGAATACAGTAAAATTCTGTAAATTAAATTACAGAAACACTACTGTAAAAAATACAGTAATTGGCTGGCAACCCTGCTGCCAGTATTTTACTGTAAAATTTACAGGTAATTTTTAACAGTGTACAACAGAAATGAATCAACACTGAACTTACTTAAGATGGACTAGACATTCTTTTCTTCTAGAAACAAACTTTGTTGCATTATTTTCCTGTTATCTCTGTAAATCTGCTTTAAAGGGTAACAGTTTTTTTTAGCTTAACTCAACAGCTTCGAGTCACTGTAATAGTTATATGACTTATTTCGGGTTGAATGGTGGCCGTCTCGAGAATCTGAACCGGACGAGAGTCCCACTCGGTCAGGCTTTCACTGTTAAAGTTGATTCCAGCGATTATCATGAGAAAAGTTGTCAATGTCTCACATAATTATCCGGACATAAATAAACCTATACGTTGTAAATGGTGTAAACGAGCACAATTTCCAAACTATTATGATAAATTGCAATAATCATGTCTAACGACTTCATAACGGACAATGTTATGAAATAATGCGACGTACATGTAACTTTATTGATGTTATCTGGCATTTTGTAATGTTTACATTACACTCAAAAAACACAAATTAAATCATACAGTATGCTAGGCTATAGGCTATTTACTTGTAATTTAGCTGCAATCATGTAAAAACGTTATAAGCCATCAAACGCTGTAGGCTACTGTATTATTATAAAGTAATAAAGTGGTATTTGGGTTAGGGTTAGTGGTATTTACGACAGTAACGTTAAAGGGGAACTTTCCCCGCTCCCCCCAGCGTTCCCAAGCGGAAGACCAACCTTGCAACATGGGGACTAACGTCCCGGTAAGTTGGAAATAGGAAGTCTTGTGAGAAGCGAGAAAGAGCGAGAAACATGAACTGATTTACGGCAATTCGCCATAAACACTTAATTGTGTTTAATTAGGGCTGGAGATAAAACTGGACACCCCTGCCATAGTGCTTTCTTTTGATATTGAAGCATTAATAGATTTTAGAAAAATAAATTAAATAAACAGAATTTAACAATAATTTAATCGTAGTTAGAATATTTTGTGTTCAGCAACTTTTTTTTAAAGTGAATCATATGGGGTTTGTATTTTAACATTCTTGAATGTGGAAACTGAATGGACTTGTTCTCGAGTAACATCATGCTTTCTTTTTCAGATTTCAGAGAACCCAAAGGAAGAGGCAGTCGTGTATCCTGATGTAAGACAGATTTTTATAATCCTGAGCCGTTGGACCAGCTGTAGTTATGATATCAGACTTCTGAAGCCAATTTTATTTTTAAAGGTTGAAATGCTTTTGTCCTATTTCTCCCCCTTTCTTTTTTAAAGAATGATCTTTTAATATATTTTTGTCATTGATTGATTGAATAAAATAAACTGACTCAACGGCTGGAAAGGTGTCATTTATATTTTAAAAGGTTTTTGCCAAATTTTGAAATGGTCAGGAATTTGTTGACGCATCATTGAAGTGTAGTTGAAATATTAATGTTGTTTCAACATTAACTTGGTACATCAGACAACAACATTGGTTGACATTCCTTTTCAGTATTTTAAGTGTTTCAACAATGTATTTAGAATCAACATCACATTGTAACATTAATCAAACCATATTACCAAAGATTATTTCTGTTAATTTCAGTGTTGATTCAACAGCAGTGATGTAGATTCAACATCATAGTGTAATGTTGATTCAATAATATTACCACCCACATAGCAAACAGACTTGGCCCAAATGTGGCCTCACAATACGCTGATTTCACGCAGCCGTTATTTTGAAATCGAAAGCGAGGCTCCGGTGGGAAGAAAACCGGAAGTGTCGCCTTTAATCACAGGAGAGTCGTGAATGCGATGGCGTATTGTTGTGTTTAATGATGTTGTGTCAATTCTAAAACTGTACAAACATTTCTTTCATACTTTAGACTATATACAGTGAAATTCATTTATAAATATATTTGTTTTAATATAATTCAGAAAGTAAAAAAAGCAGCAGGAATGAACTATATACATATCCTATATTGGATATTAACATCCAATAGTGTAAATCGTGGCAGCAGCTTCAGGTTGTCCAAAGGCATTGTTGTTTATCTATACTTCTGGGGTTCCCTTTCAAGGGAACTCGAGCTGCGTCGAGACGCGGTGGGAACGCCCTGCGTGATTGCGTCGTGAAGCACGTGTATAATCAGTCCAATGGAAAGACGAGATGTCATAGTGACGTCACCGACCAGGAAACTATAAGGCAGCCCCGCTGACACAGATCGCGTTAGCTTCTGTGCCTTCAGCAAGCGCTCTCTGTATATCTGTCCCTGTCATATTTATTGTTGTCTGTCAAGCTCAATATATATATATCTATTATGGCAAAATATTGATGAGTGTTCGCCAGCTCGTATTTCTGGGGATGAGGAGCTTATGGAGGTTTTAACTCGTGCTGTTGCCAAGTTAAATATTGAATGGCCATCTGATGATATTGAAACTGTGTCTAATAAAAGTCTTTTAGATGAACGTTTTTTGCCATCAAAATCACGACCTCCTCGTCGGGAACTGCCGTTTTTTCCTGATCTTCACACTGAGGTGTCTAGATCATGGATTAAACCGGCGTCTTTCAGAGTGCACAATCCACAAACACACAACTATAGTAATATTAAAGATATTTCACACTATGGTTATTTGACGATGCCTCCGGCGGAAGAGACGCTTGCGAGCCATATTTCCCCCGAGTCATCGTCATCACTGAAAGCCCCGACGTTACCCACCAAGCCATTAAAAGCTACATCAATGATGGTGGGTAAAGCATATTCGGCAGCAGGTCAGGCAGCAGCATGTTTACACACTATGTCGATTTTGCAAGCATATCAGGCTGACCTGCTGAGGGACATGGATGATTGTGAGGAAGTTAGTGCTGACGCAATTCGAGAATTGCGTCGGGCTACAGATCTATCTCTCCGGGCCACCAAGGAGACGGCAAAATCTGTGGGCCGTTCTATGGCAGCCCTGGTGGTCACGGAGCGTCATTTATGGTTAAATTTATCTGATATAAAGGATAAAGATAGATCTGTTCTTCTGGATGCCCCGCTTTCGCCTTCAAGTCTGTTCGGCGATGCTATAAATTGTGTTGTTGACAGATTCACTGAGTCAAAGAAACAGGCGGCGGCATTTCAGAGGTTTCTTCCTCGCCGATCCAGTGTCCCAGAGACTGCTGGGCGTAATGTTAAATCCGAGCAGTCTCGGCCGTCTACGAGCTCCGCACAGCACAGAGTGCAACAAAAACAGAGCGTCGCCTCTCGGGTTCCTCCACAGTCTGGGGAGTCCAGGGGGCGGGCGCAGTTTAAGCCAGTTAGAGGTAGACAAGATCTGAGGACTGTCCTCTCTAGGAAGGCTTGGGACAAGAAGAAGTCCTGACGCCAGTGGTGTCAAAATGTTGAGGGTGGTCCCCTCAGGGGAGGGACGGTTTCGAGGGATCGTTCCTCCTCTGCGCCCGCTGGGGGGCGGCTCTCTGAGGAGAGTCGCAGCGCTGTCACATCGGTTGTTCCCTGCCAGTTCGCCGTTTCAGGGCACCGATGTGTCAGCGTCCCCGTACGATCCTCCGAGGAGGGTCGTAAAACGGTCAGTTCGGTTGTTCCCTGCCGGTTCGCCGCTTCAGGGCACCGAAATGTCTGTTCAACTAAATCCAGAGACCAGTCTCGAGAGACTGGTTCCCTTAGCAGAATTTCTGGTAGCGTGGAAACTTCTACCAAATATTTCTCAATGGGTCCTGCATATAGTGGAAAAGGGTTACAGAATTCAGTTCGGTTCTCGTCCGCCCAGATTTCAAGGAGTTCTGCCCACAGTGGTGGACTCCGAGGAGGCTCTGGTTATGGAGCAGGAAGTACTGACGCTTCTTCGAAAAGGAGCTATAGAAAGGGTTTCTCCTCCCAGCAGAGAGTCAGGGTTTTACAGCCGTTATTTCATTGTTCCAAAGAAGGATGGGGGGTTGCGTCCTATTCTAGATCTGCGGCAGTTAAACCGCAGAGTTCAGAAACTCAAGTTCAAGATGCTTACACTCAAACAGATTGTATCTCAGATTCAGTCCGAGGACTGGTTTGTCACAATAGACTTGAAGGACGCATACTTCCATGTATCTATTCATCCTCATCACAGGAAGTTCCTGAGGTTTGCTTTCGGGGGCGAAGCATACCAGTATCGGGTTCTTCCCTTCGGCCTAGGTCTATCACCCCGCACCTTTACAAAATGTGTGGATGCAGCTTTGGCTCCTCTAAGACTCCAGGGCATTCGCATATTAAACTATATAGACGATTGGTTGATTCTAGCTCAGTCAGAGCAGATGGCAGTTCGGCATCGAGGTGTCGTTCTGTCTCATATAGAGAAGTTGGGGTTGCGGCTCAACGCCAAAAAGAGTGTGCTCCTCCCAGCTCAGAGGACCACTTTTCTAGGCGTAATTTGGGATTCAACAACAATGCAGGCACGTCTGTCTCCTGCACGTATATCAGCGATTCTCACAGCCGTAAGAGGAATAAAACTAGGCCAGTCACTCACTGTAAAACAGTTTCAGAAACTGTTGGGGCTCATGGCAGCGGCGTCCAACGTAATTACTTTTGGCCTTCTGTACATGAGACCTCTGCAGTGGTGGCTCAGGACCAAGGGGTTTTCTCCGAGGGGAAATCCGTTTCGCATGATCAAGGTCACGCGGCGTTGCCTTCGTGCTTTGGACATGTGGAAGAAACCTTGGTTCCTCGCCCAGGGCCCAGTGTTGGGGGCTTCTTGTCGACGCGTAACGCTTTCGACAGACGCTTCCCTCACGGGGTGGGGCGCAGTCATGAGCGGTCGCTCGGTGTCAGGTCTTTGGCAGGACCATCAACTGTCTTGGCACATAAATCGGTTAGAAATGATGGTCGTATTTCATGCTCTCAAATACTTCCTGCCAGACCTGAGAGGCCATCACGTGTTGGTCCGCACGGACAACACATCGGTGGTTTCGTACATCAACCATCAGGGGGGTCTGAGGTCTCGACTACTATGCAATCTGGCTAATCAGATCCTCCTATGGGCCCAGGGGAAATTACTGTCACTGAGGGCAGTATATATTCCAGGGCATCTGAATGTAGGAGCAGATATCCTGTCAAGGCAGGGGCTGAGGCCCGGGGAGTGGAGGCTTCACCCCGAGGTGGTGGAGCTCCTATGGAAGAAATATGGTCGAGCTCGAGTAGACCTTTTCGCATCATCAGATTCAACCCATTGTCCGCTTTGGTTCTCTCTCACACATCCAGCTCCTCTCGGACTGGATGCAATGGTGCAGGTGTGGCCGAGGCTACACCTGTACGGATTCCCCCCCGTATCGATGCTCCCGGGAGTTCTGGAGAGGGTTCGCCGGGAAGGGGCTCATCTACTGCTAATAGCCCCGTACTGGCCGACACGAGTCTGGTTCTCGGACCTAGTATCTCTTCTGGACGGCTCTCCGATGGAGATTCCCGTCAGGAGGGACTTGCTGTCCCAAGCAAGGGGCACGATATTTCACCCTCACCCAGAGTTATGGAAGTTGTGGGCTTGGCCTCTGAGGGGGCCCAGCTCATAGAATCCGGTCTCTCGACTGAGGTCGTTGAGACCATCCTTCAATCCAGAGCTCCCTCCACGAGGAAACTTTATGCTTTGAAATGGAAATTATTTTCTTCCTGGTGTGGAAATCGTAATTTGAATCCTGTTAACTGCCCTGTTGGTACAGTTCTCGAATTTCTACAAGACCGTTTCTCTGCTGGATTATCTCCTTCCACCTTAAAGGTGTATGTTGCTGCTATATCTGCTTATCACACCCCTCTGGCGGGCACTTCAGTTGGGAGAGATCCTCTAATTATTCGTTTTCTCCGTGGCACTTTGAGGTTGAGACCTGCATTGCACTCTAGAGCACCGGCATGGGATTTGGCCATTGTACTTGAGGGTCTGGCCTTGGCTCCCTTCGAACCCATTGAAGAGGTTTCAGAAAAGTTCCTCACTCTAAAAACTTTATTTCTTCTTGCTATTTCGTCTATCAAGAGAATTGGAGATTTACAAGCTTTGTCGGTGGCTCCATCATGTCTGGAATTTGCACCTGGTATGGTGAAGGCATTTCTTCACCCTAGACTAGGTTACATACCTAAGGTCCCTACTAATGTTGGGGGCCCAATAGTGCTGCAGGCCTTTTATCCTCCACCATTTAATACCCCAGACCAGGAAAACCTTAATCTGTTGTGCCCTGTGCGGGCGTTGGATGCTTACGTCCACAGAGCTGCCCTGTGGCGTAAATCGGAACAATTATTTGTCTGCTTTGGTGCACCTAAGAGAGGGTGCCCTGCATCTAAACAGATAATGAGCAAGTGGATAGTTGAGGCGATCTCGCTTGCATATGAAGCGGCCGGACAGCCTTCACCTTTGACTGTTCAGGCCCATTCTACGAGGAGTATGGCTGCCTCTACGGCTTTAATTTCGGGAGTTTCCCTTCATGACATTTGTAATGCGGCAGGATGGTCTTCTCCGCATACATTTGTGAGATTTTATGACTTGGACCTCTCCACTCCTGGGGTCAAATTGCTTGCTTCTTAGTATGCGCTTGGTACTTCATACAGAACAGGCACATCGTCATTATGGCATAGTGGGTATGGGGTTCCCACCGCGTCTCGACGCAGCTCGAGTTCCCTTGAAAGGGAACGTCTCAGGTTACGTATGTAACCCTGGTTCCCTGAGAGGGAACGAGACGCTGCGTCGCCTTGCCATACTTCCTGCATGCCCTGACCGACTTGCTTCAGGCTTTTTCAGAAGCTAACGCGATCTGTGTCAGCGGGGCTGCCTTATAGTTTCCTGGTCGGTGACGTCACTATGACATCTCGTCTTTCCATTGGACTGATTATACACGTGCTTCACGACGCAATCACGCAGGGCGTTCCCACCGCGTCTCGACGCAGAGTCTCGTTCCCTCTCAGGGAACCAGGGTTACATACGTAACCTGAGACGTTCTTCCCACATGTCCCATCATGTCAGCCAACTGTGGGCCATGTGTGGCAATGCCACTGCATGACGGCAGACAACATTTGGGCCGATTGTACATGGGAGGTGTGTGGCCCAGATCAGTGTAGCGATTATAGGCCAAACTTTGTGTACTGGACAATTATAAGTATTTAGGCCGTTACTATATATTCAAGGATTGTCCCCCCCACTACCACAATTTTTCACGGGAGAAATAAAACAGTTTAAAGTGTTGTCCACGGATGGTGCAGTTATCAAAACTATGAAAGAGATGTAATGATTTTAATAATTAATAACAATAATAATATGAATTGACTTATGAGTCAGTGAAAAAAGCTATGTCCAGAAAAAAATGATAAATAATTAATAAATATAGCATTTAGTTTTCAGCAGTGTTCACAAAATTCAATAATCATTTAAAAATTCCAAAATCCATTTGACTGAACAAAATATACATTTTCCTAACATGACAATTGAGTTACATTTTTTAAATTATTATTTTTTATTTGTTTTTATGAATTTCTAATAAAAAAAAACTTAATTCACATACAAAATAGTCTAAGTTTTCCATACTCTTTAGTTTAAACGTACAGTATGTAATTTTTGGCCTCTAGGGGTCGCTAACCTCTTTACAATAACAAAGGCGTAGTTTGATGACGCAACATTTGCTAAGAATTATGGATCTTGTCGTCAAGGTCAAGCCGACCGATCTAATAATGTTTATGGATGACTGAATACATTGATGCTTTTATCATGACTGTTATATGAAGCAGGTCAGGATTGCTAAGAGAGCTCTCAGCTCCACTCGCGACACGAGTCCCGTGGATATAAAAGGAATATGGACATTTCATTCTACCGAACTACACGCAGAATTACTACTCACAGGTCAGTTTATTAGACAAATTAAACTTGTGAGGTAACGCAGCGCTGTTTCACTTGGTCTAACTTTACACTAGCACACTAAACTGCATTTGAATGTGTTGAAATGTATGTGTTAGTTTGTCTGTATGAGACTAGCAGTAAGCTAGATCAACATTAGAATAACATACAGATCATATTCTGACATTTTATGAATTGTTGAACTATATAACATTGATTAGTTTTATGTAAATGTGCTCACCTGTTTAATAAAGTACATGTAGGAGCGGTCGAAGTCTTGGACGTGGAGCTCTCGTTTATATACTGTCTATGGGAGCTCTTGGCATCTTGAAAACACCGCGCTGATATTAATTCTTGTTTTAGTTCTCCTTTTTTATCCAAAGTCTGCTTGCCATGGTCCATAATGTTTGAATGAAACAACAACAGCGTGCAAATCATAGACTGTAAAAAATAGGTGCAAGTAGACATTGTGAACTACAAAGTTGTCCGCATCAGTAGCTTTGGTTACTATCAGCCGGCTCTGGTTCATAGCTCTGGTTGCTATGGCAGTACAAGCGGAAACCAGGGAGAACGCGGATATGACGGCATTGGCGGCGACAAAACGGAAATAAAGAAACGGGACGTGTCTTCGAATTAAATTACAAATTTCTCCTGGTTTGAAAGTTGTTGGAAACAGTCGGGATAATGTAAGTACACAACTAAAAAAAATATATAACATAGATATAGTAATTTTTGCTATTTTTAAAGCAAAAAAGTTACATATTGTGCCTTTAAGCACCACAAAATCATGTTAAAACTTACTATATATACATATATATATGTAAGGAATAATTGACGACAGGCCGTTGAATTATTAGAAAAAGAATGCACACCCGAGGTGGTAATGCGGTCACGACGCGAAGTGGAGTCGTTCAATAGTGCCACATTATAAGCAAACATTTCCTGTATACAATTTAACCGAAGCAACCTTATTTTAATTTGTTACCTAAATTTATTTACAGTAGGTGGATGAAAATTTGTATATGTATTTATTAATTTAGTATTTTGTCTTTTAGCTGCTGTGAGAAAAAAATCGTCTGACACATGCCACTGATCAGGAGATAGAAGCAACAATACAAAGATTGAGACAAGCATTAATATAGTTAATTTGACAGATAAACCTCACATAGAAAAATCTAGTTAGTTCTTTCTATCTCTCCATCCAGACATTAATGCTGTACCTCAGATCAGTTGATTTCACTGGTTTGTCCAGAACGGTCACTCTTCATGGACACACAGCTGGACTCTGAGTTTCAGCTCTGACGGCTGAATCGACTTATAATAGAATACAGTTAATCATTCACATACAAGATTTAATGTGGAGTTGGCAACAGATTAAAGACATCATACCCAGATAGCAAGGTGACATTGATTAAATGTTGAAATTCCATCAGAATCATCATTTTGGTTGAGGTTGAAAATTCAATGCTAAATAATATTGGATCAATGTTGAAAAATCAATGCTAAAATAATATTGGAACAATGTTGAAAATTCAATGTTAAAATAATATTGAATCAATGTTGATATTTCAATGTTTTTCAGTGTTAAAAAGACAAACGTTGAATCAATGTTGATTTTTGGTCAGCTTAAATTTCTCCACTGGTTGCCTAGAGACAATCCTAACATTGGTTGCCAACCAATCAGATCAAAGCACTGCATAACGGTCAACAGATTTCAAGCGCGGCATAACAGATTTCAAGCGCGAAACAGACAGACAGACTAAGCATTCGGGCAACGACAAAGTGATTTTTAGAGGTAAGTTAATCTTAAATCTCTAATCTTTCATTTCTCAATTTTATTTATCTATATTTCTTACAACTTGTTTGCTTTTCCTGGGTGAGTCGGAATTAACTGCTATGTTAAATGTAGGCCTATTAGTAACATGAACACAAACCAATGGCCGGGATTTTCCCTAATAATATATTACATTTCAATTTGTCTTTTACCAAACGCCGTGGGTAAATTGTTCATTTTCATTCTAGGGCGAACTAACCCTGAAGTTAAAAAAGGTGCAAAGAAGCGGGAGTTCTTTTGGCACGCAAATGGAAGACGACGTGTACGATGGGTAGGCTAATATATTTTTTGTATTCAAATAATAGCAAGCTATTTATTTTTTTATTAATTTATATCTGAGTTCTGATTTGTGTTCTGGTTCTTTTGTTTTATGGTTACTCAGCTATGTTGCTCTTGTTTTTGTTTTATTTTATAATGCATGTTATATCTTTTTTTATTTTATAATGCATGTTATATCTTGTTTTATTTTTAAATGCATGCTATATCGTTTAATGTTGTTCTTCTGTAAAGCATTTTGGTCTGTTCTAAATGTGCTAAATAAAATTGAATTTGAAAAATTTATCAGAGTAATGTTTCATTCTTTCTTACCGTACTGTGCTGTTTTTGTCTTTGTCACCACGAAATGCAATTTTTTTTCTGAATGTGAAATTTCCTGTTCAGTTTTGGGGGCATAAATAAATACATTTACTTGTAAACTGAAGGATGTAGTTTACTTTGAATGACATTTTGATTAAAAACATATTTAATTGCAACCGTACATGGTCTCTGTCTGAAATGAGTCATTTAAAAATTCAAGCACATTACAAGCATGATAAACTAGCATAGAATCTTGCTGTACATAAAGCAAGATTGATTTTATATTGTTTCTATGTTGATTCAATGTTAAATAAGTGATTTAATTATGGTTGAAATAATATTGATTTTATGACCATATTGATTGATTTTTCATCGTTGAAATAACATTATTTCAGGGTGCAAACCTGATGAAAAATCAATGTTAAATTTCAACATTGATTCAATGATCTTTTGGTTAATACATTAACATTGATTCAATGTAGATTCAATGTTGGTCTGCTATCTGGGTATGATAATTCTGCAATTCTAAATGAAATGAAAACATGATTAACCATTTTATTACTGAAAGGTGTCCATAGATTATGATTATGATGATTATTATTTTAAAAAAAATATGTAACGGGTATATTATTTTGAAAGGAGATTATATATATATTTTTTTAGGGGACTTTTATTTTGGCGAGCGGTCTACTTTTTGCGCGTGCTGTGAATGCAGCGGGGAGAGACGAAGAAGAGCGCGTGTTATGAGGGTGTGATGGACACAGAAGAGAGTGCAGTGTCGCGATTGTGAAACTTGTTCGATAAAGTTGTTTCAATTAAAGATTATCGAGGCTTAAGTAGAGTAAAGAACGACAGCATCAAGTAAAAGTGTGAACAGTGACCCACGTTTGATTCTGCAGAAGACAGTTTTGTTCCAGTGGTATGTGTTGGCTGTGAGAATGACGCAGTGACATATTGTGAAGACCACGGAAGCTGTGAGTACGTTTAAAGTGCAAACCCCGTTTGATTTTTGCCATCCAGAGACTTGTTACATGTCTTTTTGCAGTTTTTTGCACTTCTCGTGTTTTGATCGAAAAGTGTCGTCGAGTTAATAGCTCAGTGGGACTGTTCACGTGTAATTGAGTTTCCCGCACGAGTCAGAGCACGTGGGATTGAGATCGCTGTAGTAGCTAGTACGCACTTAAAGTCCCTGTAAAGTCAAAATTAAGTATGTGTTCTGAGTTTGTCACACCACAGAAAAATGTGTTATTAGCCACCCAGCCAAATTTGAATGATAAAAAAAGCCGGCAAGTACATAAAATAAGCGATCAAAATCTTGAAAAAATGAGCAGTAGTCTCTGCTCTCAAACGCTGGGGGCGTGTCCGCTGGCTGCGCTGAAACCACGCCCACTCGCGGGAAAGCTCGCTGCAGTCGCCACACTCAACTGTCACCGCTACAGCCGGAATGGATGCTCCTAGCAGCTTAATTTGTTTTACAAAGCCATACATGTTCGAGCCTGGACTACCTACTATAATTATAACATAAGCACACAAGGCAACTTACACTCATTGGTGGGCACGCACTGCCGACGATGGCACCAGTTGTCGGCGCGACGGGAGGATGAAGGCCGAGGCGGGAGATAGTCGGTTCGGCCACATTCACCAGTAACAGCGGATTATCAGTGAATTAATCCCAGTTGTCTCCGACGAAAGTTTATAAAACTATCCCATGTAAAATGATCACTACAGAGGCGGTGATCCTCAGCTCTCCATCAAGGTGGCTCTTCACAAAATTAATCCACCTCTTGTTGATATGATAGTTTTTCGGAAATTTAAATAAGGACACCGATCTGTTTTGTACGTGATCGCATCCAGGTAATACGCATTTCCGCGACGAAGGCATAGCTAGCTAGCAAACTGTAGGATGTAGTAACTAATAGTAGGCTACTGACAGTAACTCGCGATTGAGTTGCAAACTGATGTGAATGGGCTCCAGTGCGTCATCATGTTGGGGCGTGTCCAGGAGCTCAGGGGCTCCAGTGCGTCATCGAGCCCCCCTTTTAGCCCCGCCCAAAAAATCCGGAACACAGCAACGGTGAAAAACTGTTTAACGGTCTAACTCCACAATTCAATACTTCACAGTTCACAGTCTTTGTAATGTGATTTAGCAATACATTTCTAACATTTATAATGTGTTTAGATTTTTTTTTTAGAATTGCCTTTACAGGGACTTTAATGAAGAGACATAACTTTTCCGCTGATTCAAGAGTGAAGATTACCCTGCCATTCAGTGGCGGAGCCAGAGGGGGGTCCGGGGTGGCACTGGACACCCCTGACATGCGATTGGCCACCCCGGGTGCCACCCCAAAATTTTATTTGCTACTGGCAGTTGCTGATTTAAAAAATAATAAAAAAGTACGTTCGCCGGCAGAGCGGCGCGCGCGCAGTTTTCAAACGGACGAGCAGATGACGAGAGATAGTTGCAAGATTCCGAACTTCACCGAATAAGAAAACATCATATTTGAAGTAAGTTTTTAAGGTTTAGCATCAGGGGGGTTTGCTCCGAATACATTCGGCCTAATACACGCATACAGTAGGCTACCTTGCCGTGTGTACGTTACAGTATACAAATGTTCTAGCTAATGTGAGGATAGGAGATCAAAACGCAGGCAAAGAAGAGCAGAAACAAGCGATATCATAATGCGATCACTAGGACTGTGAAGCTTTATGGGTGTAGTAGGGTGTTGATGGACTCGATCTACTGTGTTTTGGTCATCATTAAATCTGATCTAGATGTAGTCTTTGATAAAAATGCAATTTTCTCAGCTTTTTGATCATGTTGCTTTTTATGAAACTTGCCAACATTCAAGTGTTGATAAAAAAGACGCACGAAGCTAGAATTGTCACAGTTCTGTCACCTTGGTCTGGATTTTCCTATGGGTTTGTGACAGGGCTGTGACACGCTCGGTTTGTCATGTGTTTATGTTCAGTCTGGTCCTGTGTGAGCACATGAGTGTCTTGTTGTTTCTTGTGCCATGTGCTCTCGTCGTAATTGTCTACCCCGCCCATCTTGTTATCTGATTATTGGTTAATTTGTCCCACCTGTGTATCTCGTTACAAACTCCTTTGTTTGTTCCCCTATTTAGTCTCCTTGTGTTTGTAGTCTTGTGCCGATTCGTTGTTTTTGTTACGTGTTCCAGTTTGTAGCCTCTCATTTATGCCTTGGGTTGGAGTTTGTACCTTTCCAGTTTGGTATCCGAATAAATCACTCTGCATTTGAATCTACGTCTCTTGTCTTCACGTGACAGAACGAATCGGCCATCATGTGGATTCAGCGGAGTGAACTTTGTCCTGCGGAGAGGGAGAATGGGATCTCCTTATTTAAGTATTTTTCCGTGTGTGCTCAGAGGAATGAGGAGATCAGGGCAGTCGGCCCTCGGTTGGGAGGCGGTGAGATCTGTACTATGACTGTTAATAGTGTTAAGACCCCTGCTGATTTTCAGCGGTTTGAGGGAACCCGATTGGCCAGATTTTCTGGGACCCGCGGAGGCTGTAGGAGAGGAGGTGATAGAGGAGAGTGCCAGCATCACTCTTCACATCGGTCTCTCCTCGACCCAGAGGTTCATCTACCGTCGGGATCGCCCATTAGAAGGACATCACCACGGGGACCGTCCAGCACAGATCCCTCACCACTGATCTCGTCCAGTATAAGGTCTTCGCCACTGGTTCCATTCAGCGTAGGAACTTCATCGATGGTTTCGGAGTCTGCATGCAACCGTCCGAAGGGACGGAGGAGGAGAAGGTCGGCGCCGGTTCATTCAGAGACTGTTCACGTCACGTCTGCTCAGCCAGAGACGGTTCACGTCACGTCTGCCCAGCCAGAGACAGTTCACGTCACGTCTGCCCAGCCAGAGACTGTTCACGTCACGTCTGCCCAGCCAGAGACGGTTCACGTCACGTCTGCCCAGACCGAGACGGTTCACGTCACGTCTGCCCAGACCGAGACGGTTCACGTCACGTCTGCCCAGACCGAGACGGTTCACGTCACGTTTGCCCAGACCGAGACGGTTCACGTCACGTCTGCCCAGCCAGAGACGGTTCACGTCACATCTGCCCAGCCAGAGACGGTTCACATCCAGTCTGCCCAGTCAGAGACTGCTCACGTCACGTCTGCCGAGCCAGAGACTGTTCACGTCCCGTCTGCCCAGCCAGAGACTGTTCAGGTCACATCTGCCCAGCCAGAGATGGTTCAAGCCACGTCTGCCCAGTCGGAGACAGATCGGGAGATGCCCATTCTCATGGCCGGGGGGGGCACTGATCGGCTATTTAGAGCGTTTAGCTCGGATCCTGGAGACACCCTTCAAACCTCCAGTGTCTGTTCCTGAGCCGGAGCCAGTGTCTGTTCCTGAGCCGGAGCCAGTGTCTGTTCCTGAGCCGGAGCCAGTGTCTGTTCCTGAGCCGGAGCCAGTGTCTGTTCCTGAGCCGGAGCCAGTGTCTGTTCCTGAGCCGGAGCCAGTGTCTGTTCCTGAGCCGGAGCCAGTGTCTGTTCCTGAGCCGGAGCCAGTGTCTGTTCCTGAGCCGGAGCCAGTGTCTGTTCCTGAGCCGGAGCCAGTGTCTGTTCCTGAGCCGGAGCCAGTGTCTGTTCCTGAGCCGGAGCCAGTGTCTGTTCCTGAGTCTGTGCCTGTGCTTGTGTCTGTTTCTGTGTCTGTTCCTGAGCCGGAGCCAGTGTCTGTTCCTGAGCCGGAGCCAGTGTCTGTTCCTGAGCCGGAGCCAGTGTCTGTTCCTGAGCCGGAGCCAGTGTCTGTTCCTGAGCCGGAGCCAGTGTCTGTTCCTGAGTCTGTGCCTGTGCTTGTGTCTGTTTCTGTGTCTGTTCCTGAGCCGGAGCCAGTGTCTGTTCCTGAGCCGGAGCCAGTGTCAGTTCCTGAGCCGGAGCCAGTGTCTGTTCCTGAGCCGGAGCCAGTGTCTGTTCCTGAGCCGGAGCCAGTGTCTGTTCCTGAGCCGGAGCCAGTGTCTGTTCCTGAGTCTGTGCCTGTGCTTGTGTCTGTTTCTGTGTCTGTTCCTGAGCCGGAGCCAGTGTCTGTTCCTGAGCCGGAGCCAGTGTCTGTTCCTGAGCCGGAGCCAGTGTCTGTTGCTGAGTCGGAGCCAGTGTCTGTTCCTGAGTCTGTGCCTGTGCTTGTGTCTGTTTCTGTGTCTGTTTCTGAGCCGGTGGTGCCTGTTCCTGAACCGGAGGCGTCTGTTCCTGAGCCCTCAGTGACCGCGACACTGGCCATTATGGCCACAGCCATGTGGTGTGTGTGGGCTACGCACACACTTGGACCGGTGGTGTCTGTTCCTGAGCCGGTGGTGCCAGTTCCCGAGCCGGTGGTGCCAGTTCCAGTGCCCGAGCCGGAGGTGCCAGTTCCAGTGCCCGAGCCGGTGGTGCCAGTTCCAGTGCCTGAGCCGGTGGTGCCAGTTCCAGTGCCCGAGCCGGAGGTGCCAGTTCCAGTGCCCGAGCCGGAGGTGCCAGTTCCAGTGCCCGAGCCGGTGGTGCCAGTTCCAGTGCCCGAGCCGGTGGTGCCAGTTCCAGTGCCCGAGCCGGTGGTGCCAGTTCCAGTGCCCGAGCCGGTGGTGCCAGTTCCAGTGCCCGAGCCGGTGGTGCCAGTTCCAGTGCCCGAGCCGGTGGTACCAGTTCCAGTGCCAGTTCCAGTCCCTGAGCCGTTGGTGCCAGTTCCAGTGCCAGTTCCAGTGCCAGTTCCGGTGCCTGAGCCGGTGGTGCCGGTTCCAGTGCCAGTTCCAGTGGTGCCAGTACCAGTGCCTGAGCCAGTGGTACCAGTTCCAGTGCCAGTTCCAGTCCCTGAGCCGTTGGTGCCAGTTCCAGTGCCAGCTCCGGTGGTGCTAGTTCCACTGCCAGTTCCGGTGGTGCCGGTTCCAGTTCCTGAGCCGGTGGTGTCGGTGCCAGTTCCTGAGCCGGTGGTGTCGGTGCCAGTTCCTGAGCCGGTGGTGCCGGTGCCAGTGCCAGTTCCAGTGGTGCCAGTTCCTGAGCCGGTGGTGTCGGTGCCAGTTCCTGAGCCGGTGTCGGTTCCTGAGTCGGGGTCGGTTCCTGTGCCATGGCCGCTTGAAGGGTCGTCTCCTTCCTGGTCTCCCGAGGGTTCGTCTCCGCCGTGGCCGCCCGATGGACTGTCTGTTTCACCCTGGTCACCCGATGGAATGTCGTCTCCGCCTTGGCCGCCCGATGGAATGTCGTCTCCGCCTTGGCCGCCCGATGGAATGTCGTCTCCGCCGTGGCCGTCCGAGGGGTCGTCTCCGCCGTGGCCTCCCGAGGGTTCGTCTCCGCCGTGGCCGCCAGATGGACTGTCGTCTCCGCCCTGGCCGCCAGATGAACTGTCTCTCTCATCCTGGTGCCCTGCAAGATCCGTGTTATCCTGGCCCGTAGTCTGGAATCTAGGCCCTCCCGTCCCTCCCTGGTTCCTTTACCTCTATCCCCTTTGTGTATTGGTGTCCTGAATTGTTTTTTTTTTTTTTTTTTTTTTTTTTGTGGTCTTGCTCGTGGGGTGTTTTGTCTGGGTTTGGTGTGCCTCCTTGGGAACGCCAGGTGGCGTCCCTTTGAGGGGGGGTAGTGTCACAGTTCTGTCACCTTGGTCTGGATTTTCCTATGGGTTTGTGACAGGGCTGTGACACGCTCGGTTTGTCATGTGTTTATGTTCAGTCTGGTCCTGTGTGAGCACATGAGTGTCTTGTTGTTTCTTGTGCCATGTGCTCTCGTCGTAATTGTCTACCCCGCCCATCTTGTTATCTGATTATTGGTTAATTTGTCCCACCTGTGTATCTCGTTACCCTCCTTTGTTTGTTCCCCTATTTAGTCTCCTTGTGTTTGTAGTCTTGTGCCGATTCGTTGTTTTTGTTACGTGTTCCAGTTTGTAGCCTCTCATTTATGCCTTGGGTTGGAGTTTGTACCTTTCCAGTTTGGCATCCGAATAAATCACTCTGCATTTGAATCTACGTCTCTTGTCTTCACGTGACAAGAATAAAACAGAACTGTTTTTTTTTTTTTTTTTTTTTTTTTTTTTTTTAAAGCACAGGGTCTGTTCTTTCTTTTGGTATGTTCAGATATTCATACAACAAAATATTCTGGGGTGCCATGAAATTGTGAAAATTACCAAAAACACCATTTTTTTTTTTATACTGGAAAGAGTTAAGATACAAATGTTGGTAATTGGATGATGATTAGAATATGAATATGATTGGAATCATATTTTAAATTTGGCATATTTTTGAACAGGGTCAATTAAACATGAAAAGAAAGGGAGAGATAGAGTTATTTTTAAATAAGCACAAACATAGTCCAGTCATTTTATGAAAAAAGGTTTAACAAATTGCAACAGAAGCAAACTCAAATGATTTTGTATCATCAATATGTCCTGAGTAAGGTAAAAAAGTCCAGAAGAATCCCATTAGGGGAAAGTTTTGAAAACTGTTTCTGGGTATTCACTTTTTATTTTACCTACCTTTTGTCTTCTGCATTCTCCTTATCATTGTCTCCTGTTCTTCCCTCAGACTCGTCCCCCAGAAACAGTCCCGTAGACCCAACCCCCAAACCCCATCTCTGTAATAATAATTAATAAAGGCTGGTTTCTAAAGTACTTCTTCCTGCCTCTATGTATTAATGCTCATGGGTAGCCTAAATGGGTTCCATTCAGACCTTAACATTAAGTATTTTACTGTTATGTCAACAAGATTCAACAAGACATTTTCACCTGGCTAAACCCAATGTTTAGATCTGTTGTGGTGCAAATTAACACATACATAATTAGATTATGCACCATTTGTTCATGTTAACAAACAATTAAAAAAAACTTGTAATACAGTTTTTGTTTGTCTTGATTTGAGAGAAAGAATGAATAGGCGTATGAATAGGCTATATTTGGGTCTTTTTCGAAACTTTCCCCTAATGGGATTCTTCGGGACTTGTTTTTCCTTACTTAGGACATATTGAGGATACAAAATCAGTTGAGTTTGCTTCTGTTGCAATTTGTTCAAGGTTGACCCCCATTTTGGCTTAAAATGACTGGACTAACAGGCAGATCATCAGATGCAAACAGACCCCAGCCCTTGCATCACCACTGGCTAGTCAGAGTCAGTGTGGTCAGACTTCAGGACCAGCAACAGGTCAGAGCATCTACCAGACACAGGCAGTCAATCACATACCAAATTCAGGAATTTAAGTTGAGAAGATTTTGCCAGATTAAAAGGAAAAAAATGAACACAAAAAAAGAATTATAAATTAAATAATTATAATTAGAAAGAATAATTATAAATTATTATAATGAAATAATTATGTTGTATTAAATGTTCCTAGGATAAGATTTTATATTGATGGGCAATAAAATTGTTTAAATTTTTCAAGTACATGTCTTCTTGATGCCTGCTATATCTAATAAAAAAATATATATATTTGTAAATGTGATTTTTTTTTTTGTAGATAAATGCAGCTGTTCATAACAGACACATGCTACGGTATCTTACCTCCTTGGTGCTTCAGCTTTGTTTTCTGCAAATATTTTGGATGTTCAACACTTATAGACAAAAACAGAGTGACCCAATTCCTTCCATAAGCTTTTCCACTGTGTGTGTGTGTGTGTGTGTGTGTGTGTGTGTGTGTGTGTGTGTACTGTGTACCCCCACAAGTAGCAGTGGCCACCCCCTGGCCACCCCATGTATAAAACTCTAGTTCCGCCACTGCTGCCATTCAAGTGACATCTCAGTTTGATTCATCTGCAAGTTAATTTTCTTTTTGAGACAGTTTATCTGTGAAACGGTTGAGACAAAGTTGAGTGTATTTTTGAACTTGCACACTTCAATACGGGATCTTCAGTTTATTGCAACGCACCCCACGTCCAGACAACGCACTCTAATTCATCGTTCTACGAACTGGAATTTTCTTTTATTTTTCAGTGACTGAACAGATAAACGGTGAACTATGAGTACACATTTGAAAGTGCTTATTCAGAGGTGAGATTTGATGGTATGTTTGTTTGTTGTTTTCAAATGTGATTGTTTGAAGGTGATCTTTTGAAAAAGGTGGTAATTTGTGGGTGTACAATTTGACACATTGAAAATGATCTAATTTTGAAGTTCAATAAGGGATTTGTTATACCACTAGTGAAAAGAGTTTTTCAATTTCAGTATTGAAAGTGTTGGTGTGAATTCAAAAGACAACAAAGACTGTAAATTATTTTATTTCATTCTTTATTTAGACAGAAGACATAACCAATCATAAGAAAAAGAAATCTAAAAGAATAAATTATGTTTTAATTGTTTTTGCACTTATTTACAGTGTATCTTTTCATTGAGAGCTGCTAGGGAGTGGGGAAGTCTCACTTACTTTATTAGATCTGGGGAGGGAGGAGCATAACACACTGTGATCTAACATATGCAATTACTCTTCAGGAAGCCACCGTGTGACATTATCGTACCTGAAGCCTACCCTTGTCAATCTTTAGATTTCTCACACAATAAAGTAAGAAACCACATACACACATTAGCGTGTAACGAGGCTAAAACGTTTGGGGAGCGAGGACCAAGATCCTTTCGTCGTCCAAACTTCCAGAGCAGCCATAATCCATTTCCCCACACGACGGGCAAAATACTCCGTTACAAATAGATTTTCATTTTACATTTAAAAGTGGCGATTCATCATTGCTTTTAAATAAGAAATAAAAGACAATAGATGATTTAATTGTGAATGTTACTATAATCAAATGCATTTGAATATGTTTGATGGGCTGAATTACTCAAATTAAATCAATAAATAAATATTATATATGGAGATGTTTGTAGTAGAGTGTTTGCAGTATAAATGTCACTTCTGTAGAAACAAAAGTCAAGTCACCTTTATTTATATAGCACTTTTTACAATACAGATGTTTTCAAAGCAGCTTTACAGTGATAACAGGAAAATAATGCAACAAAGTTTGTTCCTGCTGTACAGCAGATCTAGAAGAAAATAGTGTCATAGTCCAGCTTAAGTAAGTTCAGTGTTGATTCATTTCTGTTGTAAAAGGGTATTAATTTAGTTAATTTATCTATACAGCCGCTCTGGAGAAAACAGTGACGTCATCGTCCAGCTCAGTTCAGTTCTCATATAATGGTGTCAATGCAGATCAATAATATTGTTGAATATTAAGTGTCTCCAACTAAGCAAGCCAGAGGCGACAGTGGCAGGAACTCAAACTCCATCAGTGACAGAATGGAGAAGAAAACCTTGGCAGAAACCAGACTCAGTCACTCAGTTCTCCTCTGACCAACGAACAAACAGTGTGTGATTATGATTCAGGCATTACAGGTCAGAGGTCAGATTGGATCTGAACATTCAGAATATTTATCCATTTCCATCTGGTTGAAGGTTTCCTGGTTGGATTTTGGATGAAGGATTGGATCATTCTGTAAAGTTACACAAACACACGTGTGTGTGATGATCACTGTGGGTTTGTGTCTGTTGATTCTGTTGAATGTGATTGTGTCTGTAGAGGCTCTTTATTCTCCATCACCTGTAAGTAAAACACAGACAGTCAAATGTGTGCGACATTATTGCATTATCAACTTTAGAACAACTAAAAGAAACTACTTGGATGATTAAGTGAGATATTATATTATAATACTGTGATACACGATTGTTAAAGCTGTTTTTAAACATTCAGATTTTGATTTTGCTTCTAAGTCACCATGAATGATGACCCTTGACCCTTATCTATAACCCTGTATGACTGTCCTCTCTCTGTGTCATTGGGTCAGTTTTATTTATGATAAAGGAACTAGCGATACATGTATACCATTATCTTTTATTGCAATTGACATCCTGACAACTATTATAAAAAAATTAATCAAACTCTTATTAAACATGTATAAAGTGTGTAATTCAACATCACAAGGAAAGTAAACTAAGAAGAAACTAAAGTAACTTTCAATTAAAATATGAACAGTTTTAATCATCACTACTCACTGAAGCGTCTCCAGTTTATAATGTGGATCCTCCTCCAGATCAGAGAGCAGCTTCACATCTGAGTCTCTTAGTTTATTCTCAGTCAGACTCAGTTCTCTCAGGTGTGAGGGGTTTGATCTCAGAGCTGAAGTCAGAGCAGCACAACCTTCATCTGTAAAACCACAATCACTCAACCTGTAGAGAACAATGACACTCTTCAGTCTCTCAGTTCAGGATCACCAGCGGTGAAGTATCCCTTTAATACTGTAAAATGATGTCAGACACATTGGAAAGACTGTGCTTGAAACTAAAAGCAACATTACAATTAGTAATTTCACAATAGATTTTTTTTTGTATGGCAATCATACCGTACCATTAAAATAGAGGACTATGTTGGGATATTTTATACAATCTTACCACAGTTTCTCCAGTTTACAGTGAGGATCCTGCAGTAGATCAGAAAGCTGCTTGACTCCAGAATCTCCCACTTTATTCCATGACAGACTCAGTTCTCTCAGATGTGAGGGGTTTGATCTCAGAGCTGAAGTCAGAGCAGCACAACCTTCATCTGTAACACCACAATCCTTCAACCTGTAGAGAACAATGACACTCTTCAGTATCTCAGTTCAGGATCTACAGCTCAGATAAGCAGGAACTTCACAATCAGAAAGTACTGTGACGAGCACCACAAGGACTCATCAGCGTCGCCCTGGAAATAGACGAGGAGCACCTGCACGCCCTCGTCACAGGCTGATTGGCCCCAGCTGTGGTCCATCAAGCAACAGCCACATAAGCCGCATGGGATTTGCCAGAGGGTGAGATACCTCTCCATGAGACAGAACGCTAACGCCTGTTCTCTATCTTTCTCTAGAAAGCAGTGGGTGACCGATCAGCCTTGCAGGAACACAGCCCAGACTCGCTGTACCACAAGGAAGACCACACGCACTTCACCGGAGCACCCACCTAAATCCTTCACTGGTTTTGTCACTTTGTAAATAAATCCACCCTCCGGGCACTTTGTTTGAGCTATCCTTGTCGTGTGATTCTACACTCCGTGACAGTACCCAAAAATCATCAACATATCTGTATATGAACACGGCTGTCACATCTTTACATCATCCAGTCATGATTAATCTATCATTAATATTGTAAAATAATGTAATACACATTGGAAATAATCTAATGAAAATAAAAGCAGCATTCTAATTAGTAATTTCACAGTAGATTTATTTATATATTTATTTTTATTTTTTTGTATGGCAATCATACTGTACCATTAAAATAGAGGACTATGTTGGGACATTTTATACAATCTTACCTGAGTATCTCCAGTTTACAGTGAGGATCCTGCAGTAGATCAGAAAGCTGCTTGACTCCAGAATCTCCTACTTTATTAAATGACAGATCCAGTTTTCTCAGGTGTGAGGGGTTTGATCTCAGAGCTGAAGTCAGAGCAGCACAACCTTCATCTGTTACACCACACTTCCTCATCCTGTAGAGAACAATGACACTCTTCAGTCTCTCAGTTCAGGAAACACTGATATAAATAAGATATAGGTAACACTTTACAATAACAGTACATGAATAATCATGTACTAATACCTGAATTAATAGTTACTTCAACATGAACTCATGATTAGGAAGATATGAACTAATAATAAACCAATGAAGAGCTATCCTAAACTACAACAGGAGTCATAATGATTCATACATGAATAACAGAAGCCTTAACAACATGTTAGTAAAGGTTTGATAATTAATGCATTAATTAACAAATAGGGTTAAACTAAACCAATCAGACTCCGTAAGAATAAATACGTACTCTGAATTTGAACTAAACGTGATTTAATACTGTCATAATTTAAAATGTAATATCATTATCTGCTGCTTTGTGACAAATAATTGAAATGGCATATAATATATAATAGACTAATAACTACCACTTACACATTTAATTTGATCTAAACCATTTTCTGATTTTTATTATTCATTTAAGTTTAGTCATAGCTACTTTTCTTCCCGGAACAACAGTATGTAGGGTTTGTTTCTGCTGGGACACTTTAGGTGCTCTCCAGGCACGTTAGTTGTGTTCCTACTATAATGCCGGCATTTTAATCTAATAAATGTTGACAGCTTTGGTAATCCAAATTAATGATTAAAAGACATGTTTGCATGTATGTTGTTGGGTTTTTCATGAGGTTATGTACAGTAATTAACTGTATTTTTTGTTATTTAAATGTATATGCTTCGATTAGCATTAGCTTATGGACGTGCCTTATTTTACATATAAAGTATGTTATGTGTGTCTTTACAGGTATGTAAATAGATAAAAATGATTTGTAAATCCTTTTTTTTTTTTTTTTTAGTTTTTCCAAGGAAATTTTAATTTGGCATTAACAGTTTTACTGATTTAAAGGGAACTTTGTTGTACTATGCTGGAGTAAAGTTCATAAATGATCGTTCTTTCCCATAGGATTTTGTAAAATTATGTTGGGTGGACCTCTGTCCTTCATGGGGGGTTCGGGGGCATGCTCCCCTGCAAGAACATTTTGTACATTTTAAGGTTAAATGCATCAATCTGGTGCTCTTCGAGAGCTCAAAATTAAGAGCTTCAACCGTCTTCAACCCATGAACTGTGCACATTGAATAATAAAATGTTAAAATTTATTTCAAAGTCAAAATATTTCTTATTCCTTCTTATGGAGCCTGACTGGTTTAGTTTACTCCATATGTTAATTAATTCTACAATATATCTTTTTTTTTTGCCACTAGGGGTCGCCAACCTCTTACAATAACAAAGGCGTAGATTGATGACTCATAAGCGGAATTATGGAACTTGTTGTCATGCATGATCTAATAATGTTTATGGATGAGTGAATACATTGATCTTTTTAACATGACTGAGGTATGAAGCAGGGCGCGACATTTCATTCTACCGAACTACTCGCAAGTGCTTAATTAATACTCACACAGGTCAGTTTATTAGACGAATGAAACTTGTGAGGTAACGCACTGCTATTTCACTTGGTCTACACTATCACGGTAAACTGCATTTGAGTGTGTTGAAAGTTATAATGTTATTCTATGTTAGTTTGTTGGCTATATGAGACTAGATAGATCAACATTAGAATAACATACTGATCATATTCTAACATTTCATCATGTTCAGCTATACAGTATAACATTGATTCGTTTTATGTACATTTGCTCACCTCTACGTTTGCGCTACGTTACGTCTCTGTCAAGTCGAAGTTTTTCACGGACGCTAGCTAAGGCCAATATTGATTTAGGTCTCCTTTTGTCCCAAAGTCTGTTTGTCATGATCCATAATTTTCGAACGAAACAACAACAACGTGAGCGGTGTGACACTATATTGGGGCTAAGAGAAATACACAAATATATTTTATTTTACCAATGTGAGGAAGACATTGAACGTCAGACACTGTGTAAAATATGTATAGGGATGACTTAATTGGTTTCAGACCCTAGTTGAATTTCTCTGTCTTTTTTGTATGTGGGACTTTTATGTGTGGGGGAGAAACATCTTGGGGTGAGCAAAATGGACTTTTATTTTGATAGGAGAGCACCTAGAGGAAGGAAGGCCTTCTTTAAGAAAAAGGCCCAAGCAAGTGAGAGAGGAATGTGAGTTGATCCTGTTTGAATGAAATGGATTGGTAGTTTTTAGCCTTCTCCTTTGAAGTTGCTTATGGATTATTTACCCATCAAGATTCAAGAGAAGACTTGTTTTTTCGGGGTGTTTTTGCTGGTTCATCACATTTGGAGGATTATTATCTTTTTTCTTGGACATTTTGATTCATTTTTTGGGGCTCAAGGACTACGGATTCACACATAAGGACAATACTTCTCAAGCATGGACTATTTGATCAAGGACTCTCGGATAAGTGTCATTTTTCTGATTTGACTATTGAATTATTAATATACCTTGTTGGATAACCTGCTTATGCCTATCTTTGTCTGATTACAAGGGTTTATTCAGTTATTCCCCTTATTCAGTAATGCAGTGTGAGTACCCTGAACTTTTGAGTGACTACTGGTTTATTTAAATTATTAGTCCAGTTTGTTACAGATGGTGGCCCGTACGGGGAACACTCATGTGAATGGTGGTATGAGTTGATTTAACTCTGTTATCTGATTTGTTATTTATCATTTTGGTCAAACAGTGTTTTATACTTGCAATGGAAACTGCTAATTCTAATTCAGAGGCAGAGTTAATTCCAGTAGATGAGGTGGGTGTAGCAGAGTCCTTTCCTTTCAAACCTGCTCCCCCTGGAAATGTATACCGGAATCCAGGATCCGTGGTTGAGATAAGCTCACTGTTGGGTGAAATGTATATTGACAGTCAAGCTGAAGAGAGTGATGATGAGGCTCAACCTGTTGTAAATCTGGGAAGAAATGAGATTGAAAACACAGATTTAGCAATATCAAACCTCTCTCAATCAGTCCAAGAATTACGTGCTGAAATTAACACGTTGAAAGATGGTCTTCGCTCATTCAGTGAAAGTGCAGTAAACCGTGAAGCTGTATTCAGAGAAGCGGTGAATCAACGGTTTGATGACATTGAAAATTTCATGCAAAGATCTTTGGCTAAGCTAGAGAATGGAGTTATAGACTGTCTTCAAAGAAGGGATGAAAAGTGGCGAAAGGAAGTTGACCGTATCAGGAAAACCAGCACTCCAATTAATCGTTTTTTTGGGACTGCCAATTTAGATAATGAAAGAATGCAGTCAACTACCCCAGCTGCTTCCTACCCTAAACCCCCAATTCATTTAGAATTCCCTAGTTTTGGAGAAACCAGAGAAACCAGTGATGTAGTGGAGTTTGTGGAGCGATGTGAAAATTTCTTGACACTCAGACACTTGTCAGACACCGAACTTGTAGCCACCCTTAATGCTGTTCTCTCTGGCCCTGCCAGGAGTTGGTGGCTGGCAGAAAGAAACAAGATCCATAACTGGGATGAGTTTAAAAGAGCCTTCTTGGGAGCATTCCTTCCCACTGACTATCTCACTGAGGTCGAAGAACAACTTAAAGCTATGATTCAAGGTCCTGATCAATGCATTAGAGATTTTGCTTATGACTATAGGGCATTATGCTTAAAGTGGAAGACTGACCTTCCTGAGGAAGAAGTGGTGAGAAGAATCCTAAATAACTGTAATCCTTCTCTAGCAGGAAGCCTAAGGGGTGCTGTGCATACAGTGGAGCAATTGGTCAAGGTTGGGTCATTGGTGGAAAGAGATCTTAATTCCAAAAGAGACTATTGGGCCAAAATAAATCAGATGAAAGCCAATGAAAAAGGGAAGAAGAATCCAACAGCCCGTCATGTCAATGTCTCCAAACCCCTGTCTGGACCAAGTCAACATCTAGCTTTGGTGCAGGCTTCCACCCCTCCGTTGCTTCGAGCGGTTTTGGGAATTCGCGGCAAGCAAGTGGAAGCTATCCTAGACACTGGCTCCACATTCACTTTAATACAGAGACAGCTGTGGGAAGTGTTGGCTAAGCCAGGTGAGCAACTGAGGAAACATTTCAACAGGACTTTCATGTTAGCTGATGGGAAGGCCCAAACCTCAGAAGGCCGAGTCCATATTACCTATGAGTGGCATGGAATGATGTGGACAGTTGACACTTATGTGATGGCAGACCAGCAGCTTGCTTTTCCCCTTATATTAGGCCTGGATTTTTTAAGTCAAACTGGAGTACGTTTACATGTGGGAGAACATAGTTATGAACTGTGTATCAATGGACGGATGACTGTGTTTCCTTTTCTCTGCCAGCCCCTTGGGGAACAATTATGGAGCCAGCAGGAGGAACAGGTTATCAGTGTGTTTATGGCACTGCCCCTAGAGTCTGGAGTACATGAGTCAGTAACTGTGGTGGAATCTTTATTGAGGGATGACCTGATACAGAGCTATCCTCAGGTAATACAACAGCTGCTGCACGCATGGCCTTCTGTCTGTTCCAACAAGCTGGGGAAGACAAACCTAACCACCCACCAGATAATAACAACTGATGACCTCCCAGTTAGGTGTAAAGCCTATCGAGTCTCACCTTTAAAGAAGGATATAATTCGGGAAGAGATTGAAAAGATGCTCCAAGATGGCATCATTGAGCCCTCACAATCTCCTTGGGCATCCCCAGTGGTACTTGTGCCTAAACCTGATCAAAGCTTTCGGTTCTGTGTTGATTACAGACGTTTAAATGCTAAAACGCCTCAAGATGCTTATCCTATGCCCCTCATCCATGATATTCTAGAATCCATGCATGGAGCCAAATATTTTAGCACGTTGGATTTGAAATCGGGTTATTGGCAGGTGGAGATGGAGAAGAGTAGCCAGGAAAAGACTGCTTTCATCACCCCCTTTGGCCTATATCATTTTTTGACAATGCCTTTTGGGCTGAAAAATGCTGGAGCTTCTTTCCAACGTCTCATGGAGAGGGTATTAGAGGGGTTGAGAGGCAGCATCTGTTTTGTATACATCGATGATATTATTGTATACTCTCCATCTAAACAGCAGCATCTTCAGGATCTCGAAGCAGTCTTTTGTAGACTCCAGAAGGCCAACTTGACCCTGAATTTGAAGAAATGCCATTTTCTCAAGACCGAGCTAAAATTCTTGGGCCATGTAGTCTCAGGAAAAGGGGTGGAAGTGGATCCGGAAAAGACATCTGCTATTACCAACTATCCCATACCTCATGATCTTCTTTCCTTGCAGAGGTTCTTAGGCCTGATAGGATGGTACCACAAGTTCATTTCTCATTTCGCTGAGCTTGCTGCCCCCTTGTATCATTTGCAGCGGAAAAACGTTCCATGGGTTTGGACCAAAGAATGTCAGCAGAGTGTGGAGAGTCTGAAAGTAGCCCTGCAACAAGCCCCTGTACTGGCCCAACCAAATTTTCTTCATTCATTTCAAGTACAAACCGATGCCAGTGCCATCGGACTTGGAGCAGTACTTGTGCAAAAGATTGATAATGAAGAATTTGTTATCGCTTATGCCTCAAAAAGTCTAAGGGGAGCAGAATTAAACTATTCAACTTCGGAGAAAGAATGCCTAGCTGTTGTATGGGCAGTAGAAAAATGGCATCACTACCTGGAGGGGGTACCCTTTGTAGTATACACTGACCATGCAGCATTGTCGTGGGCCTTTAACGCTCCTAAGACAACATCTAGACTTACCAGATGGACATTGAGGCTACAACGATTCCAATTCCAAGTTCAGTATAGGAAAGGTAGAATGAATGTAGTACCTGATGCCCTATCTAGGTCTATCCAAGATCAAGCAATTGTGGCTGCATGTGTAGCAAAGAGGACCTTCTCATGGAACTTTGAGTTGCCATCCTCTCTGGCTGAGATTGCAGAAGCTCAAGACCAAGACGAGCAGGTAAAGGAATTGATGGGTAAAGTAGAAGTGAAGAATGAACAAAGTGATCGGATAAGATGGGATATCCAACAGGGCGTGTTATACCGAGTTATATCTCACGCTGGTGGTTCCAAATACCAACTGGTGGTGCCAAAGTCCCTTGTCCTCACTTTCATTGACTACTTTCACGACAATCCTTTAGGAGCTCATCTTGGGAAGATGAAGACCCTTTTGAAAATCTTGGAGGTGGCATGGTGGCCTGAAGTCAGAAAGGATGTGTGGCAACATGTCAAAGAGTGTGTTGTGTGTCAGCAATACAAGCCTTCCAATTTAAAACCTTTGGGCTTCCTCCAATCGACTGTGGTGAATGAGCCTGGTCATATGCTTGGTGTTGACCTTATGGGACCGTTCCCTAAAAGTAAGAAGGGCAATATCTTTCTTTTGGTGGTGGTGGACTATTTTACTAAATGGGTTGAGCTTTTCCCTTTGAGAGACAGTAAGACTCCACGCATCTGTCGAATCTTAAAGGATGACATCTTCAATCGGTGGGGGGTCCCGAAGTACATCCTTTCAGATCGAGGCCCACAATTTCTCAGCCAGCTCCTGGTTGATTTGTGCAGAAACTGGGGGGTAACTCAAAAATTAACTACCAGTTACCACCCACAGACCAACCTCACCGAAAGAGTTAACAGGACCTTGAAAACTATGATGGCTTCTTATGTGGGAGAGAACCACAGAGAGTGGGACATGTGGCTGGCAGAGTTTCGATTTGCAATAAATAATGCCAAACATGAAACTACTAAAAGAACTCCTGCGGAGCTTACTCTGGGAAGACAACTTCAAGGACCTCTTGAGAGATTGGTCCACTTTTCACCGAACCCCGCTCAATCTTCTTACTCAATAATGGAAAGACAGCATCAACTCGCTGAAGAGGTTAAACAATCTATGATGAAGGCACAACTTAGACAAGCCAAGTATTATAATGCCCACCGGAAAGATACACAATTTCAGGTGGGAGACTTGGTCTGGGTGAGGGCCCATCCTGTTTCTAAAGCTTCTGATTATTTCTCCTCTAAATTAGCCCCACGATGGTCAGGTCCAGCGAGGGTGAAGACGAAGCTTGGCCCAGTGAATTACCGAGTCGGATGGATTCATCCAAATGACAAAGAAGAGACAGTGAACGTTGTTAATTTAAAACCCTTCTGGGGAAGTCTTCCTCAGTAGCCGCTGGCAGGGGGGGGGGGGGACTCTGTGACACTATATTGGGGCTAAGAGAAATACACAAATATATTTTATTTTACCAATGTGAGGAAGACATTGAACGTCAGACACTGTGTAAAATATGTATAGGGATGACTTAATTGGTTTCAGACCCTAGTTGAATTTCTCTGTCTTTTTTGTATGTGGGACTTTTATGTGTGGGGGAGAAACATCTTGGGGTGAGCAAAATGGACTTTTATTTTGATAGGAGAGCACCTAGAGGAAGGAAGGCCTTCTTTAAGAAAAAGGCCCAAGCAAGTGAGAGAGGAATGTGAGTTGATCCTGTTTGAATGAAATGGATTGGTAGTTTTTAGCCTTCTCCTTTGAAGTTGCTTATGGATTATTTACCCATCAAGATTCAAGAGAAGACTTGTTTTTTCGGGGTGTTTTTGCTGGTTCATCACATTTGGAGGATTATTATCTTTTTTCTTGGACATTTTGATTCATTTTTTGGGGCTCAAGGACTACGGATTCACACATAAGGACAATACTTCTCAAGCATGGACTATTTGATCAAGGACTCTCGGATAAGTGTCATTTTTCTGATTTGACTATTGAATTATTAATATACCTTGTTGGATAACCTGCTTATGCCTATCTTTGTCTGATTACAAGGGTTTATTCAGTTATTCCCCTTATTCAGTAATGCAGTGTGAGTACCCTGAACTTTTGAGTGACTACTGGTTTATTTAAATTATTAGTCCAGTTTGTTACAGCGGCACGCCAAACATTACTCAGTTTTCCACGTCTGTCGCCATGGTTACATGGTATGGTAACATGGTTCCGCAGTATGAGCGGAAACCAGGGATAACACGGATATTACGTCATTGACAGGCAACAAGTGAACAGGGACGAGCCATTATTTAAAATGGTAATTTCTCTGAAATTAAAAATCTTCGGGAACCTTTGGGATATTGTAAGTACACAACTGCAGGAAATATATCACACTGTGCAAGTGATGTTCGGATATTTTATTACAAAAATCTTACATATTGTAGCTTTAATGCATTAATTACCAAACATGTACAAACATCTAGTTAAGGCTGCTGTTATTCATGTATGAATCCTTATGACTCCTGTCGTAGTTAAGGATTGCTTTTCATTGGTTCATGATTAGTTCATATCTTCGCTAATCATGAGTTCATGTTGAAAGATCTATTAATTCAGGTATTATTACATGATTATTCATGTACTGTTATAGTAAAGGGTTACCTAAGATTAGATATATATGAATTTCTCATTTACAGTTTTTTTTTTTTTTGCTTTGGTACGAAGGCATATGCTAAACTCATAAATGTGATCATGTTTTATCAGTGTAATGATTGTTGTCAGAGTGACTTACTGAAGTGATCTGGATTCTTTAACCACAGGCATCAGCTTCTGAAGAACTTCATCTGCTGTATTTTGGGCTCCAATAAACTGATTTAGAATAAATACATCCATATTCTGCTCTGATGTCAGCAACACATAGACCAGAGCTGACCACTGTGAGGAGGAGAGTTTGGTTTCTCTTATTCCTCCAGATTTCAGATAATGCTGGATCTCCTGCATCAGAGAATCCTCACCCAGTTCATTCAGACAGTGGAACAGATTGATGGATCTCACTGGAGAGCGATTCTCCCCGATCTTCTGTTTGATGTACTGAACTGTTTTCTCTTTGTTGTAGGAGCATCTTCCAGTCTGTGTCAGTAGTTCTCGTAAGAGAGTCTGATTGGACTCCAATGAGAGACACAGAAGGAAACGCAGGAAAAGGTCCAGATGTCCATTCTTACTCTGTAAAGCCTCATCCACAGCTGTCTGATGAAGGCCAGGCAATGGATTAAATGACACCCAAGAAAGGTCTTTCATGATATTTATGCAGTTGTTTGTTAAGGAGTGGTGCACAAAAACAGCTGCTAGATGTTCCTGGATGCTCAGATGAACAAAGCAGAAGACTTTCCCCTGATACAAGCCCAACTCCTCTCTGAAGATCTGAGTGCACAATCCTGAGTACACTGATGCTTCTGTCACATCAATGCCACACTCGCTCAGGTCTTCCTCATAGAAGATCAGGTTGCCTTTCACAAGCTGCTGGAAAGCCAGTTTCCCCAGTTTGAGAATCATGTCTTCATCTTTCACTCTCTTCTCATAGTCCTTCTCATGTTTGATGTTGGTCTGAATGATCAGGAAGTGTGTGTACATCTGAGTGAGAGTCTTGGGAATCTCTCCTCTCGCTGCTTCACTCAACATCTTCTCTAGAACAGTGGCTGAGATCCAGCAGAACACTGGGATGTGGCACATGATGTGGAGGCTCCTCGAGGACTTCAGGTGTGTGATGATTGTATTGGCCAGACTCTGATCACTGATTCTCTTCCTGAAGTATTCCTCCTTCTGTGTGTCACTGAAGCCTCGTACCTCTGTCACTCGATGGACACACTCAGAGGGGACGAGATCCGCTGCTGCTGGTCTGGAGGTGATCCAGATGAGAGCAGAGGGAAGCAGATTCCCCTCAATGAGGTTCATCAGCAGCTCGTCCACTGAGGCTGATTCAGATATATCACACAGTTTCACTTTGCTCTTAAAGTTCAGAGACAGACGACACTCATCCAGACCATCAAAGATGAACAACACTTTATATTCATCACTGGATATTTCCATTTCTGTTGTTTCTGGGAAAAAAACATGAAGAAGATCTGAAAGACTGAGTTTTTTGTCCTTCATCAAGTTGATCTCTCTGAAAGGAAGTGGAAATATGAGCTGGACGTCCTGATTCTCTTTCCCTTCAGCCCAGTCCACAATGAACTTCTGCACAGAGACTGTTTTCCCAATGCCAGCGACTCCCTTTGTCAGCACAGTTCTGATGGGTTTGTCTTGTCCAGGTAAAGGTCTAAAGATGTCACTGCATTTGATTGGTGTGTCCTCTGTTTCTACTCTCTTGGATTGTGTCTCAATCTGTCTCACCTCATGCTCATTATTGATCTCTCCACTTCCACTCTCTGTGATGTAGAGCTCTGTGTAGATCTCATTCAGGAGTGTTGGGTTTCCCTGCTTTGCTGTTCCTTCATACAGACACTGAAACTTCTTCAGCAGAATTGATTTAAATGTGCTTTGGAAAATAACAGATTACAACATGAATTAAAGACACAGAATTAGTAATAAAATAAATTAACAATAGTCGATCAAATAATTACACAATATCATGGCAAATAACAGTGTTGTTGTTATGAAGATGAGCACGGCTGTTATTTGGCCATTTGCACAAGCTATTAGTGCTGTCCATGAGCATTGATATAGAGTGGTTCTCAACCTCTCCTGCAGGGACCCCCTGACAGGCCATGTTTCTGTTTTAACCCTGAAATGGCACACCTGATTCAATTAATGAGTAGCTATTAGAGTAGGAAGAGTAGGAATTAGTCAATTAGTCAATTAATCAATTAATCAATTAGTCAACTACTCATTAAGCCTTTAATTAATTAAATCAGGTGTGCCATTTCAGGGTTAAAACAGAAACATGGCCTGTCAGGGGGTCCCTGCAGGAGAGGTTGAGAACCACTGGATTACATGATTGAATTCTGTTCTCAATTTTTATTTTGTTATTTAATTTGTAATCACTTCAGGTACATGTCAAATTAAAGGGAAACAAATGAACTAATTCTGAAAAATAAATGTATGACAAAATGATCCTCTCTAGTGTAGAAAGATAGATAACTTTCCTGGAGTAATTATAACATCACATTGTTCACAAGCTGTTTTACTGACATCTTCCCACTGATTAAGCAATTATAATAGAGCTGATAAATTTCAGTTTTACTGTATTCTTCAATATACATTCTAAAGTTAATTCATGTTCATTATCATGTTTTCATGCTAAAACTGATGGAGAAGAGGAAGAGATGATTGGCTCAAGATTTCAAATATTTTTTCAGAATTTTGGTGTGTCTCTCTCTAGACAGAAATGTTGTACCTCAGATCAGTTGATGTGTGTCTTCCTTTAAATGTCATTGGCTCTGTTATAGACGCGTCACTCTTCATAGACACACATCTGGACTTTGGTGAGATTGATCTCTCTCTGTGGAATTAACATTAATAGAGCAGAGACATTAGAATAGAGATAATAGAATAGAAATAAGAATTTATATGATATTTATTACATAAAGAGAAACCTCACAAAGAGATGATCTATCTATCTATCTATCTATCTATCTATCTATCTATCTATCTATCTATCTATCTATCTATCTATCTATCTATCTATCTATCTATCTATCTATCTATCTATCTATCTATCTATCTATCTATCTATCTATCCATCCATCCATCCATCCATGTTGTACCTCTGATCAGTTGATGTGTGTCTTCCTTTAAATGTCATTGGCTCCGTTATAGACGCGTCACTCTTCATGGACACACAGCTGGACTTTGGTGAGATTGATCTCTCTCTGTGGAATTAACATTAATAGAGCAGAGACATTAGAATAGAGATAATAGAATAGAGACAAGAATTTATATAATAAATATTACATAAAGAGAAACCAGTCTATCTATCTCTGTCCGTTCCTCCATCCATCCATCCATCCATCCATCCTTTTTTATCTATCTATCCTTTTTTATCTATCTATCTATCTATCTATCTATCTATCTATCTATCTATCTATCTATCTATCTATCTATCTATCCTTTTTATCTATCTATCTATCTGTCTGTCTGTCCGTCTGTCCGTCTGTCCGTCTGTCCGTCTGTCCGTCTGTCCGTCTGTCCGTCCGTCCGTCCGTCCGTCCGTCAGTCCGTCCTTGTTGTACCTCAGATCAGTTGATGTGTGTCTTCCTTTAAATGTCATTGGCTCTGCTATAGACGCGTCACTCTTCATGGACACACAGCTGGACTCTGGTGAGATTGATCTCTCTCTGTGGAATTAACATTAATAGAGCAGAGACATTAGAATAGAGATACAGTTTTTCTCAGTCGCTTTGGTGCGTTTTTCACATCATCCCTAACATGTGCAAAATAATAAGTGCATTTCTCAGAACAATTTGTACAAACTGCAATATACAATAGATATGTTTCTAAAGCTAGTCAGTCACTAAAAATCCTTAGTACATCTCTCAAAAGTAAATATTCATACCAATGATCATGTCAGTGTCATCAGAATGATAAGTCATTTAGTCATTGTTCACGAACAAGCTCGTCAAAATGTTTAGGCATGTTGTCAATGTAACTGTGTACTTTGACACTATTACCAGATGTAAACTTAGGCTACAGTTTGGATGACAGTTACTGTATTGAAAATGCACAAAGCTGCACTTCTATGGCATATATCAATTTTCAAAAGTACTATTTACATATTACTGTATGTGGGTTATTGATTGAAAGAGACAAAAGAGATTTTGTTTTTCACAGCTTTTACTAGTGCTACTTTATGAAAGAAAACAACAAAATAATTTACAGTAAGAAAAAGACAAGGGGCACAAAGGAAAATAAAAACTAAATTAGAAAGAAACACAGGAAAACCCCCTAAGGCATAACTTTGCCCGCAGCACTGTTCTAGTGCTGTCTCTGCACAAGATGCACCTTTGAGCAATTTAGACAACTGGTTGATTGTTGGTTGAACTAACAGTTTACATTCCTTGAGTGAGGGTCAATTTCACCTGCACGAGTCATCAATTCACGTTTTTGTACAAAAGGTCTAATAGAAATGTGTAAAACTATGCTTGACAGTTTATGACAAATAGTTAAACAATTTTGCATGTAATGGCTTATGCAAGGAACTAATGCCTAGATATTTTGAGGGGTAAGACTATTCAACAAAGAACCATCTACTATATTTTGATCAACATGACATGAGCAATTGAAAATGTGGAAAAAAGCTGACACTTGTACATTATCAATTGCAATATGTACAAAAGCAATTGCAATTTGTTCAAAGGAATAAGAAATTGCTTTAATGATGTGCACAAGTGACTAGATGATTTGGAATTTGTACAAGTAGTATCAAGAATTGCACTTTTGATCTAAGAAATGCACCAAAGCGACTGACAAAAACTGTAATAGAATAGAGACAAGAATTTATATAATAGATATTACATAAAGAGAAACCTCACAAAGTGACAGTCTATCAGTCTATCTATCTATCTATCTATCTATCTATCTATCTATCTATCTATCTATCTATCTATCCTGTAATTTATGTGTCTATCCTTTATCTACCTATCCATTGAATAGAGACAAGAATTATTATAGTAGTTTTAACATGTATATAAACCTTACACAGATAATCTTGTCTAAGAGAAGCTTTAGAAATGTTGAAGAGTTGACATTGCACAAAGATAATGCTACTCTGTTTACAGAAACCCTCAGAATCCTAATTAAATATTAGCACATGAATATGAGAAAACCACTCAGATCACCTTAACAACACTGGCAGACACCCATACATCCTGATGTGTGATATACATAACATTAAGATCATATGAAGATTGAAGTACCTGCATCCCTGAGAAGAATCTCCATGTCTGAATGTGTGTGTGTCGTCCATGATTCATTCAATCTTCATGGAGCTGCTCAGTAACACTGATGAGTCAGAATTAAAATTTCATTTGCAATTTACTTGAAGTTTATACTGTAACTTACTTTTTCAAAATTGTTTACAAATAAAAACATTTTCCCTATTATTTTTGCACTTTTATGTTTCAATAACATAATTAAAATGAATTGAATACATGTGAAATGGATGTCAGTTTTTTTTTTGTAAATACGTATTTTCATAATATCCCCCATGTAAATTTGATGAACAAAATAAATGCATGTCAATTGTAACATGGCAGGCTGGAACATAGAAGGAAGCAGGATCCAATTGCAGCAGTAGTAGTACTTTTATTAAATAAACTAAAGACTAGACAGACTCAAAATCCCAGGCATAGGCAACAGAACGGCACAACCAACATCTAACAACATCATGAACCCACAAACACTGTAACAAGACACAGGGTTTAAATACAGAGACTAACAAGCTAAACAAGATAACAAGAGGGCGTGGTTAATCAGGAACACCTGGGGATACTAATAAACTAGAAAAACTACAAAGGACTACAAAGCATGACACAGAACAGGAAATAACTAAAGTCCACACAAGACAAGGGAAACACCAGACAGGAATCATTACATCAATGTTTTGTATTTCTATCATTACAGCCCACCTTACCTGATGTTACACTGGTAGTTGTAACATCAGCGCTCTTAATTTACGGGTATTTATTTAAACAGAAATTATATAAATTATTTCAAAGTTTGAGACACTAAGCAAAAATTACGGTAACACTTTAGATTACAGCCCGGAAAGTACTGCGTAATTAAAATGAAAGTACAGTGTAACTTTCGGTAATTACAGTGTACCTATAAAGTACTTACGTGTAAATATAGGGGAACAATATGTAAAGTCTTGGGAATAAAGGTGTAACAACCAGGAAAATACTGCGTAATTAAAACTAAATTACAGTGTAACTTTCGGTAATTACAGTGTACCTATAAAGTACGTACGTGTAAGTATAGGGGAATAATAAGTAAAGTTTTGTGAATAAAGGGGTAACAACCAGGAAAATAACAAATTATTTAGGCAAATTATTTAGACTAAGTATTTTAGAATTTTGGGAGCAATTTAGCGAGTACATACACTGCACCTTTTTGTAATAAGGCTTTTTTTAAATTACGGGGTACATATCCGTGTATTTATAAAGTAGGTTAATTTGTTATTATTTTTTGTTATTTATTTTATTGTTTTTTTAAATGCTGGGAAAATATACTCTTGTTTCATGTAGTTACAGGGTAAGTATGACATTGCGGGCTGTAAATTAAAGTGGTGCTTCTTACCCTCTTGTTTCATGTAGTGACAGGGTAAGTACAATAAAAACACATGTACACACACACAATCTGATATCACTCGGAAAACTTTATTTGAAAAACAACTTATTTCAAAACGGATTTACAGCACTTTGTTTCTCTTGCTTGGTTTCCTCCTCCTCTTGTTCCTCTTCTTCTTTTTCTTTCTTTCCACTGATGAATCTTAAGAAGGAATCCCATGACATGTATCTTGCTATTCTGTATTATGTGTTAAAAGAAAATACACTACAGAAATGTCCTCACCATTTACTCATCTTATACCCTCATGACATCCGAGGTGTATACGAATTTCCTTCTTCAGATTAACACAAACAAAAGTTTTCAGAAAAATAAATAATCTCTGTAAATGCATATAATGCAAGCTCATGTGTTCCTAAAAGTTGACAACAGCGCATACAACAATAACTACAGCAATCCATACGACCCCAATGGATGAATCAATGTCTTCTGAAGTTAAACGATAAGCGTTTGTAAGAAAAATACCAAATATTTTACATTTTTAAACTGTAGACTATCGCTTATTCCGACCAACTGTCACCTGCGAGTTCAAGAGAGGGTTGAGTAAAGCGTGACGTAAGCGCACCGAAAAAAAAGAATGTTGAATTATTATTTTTTTTTTATGTTTTTATTATTGCTCACAACAAAATACAAACAATAACAAATAATAATAATGAAAAACAAACCATGCAGAAGAACAGAGACACCAGTAGGAAGACATGCAAGAGAAACAAAAAAGGACAAAACATGCTACTTTCTGTCAGGACTTTAGTATTTGAAATGAAAAGTTGATTTAAAAAAAATAATAAAGAATAAGAAGTGTAATATGTTGTAAATCTGTTTTGAAATAAGTTGTTTTTCAAATAAAGGTTTTCCGAGTGATATCAGATTGTGTACATGTGTTTTTATTGTACTTACCCTGTCACTACATGAAACAAGAGGGTAAGAAGCACCACTTTAATTTACAGCCCGCAATGTCATACTTACCCTGTAACTACATGGAATACTTACAGTCTAAATAATTTGCCTAAATAATTTGTTATTTTCCTGGTTGTTACCCCTTTATTCCCAAAACTTTACATATTATTCCCCTATACTTACACGTACGTACTTTATAGGTACACTGTAATTACCGAAAGTTACACTGTAATTTCGTTTTAATTACGCAGTATTTTCCTGGTTGTTACACCTTTATTCCCAAGACTTTACATATTGTTCCCCTATACTTACACGTAAGTACTTTATAGGTACACTGTAATTACCGAAAGTTACACTGTACTTTCATTTTAATTATGCAGTACTTTCCGGGCTGTAATCTAAAGCGTTACCCAAAATTACTAAGTAAAAAATGTTACAACAATTTTTGGGGGTAATTAATGTAATGTAAACAACAACATTTTAAGGTTAACTATTTTTTGTTGTTGTGGCTTTTAAAGGTCCCGTTGCATGCGATTCCATGTTTCAAAGTTTAGTTAGTGTGTAATGTTGTTGTTAGAGTATAAATAATATCTGTAAAATTATAACGCTCAAAGTTCAATGCCAAGCGAGATATTTTATTTTACAGAAGTTGACTACAAAAAACGCCTGGATTGGACTACACCCCTCTACATCCTGCTTTAGTGACATCACCAGAACCGTGTTTAGACTAAACTCCGCCCACAGGAACACAGGCGTATTGATGGCGAAATGTCAACAGACGGTTGATGTTTATCTATAATCGGATACCGCAAATGTTTAATTCGAAGTTGTTAGTTTGCTCTGTCCATTTCACCACGGACTGTTTTTCTAACCTGGGATAATATCAAGCAGGCTTCTCTCAGCGTTTCATACTGACGAAGGGGGCAATTTCAACTATATTCCAGCAAGCGGTAAGTACAAGTAGTGATTTAATATGGAAGTAGCGATCAACTTCACATCGTTTCTCTTAGTAGGATGAAAATAATCTTAAACTGTGATTAATATACAGAAAGCGATCACAGAACAATCCCTTTCCAATCGGCCAAGCTGTGACACACAGCGCGAGTTTATCTGGACACTTGCCAAAACTCGTTATGAAATCAATGACGCTGTTACACTGCACAACGAATCTCTTACTGTATTTATATACCTCATGTTTGCATTGGTGAAATCATTAGTGAGTGCAGAAACTGCGTTGCAATGATAAGATCTTTCACGCGATCAACAGGCTGTCATCTGCTCAATGCTCATCATCACTGCAATTTTCTATGTGATTGAAATAGATCTAAATACTTAAAAAACTTCTCACGATTCGTTAATCCCGATAGCTGTAATAGTAAAAACGTATAATAGCTGTAATAGTAAAAGTTTTCCAGATAGTTCCACATGTAATGCCAGATATTTCATATGCAAGCATTTCAGCCAATCACAGCAGAGGGCGTTTACACTGAAGTCTCACAGCAGACACGCCCCTTCAAACAGAGTGTTCAAACCAGGGAATGAAATCAGGCTAGGAAATATGCCTTTTACTTCTAAATTATAACAATTTTTGATCTAAAAAACATACTAACATTATAAGGGCACCCCTGGAAACATGATAAAATAATAAAAATAATCCATGGAATGGGACCTTTAAAATGTATATTTTCTCCAGTAGGCCTACCGATATTAAATAGTGTAGTTTAAGCATATAGGGCATGTGTCCACCAAAGAGAATTCAATATGATAATAATTTCAAGAAATGCATGTTTAATTAAGTATTTGATGTTTAGGTTTTTACAAAAATACTAGAAAGCATTTGATGGTTACTATAGTTGAATGAGGAAGTGAGTCTAGATCAGCTCTCCTGACTAAAGCTCAATCACCTTGAATTACTGTAGTTTACTACAGTTTCCCAACATGACTGTGTTTCCCGTCACGAATTGTACATTCCTGCAGAGAAACTAGAAATATTAAACACTTTGATGCTCGAGTTTTCTTAGTCGAGTTTTCGACTTAAAGGATCGTTTTATGCCCTGGTGTAAAATGGCGCACAGACTCTGAAAATACTTTCAATTCTGACAGCTAAAGTTTCTAAACCTGTTTGGTGAGAAGAATCGAGCTCATGTCATCTAGTTCATAAACAGCTCAGTTATGACGGAGACTAATAAATAACAGATTTTATGACTATGTGTTGACAATTAAAAAAAAAAATAATGACAGGTTTGAGGGTAGGCAGTTATTAATGTGTTTTTATCTCATAAATATCAAGTAAGGCACAAAGAAGATCATAAGATCTTTGATCTGTTTCAAGAAAAATGTTCAAGAAAAATGTTAATAAAAACAACATTAAATTAAAAAAATATAATGCAGAAATCATTTAAGTAGCACATAAACTTCTATATACACAGTGATTTCAGGGAGTTAATTCTGTACATCCCAGAGCCATTTTAATTTATAAAGATGAATTTAGTCTTGCAGATGTGAATTATGAAGAAAAATATACAAGAAAAATGCCAGAATTAAGTTTTGTTGCCAAGAGAACGAAGGAAACCTGGAATGTAATCTGACTACATACTTCTACCCGCAATAAACAACAGATGAACTGATGACACGTACTGTATGTAATTATACAAAATGAGAGTATTAAGGAAGAAAGAAGAAATAAAGACTAATGCGTAGCCTTCAGTATCTAGACTCTTTGGTCTTTACCAGAGTAGATCTTCAGTAAACCCTTACAAATAAAACCAGAAAATAAAGACAAGAAAAAAAAAACATGGATATTGCAGTGGTTTTGCTACACTAACCATAATATTTGTAGTAAAACTGTGGTTATTCAAGTGGTAATCAATTTGCCAAAGAAAACATGATTACCACTTTTACTATAATAAATCCAAGGTTAATTTTCTAATTAAGTACGTCACTGATTGCTTCACAGCTAACAACACTTCGTCCATTAACAGATCAAAGACTAAAAAGTGTCCACTCTAACTCAAGTCAAGTCATCTTCATTTATATCACACTTTTTACAGTATATTCTTCAAAACAGATTTACAGTGATATCAGGAAAATAATACAACAAAGTTTGTTTCGGCTGTACAGCAGATCTAGAAGAAAGTCATTGTCTTGTTAAAGTAAGTTTTGATTTATTCATTTCTGTTGTAAAAATTATTGGTTATTAACTTACATGACACCGTTTTCAACTGATAACAGAAAATGTTTAATGCGTTCTGGCCGTTCAACTCCGACTGGACAGCTCTAAACTAGCAACAATGAACAAATCTTACCTTAGTATTCTTAGACGTGCACTTCAATCCCTTTACTAGTAAAAGCTGCTGATCCAGTTTAGCAAACAGGAAACACTAGAGCAGAGTTTATTCTGACAGACACAAGCTCAAAACATGCAGTGGAATGAGGAAAACCTGTTCTGTGTAAAAAAACCCAGACTACTGCTGAACTAGAGGATTCTGTGGAAGAGGGGAGGAGAGAAACACTTTTAGCAAGACAGAAGAAACATTCAGAAGTTGTTACTAAGTACTAACTGAATGGGTGTCCAAACTTTTTGCACATTTCCTTTTTTTTAATGAAAAAGCAATTTGACCCTCTGGGAGCAGGTGGCGCTTGTGTAACAGCAGAAAAATTATGATATAAACACAGTAAGGTAAACATTGTCATAATTCATCAACAGTAGATCAAAGCGATCGCTTGGCATCAGTGCATGTATTCACTGATTTTTTTTTTCTGCTCATAAAGCGCAAGCCTAGAACACACAACAGAACAATTATTTTAAAGTGTGTTAAAAGTTGTATTGTGAAAATAAAAGCATGATGGTAATATACTTTTAATATATTTAAATAGCACATTATGGGCCCTATTTTAACGATCTGAAACGCAAGTATAAACTTGTATAAATAACTTTGTGGGCGGATCTCGGGCGCTGTTGCTATTATACCGGCGGGATGAATGAATGAATGAATGCTTTATTTCGAACATAAACATAAAACAAGTAACAAAAGAAAGTAAGCTGAAAATAAAAAGACAAACAAACCAAACAATTAATGATAATAATATGAAACCAACATGTCCGAAAAGGAATAGGATGAAGCATAAGCTTATTAAAACCTACCCCTTCTCCACTATTCAATAAACAATCAGTTTTCCCTAATAAACATATTTACATAATACCTATCTACAAAAAATAGAAAATAAATAAATTAAGAAAGGAAGTACATAAATTATTTACAAAAAAACACCCGATTGCTAAATCCCTTCCTCCTCCCTATACCTTGTGAAAACCATGTGTTTGTACTGCTTCTTAAACTGGGTCACGCTTGGACATCGCTTAAGCTCCACACCCAAACTGTTCCACAACCTCACTCCACAAACAGAAACACAAAAACCTTTTTTTGTTGTACGTGCCCGCTGATGTTTTAAATTAAACTCCCCTTTCAGGTTATAACCCCCCTCTCTGTTAAAAAAACATTCTTGAATATTTCCAGGAAGTTTATTGTGTATTGCTTTGTTCATGATTTGTGCTGTTTTAATGTTTTTGATTTTAAGAAAAGTAAATTTGTGTGCTCTCTGTAACCAGTATTATGTATTATTCTTATGGCTCTTTTCTGCAATATGAATAGTGATTGTATTGAACATTTATAAGTATTGCCCCAAACCTCTGCACAATAATGTAAATATGGTCAAATCAATGAACAGTAGAGAATGTGGAGTGATTTGTGGTCCAGAATGTGTCTAGCTTTACTAAGAACAGAAATACTCCTTGACAATTTACTGTGAACATATTTTATATGTGACTTCCAGTTTATTTTATCATCAATTATTACCCCAAGAAACGTCTCGGTTACGCATGGTAACCCACAGGGAATGGAGACGCCTCGTCGGGGGAGTTCCCCTGACGAATTGGGATCACGCCAGGGATCCAACCGCCTTCGAGAGAGTTAACAACGAGCCAATGAAAGAGAAACTGAATTGGCATGCAAAATTTGCATTCCGCGTCCCGCCTATCAGCGTGGGTATAAAGGCGGAAGTAAACATTGCATCATTGCTTTTTGCTGAGGAGCCGAACAGAGTCCAGTCCTCCGCGCGGGAACAGCAGTATGGCGACGGGACGAGGCGTCTCCGTTCCCTGGACTCAGGGAACGAGGGTTACCATACGTAACTGAGACGTTCCCTTTCGTCAGCAGGGAACTCCAACGCCTTGTCGGGGGAGTTCCCCTGACAAATTGGGATCCCTACCAAAACGCCATGGTGCTGGCCCCTTCCAGCGCCCAGCTAAGCTACCCTGCAGCAGTTTCCAGAAAATTTTGCGGGAGCTAGCTAGGGAAAACACACTGCTGTTCCGCAAGACCCAAACAGTGCATATTGGATAACATTGGGAAAGCGTGCCCATCCCCAAGGAAAATAATAGGGGGGGGTGGGAAAGCTGCAGAGCTGAGGCAGCCTAGAGGAAGGCCCTCAAATACACACATGTACTAACCACGTAGGGTAGTGAAACATATGGCAGTCCTTGAAGGTAGTCCCAGTCCGAAGGAGTGAGGAGCGTACTCAACAAGGAGGACAGAATGAGTCTGTCAAGGGGAAGACACGGCTGAACTGCACGTGGCCATCATGGGTCGCCGCAGGGACCACAGGAAAAACACCCAGTCTACTAACAACTCCTACTGAAGGTAGCAGACCTGGTGCCGGGCGGTCCGCAACGCCTGGCACCGGAGGGGTGATGGAGGAACTCACGAGGTTAGCCGTTTGCTGGGTAACCAACGGAGCAGAAGACGCACATATCCGCTCACGAAATGGCGTCACAAGCCGACACACCTATTCCCTCTAATTACTGGCCGTAGCGAGTACTCTGGAGGAAACAGGTTCCACACGTAGGCTATAAAATCTAGCGAACGTGTTCGGTGTCGCCCAGCCCGCAGCTCTACAAATGTCTGTTAGCGAGGCGCCCTCCTAGTGGAGTGAGCCCGCAACCTGGGTGGGCAGGGCTCACCCTGGAACTCATAAGCCCTGGTGATAGCATCCACTAGCCAGTGGGCTAACCTCTGCTTGGAGACAGCCTTCCCCTTCTGCTGGCCTCCGTAACAAACAAAGAGCTGATCTGAGGTCCTGAAGCTTTGCGTTCTGTCTATATAAACCCGGAGGGCCCGGACGGGACAGAGAAAAGCTAGGGCTGGGTCTGCCTCCTCCTGGGGCAGCGCTTGCAGGTTCACTATCTGGGCCGCGAAGGGAGTGGTAGGAACCTTGGGCACATATCCGAGCCGTGGTCTCAATATAACATGAGAAAGGCCAGGCCCGAACTCTAGGCACGATTCGTCGACCGAAAATGCCTGCAGGTCCCCTACCCTCTTGAAGGAAGCCAATGCTAACAGGAGCGCTGTCTTAATGGACAGGATATTAACCCTCTGAGGTCGGCAATCACGTGATGATCTGCTCGCTTTTTTCCTTATCAGTTGAATTGAGACCCGAAATACTCTTTTGACTTTGATTTTACAAACAAGTATCATACATCAATCGATTCTGTTAAATGTGTATTATTTTTGTGTATACTCACAATAAAAACAAAGTGTTGTGCTTTTTGCCAAATAAAGAAAAATAAATACGAAGCGAGTTCTGCCTTCTCTCTGTCAGTGTAGTCCATTCTGAAACGCGTCCGAAAATGAACAATAACTCAGCGAATACTCAGTCAAACAGACATACAGACACACAGGCATGAAGCTTGAATTCTCTTCTTTTAAATGAAATAATTTATTTAAAAAACAAATATTCTCATCTTGTGAAATCTTTATTAAAAGAGAGTGATTCCAGTCGAGCTCATTACAGCTGATTCAAATGTAATGTGACCCCGCCCACGGAGAGCGCGCGCTATTCAAATGCAAATGACTGAGGCAATCCACGGCGCAAACCTGTGAACGCCCCCATATCAGCTCGAGAAAACACAAGTTTATTCAGATCATTACTTGTTTACACCGTCTCGCAGCGCTGTGAGGAATAATAATAATGGAAAATACCTCAGAAGTGCGGGTATTTCGAGGAGCAAGGATCAGACTGAGCTGAGGAATAGTACGTTTTTTTTCCTTCTCACGTGAATCGGGTTTCTGTTTATGAATGAATGAACGGCAGAGATGCGCGCTGTTTACCACAGCTCGCAAAAGACAGTTTAAATTTAAATCGCGTGTGTGAATGAATGATGAATTTTTAGCAAACTGTATTGCTATACTGAGATGAGTAAAAATCGACTGAAATATGTTGAAATAAAATGTAGGCTATTTGTATAAGCAACGTATTAAACTGCAAATTAACATTTATATGCCCTAATATTTCATAAAAACAACGTTACAGTCAGGCGAAATATGAAAGACAACATTTTGTTGACTAGATTTGTGTACAGTTTTTACTGTAGAATATACTGTAAGATTACACTTGAATTGTTGTTGTAATTGTAACCTAAAAAAATATATTTACAAGGTAGATGTAAACAAACTATTAAAAGGTAAATATAATTTTTTTCTTTAAATAATTTGTATTGTGTTTTATTAGTAACAAATTTGGGGAGAGGATAAATATTCCAAAACTGAAAATACAGTATGAGAATTAACTGCACAATTACTAGACATGTTTACCTTGGATATTATACAATTTGCAAGCACAATTTGTGAAAAAAAAATGTATATAAAAAAATATAAATAAAATTTATATTTGTGTATAAATATATACACATATATATATATATATATATGTGTGTGTGTGTGTATGCATATGTGTATGTATATATATATATATATATTAGTGGTGGGCCGTTATCGGCGTTAACGCAGCGAGACTCTTATCGCGCGATAAAAAAATAGATCGCCGTTAATCTATTCTCCAAATTGGGTTGGGAGCTGGCTCAAGCTACACAAGCTATGATGACGCAATCTACCCGCGGCCGCGAGGAACACCCGGCTGCAACGCATCATATTCGTCGTCATCTTAAGTAAACACGGCTGAAAGTGAAAGCTGGTGTAAAAGATCACGGCTGAAAGTGAAAGCTGGTGTAAAAGATCACGGCTGAAAGTGAAAGCTGGTGTAAAAGATCGGTGCAACATCCATTATTTGGACTTGGTTCGGATTTAAGCCGTCCGACGTGTGTGGTGTAACAGTTCGGTAAGTTAACACACGACTAATCCGTTCTACCACCTCAAATTCAAAACGAAACATATCACTGAATACCAGCGCGCGCGTATTATTCCCAATATATCTTAGTGAGTGGTGTAGCACATAATCTCTTTTTATTAAAAGCGCCCGATTTTAAGAATCGTTGTTGTGTTTCTTTTTAAGTGAAAAGACATCAGTTAGACAATATTCTAATTTTAAATTTGGGGTTTCATAAGCTCCAAGCCATAATAAACATTAGACCTACTTAAGTCTCTGCAGCTAGTGTATTAATTTTATTTATCTGCAAAATTATGTTGTATACTTACAGTTTTGCACAATATATGTTCTCAAAACTACATACACCCTTTCAAAAAAAATACATTTAGCAGTTGTTTAGCAGGGTCTGTGTAACCTGTTCTGAAATGGTTTTATTATAATATCGTTATCGCAAGAGGCTGCAATGTATATCACAATATGGATTTTAGGCCATATCGCCCATCCCTAATTGATAGCCTATAGTAGTTGATAATAACATAGGCCTACCTAATGTTGCCTACGTACGGTAACAGTACAGTAGTAACCTTTTAAAGTCTATGAGTAGAACAGCTTTCTCAAGCAGTCTGTGATGCATTTTGGAAACAGGAGATGAGCGCTGGTCTAAACCCGTTCTCAAAGACTTACTTTTATAGTCATTATTTGGGTAGCACACATATTCTGAATGCCTTCGGCAGAATTCAAATGAGCCATTTTAATCTAGATTAATCTAGATTAATTTCAAAATTAATCTAGATTAATCTAGATTAAAACATTTTATCTATGCCCACCTCTAATATATATATATATATATATATATATATATATATATATATATATATATATGTGTGTGTGTGTGTGTGTGTGTATATATATGAAGAGTTCAGACGCAAAAGCCTCTAAATGCCATCTGAAATTTTCTTCTAGAATGATCATTTTTATGAAGCTTGTATATTTAAGTTAGCTATAGGTGACACACCTGAATGAATGGCTCATTAAGTATGCAGGGGCATTGTCTCATCAGGTGTGAACTACTAAATATGCATGATCGTTTACGCCCCATCCGCATATTGCCTTTCCAAACTAAAAGTGTTTCACAAAACTTAAATCAATGTATCGTTTTATGTGAATGATTAGGCAGGATGATTTTCACATCATTTTGAAGAAAAACGACATCCATTAGTCAAAAGTCTTATTGACATATATTTAGTATGTGCTTTTTGGCCTTATTTCAGAAACTTTCATTTTTAGTTTTTTCAATAACCATGCATAAACATTATTCTCTCAAAAATGAAAACGTACATACATGTGGCTCACATATCATGGTAGTTCTGTTTGTGCTAAATAGAGTGTAATTTTTTTTTGCTATTGATATGTTTATAAGCAACTGAAAAAAGCACAAATGTCAGGGCATGTCAGAACATCTCAAGGACCCCAAAAACACCCCAGACCTCAGAGGGTTAAGCTCAACTGTTGGACTTTGGAGCGCTCCAAGCACTAAAGTTAAGTCCCAAGAGGGTACAGTGTGCAAATCGCGAGGTGGATTTAGCCTCCTAGCACCCTTGAGGAACCTGATGACCAGGTCGTGCTTCCCCACGGACTTACCTTCAACTACATCGTGATGTGCGGCTATTGCAGCAACATACACTTTGAGGGTGGAGGGAGACAGCCTTCGCTCCAACCCCTGTTGTAGGTAGGAGAGCACGGCTCTGATCGGGCAAGTTCGTGGGTTCTCCCCATGGGAAGAACACCAGTCGACGAACAGGTTCCACTTCAAAGCGTAGGGGCGCCTCGTAGAGGGGGCTCTAGCTGAAGAGATGGTATCTACCACTGCCTGTGGCAGGCCATCTAGAACCTCCGCGTCCCGTCCAGGGACCAGACATGGAGTTTCCAGAGGTCTGGACGCGGGTGCCATAGAGTGCCCCCTCTCTGAGAAAGAAGGTCCTTCCTCAGAGGAATCGGCCAAGGAGGGACTGTCGCGAGGAGCATGAGTTCTGAGAACCAAGTCCGGGTTGGCCAATACGGGGCCACCAGAAGAACCTGCTCCTCGTCCTACCTGACCTTGCACAGGGTCTGTGCGAGAAGGCTCACTGGGGAAACGCATATTTGCGTAAGTCCCGGGGCCAGCTGTGTGCCAGGGCATTCGTGCAGAGAGTTCCTTCGGTCAGGGAGTAATACCACTGGCAATGGGTCGTGTCCGGAGAGGCAAACAGGTCTATCTGTGCGGCTCCGAAGACTTGCCAAATCAGCTGGACCACCTGGGGATGGAGTCGCCATTCTCCTGGTAGGGGAGGCAGATGTGAAAGCTCGTCGGCCACACGATTGAGCTCCCCTGGAACATGAACGGCATGAAGCGACCTCAGATGCTTCTGACTCCATAGGAGGAGGTGGGAGGCGAGTTGCGACATACGACGGGAGCGTAGACCACCTTGACGGTTGATGTACGCAACGGTCGCAGTGCTGTCCGTACGGACCAGTACGTGCTTTTGTCTGAGAAACCCCTTGAGGCGACACAAAGCTAGGCGTACTGCTTGCAACTCTAGGCAGTTGATGTGCCAATGCAGTTGGGGCCCCGTCCACAGACCCGAGACTGCATGCCCGTTGTACGTGGCCCCCCAGCCCTTGGTAGAGGCATCTGTGAACACCACAGCATTTCTGGAAACCTGGACTAGGGGCACTCCGGCCATAGAAACGCAGGGTCCGGCCAAGGGATGAAGGTTTGGCGACAGTGCGGGGTGACTTTAACCCGGAACGTACCGCTCTGCCACGCCCACCTCGGGACTCGATCGCGAAGCCAGTGCTGGAGCAGTCTCATATGCAAAAGACCGAGCGCTGTTACTGCAGCTGCGGCTGCCATATGCCCCAGGAGCCTCTGAAACTGTTTCAGTGGGACCGCTGACTTGCCTCGAAAAGACTTGAGGCAGTTGAGCACTGACTGGATGCGTTCCTCCGTGAGGCGCGCAGTCTGGGCGACCGAGTCCAGTTCTATACCGAGATAAGAGATCCTCTGCACAGGGGAGAGTTTGCTCTTGTCCCAGTTGACCTGAAGCCCCAACTGACTGAGGTGCCGGAGCACCATGTCCCTGTGATCGCACAACACATCTCGCGAGTGTGCCAGAATGAGCCAGTCGTCAAGATAGTTGAGAATGCGAACGCCTTGTTCTCTCATGGGAACAATGGCCGCCTCCACGACTTTCGTGAAGACACGGGGCAAAAGGGCCAGCCCGAAGGGTTGTCCACAGTAGTCGATTGTCGAGTTCACGCGCGTGATCATAGGTAACTAAACCTATGCGCGTGAACTCGACAATCGACTACTTTGGACTTCGACCGAAAACAGGAAATAAATACAGGTATGAGCGCTGGCTTAAATAACATCATTTTTATTCATATCTTTCACATCTACTGCAGTCAGATTGACCCGCGTTCACTCTGAAGGAATCACTCACATTGGCTGTGCACTTGTAATGACACATCAAGGATGTTAAGAGTCTAAAAGCAGGTTTAAAAATTGCCCCATTGAAGTCAACAGGGTGCAAATTATAAAAAGAGGATAACACGGTGTAGGCAACACCGATTTTTGTCGTTGTTCTCTGTATTGACAGCACTCCAAATTTACAAAAAAATTAGTTCTCCTTTAATGTAACTTTCTAATTATTTACCTTTATGTCCAACCCCAACAAAAACATCGATAAGATTAAGAAATTCATGTTTCTTTAAGTTCTTCATGTTTATGTTTTGAAATATTTCAATAAAGTATTTCCTGGTTTGTGAAGTTAATGAGGAAGTAAAGCAGCTCACCTGACCACTCACCTGGATTAAACTGTAGGGTTACTGGTTCCCGACATGTTCATGGTTTCTCATCAACTGTTTCCCCACAACGTCAATTCCTGTAGAGGAAACTAGAAATATTACTATCAAACACTTTGATGCTCAGTTTTTCCTGAGGTAAAGAATCTTATTCCGTCCTTTTGTAAAATGGCACACGGTAAAACTCTGAAAATACTTTCCCTTCTGGAGGCAAAAGTTGCCAAACCAGTTTAGGGAGAGAGAGAGAGAGAGAGAGAGAGAGAGAGAGAGAGAGAGAGAGAGAGAGAGAGAGAGAGAGAGAGAGAGAGAGCGCTCACGCTTAGATCAGTAATCATTTGAGGGCTTGATGAGATCTTTAATCTCATGATGAATATTAATTATGGGAAGAAGGAGGTGGGAACCGGCAAACATTTAAACAACTTTAATAAACGTAAAATAAACAAATACAAAATGAAAGTGAACACAGTCGCCTGCCGGGACACATAATAAAACAAGACATCAAATAAAATAGTCCAGGCTTGGACTCTCTCGTCCTAACCTGTCTTCGTTCCTCCTTTATGCTTTATTGTTTTAAAGCAGCTTTACAGTGATAACAGGAAAATAATGCAACAGAGTTTGTTTCTAGAAGAAAATAGCATCATAGTCCAGCTTAAGTAAGTTCAGTGATGGGTTAATTTTCGTTGTAAAAAAGTTATTACTTTAGTTCATGTATCTATACAGCCGCTCTGGAGAAAACCGTGATGTCATCATCCAGCTCAGATCAATTCTCATATAATGGTGTCAATGCATAGCCTAGAAATCTAGACGCACCCTAGCGGCAGAAATGTATTTTGCAGCCAGGGTAGTCTAGCAACTCTCCATTGACTTTCGTGCTGGAAAAACCTAAATTGGGTCAGGCCAATCACGTTGTGTATAGAGTAGGCGGGGCGGGCTTAACATAATGACGACAGAGTTGCGACGGTTCCCTGCTACTTGAAAATAAAGAATGGCGGCTGCTGGAGAACAGTCTTTCGAATCGGCTTTGTCCGCGACTCTGGAGGACTTGAAGTTTTCCTCTGAGAAAAGAGCAAAGAACGGCACTTAAGTCATTCTTAAAAAAGGAAGATGTGTTCATAGTTTTGCCAGCCAGATTCAAAAGTTGAATCTATCAACTAACGTTAGCTCCGCTGTTGGGAAAACGCTCTGGTGGGTTGAAGCGCTGTCCTATTGCGTGCAGAGGGAATTTGAAAGACAGCCGTTTATCCCACCCCTCATTGAGCCGTGTCTATGGTGAGTTGCCAGACCAAACATCTTGATGTAGGTCTGGCAGGCTAGTCAATGCAGGCAGATCAATAATATTGTTGAATATTAAATGTCTCCAACTTAGCAAGCCTAAAGCCAAAGGCGACAAATGCAAAAAAGGTGTAAAAGAAGACAGTAGGAACCAAAAATACATCAGGTGACAGAATGGAGAAAAAAACCTTGGGAGAAACCAGGCTCAGTCGGGGGGGCATTATTCCAAGCAGAGCAAGTCCATCATAAGTCCATTTCTATTTGATCTTTTGTAACATGCCTTCCTTGCTAAAGCTGAGGGTATTTCAATAATGACTGCCCTTGTGAAAAAAAAAATTAAAATAATGCTAAGTATACTTGGAGCCAGAATAATTTAGCATACTTCAAGTGTGTTAATGATTAGTTAACTTAAAGTGTGCTATTTTGAAACAACTAATTTTGTACTAAGTATTTTTAGCTGTAATTAAATTGTAGTAAAGCATAACTTTAAGTCTATTTAGTGTACTTGCGTACTAAATTGGACCAACTTCAAGTACATTTAGTAGATCGATCCACAAGCTGCTACTTGAACTCAGGTTGCCCTATGAACAACGGCACTATGTCAGCACACTTGCCCATGAGGCTATCGGTGGCAACCATAAGCACATGAATACACTTTTTAAAAAATTAATTGAATCATAACTTCAAGTACATTTTTAGAACATATACTAAAGTACAATTATTTTAAAGTGTGTTTAAAGTTGTATTCTGAAAATAGGTAAGCACGATGCTAATATACTTATATTTAAAGATAGTCAATTTTTTGTTAGTATACTTGCAATGTACTATTGAAAAAGGGAATATATTTTTTTAATACAATAGAGTATACTTTTTTCACCTGGATGACCCCGCTCTGTCAGGATTCAGAGAAGGGAGGACCCAGGTGCAGAATGAGCAGGAGTGATATTTATTATCAAACACAAAACACAGGCAGGAACAGTCCAAACACTAGGGCAGGAGAACAGGCTGGTCAGGGATGAGACAACTCCAGGCTCTTTGGCAATGGTGGAAAGTTGACAGCAGCTCAAAGAACCAGAGGCTTGGCATAGGTGAGATGTAACCAGCACTAGGCACTGGAGTGGCTTGCCAGGACAGGAGAGTCGATGACCAGGGCAGAGCCAGAACCAGCACACACACGACAAGACTCAAAAAGACAAGACAGCAAGAGATGACAGAAACAAAAAAACTGACAACTATGACTAGAGAAAACAAAATAGACTAAATAATAACTGGAGGTAGCAAGGGGAAAAATAAAGTAAATAAAATAACTTATTTCTCAAAATAAGTAACTGGTACTTACAAACAAAAAGAAATAAAACAAGACTGCAACCTTGCAGGGAACTAGAGGGAAAATAAATAAAGACTAGAACTAGACTAAAAACACAGGAACAAAGAAAAACTAGAATTTAACAAAAATGAATGTATGTTGATTATAAACAAGGAAAACTAAATCTAGCACTGAGTGACAATCCCTGTGAGAACCACATATACACAACAACAAACCAGCAACGAAAGAAGCACGATATAAAGGGAAGGTCCCTTAGGGAACAGCACATGAAGATCAGGTGAAAACAATCAAGCAAATCAGGACTAGACGATAGGCTTGTTCGACTTGAACCGGCGCTGCACAGACCGATCGGTTTATTACATCAAAATACCGCGAGAGCAATTCAAAAGCTTAAGGAGCCGTCTACTTTCTATTCGCTCTCGCGGTACTTTGATGTCATTCACCGATCGGTCTGTGCAGCGCCGGATCAAGTCGAACAAGCCTAAAGCCATGTGCTTTACACAACACAAACATAGAGACATGAAACACAGACAAGACCCTGACATGCTCTCTTTATTCATGGATAAATCTGTATGTGCAGACATTGACTGAATGTTATTTGACTTTCTGGAAGCACTGTCAAAAAGTCTGTGGTTATAAATAAATATGAATGTGGTACATACAAATTTTTTATTTCAAATTAAATACTAAAAAAATTGTTAGTAATAAAAACATGGCAACATTCAAAAAGTTTTAACTTTTGTGCAGTTACTGATTAGATACATTATGGTTAAAAAACATTAAGTTTTGACTGTTATAAGTTAAATAAATAAATTCCACCGGGTCCAATCAGACTCAGGAATAGAACAGGTGTACTTTTTAATGCATACAAGGGTTAAATTTAAACCCGAAGCTTTAGAGAAAGATTGTATGTGTTTGATATGTGTTTCATCTCATATACGGTGTGTATACATATATATACAACTACAAAACCTGGCACAGACAACAGGAACATGACAAAAAGCAAACTAAAAATGTAAAACAAGACAAAAGCATGCTTTTCATTGCTTTGGAAAGGAAGTGGAAAGACTTGTGGTGCATGATAAAATGATACATTTTAAATGTTGTCTGTACAGAAGAGAAGAGGAGAACTGGCATTTCTGCTGTGCTGTGATTTCACATCAGTCAGGCCCGGGGTGGGTAATCGGGAGAATCGGGAGAATTCCCGGTGGGCCGCTTCACTTTTGGGCCGGTCGAGGATTTATTTATTTTTTTCCCATTTGTCACGTTAGTTACATTACACGTTCCGTATTCTGACACCGCAGCGCGCAGCCTCTGCATGGGTTGTACCATGTGAGGGAGTTCTCCCCTCCCCTCCTATAGAGTTGGTTGGGTCCATAGTCCGTCTTTTCCAAAAACGTTTTCTCAGGTAGGCTATCGCGGCACCGCCGGCGCCTACCGATAGCTGGGCCGGCCCTACCGTAACGGTACGCGTCAGGGAGGATGGGAGGAAGAGGCCAGGAGGTATGGAAGCTTGTTTCCGCCACAGAATAAAACATTTTAAAAGATAATTGAGACTTTTTATCTCACAATTGCAAGTTTACATCTCGCAATTCTGACTTTATTTCTCAGAATTGCGAGATATAAAGTCAGAATTGCGTGAAATAAAGTCGCAATTGCGTGTTATAAAGTCAGAATTGCGAGATATAAAGTCAGAATTGCGTGAAATAAAGTCGCAATTGCGTGTTATAAAGTCAGAATTGCGAGATATAAAGTCAGAATTGCCTGAAATAAAGTCTCAATTGCGTGTAATAAAGTCAAAATTGCGAGATATAGAGTCAGAATTGCGAGATATAAAGTCGCAATTGCGTGTTATAAAGTCAGAATTGAGAGATATAGAGTCAGAATTGCGTGATATAAAGTCGCAATTGCGTGTTATAAAGTCAGAGATATAAAGTCAGAATTGCGTGAAATTAAGTTGCAATTGCGTGTCATAAAGTCAGAATTGCGAGATATAAAGTCAGAACTGCGTGGAATAAAGTCGCAATTGCTAAAAAAAGTCTAAGTGAATTATTATTTAACCTTTACATTATTTGTTGAACCATGGTATTAGTAAACTACACAATAGTAAGAGCTGAACTGTTGCTTCATTTATCCAATTTGGAAAAAGTGCTAATTTGGAATTCCACCATGGAAAAAGTGGGCCTGTCTTGGGCCTGAAACTCCCGGGCTGAAAAGTGGCCCCACTCCGGCCCTGACATCAGTCATGTGACCCGTTCAGCTCTAATGGCTGATCACTTTGTTATCGAGCTGTCATGGAAACAGGTATTCCTCAAAACAAAAGTTGGGTTAAAGAATGTTCAATTCATATGCAAATAATTTAACAATTCATAAAATGATGTCAGTCACTGAATACCATGCAATATTATGTTAATATTAAGCTTAATCAGCTTTGAAAGAATAACGAGTAGAGGACAATAATAACTTATGATTTACTCATCATAAGTGGGAGGCGCCAGATCACCAGTGTCTGGAAACTCACCTGTGTGCCATTCTTTTAGTTTTGTTTTTACTGAATGTAAATGTGCTGTTGATGCCCACAACACTCCCGCAGAATTTTGACCATGTAAGTTTTCATTTTTATATATATATATATATATATATATATATATATATATATATATATATATATATATATATATATATATATATATATATATATATATATATCCAGCCTGTGTTTTGGTGTTACCAATTGTTGTTTTTGTTTCTGGGAAACTGAACATGCTAGTGATATTATTAAGGAAATTAATCAACATCAAAATGCAGAATGTATCCATTGCTGTAATATGACAATATGAAAATTATTATTACGATGACTTTAATTAGTGGGGTTATTAATATAATTATTAGATTGTTACTGAATTTCTAAAACCTGTTGTTTGTGTATTGGTACATTTGTTTTGAGTAATCCTTTTGAGTGTTACAAAATAATCATTTACACTCTCAGAAATAAATGTACAAAAGCTGTTTGTGCAGGGCTATCATTTCTATACACTATCTAAGTGTACCGCCTCACTGTCAGCTTTTTTACCTTTTTTTCTGAGAATTATAGTCTGATGTTTCTCATTGTGAATTGTTATCATGTAACATCCTCATGTTAAATATTCTGACAAAATGAAAGTGAAAGATTTTTTTTTTTTATCTTATCTTATCTTGTGATGAATCTGTGACATCTCAGCTCTTCTGTTTTCTCATCAGGTTTAAACTCTTCAATCTTCTGCTGCTGATGTGCCTTTACAATTACAGCGGTCAGTATTCAGTCATTTCTGTTCATACATTTTAACCATTTTGATAACTTATTTGTTCAGGAATTCACTACATCTGCACTGACACATCTAATACAGCTTTATGTTATTGTGATCAACATTTAAAATGTTAAAATGTGGCACAGCTAATATTGTTGGCTAATTCATGCTTTTATTAATATATTTTTTTATTATATTATTATTATTATTATTATTATGTTATCCAGTTGATTAAAATAACTCTACTATAATTTTACAATACAGAGAACACTGAGAAATGCCACATTTATTTTTCAGTATTGATTCTTTGTATTGAATGAATATTTATAATATTCTATATTTGCAGGAACCACCACTATATCTGTGAAAGGAAAAAGGGAGGCAATGTCACCCTGCAGTGTGAATATAAGGCCAAAGACATAGTTTATACTGATTTAAGCAGGTTTAAAAGCATCCTTTCTTGTCAGAATGAAGAATGTGAGAGTGAGAGTGAGAGTCAAAATGGTTGAGTGTTTAAAGAAGGATCATGTAACATCGTCATCAAGGATCTGAGACTGAGTGACGCTGGGAAATACATTTTGAGAGTCTATTACAGTAATGATCAGGCACAAGTGAAGCGTCAAATCAGGACTTACCGACTTTATTTCCATGGTAAAGTCAAAACTGATCAAACCATCATCATGTGCTATCTGGATTTCCTTTAATAATTGTGTTGGTATTGCATGAGGGCCCGAGACACTGAATGTGACACTAATATTCAGATTAGTCGTCTCCAATATAGGCTTTTCAGTGACTTATTTTTAAAATTATGGCATTTGGTCTCCAATCCTAATATGCTCATAGCCTTGACTGATTGACACCATTATAATAATGATTAATGTCTTTCTGTTTCTCCTCAGATGAGATCTCTGTGAAGAAAGGTGAGGAACTGAAGTTGGATGTTCTGTTGATCAACGCTGATAAAGTTGTGCACTGGGCCAAAAGAAGCACAGGGCGAAAGGAGGATTGGAGCAGAAGTAACGGAGTCAGGAGAGATCGAATGACTATGAGAGATAGAAACCTGATTATTAATAATTTTACAGTCACTGACGCTGGAACATACGAGGTTCTGGACTCTGAAGGAGAAATCTTGATCATGGTCACAGTCACAGGTGAGAGAAGATCAGTGGGTGTCTTACAATTACATCATGATTTGAACATCAGACTTATGCTAATGTAACACAGGTTAGAATTCAGCTATTTAAGAAACAGAAAGAAAATAATATAATTTTCAAATAATTGTATTTCTAATAAAATATTGAAAGTATTAAACAAAAAGCTGAATAACGTCATTGCAGTTTAAAATAATAAATTGATAAAATGACTAAATGCCTAATTAACATATTCAGTCTGGACGGAGATTGCGCGTGACGTCATTGAGACGAGACGCGAAAGCAACGAGAGACACACATTGCTGATCGCGAGAGGAAAAAAAAGCTAAGATGAATCTGAGGCAAATATCTAAATAATCCTTTCTAATATTCGAATAATATGATGTATAATATGTTGCAGACCTATTATTTAACTATATTGGGTTATTTTTAGAACGTGATTGTTGATATTGCCGCTGATGATTGTTGATTGAGAACCCCTGTGAAATCCAATGTGGGTTAAAAGCATATGAACCCCGGATTTGGTGAGTTTCTAAGTAATATTTGTTCAACTTACTGAAAACTGAATGTTATAATTGTTTATTGAAGTTCTGAAGTGTTTTATGTTTGTAATAGCTTCTGAAGGAGTGTGAAATGTGATGTAATATTCCAATTAAGCACTTACATGCTATATTGTGCATAATTACATATTCTGGTATGTTTTATATATGCTGAATATGAGAGAAAAGGGTTTTTGAATACTATTTTCATATAGATTGATAGATGATTGATGAATGTGTAGTGTGTGTATATTGTGTTGTTCTAAAGGAAATGGTGTGTAAATGCTTTTGAAACTTAAGATGCTGTTTGTATAAACAGGTCAGGTTTTTTTGGTGTGATTGGATCAAACCCTTCATACCATGAGATGGCGAGCCTCCCAACTGAACCTCTGTGAATTTGAGAAGTGCGGACGGAGTAATCCTGTGTGTTCCAATGGATTAGTGCTTCTACTGATCAGGTGGAATCCAGTTCATTGCATATATTCTGATCGGTAGGATCGTACTTTTCCTTAAGCAATCATTTTGCACCATTGACTGTTGAAACAAAGCTTTCATCTACAACAAGAGACTTTTGCACACACTAACATATTTTTCCACTTTGGATGACAAAGAAACATTCATTTATACACAGACTGAGAAGTTATTGACTGTTATATTGTTGGAATTGTTTTCAAATTGTTTCAAATTGAACTATTGTGATATTGTACTTTTCTTTTCTTATTTCAATTGTTTTAATTTGGGTTCATATTTTCTATGATTTTTTATATAAAGATATAAAAAACCTAAAGATAAGAAAAGCTTTTATTAAACTAACAGTTAGTAAAACTAAATATCTATAAACCAAAATAGAAACTAAACAACTGAAATATAAGTTGAATACCTAGAAACAAATAGAAAAGAAAGCTGTTTATAAACCTATTTAAATAGCGAGCAGAGCTCAAAGATACCAAAAAGAACAACAAGGGATTGAAAAGAACAATTATTTCATTTGTTTTTATTTATTTTCCTTCAATTGTTGTTGTGGTTGTATTGCATTTGTTTTTTTATTATTATTACTTTTGCACCAACAAAATACATTTGAGTAATTTCCCGCTATTATCTGTGTCCTTGTGTGCCTTGATCACTTACCCTCCTGTAACGAACCTAGTCACTGGTCCAATATCAGGTGCCTAGAGTTACCTGTCCCTGTGTCAATTAAATCTAAATGCTACAAAAGTGGCGAGCCAGCAGCCAGGAGTGGTATAGTTTGTAAATTTAAAAATTTTGAAGGGCACAAAAAGAAAAAGAAAAATCAAACTAAGTGGTGCAAATAGAGTTCAAAATGGAAGTAATTGAGCTTGAAAACGTTGTAATTGAAAACTCAGTAATAATTAGTGGACTGACCGACACAGAAATTGACGAAGATCTAACTGACTTCCTGAACAAATATGGTCGTATCCATAGACACCTTACCATAGACGATCCCAAATCGCCTTACCATAAAGAAGTCATCGTGGAGTATGGAAGTTGTTCTGCAATAGTAGCTCTCAAACCCCTGTTGCCCTACACTTTCAAGAGCCCACACAACGTTGTTTACCACATAAAGCTTCTATCAAATGTCTATACCTCAGCAGTAACTGAAAGTGCCACAACCCAGTATTTTGCTGAATTGAAGAGGATAGCAAAGCTCAGTGGCAGAACTTTCGACGATCTCTTGAAAGAGCAGCTTCTTGCAAACGCGACTGATGTCGCTGACAATCTGGCTAATGCCAATGATCTTGAGTCATCTCAAATGACTGGTCATTCTTCCTCTGACATTCCGCTTCCAACCAAGCAAACTGAGCATTCAGATGAGAGACGAAACTCAGATACAGTCCAAAAAGCTAGTGCAGGAAGTTTTTCACCCACACTTGAGACAAAAGATGTGAACCCACCTGAAGTCCAAAGGATGATCATTGAGCATATTTTGAAAAGTGATGGCGCTTTAACCTCTAGTGCATCAATCAGGCTAAGGGTGTTCTCAGGCAAAGTTCCCCGACCTGTTGGCGAAGTTGATTATGACACCTGGCGGAACAGTGTAGAGTTAATTCTCCAAGATCCTTCACTGTCTGACTTACATCGTTCCAGAAAGATATTACGACAGCCTGCTGCCGCCAGCGTCAGAGATTGTTAAGCAGTTAGGTGCAAAAGCTTTACCTGCTGCTTACCTTGATGTCCTAGATTCTGCTTTTGACACCGTAGAAGATGGTGATGATCTCTTTGCTAAGTTTCTGAACATGCTGCAGAATGCAGGGGAAAAACCTTCTTTGTACTTGCAACGATTGTACACCAACCTTCTCAAAGTGATGAAAAGAGGCGGTATTCCTGTTGATGAAGCTGACCGACAGCTCCTAAAACAATTCTGCCGGGGCTGTTGGGATGACACGCTAATAGCCAACCTTCAGCTTGAACATAAAAGGAACAAACCACCTCCATTTCCTGAGCTACTTCTGCAGTTGCGCAGTGAAGAAAACAAATACTTCACAAAAGAAAGTCGCATGAAGCAGCACTTAGGAGTGCAGAGACAAAGAGCCAGTTCCCATGTCGTCACTGCTAATCATCTTGATCTGAATCACAATGAAGTGTCAGAACTTACAGAAGTTGCCGAATTAAAGAAACAAATCGCTAAACTTCAGAGCCAGCTTGCTAAGCAGAAGAGCAAAACGACAAGACAAAGTGAATTGTCATCAAATGATGCTGTTCTTGAGCTAAAGCAGCAAGTTTCAGAGCTCCAGAGTCAGATGACAAAGCTCAGTGTACAAAAGAACTCGGAGTCGAAGAGCAATTCAAGTAAATCAAAGCAAACGCACACACAAGTTCGCAAAGACCCTCCTACAACTGACCATAAACAACCTCACAGGCCTAAGCCAGGCTATTGCTTTCGATGTGGCGAGGATGGACATGTTGTTTCAATTTGTGAAAATGACCCAAACCCGTCTCTTGTAACTGATAAGAGAAAGCAGTTGAAAGAACGTCAAGTCCTATGGGATAGTCAGTATGGTCCAAGTTCCTTAGGAACTTTAAACGCCGCCCAGCCCTGGTAGCGAGACGTACAAGGGCTGTCACTTGTCAGAATAGTCTCAAGAAACCAGTGAACATCAGCAACTTGAAGTCCCATGGTATAAACCGTCTAGTTGATCTACCCAAAGGATTAATTGGTACAAAATGCACTGCTCAAGTGAACATTGAGGGAAAACCTTGTTATTGTCTACTTGACACAGGGTCACAAGTGACCACCATTTCCCATTCGTTTTATGAACAGAATTTGCCTGGACTAAGCATAACTTCCCTAGATGACTTGCTGGAAATAGAAGCAGCCAATGGTCAAGCAGTACCCTATCTGGGGTTTGTTGAAGTAAAAATTGCATTCTCCAGAGACTTTCTTGGATCTGACGTTGAAGTGTCTACTCTTGCCCTGGTTATTCCAGAAACCGGAGGCACTGCTCAACCAAAGGTGCTAATAGGCACGAACACCTTGGATCTCGCATATGACAAACATCTTGAAACGAATGATTCAGTCTGTCGAGCCGTCCCATTTGGTTACCAAGCTGTAATCCAGACCATCGAGCACAGACGCCAATAGAGAGTAGACAGCAGCATAGGAATCGTTAGGCTTCCTGATGTTACTCCTACTGTTGTTCCTGCGGGTCGAAATGTTGTTCTTGAAGGAGTGGTGAGTGTAAAGGGACAAGTAGTTGAAAAATGGGCTGTGATGGAACCCCCTTCGAATTCACCTTTTCCAGGAGGATTGCTAGTCGCCAGTTGCTTACTCAACCTACCTCAGCATCCATCGCGTAAAGTTCCAGTGGTGTTGAAGAATGAGACAGAGCATGATATCATCATCCCTGGAAAAAGTGTGATTGCAGATATTCATGCACTGCAGAAAGTGATGTCGGACAATATTGTGCAAGCTGATTGTTCAGAGTCAAATAGCCATGCAAAATCCACCAAAGAACTTTGCTTTGACTTTGGTGATTCCAGTTTGCCAGAAGAGTGGAAAAGAAGAATCCTTCAGAAACTGCGCACCATGCCAGAGGTCTTTGCATTGCACGACATGGATGTTGGACAAACGAGCAAAGTGAAACACACCATCAAATTACACGACGAAACCCCATTCAAGCATAAAGCAAGACCGATCCATCCCAACGATCTTGAAGCTGTCCGCAGACATTTAGAGGAATTATTAGATGCTGGTATCATCCGTGAATCAGAGTCATCCTTCTCTTCCCCTATTGTTGTAGTAAGGAAGAAGAACGGCGATATAAGACTTTGCATCGACTACCGCAAGTTGAATACGCAGACCATCAAGGATGCATATGCCTTACCCAACTTGGAGGAAACCTTTTCAGCACTTCGAGGTTCAAAATGGTTCTCAGTGCTTGACCTCAAATCTGGGTATTACCAGATCGAACTAGAAGAGAAAGACAAACCCAAGACCGCTTTTGTTTGCCCATTAGGTTTTTGGGAGTTTAATAGGATGCCCCAAGGTATCACAAATGCTCCCAGCACATTCCAAAGGCTGATGGAGAAGTGCATGGGTGACATCAACCTCTCAGAAGTCCTAGTGTTCTTGGACGATTTGATTGTCTTCTCAGATACCCTAGAAGAGCACGAAAGACGTCTTCTTCATGTTTTAGGACGTTTGAGAGATTATGGATTAAAGCTTTCGTTGGAGAAGTGCAAGTTTTTCCAGACGTCAGTAAAATATCTCGGTCACATCGTCTCAGAAAACGGTGTGGAGACGGATCCCCAGAAAATAGAAGTCATCAAGACCTGGCCAAGTCCGAAGAACTTGAAAGAGTTGCGTTCCTTCCTGGGTTTCTCCGGTTATTACCGGCGATTTATTAAGGATTATGCAAACATCGTAAAGCCATTGAATGAACTTACCGTGGGATATCCTCCGCTTCAGAAAAGTTGCAGGACGAAAAGTAAGGAAAGGACTTACCTTGACCCCAAAGAACTTTTCGGAGGGCGATGGACAGCTGACTGTCAGCAAGCATTCGAAACGCTCATCTCAAAACTTACCGAAGCACCAGTGTTAGGATTCGCAGATCCTGGGTTGCCGTATGTGCTACACACAGACGCAAGCACCACCGGACTAGGTGCAGCGCTCTATCAGGAGCAAGAGGGAGTGCTACGAGTAATTGCATACGCCAGTCGAGGGTTGTCAAGAAGTGAAGCCCGGTATCCTGCTCACAAGCTGGAATTCCTAGCCTTGAAGTGGGCAGTGACTGAAAAGTTTTGTGATTACCTCTATGGAAACACTTTCAAGGTGATCACAGATAGCAACCCCCTTACTTATGTTTTAACTTCAGCCAAGTTGGATGCAACAAGCTATAGGTGGTTGTCTGCTTTGTCTACCTTTTCCTTTACTCTCCAGTATCGACCTGGAAAGAACAATCTCGATGCGGATGCACTTTCGAGACGACCTCATGGTGATCTGGTAAATGATCCTACATCTCAAAAGGAACAAGATCGAATACGGCAGTTTACTTTGTACCATTCACCTGAAACGGCCAATTCCATCTCAGTTTCCATGGATGCAATCCAAGCAGTCTGTGAAAAACATTCCTTACATCAAGCAGGTGGCAGTAATGGTATCACTCTCGTTGAATCACTTTCCATGAGTCCAGACGCAATTCCTGAAGATTACGAGCAAATGGAAGGATCTTCCGTTGTTCCCTGCATGTCGGAACAGGAACTGAAAGAAAAGCAGAGAAATGATCCAGCCATGCGGGAAATAATCATTCAGTTGGAATCAGGATGTACTGTCTTACCTGTACTTAGACGTGAGCTTCCAGAACTTCCTTTCCTGTTGAGAGAATGGAAAAGACTTGAGTTAAAGGATGGTATTCTCTATCGCAAAAGAGCCGATGGAGACTGTACAACTTACCAGCTTGTTCTACCACTTGACTTAAGAGCCATGATCATGGAGAGTCTACACGAAAATATGGGTCACATGGGAATAGAACGGACCCTTGATCTCATCCGGTCCCGATTCTATTGTCCCAGAATGGCCATGGATGTCGAAAATAAAGTCAAGACCTGTAATCGCTGTGTGTGTAGAAAGACCTTACCGGAAAGAGCCGCACCTCTAGTGAACATCCAAGTCACCCGGCCACTAGAGTTAGTGTGCATGGACTTTTTGTCATTGGAGCCCGACCGTAGCAACACCAAAGATATCTTGGTGATAACAGACTTCTTCACCAAGTATGCGGTCGCAGTTCCCACCCCAAACCAAAAAGCCAGAACTGTCGCAAAGAGTCTGTGGGAGAATTTTATAGTTCACTATGGTGTGCCTGAAAAGCTCCACAGCGACCAAGGACGTGACTTTGAATCCAAAACGATCAAAGAACTCTGTGACATTGCTGGTATCAGAAAGGTTAGAACTACACCATACCATCCTAGAGGGAACCCGGTCGAGCGGTTCAACCGCACGCTGCTAGGAATGCTCGGTACCTTGAAAACTCAAGAGAAAACCCGATGGAAAGACTTTGTGAAACCACTTGTACATGCCTACAATTGTACAAAGCATGAAACAACAGGATTCACACCGTACGAGCTAATGTTCGGACGACAGCCAAGATTGCCAGTTGATTTGATTTTAAACACTACAGTGAGTCAAGACAATCCTAAGTTCCATTCGCAGTATGTGCAATCACTGAAAACTCATCTTCAAGAGAGCTACAAATTAGCTCAGAAGAATGCAGCCAAATCTGCAGAGAGAAACAAAATCCGTTTCGACCGTAAAGTAACGGAGTCATCTCTCGAGGAAGGTGACCGTGTCCTGGTCAGAAATGTGAGAGTACGCGGAAAACACAAATTAGCTGACAGATGGGATCCCGTGGTACACATTGTAGTGAGTCGTGCTGGTGAATTGCCTGTCTATACAGTGAAACCCGAAAGACAAGATGGTCCCTTACGGACATTACACAGAGATTTGTTGTTACCTTGTGGATTCTTATCTCCGCTGATGGAGGATGAAACTGATGTAACAAAACCTCAGAGAAAACGAGTAACCAGACAAAACAGAGATGAGGGAATTGATGAATGTCAGGAAAACTATCAAAGTTCTGATGAAGATGACTATGTACCCCAATTCTCTGAAGTTCCAGCCATTCCTACACAAAGGGTCATCAGAGAGTACAATGTGGTCAGAAAACCTAAAGATGTTTCTTCTAACTCTGATGCTGAAATTCAATCATCTGTTCCAAGTCATGGTACAGAGACTGTGAATGCAAGAAACGTACCCAGAAGAGATGATTCATCTGAAATGGAACGCTTACCTGATATTCAGTACTTACCTGAAACCCAGTCTTCATCCTGTGGGACAGGACCTGTAAAGGAAAACCTGAAAGGAAGAAGCCACTTACCTCAAGTAGAGCAGCAAACACTGGATGTACCTGATGGAAACGAGAAGGGCAATGACACGCAAGCTGTGCAAGTTGAGGAAAGTGTACCTGATGTTTCATTGAGGAGAAGCAGCACTGAATCGGCTGAATCTGCTGAACTTACTGAACCTGTGGAAGAAACAGATCAAAGTGCAAGTGAGGATGAAATTCAGTTAAGAAGGTCCAAAAGAGTGAAGCAGAAGTCAAAAAGACTGACTTACCCAGAAATGGGAAACCCAGTGATATCCATTATCCAATCCCTGCTTCAAGGACTGAACACTGCTTTTGTAGAAACACTTGCAGAACATCCCAAACCAGTAAGACACCCCAAGCTCTAAAGTCTTAGGTTTTAGCTATGCAAAGGGACTTGCATATATTTAAGAGGGGAGGGTGTAACACAGGTTAGAATTCAGCTATTTAAGAAACAGAAAGAAAATAATATAATTTTCAAATAATTATATTTCTAATAAAATATTGAAAGTATTAAACAAAAAGCTGAATAACGTCATTGCAGTTTAAAATAATAAATTGATAAAATGACTAAATGCCTAATTAACATATTCAGTCTGGACGGAGATTGCGCGTGACGTCATTGAGACGAGACGCGAAAGCAACGAGAGACACACATTGCTGATCGCGAGAGGAAAAAAAAGCTAAGATGAATCTGAGGCAAATATCTAAATAATCCTTTCTAATATTCGAATAATATGATGTATAATATGTTGCAGACCTATTATTTAACTATATTGGGTTATTTTTAGAACGTGATTGTTGATATTGCCGCTGATGATTGTTGATTGAGAACCCCTGTGAAATCCAATGTGGGTTAAAAGCATATGAACCCCGGATTTGGTGAGTTTCTAAGTAATATTTGTTCAACTTACTGAAAACTGAATGTTATAATTGTTTATTGAAGTTCTGAAGTGTTTTATGTTTGTAATAGCTTCTGAAGGAGTGTGAAATGTGATGTAATATTCCAATTAAGCACTTACATGCTATATTGTGCATAATTACATATTCTGGTATGTTTTATATATGCTGAATATGAGAGAAAAGGGTTTTTGAATACTATTTTCATATAGATTGATAGATGATTGATGAATGTGTAGTGTGTGTATATTGTGTTGTTCTAAAGGAAATGGTGTGTAAATGCTTTTGAAACTTAAGATGCTGTTTGTATAAACAGGTCAGGTTTTTTTGGTGTGATTGGATCAAACCCTTCATACCATGAGATGGCGAGCCTCCCAACTGAACCTCTGTGAATTTGAGAAGTGCGGACGGAGTAATCCTGTGTATTCCAATGGATTAGTGCTTCTACTGATCAGGTGGAATCCAGTTCATTGCATATATTCTGATCGGTAGGATCGGACTTTTCCTTAAGCAATCATTTTGCACCATTGACTGTTGAAACAAAGCTTTCATCTACAACAAGAGACTTTTGCACACACTAACATATTTTTCCACTTTGGATGACAAAGAAACATTCATTTATACACAGACTGAGAAGTTATTGACTGTTATATTGTTGGAATTGTTTTCAAATTGTTTCAAATTGAACTATTGTGATATTGTACTTTTCTTTTCTTATTTCAATTGTTTTAATTTGGGTTCATATTTTCTATGATTTTTTATATAAAGATATAAAAAACCTAAAGATAAGAAAAGCTTTTATTAAACTAACAGTTAGTAAAACTAAATATCTATAAACCAAAATAGAAACTAAACAACTGAAATATAAGTTGAATACCTAGAAACAAATAGAAAAGAAAGCTGTTTATAAACCTATTTAAATAGCGAGCAGAGCTCAAAGATACCAAAAAGAACAACAAGGGATTGAAAAGAACAATTATTTCATTTGTTTTTATTTATTTTCCTTCAATTGTTGTTGTGGTTGTATTGCATTTGTTTTTTTATTATTATTACTTTTGCACCAACAAAATACATTTGAGTAATTTCCCGCTATTATCTGTGTCCTTGTGTGCCTTGATCACTTACCCTCCTGTAACGAACCTAGTCACTGGTCCAATATCAGGTGCCTAGAGTTACCTGTCCCTGTGTCAATTAAATCTAAATGCTACACTAAACTGACTAACCTTTCAATATCATCTATAGAATCAAAGGACGGATTGAGCTACATAAATTATGACACACAACAACATAGTAAGTAAAGCAAGAGGCATTGAGGGCTTTACAAAATCTTTAAACATTGAGTTTAAAATGAAAATTAAATGAATTAATTAATGTGCTCTCTTCCCAGCTTCCCCCCTTCCATCTGAAGCATATTGGATTGTCCCAGTTGAACTGTCAATGTGTTTGTTGATTCTGGTTGCTTTAAGAAGAAAAAAGATGCACAGATGTCCAGGGGCACAACTGCACATTTGCTGAGGGGTATGCAAGTAAAATAATAAAATAATAATAATAAAAATTAAAAAAAATTATAATATATTATTAATAATAATTATTTCATTAGTATCGTTTTCCTTTCCTTTGTTTTGACCCATATAACATTGTGTTCTTATAAATAAGCCACCAAAAATTTTATTTCACCATTCTCGATTCAATTTTGATACCACAGCAAAAGCCGCTAGCCTAATTAAGTTCAAACATTATTAAAGGAGTCATAACCTGCAAATTTCACTTTTTCACGAGAATCAATGTATGTTATGATTGCCTAACGATTATACACTGGCCGGGAAGCCGATATTTAAAAGTGAAGCGTTTGTTTACCTCAGGGTTTGTAAAATAGCCCACGTGCATGCGCACTAAAAAACGAGATTTTGATTTCAGCCCCGTCTTGACGTCAAGACGGGGCAGGATATACCATATATGGACACCGCAGCAGGAAGCCCGCCCTTCCCCTCTCCCCCTCATATTCAGTTCAGTCGAGAAAGATGGAGAAACCGAGTGCACACGTGAGTTGCTCTGTGGTTGACTGCCAGAAACAACATGCGAATGTGTTTTCTATACCAAAAACGGACCAAACTATCAGGGACCAGTGGATAAAATTCATTTTTAATGACGCTGTCCCAGCAACACTTTCAACTGGCTTATTGTTCGGTGTCTGCGCTAAACATTTTACCCCGGAATCATTCACAAATTTGGGCCAATATCAGGCGAAGTTGGCCACGAAGCTCCGTTTGAAAAAAGGTGCCATTCCAACCATCCGGGACTTGCCTGAAATTGAAACGGTAAGACTGTTTTTATTGCTCTACTGTGTGTAACAAACAGCAGCTAACTACTAATGCGGCTATTGTATGTAACGTTAGCTTCAAGGTAAACACGGGGAATGGACTCTACGTCCACGACAGCCAAAACATCGCATCAGATCTCGCGAGACAATAATGCCTTCAGAAATAAAGGTTTTAGGAGCTCTGTTTTTATTTATTTTTTCCACTTTTCTTTTTTAGAAGGGCATGAAAGACTATAATACAGCAGTAGGTATCCAAATTAAGACTAGGTTATGACTCCTTTAAAGACAAGTAAACAGTCAGTGATAAAATAAGAACAAATAATCAAATTACAAGCAATAGCATAAACAAGATGAAACATAAACAGTGAAGGTTTTCGGGGCTTGTTTCCGCCAATGAATAAAAATAAGAAAGGTGATTATGTATAAATCATAATTACCTTTTTTATTTTTTACTCATTGGCGGAAACAAGCCTCGAAAACCTTCAGAAGTCAGAATTGCATGACATAAGATCACGATTCTGAGAAAAGAAGTCAGAATTGTGAGATATAAACTCGCAATTGAGAAATAAAAAGTCAGAATTGTCTTTTATTTTTTTTTATTAGGTGGTGGAATCAAGTTCCATTGTATTCAAGTAGTCTTCACTGTATTATTAAATATAAATTCAACCTTATTAAAGCCACAAAAGTTATTCAGTCGAGAAGGGAGTTAATTTCTCTTTGTCTTTTGTCGTATGATTAATATTAATGACAGACGGCAGCAGGTATTTATTAGGCTGCTGTCACTTTAAGAACTAATGCATGGATCCAGTATACTGTAACACATCTGTTTTCTTTCTCAACTGTTTATGTTCACTTAAGACGTAACCAACTGTATTTTCGTGAATACTCGCCAAGATGGGCATTTTGAGATGCGAGTGTGTTATCCGTTCAAGCTGGAGAAGACAGGAAGTAGAATGCAATTCGGTGAAAACACGCTTCTGCTCTGATAGCCGCAAGACTACGCCACACGCTGTAAGTGTGTGTTAGAAATCAGGAATGGAGAGAGAACATTGTGCTTGGTAATGATACCAAATTTGGGTCTTCGGCCGACAAAGTTTAAATCCTGTCTGGCTAGCGCGCTTCCCATAATGTTTACATGTTAGGTCAGTAGACGTAGAGTAGACATTTTTTGTGGCTGTTCGAAAAACATGGATTTCAGCCAATACTTCTCAAATATGGTTCAAATTTCTTTGAAAAGTTACATCTTAAATTCATACACTATTTTCCTTAGATTACTATTTAGATAATTTTCTAATTTTTGACAGCCGGATGGTAAGATAACTTTTTCTCCTTCTCATCCTTCCTCTCTTGAATCCCTTTAGCTAAAGCATATGAGGATTGGCTTTAAAGCAAAAAAGTAAAATACACAAAGAATACTTGAAGTAAAATATATAAGGACAACTTTAAGTAAATGCAGTACAGGAAAACTTCAAGTAATTTCTTTATGAGGAAAACTTTAAGTAATTTCTTAAATAATACAGCACTGAACATAAAACAGAAATAAGTTGAGGATAATAATAATAATAATAATACAAATTGAAAGCATTGAAAACATTGTTGTCTCCCCCACTGCCAATTGATATAATAAAATAAAGTTTTGAGCCAATTTTAGAAAGCTAAACAAAAGATAAATAAAATTATAATTTCATTTAACAAATAGGCTTTTGATTATTTATAATATTTAACATTTTATTAAAGAAAACTTTCAAAGAATGACTGTGGCACAACAATCTTTTGTTGTGCACTTTCTTGCACGGAAGAGGGCGCCATTGTATGGGGTGAGATTTCGGTCACAATTCTGCGCGCGCAAGATCACATTTTGAGCGCGCAAAAGGGCATTTCGCACGCGCGTGAACTGAGTTTTGCGGAGAAATGTTCGTCTCGCAGATAAGAAAATATTGCGAGCGAACGAAAATCAATTTTGCATTTAAAATAAGTATTTGGATGTGCGCGGACGTTCTCTTTCGCGTGTGCAAAGTTTCACTTTCTTGCTCCTTTCATACCAGCCGTGAGCGCTCTCTAAGCGCAGACAGCTCGCTTGCTCAACACAACCCAGCGTTACAATATGCCATAATTCCAGCCAATCAGAGATAAGACTGCTAAATTCTGATTGGCTTGCTTGAAAACCAATCACAAGACTCCCTGCATCACCGACTGCGGAAGAGAACTAGTGCAGTTGAGTTTATTATTTATGAAAAATATTCAAAAACTTCACTGTAATTCACTGTATTGTTGGCAATTTCAGTTCACACATCACCGCTGTCCTGATGGTTATACTACAACACTTATTTTGGGAAAAATATATATTTTAAATTATATATACAATTGTAAATGTATAATTATTATGATTTTTATGAAAAATATTCAATAACATAACTGTAATTCACTGTATTGTTGCCAAATTCAGTTCACACATCACTGATGTCCTGATAGTTATACTACAAGACTTATTTTGGGGAAAATATATTTTAAGTTGTATATACAATTGTACATTTATGATTTTTTATGATTTTTATGAAAAATATTCTAATTTACTGTATTGTTGCCAAATTCTGTTCACATATCACTGCTGTCCTGATGGTTATACTACAACACTTATAGGCAAAATATATATTCTAAATTGTATATACAATTGTAAATGTAGAATTTTTATGATTTTTATGAAACATATTCAATAACTTCACTGTAATTCGCTGTATTGTTGCCAAATTCAGTTCACACATCGCTGCTGTCCTGATGGTTATACTACAACACTTATTTTAGGGAAAAATATATATTTTAATTTGTATATACAATTGTAAATGTATAATTATGATTTTTATGAAAAATATTCAATAACATAACTGTAATTCACTGTATTGTTGCCAAATTAAGTTCACACATCACTGATGTCCAAAGTTATTGAATATTTTCATAAAAATCATTAAAAAAAATCATAAATTTACAATTGTATTTACAACTTAATTTTTTTTTTTCAAAATAAGTGTTGTAGTATAACCATCAGGACATCAGTGATGTGTGAACTGAATTTTGCAACAATACAGTGAATTACAGTAAAGTTATTGAATATTTTTCATAAAATCATAAAAATTATACATTTAGAGTACAATATACAATTTAAAATATATATTTTATCAAAATAAGTGTTGTTGTATAACCTTCAGGACAGCAGTGATGTGTGAACTGAATTTGCCAGTGAATTACAGTGAAGTTTTTGAATATTTTTCATAAATAATAATCGTAAAAAATACGCAAAACGATATTTATACAAAATAAGTCTTGTAGTATAACCATCAGGACAGCAGTGATGTGTGAACTGAATTTGCCAACAATACATTGAATTACAGTGAAGTTTTTGAATATTTTTCATAAATAATAAACTCAACTGCACTAGTTCTCTTCCGCAGTCGGTGATGCAGGGAGTCTTGTGATTGGTTTTCAAGCCAGCCAATCAGAATTTAGCAGTCTTATCTCTGATTGGCTGGAATTATGGCATATTGTAACGCTGGGTTGTGTTGAGCAAGCGAGCTGTCTGCGCTTAGAGAGCGCTCACGGCTGGTATGAAAGGAGCAAGAAAGTGAAACTTTGCACACGCGAAAGAGAACGTCCGCGCACATCCAAATACTTATTTTAAATGCAAAATTGATTTTCGTTCGCTCGCAATATTTTCTTATCTGCGAGACGAACATTTCTCCGCAAAACTCAGTTCACGCGCGTGCGAAATGCCCTTTTGCGCGCTCAAAATGTGATCTTGCGCTCGCAGAATTGTGACCGAAATCTCACCCCATACCATTGTGCCACGGCATACACTGCAAACACCATTTTTGTGCCCCTGATTAAAACAACCGAGAGAAAAAACCTATACATTATTTTAAAAGGAACTAGCTGTTTTATAAATGTCATAACCTCTTTTGATACAGTAATATTAGTTTTTTAATAATGTATTTTGCAATGGAATATGGTAATATCGTATTTTTGTTACTTGTGTTATTTATCTTAAAATCTAGAAGCAGCTCAATGTTTGGTGGACTTTACAGTCTAATAGTAAATATTTACCAAATTAATTACTACCTGTTTAGGATAAGACAATGTCTATCCTCAGTCCTTTTCATTACCTCACATTGACTGAAGTCTTCTGAGCTCAGATATTTTGCTTTGAAGGAATGTTGCAAATCAAGCACTATGGTATCTGTAAGAGGAGAAATTAATTGAATGTTCTATATACCATGTACAGTTGTTCCATTCTATTTTCTGTATATTTAAATGTGTAAATTAATAAATAACTTTTCCTGCTTCAAAGGTTTTGTTAATCGAGGCATGAAGCATCCACTGAAAGAGCCTCGTGTCATTTCGCCTTCGTCGCTTGGCGGCGGTTTAAACAGCCTATAACATGCTTGCAGAAATATACATTTGATTACATTTTGGAGAACAGACAGTAGAAGATCCGTCGATGTGCATTTGATTGTTGTTTGTGTTCAGATGTTCAATAGCGGTCATGAATGCGAGCACATGTGAAAAGTTTTAACTCATTCTTCTGTGTCAATGGTTCCCTTTAAATGCCTTTGAATGCAAAACTCTGCAGAGTCACTTTATTTCGAAATTGTCTAATAGTCCAAATGTAGTTGTGTAAGTTACTATTATACAAACTGTGGCAAAGCGGACGCGGGTTTGACTCAAATTGATATAATTTCCAACTACGCCACCTGGGGAATTTCACCCCAAGAATTAAGCACAACCCCTAAAGGCACGCACAGATCCTAATCACCATTGGAGTCAGAGACATAAGTTATCGTGCAAAAGTATTTTATTAGCAGTTAAAAGAGGCATTGACCAGCAATTACACTCATCTCAATTGTTAAGTTCAATCATTAGTGGCAAAGGAACCCAGGCTTACCAACAGGGGCAGTCTCAGAATATCATCCTCAACGAAAATCACTCAAATCACAGTGCACACACACACTAGCACACACACAGCGACCAAGGTCAGAGAAGACCACGACACAGTGAAGGATGCCACCACCAAAAGGTCACTCGTCTGCCCCCGGGTGCCCAGGTCCTGCCAACAACCAGAAAGAAAGAGACGTTAAGAGAGCAGAGATATGCATAAACATAACATAAAAAGTAACTTAATGCAGTTCCGGGAAGGAACCAACTTCTCAGTTCAAAAATAGCAAAAAGGAAGCATAAACTCAAATTAAATATAAACAAATGATTAAATAAATTGGCAGTATAGCTCAACTGTAGAAATAGTTACATGAAAGCAATATATTCAATAATCACAATAAATGAATTGAAACCAAAATACAAATTCAAAAATACCCAACCATTGAAATCAATTAAAGAAATAAACCAAAATAAGGAAAACAAAAGAAACTCAAAACATATCACTGAGACACCGCTTAGGAAGCACAAAACAGATAAAGACTCGTTAAGAGCAGCTCAGTCTCGTGGAAACAGATGCAAACTCGTTGAGAGCGTCTCGTAAAAACAGAAGAATCCGATGGAAACAGAACAGCAACTGTGATGAGACGAAGCGTCAGAGCGAACAGCAACTCTATGATGAAGGACGGTACACTGGAGCGACCAGCAACTCTATGATGAAGCACAGAGCATATAACAATTGACCAGAACGCCGCCATTGCCCTTGTCACACGCCTACAAACAAAACAGAAAGTGTTACACTGCCATTCATTCTCCCCCTGGCTTCCGGCTCAAGCAAACATACTCACAATCACAGATGCTGCACTGGGATTAATATCCCAAATTCCTAGCAATGCATGGCGCCGGATATCTCATCAGCAGAGAGCACGGATGAACTTTAGACTACATAAAGCATACAGATTAGTACCCGCTCGATTAAAGCAACCTACAGGAATCTCATTACACAAACGTCGTCGTAAATGCTTTCCTTACCGTATCAAGTGTCCACATTTGATTCTCCAGCACAAGCAGCAGGGCGCGTAGGTAACGTCACGGCCCCGGAAAGTGACGCACGCCTATGACTGGCAGCCCATGCTCTTATACACCCATGGTCCCAGCCCATTGGCCAAACCTCAAATTAAAAAATTAGGAAGGGTAATAACCCATCCTGCCACAAAACCAAAGGACAGGCAATGATTTTTGGGCTACAGATGGCAGAAATCTCTTCTGTTTTTGTTGCAAAGATATCTAATTATAATAATAGCCTAATAGTCATTTAAGGGTGATTCTTAGACTATGGGCACTTTTATGTACTTTGGTCATATTTTTAAAAATACATACAATTTTAGACAAAATCCTCTTTCTTTTTCAAACTAACAATAAAACCTCCTTAAAAACTTGTTACTACCTTTCTATTATGATTTTTTCATACTTTTCAACCTCCTTATAGGTGCCAAAATCACTGTTTTATCCTTGTCGCACACCCAGACTTTTTAACTTCAACAATGAAAATACAGTTTAAAAGTATGACTTATCTGGTAACTATTAATATACCTAAATTAAGCACTAGTAAAATAATTAAAATACATTATAGTATTTAATGTGAGACCACCATCAATATTACTTTTTATACAAAATGTAGTTGTCGCACAGTATTGGTGTCATTTCCACCACAACACGGTAATGTCCCTTTAAAAAGTTTGTGTGAAAGATTGTTTAGGTGGTTTCTATGGAAATGTTAAGAGACATCAGAGCACATGTGGGACATGGAGGCAATTTTAAATTTTCATCAAGAACAAAATAAGAAAAATCAAGGTAAATATTGCTTGATCAGTTAATATATTTATTCTACATAATTTCCAAACATGCTGTACCTTCAAGGGTGTTTTTAAAAAGTTAAAAATTTTAAGTTAAATAAGAGTATTTTGCATGCATGAAATGCTGAGTATTAATTCAAAGCTGATCAGTGAAGCTATCTTCCATTTTTTTCACAAAAAACTACAGAAATGTCATTTCCACCACACTGCCCTCTGTGGTGGAAATGACAGCATGTGGTGGAAATGACATTTATGATTACAAAGTACAATTGATATGGATTGCAAGAGTAGATTGACTTTGTGAATTGAGTTTACTGAGTGTGATGAGTTTAAGAGTTTTTCAAATAAATATTTCTCTAAATATTACTGTTTCTCTACATTCACGTTAATTCATTGTCATTTCCACCACCACCGTCATTTCCATCACCACACACATTTTTTAAAAACATTTAAAAAGTTCTCATTACACATTAAAAATGTATCCACAATTTACAAGATCATGCTCAACTTAATATAAACATTCAAGTTATTTATTTTCTAATAAGCTCTTGCCCAAACCAATATTAAATTTCAGAGTGTGACAGGTGTACAGTTCATCATTTGGTCCTTAGGGCAGTCAATTTATCTCATTGACAAATGTATAATTATTGTACATTGTGGAAAAACTGATAGAACTAGTTACAAAAATGATCTTAGACTATTCTTGAGTGGCATAAGTTATTCTGTTTTTAAATAACAGCTGTATATAGAGATGTGGTGGAAATGACATTTGTTCATTGCAGGTCGGGAAAAATGTAAAATATTAACAATTTCTCTTGTAATCTAAGTTTGTCCTCTTACAGACCTTAAAACTAGACAAATTATTTAAACTTATGAGACTGTGTTACGTGACTTTTGAACAAGTTTTTTTTATTCAACTTCACAAGCCTAAAAGTGCCCCTAGTTGAAGAAACGCCCTTAAATAAAAAAATATCTAAATATATACATATATAGGCCTTTATATGATCCAAAGTAACTAGCTACTTGAGTAGTTTTTTCATTGGATACTTTTTACTATTACTCAAGTAACTATTAAGAATATTTATTTTACTTTGAGTAACTATTTCTATAAGTACTTTTACTTTTACTTGAGTACAGTTTAAGTAAATACTCTACCCACCTTTGTTGATGTGCCAGCTTGACATCGGCTTGGTCCAGGAGAAGGGGCGGACTGGCCATCTGGAGCACCGGGACTTTTCCCGGTGGGCCGCTGGCCAAAGTGTGCCGGCCCACCCGGTACACTAATATATAAATAATAATAAAAAAAAATGCTGGAAATTATTTCATTTCTTTTCTACGCAAATGGATGAGTGAGTTGATCGCGCGGGCGCGACCGACAAGTGTTTTGTGAGTGCATCGCCCTCCCTCTCTGTTAATTAGTTTGGTCTACTCCATTGCGTATCTTGAAACACGCCCCCTTTCACGTCCTGGAACACACCAAGCCGACGCCGATGAACTAGCGCTGATGAAAGCCGACTGATGTTGTCGCCTCGCGTCACCTGTCTCGCGGGAAAAAAGCTGCACTTGAACACACCGAGAGAACTCCTGCCGACTGTCAGCTAGAATGCGCGTTCTGCGCCTGCGTGTAAATGAGACAACTGGCTATTTCTGCAGATATATTCATCTATTCATCATTCAAAAAGAGAAAACGACGCAGCAGATACACAAACCGTAAACAAAGCAGTGCGTGCTTACCGTTTTGAATATCAAGCCTGCTAAACACTTTCTTTATTCCACTCCGTTAATAGTGAAATATTCGCCAAGGAACACTCAGGTAAGATGAAAACAGCCTAAAACAGCCTTCTATCTGTACCGTTTTGACTTCTTTGCTCGCTGTTTTGCTATTATTATCGTGCACTGACTTGTTCACTAAGCTGAACAGCCAATCAGAGTTCCCCCTTTCACCGAAGGCGCGACGCCGATTCGACGGTGCGGAACACACTGACAAAAACTTAGTCGGCCTACACACAAAAACTGCCAAACTGTGTGTTCCAGATCCGTTACATCGAATTTCTCTGAGCAGATAATTACTTTATAATAATGCATATAATTATAATTGTCCATGGATGAAAAGGGGAAGAAAAGAAAAGGTGGAGCTGAGAAGTTACGTGTTAAAAAAAGCATTAGAGGTAGATGCTGTGAAATGCTTCAAATTAACATACATTTGGCGCGAAGAGTAGCCTAGCTAGATATTGTCTAAGATATTCTGTCTTGATAGTTTTATATTAATAATGTTATGTGTCTTAATGTTCTTCTGTTTGTTTCCCTTTGTTTTACAAATTTGTAAAATTTGTAAAACAAATTTCATATCAAATTTCATAAATTTCATTAGGTCATATTTAAATATCCCAGTCCGCCCCTGTCCATGAGCCAAAGTCTGGATTCCCGTCACACAGCTCAACCCAAACAAGTCTTGGAGGCATCTTTTACAACAACCTTCCTTCTGGACACCGAGCCCAGTTCCCATCTGATACAGAAGAGGTATTTCCAGGGGCCAAGGCTCTGGTACAGCCATGGTTCACCCTGATAATAATACAGCCCTCGCTCCTCGCTCAAGGTGGGACGCGGGCCTTCAACCAGTGTTGCAGGGGTGCAAGAGGCCCAGGGGAACTACTGAGGAGGCTTTTGGCTGGGGGAAAGCGAGCTCTTGCTCATGATGATTCTGGACCCCAGGCTGTTTAGATGGCTGAGGAGCAGAGATCTGTGCTCACACAGTTCCTCCTTTGATTGGGCTAAGAGCAACCAATCATCGAGGTAATATAGGATGGGAACTCCCTATATCTCTAGGGCTGTGCTGAGTAGTACCGGCCATTGTCTGCCAAAACACATTTTTTTGTACGTGAATCCTATTTTATGTGAATATTATGACACAAGTGAATCACAAAGCTTTATTTACAACATAAATAATAGGTTAGCAATTAGATGTTACATTGCAGCCATGGAAACATTTGGATTTGTGCCGAATGAGAGATGTACGTCATGCAACCACATTAATTTAAGCTTTGTCAGCTTTGTATTATGTTTTGTGATCTGGTCACCTGATTATCATTTAACACTATTCCATTGGACATGGAATATCTCGTTTCTTTTCCCTAAACGATTCTTCCTTTGGTTCGCTTTTCTACTTTACCACAGTAAATTTGCGAATATAATAGGCCTGATACCTTTTTGCTTGCACATCAAATTCTGTTTAACACAGTTTGTGCTTGTTATTGTCTGTGCACACACAGTTCCTCCTTTGATTGGGCTAAGAGCAACCAATTGTTGAGTTAATTTAGGATGCAAACTCCCTATCGGCTCAGAGGGAAAAGATCTGCATCAGATGCATTTCTTAAAAGTGTGTGTCCTTCAGATGCATTGATAAAAACCAATGAGCAGATCTACGAGAGCATTTGTTTCCACATTCTGGTTGGCCGTTTCACCAGAGTGCTGTTTAGACATCTTAAGTCTCTATCCTTCTCGCGGATGAGGAAGTAACGGCTGTAAAAGTCTCGCTGTGGGCTGTGGGTCTTCTTCTAGCTGAACCTGCACTCTGGTTCAGAGGAACTGAGAATTGGTGTCCGATACAAATAGTGTAATTCACACCCCTGAAGCTGGGGAGTCTGCGAGAGAACTGAAGCGAGTAGCACCATTTTATTGTCTCAAAACCTTTTGACTCGCCTGGAATGGCTTCCCAAGCCTGGCTCCGGGCGGCGAGGGGTTGATGATTGCGGCTGAATAGGCCAGAGGAAAAGACAGTGTCTTGCCAGTATCCTTGATCTCCAAGTTTAACCATAGGTGGCTCTTTGAGAGTCAGCATATTATCACCCTTACCTCTGTGGTTTTAGTTGCCTCAACATAACACAGTCAGACAGGAAATCATTATTCTGCATTGCATAACAATGATATGAAACCTTTTCTCTGAAAGTGAGAGAACAGATCTAACATCTCTGAATTTAGTTATGAAGAAGTTTAGCTTTGGTAATGATGATGTTTTCTGGCAGAACATGCACGTATACATCTATAATTTCTTAGTTTTACTGCTATTTATTAGATAAGAACCAACAACACATTTTTTTTATTGACCTCATCTGTTGACATTTTTATTAAATCAAGCTTTATGTGCCACAGAAGAGATTTACATTTATATTTTGTAAATATACCTGAGAGAGCAGCTTATATGTACATATTAATGCTCTTCTAGAAAAATATATAACAAGTCTAAAGATATAACCAGACACAATGTTTATTTTTATCACGAGTCCTGCTGGTCTGATGATATTAAAGCTTTTGTTAGCATTAAGAAGAAACTGTTTGCTTTGAAAAAAAGGACATTGGCTCGTTCTCTACAAAACTCTAGCATGCATATTGTTCATTGATATTGAATTAACAAACACTGAGTTAAATACAGCACTTTGACTGAACATTTACTGAATGACACAAACCTGAATAATCACCACAGCCATTAAAGCCTGTTTAAGTTTCACTGGTGCTCGACCTTTACCACAACATCTCAGTTTCTCTGAGTTTTACCTTTCAGTTCTCAGTTCTTAAAGTGAAATCTGACAAACAGGAAAAGCATGAGGCTTTTCATGAGGAAGTTGTCTGTTGTCATTTGTGTTTCCCGACAGCGATGCTTATTTTACTTGCAGTGTAAAAGCTTAAGTTGTCAAATAAAGCACATAAATGTGTCATTTAGCTGATTTGTAGCTCCTCATAGATGCACGTTTCGCTGCTCTCCATCCTTTCTGCTGTCCACGATGGTAAATGATTCCTCCTGCGATGACTGTAGTCAGAAAAAACACAAACACAGCCAGTCCAACACCACCGAACATCAACACACGCTCCGTCACCGTCACTCCATCTACAGAGACAGAAGAGTTACTCACATTCATACATTTAGTGCCAGATCTCCACAGAAGAGCAGTTACAACAAATAGAAAAATCTATTAAACAAACAAAACTTTACCTGTGATTTCAACTTCTGTTTTCGTCTCTTTTATTACAAAAAGACCTGTGAATATATGATATGTTTATCCATAAATATATGAACACACACAACAACCTGCTTCTGTAATTTGATGTAAGTTTTTTCTGTAAGTTTTTATGACCATTTTTTTAATTGCCTCAATTAACTGTAAAATTTGGGTTAGTTAAGCAATGTCTAGTTCTAAGTTTATATATCGACTCATGTACTGCTCTCAGTCACTAACCACTAAAACAAAAATCATGTTCAGAGCTCGTCTTGAGTGGCTCATCTTACCCACTCCCTCCTACATTGACTAGTTTGTGAAGATATAATGAGAAAAACTGAAATCTGTTACCTTCAATCTCCAGCCTGATGGGTTTGTCGAAGTGCATCTCTGGAGCGTCAGACTTTAGTCCACAGAAATAAAGTCCTGAATCTGATTCTGTTACTCCAGAAATAGTTAAAGAGACTCTGGTGACCCAACTGTCTGCTGTTATTTTCATGCGATTGCTGTTTGGATTGTAGTTGATCAGTAGTTTTCTCCCGAGTTTGTCCTTCTCAGCAGAAATCAGCAGAACGAGCTCTTCAGATCTGAGATGATACCAGGCGACTTCATATCTGTTTCTCATGCTGCAGTTCAGAGTGATGTTTTCTCCCATCTGAACTCTCACATCAGAAGATCCTCCTACTGACAAATCTGGAGAGACATTCATAAACACAAAGATCCTTTTAGACTATGTTTATGGTCATTGTATTTGAGGTTGATATGTTAATTTCATGAATGCTTGAAAAATTATATATTTACCACTGGATGTGATTTGCATAATCCAACAAGAAACTACACAGAAGAAAATGACTTTCTCCATTGTGTCTGTCGTTCATAAAGGTGTCGATCAAACAATAGCTTTCAGATCAATGCAGAGACACTGAAACCACACAGAGTTTTTACTTCCGTCAGAGAAATATAAAGCATTGAATAATAGTCTCTTAATAGATCAAGTGTTGCAACTTTTGTATTAACTATTGCATATTAGTACCTTTCCCCTTATAATAAACATTATGAATGCTGTTGTTTTCATTGTAACCTGTACACATCTTTTAACAAATCAAAAATGTGTTATATGTGGTTTAATTTAGCTTGCAGAAACACTTGGTGAGCAAAACTTGGCTATAAGTGTGTGTAGATTTGTGAGATCATGATCATAAATATTACAGGTTTCATACAAGTTAAGCTCTATTCTGGGAGATTAATTCATTATTTTGACCAGATTACATAAGTTCTTTACAAAAATGTACAAACAGTCTCTTCTCAGTTCACATGTCACTGCATTACTGCACATGTGTTTTCTGAAGTACTGAAGGAGGAAGTCTATGTTTTCTGAGGTAATGTAGGAAGCTTACGCTGCAATTCTGAAAGGTGAAAAACAACAGTGATGAAAGGAAAGATGCTCAAAACTATTAAAGCAGGCACTTATTTATTAAGTTACGCATTTAAATACAGACATGAACAATATACTGTATCAATTGACCATATCAACAGTTCATTTTCCCTCTTATACCCTGAGCAAAGCAATACTGTGCAACAGAAAACAACTGAATGAAAACAAAAGGACCATAAATTTAAAACCTACAATACTCAACATGATGAATTGATTCTGACAGATACTGTAGACATTAGCATACTGAAATGATGAAGACATGTCTAGTTCACATAGTTTTAAAGGGATTACCGTAGTACTGGAGAGCTGTATATTCACTAGATCTACAATAATCAACATTTCACAGATCACAAACAGCTTGATCTGCAATATCCCTTCAAAGCAGAATAGAGCAAAACCACAATATATGTCCTCAGAAGACAAGCCTGCCCACATTTGGACATATTAGATGATTAAAAACTTCACAGTCACAGTGAGGTAATGAGGACAGCAGAAAACACACACTATTAATCCATTTGGTTTATACAAAAGGAGTGTAAAGTCCATCAAACACTGTGCTTCTCTTGGCTTCTGAGCACCACATACGGCTCTGCATAATGTTTAGAGCGGCTAAAGTTTATTTTTATCCCTGAAAATTTTGTTTTTCCTGAGTTTGAATATCTTTAAAATTTCATTTCATATAAAAATAGGTCATTAAAATCCAACAAAATATTACAGTCAAAATGTTATCAAAAGTGGTTTACAACACATGTAAAAAAAAAAAAAAAAAAAAAAAAAAAGTTAATTTTTTCAAAAAGCAGTTTGACTTATTTAAAGACATTTATATAAAGAAAACATACTAAGTATTTTCTTCAAGACCTTCATAGGCACATATGATATCTCGATATTTTCTGGGATTTTGTTGATGACGATAATATGACATTATTTGTCGGAGAGTTTTTGTGCTGGTTTGTCTTGACTGGTTTAGGACTGACTCAACTTTTATTCTTCATATATCAAACTGATATTGTCTCCCTTAAATTGATTTCCAAGGGTTTTTCTTTTCTTTACATGGATATTTTCCTAACCTAGATGCATGCATCATCTTTTATGACAAATTCTTTCATTTAATCAATAATTTCAGTTAGAACATTAAGACACAATCGGATGAAATCAGTATCAAGAAATCCCATCTTTGGCACAGAAGCTGCATCATGAAGAGACATTTAGATTTACACTGGTATTTACACTGTTTAATGCTGTAAAATCGATCAAAATATTCATTCATCAACGAAACGTCACTGTGCTTCGGCCACAACGGTTCTGCTGTGAAACTTTCATTTGTGAAATAGAGCAAAAAACAGATGTGCTTAAAGGGGTCATCAGATGCAAAATTCACTTTTATATGGTGTTTGCATATAAATGTGTCTCTGCAGTGTGTGGACACAACCACCACACAATGAAAAATTCACTCTTTTTTCTTTAATCCTCAAAAAGCCAAAACACTCTCAATAATCAAGCCGTTTGGATTTTCTGAGCACCATGACACTATTATGTCCTGTATTAGCATATTTCCTGTATTAGCATATTTCCCATATTAGCATATGTCCACCCTCAGACATTTGTACACTACGAAGCCCCTAAACTTGGGACGTGGGGGTGGGAAAAATTTAGGATGGGATAAAAAAAAAATGTTTTTTTCTTTTTTGCATTCCCACGCAAAACCTGTTGTGAGCTCCTCCTGTTTAATGTCCCGCTGGCAGTGCTTCAGAGCTACGTACGTTAATGTAGCGTTTCAGTGTTTGAACTTGGACTCAAATATAAAGGAAGTTTTGCGTATATAAACAAATATATAAGGGGGGGGGGGGGTGAGCAGTTGCTCATTATCATTTAAAGAGACATGCACTGAAACGGGTCGCTGTGGACAGAGCTGTTTTTGAGGAGGTAAAAGGGTGTTGTTTTACACAACCATTGAGGAGTTTTAACCAAAGTATGTTACAAACTTTACATGAACACCCTAAAGAATCACACCAACTTGTGGAAAATGGCCATCCGATGACCTCTTTAACTATATTATAAGCCTGCATCCTGATCCGTCGGCAGCGAGTAAAGTCTATTCAGACACTGGGGTTTCTTGATGACAACAAAGACAATCACACCCACCAGAACCAGCAGAATCACAGGCAGTCCAAAACGCCAGAACCAATACACTCCAGCTGGAAGGAGGAAGGTGGGAAGAGAACTTTTTAAATGCTTTTTTAATCTCACTGCATAAAGTGTAACTCGCGCCAAAATGCAACCTAGGGTCTTTTTGTTGATCTACCCGAGGAAAACTTTCAAACTTTCATTTGAAAGCATAATTAGGATGGAAACGCCACTTTTAAAGGGTCATTTCACCCGTGGAGACATGAATGTGTATTGAAAGTGGGTCATTTATGTAGAAGAAATGTGAAATTATTTTTGAATTTGGAGCTTTCTAGACTGAGAAAAGCCAGAAAATGTATTTTTGGCTTATGTGGATGAAAGACAACAACTCCCAGAATGCACTTGCTTCGCTGCTCTACAAGGCCACTCCCAAGCCACGCCTACCGGTAAGAGAGCGCAGTTTAAAACAACAAGGCAAGGCTAGGCTACGAGTGAGTCTCCGTGACGAGTTTGCCCAAAATGTCCGGGATTCGGCTTTTGCGTTCTACAGTCGCCATTCATCATGTTTACTGTGGCGAGCAGGACGAGGCTGAGGGGCGCGGGAGAACGGCGCGAGGCCGGTGGCGTGATTACTGACGACCGACACCTGTGAGGCACTGTTCTCGTATCTCGCACGGAGGAGCAGGTATTTTCTTAGCAATGGTAAAACACACATCAACCGATCACGCCACCGGCCTCGCGTCTTTCAACCGATCACGCCACCGGCCTCGCGTCTTTCTCCCGCGGCGCTAGCCTCGTCCTGCTCCCTGTATTACTGTGATTACTGATGAGCGCGCCTGTGAGATGCACCGGTCTCATGGGCTATCTCTCACGGAGGTGCGGGTATTTTCTTAGCAATGTTAAAACGCAAATCAACCGATTACTTGTTTAGCATTCATGTAAACATTACATTCAGATTCACCAATCGGGGTGAATTCAGTTAGATTGAAACAAAAGGTGAGCATGTAAACAATGGATGGCGACCGCAGAAAGCAAAAGCTGAATCCCGGACATTTTTGTCGATCTCGACGGCCGGACATGTCCGGGAAATAGAGTATGGTAACCCCTACTACTCAGCTTTCTTCGTCCCTGTTTTCTGCAGGTTTCTGCCGTTGAAATCAAACGCACTTGCACTGATCTGTGATAGGTCTGTTAGCGCATTAGGTCCAACCCCCTATGGGCGGGTTTGAAAGGGTGCATCTAGTGCTTGTAGTCTTAACAGAAATCCCCCCCTCTTACACTTCCTCCTACAATGACGCAAAATGACGATTTTTGCGTCATTGTAGGAGGAAGTGTAAAGAGGTAAATACAGATTTCTCTCGTCTCGGGGGAAAATGAAAAAATGTTGCATGACCATTCAATAGTATGACTGGGTTTCTAACAAAGCAAAGCTTAATGCAAATGGGTGAAGTGTCCCTTTAAGTTTGACCGTATTTTCATTTTTGGTCAAATTGCCTTGTGAATGGGAGTGAATGGGGCACGACTATGATAGCATTAAAAATCGCTATTTTTAAAACACTAAGAAGGCTCGACACAACATGAAACTTTGCTGGAAGTATCACCAGGGGCTCTACACATGAACTCCAGCATTGAAAACTCACTGTAGCTGTGTGTCAGCTGGCATTTTGACAGTCAAAAATAGCCGATTTCTGAATGTGAATGAACTGACTTTGAATTTTGTTTCTTATTTAAGCATCCTTTTTCAAATACAAGGTCAATATTGATTTTCACTAACGACAAAACAACAAATTATCCGTGAATTTATATGGAACGAAGCTTTAGGAGCTTTCCATCTTTACCCTCCTCCATGTTACGTTGCATTCGGAGATCGACTATTTTTGACTGACAGAATGCTGGCTTGTTCAAAATCTTTCTTTGTAGTAAACTCTGTGCACACAAACAATGTTCTCAATGCTGAAGTTCATGTGTAGAGCCCCTGGTGATACTTTAAAAATAGCGATTTTTGATGCTATCATAGAAGTGCCCCATTCACTCCCATTCAAAAGGCAATTTGACAGAAAGCGAAAATACGGTCAAACTTAAAAGTGGTGTTTCCATCCTAATTATGCTTTTAAACTAATGTTTGCCTCGGGTAGATTAACAAAGACCCTAGGTTGCATTTTGGCGAGAGTTACCCATTAAAGATTTTGTAAAGCTCTCAATGCCTCCTGTTCTACTTACTATGTTCAGTGTCATCCGTGCGTTCTCCTGATGAGCCGGAGTCTGATCTGGATTCTGTAGAGGAGATTGAAAGGTTAAGGCCCCTGATATACTTCAAGCGAAATCGAAGAAACGAACTGATGTGACGTTATTTCTAACAAAATCAGGCCGAGTTCGAAACAGCTTGCCAAAGCGAACCTTCTGGAAAATTTTGCTTCGGCTGGTAAATACCTTGTACTGCCATTGGTGCGTGGTGATTACGTAATATATACAGTCACACCAAAATATATTCAGACACCTTCAACATTTCTCACATTATCACAGTTTATTCACTATAGTTTAGAAAATGGTAATAAAATATGACAAGAACTCAAGAGTTACACTGTGTTAGAACAAATTTATCTTGATAATGTCAGATAACTTTGAGCCAAACATGCTCAGGTCAAAGTGTCTGAATCGTTTTTGGTCCCAAATCATTTTACTGGTAGTCACTGTATGAAGAATGTTTGTGTATAATATGTCACAGTTTACTTTATTTAGCTATCCTCACTTGCATAAATTAACTATAGTGTCCTGCACCCACTAGTAAAAATAGTCTGAATAATTTTTTGTTTGACTGTATGTTAACACCTTCTTTCACATGAAAATCTTTTCTGGCTCATTTGACCTGTTCAGTGAGATGTCTGAAATCATGAACACACTGGAGAGCTGCTTTATAGTAGAAAATGAAGTTGTACTTCTAATGAAACGAGACAGACACTGTTGTTCATGTCTAATATGGCAACGCTGCTTGATTTTAAGCAATCTATTGTGTGATATATAAATAAATGTGACATATACCGTTACTGGAGTGCCGTAGAGCTCGTGCAAACGTAACCATGTTGCAGTGATCAGATGCAATACTTATGCTTTATTAAAAATGCTTGCTGTTTTCTCAATTTTGTTGTGTGTTTATTGTTACTGAAAGGAAAGCGCGCAGCACATATTCATATATTCATATAAACGCTGCTCTCAGCCGTGTTGGCGTCAGATGTTCGATAACAGTATATCGCTCCTCACGCATTAATAAACTTCGTTTGACACCTAAACGAAGAACGAAAAAGAACTTCGCCGTGAGTATATCAGGAACTTCAGTCATATAATTTACCATTTGCAGTTCAAATCATGATGAATAAACCTCAGCTGTAAAATAAGGTCAAATATCTCTCCTCATCGACTGATCTTCTCTCACCTGTGACTGAGACTGTGATCAAGGTTTCTCCTTCATAATCCAGAACTCTGTATGTTCCAGTGTCAGTGACTGTAAACTCATTAATGATCAGAGTCTCGTCACTGACGGTCAGTCGATCACTGTTGACCCCGTGACCTCTCGTCCACACCTCTGTCCAGCCTTCACTAGAGTTTCTCTCCACTTTATAGGCGTTGGACAACAGAACATCCAACTTCAGCTGCTCTCCTTTCTTCACAGAAATATCATCTAAGGAGAAACAGAAAGACACTTTATCCTCAATTATTGTTATGATGGTGTAAATCAGGCAAGGCCATAAACACATATATAGATTTAAGGGGAACAAATGCAATCTATGGTATAATATTCTAATATTCCAATGCAAGACATTGGAAAACGTCTCGGTTACTGATGTAACCCTCGTTCCCTGAAGGAGGGAACGGGAGACGTAACGTCGACGTGACGACGTAATTGGGATCACTTCAGGGAGCCCTATCAACTTCGAGTGTCTACAGAACGAGCCAATGAACGTTGGCGTGCGTGAATCGCGTCACGCGCCCCCGCCCCGCAGCGCGGGTATAAACAGGAAGCGGGCGCACGCACACATTGTTTTTCGCTGAGGAGCCGAGATTTGTGACGGCCATGCAGCGATGGTCAGCAACGGTGGCGACGGGACGTTACGTCTCCCGTTCCCTCCTTCAGGGAACGAGGGTTACATCAGTAACCGAGACGTTCCCTTTCAGTCGCTCACGTTCGACGTAACGTCGACGTGACGACGTAATTGGGATCCCATGGAAAACGGCACGGTTGCTGCCACATCCAGCGCCCTACGCAAGACTCTCAGACCCCCAACTGCTGGGGCGGAAGACCTGCGTAGAGGGAGTTCAACTGCTGTTCCATTATACCCCACACAGCGGAACTCTTGGATAACACTGGGAAAGCGTACCTCTCCAGGGGAAAGAACGCTGCGGAGGCACATCCTGCCCGAAGGGAGGTAACATGTGGAGAATACACATATGGACTGGCCGAAGGGGCAGTGCGACATATGGAATGTCACTGGGGTGGCTCCACCCGAAGGGGGAGACACACCGGACAGTGACGGCAGAGCAGACTCTGCCAAGGGAAGACACGGGCTCACCGCAGGGAGCTGGTCGTGGAAGAATACACATATGGGATCGCCGCAGGGATCACCACATATGGAACCCAGCCTAGCACAAGTTACACAAGCATACGAGCACTAGGCCTGGCGTCGGACGCTCCGCAACGTCCGACTGCCGAAGGGGTGCGGAGGAACTCACAGGGTTCGCCAATGGGGAACTCGACTGGAGTAAAAAGCGCACGTATCCGTTCCTAGGAAGGGAGTGGCGCAGCAAGCCGACACTAGAGCGGGAACTTCGGTGTTACCGGCTAGTAGAAGCGAGCACACAGGAAGAAACCGGCTCAACACGTAAGCTATAAAACCTAGCGAACGTGTTAGGTGTCGCCCAGCCCGCAGCTCTACAGATGTCTGTCAGCGAGGCGCCGTGAGCCAGCGCCCAGGAAGAAGCGACACTCCTAGTGGAGTGGGCTTTCAACCCAGGCGGGCAGGGCACGCCTTGGGCTTCGTAAGCCAAGGCGATGGCATCCACTATCCAGTGGGCCATCCTCTGCTTGGAGACAGCCTTCCCTTTCTGCTGGCCTCCGTAACAGACGAAGAGCTGATCTGAGGTCCTGAGGCTTTGCGTTCTGTCCACGTACAGACGCAGAGCGCGAACGGGACAGAGAAAAGCCAGGGCTGGGTCTGCCTCCTCTGAAGGCAGCGCTTGCAGGTTCACTACCTGGTCCCGGAAGGGAGTGGTAGGAACCTTGGGCACGTATCCGGGCCGGGGTCTCAGGATAACGTGAGAGTTATCCGGGCCGAATTCTAGGCACGATTCGTCGACCGAAAATGCATGCAGGTCCCCTACCCTCTTGATAGAGGCCAATGCAACCAGGAGTACTGTCTTATAGGACAGAATTTTTAACTCAGCTGATTGCAGAGGCTCAAAGGGTGGTCTCTGAAGTGCCGAAAGGACCAGAGACAAGTCCCAAGAGGGTATAGAGAGTGGGCGAGGAGGATTCAGTCTCCTCGCTCCCCTCAGGAACCTGACGATCAGGTCATGCTTTCCCAAAGACTTACCATCAACAGCATCGTGATGTGCGGCAATAGCGGCAACATACACTTTAAGGGTGGAGGGAGACAGCCTTCGCTCCAGCCCTTCTTGCAGGAAGGAAAGCACGGCTCTGATCGAGCAAGATCGGGGGTTCTCCTCATGAGAGGAGCACCAGTCAACGAACAGGTTCCACTTCAATGCATAGAGGCGCCTCGTAGAGGGGGCTCTAGCGGAAGTGATGGTGTCAACTACCGCAGGGGGTAGGTCACTTAGAACCTCCGCATCCCGTCCAGGGACCAGACATGGAGTTTCCAGAGGTCTGGACGCGGGTGCCATAGGGTGCCCCGTCTCTGAGAGAGCAGGTCCTCTCTCAGAGGGATGGGCCAGGGAGGGGCTGTCGCGAGGAGCACTAGTTCCGGGAACCAGGTCCGGTTGGGCCAATACGGCGCAACTAACAAGACCTGCTCCTCGTCCTCCCTGACTTTGCACAAGGTCTGTGCAAGAAGGCTCACTGGGGGAAACGCATACTTGCGAAGGCCCCGGGGCCAGCTGTGTGCCAGAGCATCCGTGCCGAGGGTCCCCTCGGTCAGAGAATAGAACAACTGGCAATGAGACGTGTCCGGGGCGGCAAACAGATCTACCTGAGCGGTCCCGAAGCGCCTGAAAATCAGCTGGACCACCTGGGGATGGAGTCGCCATTCTCCCGGTAGCACCTGCTGCCGTGAGAGCTCGTCGGCTGCACGGTTGAGCAGGCCCGGAATGTAAACGGCACGAAGCGACCTCAGATGCTTCTGACTCCAGAGGAGGAGATGGCGGGCGAGTTGTGACATGCGGCGGGAGCGTAGACCACCTTGGCGGTTGATGTACGCAACGGTCGCAGTGCTGTCCGTACGGACCAGTACGTGCTTGCCTAGTAGCAGCGTTTTGAAACGGCTCAGTGCAAGACGTACTGCTAACAACTCGAGGCAGTTGATGTGCCAATGCAGTTGAGGCCCCGTCCACAGACCTGAAGCTGCATGCCCGTTGTACGTGGCCCCCCAGCCGGTGGTAGAGGCATCCGTGGAGACCACAGAGTGCCTGGACACTTGTTCCAGGGGAACACCTGCCCGTAGGAACGAAGGGTCCGACCACAAGCTGAGAGTTTGGCGACAGTGCGGAGTCACTTGGACCCGGCACGAGCCGCTCTGCCACGCCCATCTCGGGACTCGATCGTGGAGCCAGTGTTGGAGCGGCCTCATATGAAGCAATCCGAGCGGCGTAACCGCGGCTGCAGATGCCATATGCCCCAGGAGCCTCTGAAACAGTTTCAGTGGTGCCGCTGTTCTGCGTCTGAGCGTGCTCACGCAGTTCAACACTGACTGGACACGGGCCTCGGTGAGGCGCGCTGTCATGTTGACCGAGTCCAACTCCATACCGAGAAAAGAGATCCTCTGCCCGGGGGTGAGTTTGCTCTTTTCCCAGTTGACCTGAAGCCCTAGGTGGCTGAGGTGACTGAGCACCATGTCCCTGTGTTCGCACAACTGCTCTCTCGACTGGGCCAGAATAAGCCAATCGTCGAGGTAGTTGAGAATGCGAACACCACGCTCGCACATGGGAGCAATGGCCGCCTCCGCGACTTTCGTGAAGACGCGGGGCGACAGGGGCAGCCCGAAGGGTAAGACCTTGTACTGATATGCCCGTCCCTCGAACGCAAAGCGGAGAAACGGTCTGTGTCGAGGGAGAATCGAGACATGAAAGTACGCGTCCTTCAGGTCGATCGCTGCAAACCAATCTTGGGGACGGATGCATTTGAAAATGCGTTTCTGCGTAAGCATCTTGAACGGTAGCCTGTGAAGGGACCGGTTCAGGACGCGCAGGTCCAAGATTGGTCGTAACCCACCACCTTTCTTGGGTACAATGAAGTACGGGCTGTAGAAGCCGGTCTTCATATCGGCTGGAGGGACCGGCTCGATCGCGTCCTTCGCCAGTAGGACTGCGATCTCGGCCCTGAGCACAGGGGCACTGTCCGCCAGAACACGGGTGAACAGAATGCCCTTGAAAGCAGGGGGACGCCGGGCGAACTGAATCGCATAGCCGAGTCTGATGGTACGGATGAGCCAGCGAGACGGGCTGGGAAGCGTTAACCAGGCTCCCAGAGACCGAGCAAGCGGGACTAACGGCACCACAGACGTACCCGGGGTGGGGCAGCGCGGCGGAATGCAGGGACCCGACTCGGACGGCACAGCGGCCCGAAGTGGGGTCTGAGTGTGTGGTGCAGCACATACCTGCTTCCGTCGAAGGGCAGAGTGAGTGTGTGGAGGCGACAGCACGTCCGGAACACAGCCACTGCTGCTCGCTGGCGATGAAAGAGGGGCTCGGGAGTGACAAGGCATGGCGGCGTCGTCGACTGCCAAGCGCGCCCTCTTGGGGCCCAGAGGTTTCAGAAATTGCTCTTTTTTTGAAAATGTGGGTACCACTGACCCGTGGGTCAGTGGCGGAACAAAAAGAAAAGGAAACAAAAGATTCTCCGCCCGGCCCTCCACCGGGGGAAGGAGTGGCGCCTTCGCCATCTCCTGAAGAGCAACTTGATCCACCTCTGGGCCGCCCGTCTCAGGGTCGTTTGCACCGTCGCTTGCCTCCTGGTTTGGCAGCGGCCTGGACGGGCGGGGTCGACTTCCTGCGGCTTGCTCCGCGCTGAGGCCTGGATGATGGCTGCTGCTGCTGGGGCCTGGCGGGAGCGGAGGACGCCGCAGAAGGCCGACCTCGGCGACGAGTAGACGGAGGGTCTGCGGCCGGCGGACGGGTGGGAGCGGCAGCGGTCCGCCGGGGCAGGATGTGTCGGATGGCCTCCGTCTGCTTCTGTGCGGCCGAGAACTGTTGGGCAAAGCTCTCGACCGCGTCGCCGAACAACCCAACCTGGGAAAGAGGGGCATCCAGGAACCGATATTTATCGGTGTCCCTCATATCCGCCAGGTTGAGCCAGAGGTGGCGCTCCTGGACCACCAAGGTGGACATCGCCTGACCGACTGAACGTGCGGTTTCCTTCGTCGCCCGGAGGGCAAGGTCGGTTGCCACACGGAGCTCCCGGAGGAGCTCTGGGTCAGAACCACCCTCGTTCATGTCCATGAGCGCCTGGGCCTGGTGGACCTGCAAGAGCGCCATGGCATAGAGGGCGGAAGCAGCCTGTCCACAGGCCTTGTAAGCCCTCGCCGTTAGACCGGACGAAAACTTACAGGCCTTGGATGGGAGGCGTGGATTACCCCGCCAAGAGGAAGCGGACGCCGGACACAGTTGCATCGCGACGGCCCGCTCCACTGGGGGGATATCCACATACCCCTTAGCTGCCCCGCCGTCGAGGGTGGCGAGGGGTGAGGAGCCACTAGAACGGCTTCGGGCACTATACGGTGCCTTCCACGTCCTAGAAAGCTCCTCATGCACTTCCGGAAAGAAAGGTACCGGGGCGGCGCACTGAGAACCAGCACGGCCCGCCCCGAGAAACCAATCGTCCAACCGAGAAGGTTCGGGACGTGGTGGAGGATTCCACGCAAGCCCGACCTTCTCGGCGGCCCGGGAAAGCATAGCAGTCCATTCTGGATCTGGCTCGGACAACGCTACACACCCCGAGGGGGGCAACGCAGCCGAGTCGTCATTTCCAGAGGACAGCTCCCCCTCCGATGCTGCGATCGACATCTGATCGTCAGCTGGGGCCCCAAAGGAAACGGTTGGTCGTTCCGGGGAAGGACCAAGACGTTCACTAAGGGGCTCCAATGGCAGCAGCGTATGTGAGGCATGAGGGGCCCGCGGAGAATGACTCGACGGGGAAGCCCTCACGGTAATCCTCAGATCACCCTGGTCATGCGCCAAAGTAGGTCTATTCTGCGGGGCAGAATAGACTCTAGATCGGGGCATAGGCGAGGGGACTGCACCTCCCTTGAGGTAAGCGAGTCTCGATCTTAACGCTGTGATAGTCATATTCCCGCAATGGGAACATGAACTATCCACAAAAGCTGCCTCAGCGTGCTGAATGCCCAAACACGAGAGGCAACTCTTGTGGCCATCTGCTGGCGCCAGGGAACGACCACACCCAGAAACGCACAAGAGGCAGGGTTTCAATGACATCTTTTTCAATGACATCTTGAAAAAGACGCAGGGTCACGCTTGTGTTGCTCTTTTAGTTGAAAATAAAAAAGGATTTGAAAAACTCTCTTTGTGTTGAGGCACCCAGGGGTAGCCGCAGTGTGAATGCACACACAGGGGAAACGCCCACCGAACCGACACACACACACACAAACACAAACACAGTGCTGTGAAAACAGCAGTTGAGAGCTGCAATGCTCGCGGCCACCACTGATCGCGCCGTCACACCAACACAGCAACAGAGAGATGATCCTCTTTTGAAGTCTTCAAACAGCTGATTCTGATAGACAAAAAGTCTCATAGAAGCTCGGCTCCGAAGTGAAAGACAATGTGTGCGTGCGCCCGCTTCCTGTTTATACCCGCGCTGCGGGGCGGGGGCGCGTGACGCGATTCACGCACGCCAACGTTCATTGGCTCGTTCTGTAGACACTCGAAGTTGATAGGGCTCCCTGAAGTGATCCCAATTACGTCGTCACGTCGACGTTACGTCGAACGTGAGCGACTGAAAGGGAACCCATATTGAAGATGAATAATCTGAATAAGCGATACGTGACACATTCAGTGTCTCTGATTACAGGAATTCATGGAATACCAGCACAATCACTGAAGGAAAGCTGATAGTTTGATCAGCTCTGACTTTACCATGAATTTGAAGATGGTATTCCCTGATTTGTGGCTCCGGAGTATTAGTGTAATGGACTCTCAGAATGTATTTCCCAGCGTCACTGTAGACCAGATCCTTGATGACGATGTCACATGATCCTTTTTTAAACGCTCGTCCACTACAGTTTTCATTCTCACAGACAGGGATGTTTTTTGACTGACTGGTTAAAATAACATGAAAAATGTCTCTGGCCTCAATATCACAGGGCAGGGTGGCGTTTTCTCCCTTTTGTCCCGTCACATGTATAGAGATGTTTCCTACAGTGGTGGTTTCTGCAAATACAGACAATATAAATTATTCATCTCACTTTCTTCAGAGTTAGCTTGTTCACCTATTAAAACAGTATGTCTTATTGGCCTTTGAAATCAAAAAGACAAATGAACTGCAATGAACTGGATTAAGTCTGGATGTGGGATATGATAATATTTATCATCTGGGGAATTTCCACCATCAACCAAAGTCTCTTGGCTGAGTGACACGACAGAGACACAATCGACTAGAATAACTCTACCTGGAACTGAAGATCAAGCATTGCTAAAATTTATAAACAAATATGATACTGACCTCTATATTTGATAAAGCTAAACAACAGCAGAAGCAGATTCAACCATCTGAACCTGAAGAGAAACAGAAGAGCCGGTTTATGTCACAGATACAGGCTAATAATCACAAAGACATTTATACAGGGATAAAACGCTTTCCTGAGTGGTAAAATATTACTAAACATTCACTTTGATTTTGTCTGAATATTTAACATGTGCATCTTACATGATAAAAATGACTAGCCTAATAAGAAACATCAAACTATAACATGAATCTTTGCTTTAATAAATGATTCCTGTGTAATACTGAAAAGGATTAGTCAAACTCAATACACAAACAACACGATTTAGAAATTCAGAGATAATCTAATAATTATATTAATAACCCCACTAGGCTAATAACAACCATTATCATAATCACAGTAACGGATATGTTCATCGTAAACCTGTCGACTCATTTCCGCATCAATAGCGCGATTAGATAACTAAGTTACTACCCAGCAAACATTTGGACGTTTAATGACCGTTGAAAAGACGTCCGACAGAGACGTCCCGTCATGGTTGAAAAATAGTTCCAAAATGAAAGTTGAACCGACGTCTTTGACGTCTTTTCTGGCCGTGAATTCCACGTCTCTTCTGCGCGTCCCTGGACGTCTAAATGCGTCGTCATATGTGTTTAAATGTGTTGCTGCATAATTTAAGTGTATATATAAGCCTGCATATAAAATAATCACACACCTATTATGTAACATCGTGAAAGGCAATCAAGGTTTACACATCTTGACAAATGTTCTAAAAAGGTCCAAAATTGGTCCAGTCAGACCTGAACATTAATAAAACGTTTTAATCACGTGTACATCAAAAACAATAACACATTATTTGTGGACATAAGCAAAAAAGAAGCATGTTCTGATTAAGCATAACATTTTATTGATCTTGAACAGCCAAAATTTCTCTTTATTTTTTTCAATGTTTAACATTTCGTGAGCTTAGAATTATAAGGTTCTATCTCCACTTTTGGTCGAAATTGAGTTTTTGACAATCTGATCCATTAGGTGTTTATTAATGCCTGTGTGGTGTTATTTTTGTAAAAAAAAAATATTTTGTTAGTAGTTATTAATAAAATAAAAAGGTTACATCTCACAAAACATAAACCGAGTTTAAAAACTTTGATCCTCAATAAACTACAATAAACAGAGATAGAACCTTATAATTCTAAGCTCTCGATTTGTTAACCAAACTAAATACCAATAGCAAAATACTGAATTATTATATAAAGATAGTTCACCCAAAAATGAAAATTATGTAATTTACTCACCAAATTCCAAACCTGTATGAGTTTCTTTCTTCTGCTGAACACAAAAGAAGATATTTTGAAGAATGTTTGTATCCAAGCAAATAGAGCATCCACTGACTACCATTATTGGAGAAAAAATGATTATGGTAGTTAATGGGAGGCGACATCTGCTTGGTTACAAACATTCTTCCAAACATCTTTGTGTTTAGCATAACATAGAAAGGTATACAGGTTTGAAACATGAGGTTGGTTGAGTAAATGATGACAATTTTCATTTTTGGGTGAACTATCCCTTAAACACATTGTTTGGCTCATTTTTTGTATCCACCACCCCCAGCTCTTCCTGGAGCGTGTTTCAGGTGTTCTGCCATTGCTGCATCAATTTCAGTGTCTGTAGCATGTGGGCTCCACCTCTTCATAGCATCTAAGGGAAGAGAATATATTTCTTTTTAAAATAAATGAAAATTAAAAATTTGAGGTAAATGACATGCACTTATTTTCAAAATATTTTTATGGTCTTCAGCTAAATTTAAAAAAAACATGGAACAAGATGAATGAATCATGAATGAAACATTAGAAAAAAGTAATCAACATGCATTACATTTTATTTTATTGTATAAAAGATGTTCTGCTTTAAATTGGTGTTAGATCAGTTGGGGGGTGGGGGGGAACAGCATTTGTCCCCTGCCTCTTCAATTCCACTGTGGTGCCCTTGAGAAAGACCCTTAACTAGGTGTGTAACAGTGAGAAAGTGAACAGGACATTTCTGATAAAGACAGGTGGGCTGTGATGTCCCCTGAATAGACATGTTTAGCAATTCTAAAATTACAAAATATTTTTAAAGCAGTTACTGAAAACATACATGTTCAAATCCAGCTAAACATTTCATTCTACTTCAGATAATTTACTTTCTGAAAGAAACTCTCAAAAGGCTACATTAATAATTTACAGTAATAACTTTAACTGTATCATTAAACATACTTTATACTATGGTATACCGTTGTATAAGTTCAAATTAACTTTTAGCCTACTAGCTAATTTTAGCCAAACTCAGTTAGCCAATTTCAGTTGACAATGTGGGCATCATTTCTTTCGGTTCATTCATGTCAAACAAGTAAAACTCTAGCACGTTAATATAATAATACAAAATGTACGTACCCAACAGTAGATTTCTAATAATATGGGCCTCAATTCCTCCTCTCTTCGTGGTTGTTCAAACTTCAGTGTTCCGGAGTGAGTCTATGGGGAAAACGCGTTAACATCTCGTGAGATAATCTAACCTATCGCGGGATTTGGTAATGTCGGGAGATCTTTTGTTACATCTTGGCAGCACAGTTTTGGCAATTACATCCAACTCAGACATAAATGGTGACCAGATATATTTCTGTTTTACATGTATATGCATACATTCCATAAAAAACAAAAAAATCACAACGTATCAGGTAGGCTACAGGTTGAAATAATGACTAGAATGCAGAGGCTTTGCATTCACTTAACCACACTGGGAACTGTGTGATTATAATTTATTTAAACAAGATAAAGTAAATATATTTACTTTGTATACAATTCGTGTATTTCATAAAGATAATTCCTGTTTTTTTTTCTGTCTTGCTTGACTAGACGTGTAAAGGACGTCAGTGGACGTCTTCACAACCTCTTAAAAACTACTTGGGCAATTAAATTAATGTTTGCAGTATTAACCATGCAAGGATTAAGCACAGCTTTTGCATATTTCACAAGGATTCCATGATGGAGGGTCATGATGGACTATAAATGCACGTGTAAAAGACGTCGCCAGGTGACGTCTCACCCGATACACTATATTGAACTACACGTAGCTAAAAGTCAAAATAACAATTATACATGCAACCCCAGAGAACTGTAGACATGTACAAATGTATCTGAATGCATTTTTAGGAAATGTTCTGTGTTACATATTTTTACCGATTTATGCCGTCATACCGCGACTATTTTTGGCCAGGGACACGACGTTGCCGTCGGACCAATGTTTGCTGGGACGCTACTTGTATTTTGAATAGCCTAACGTTTAAGGGGACATATCATGCTAAATCCACTTTTTTAGCCCTTAAATGCATTTTGTTGTATATTTGGAGTGTTTAGAAGTACAGAAAAGTTGAAATTATTCTCTTCAGGTGCTTCGTTGATATCTTTATATTCTGTTTTGGCCTTATTTTTCAACCTGTTCCGATTTTTCTGTTATCTATGATGTTTTGTGAACTATTACGTCACAGTATTTGCAGCGGAACTGCCAAATAAGGACATTGACTTCCAGCCCAACACTTCGAGCAATCCGACATTATTATTTCTCGCTGCAATTTTGTAGTCCAAGCTCAAAGATGCAGAAGTTACGAGAGGGTAAGTTAAAATGTTCGGTTGTTGGACGTAGTAACCCACACGCTTCATTACACCGACTAATGTAGATGAACTGCTGCGCTTGTGACAGGGCGCATGTTTAACTGAAAGAACGAGCAGAGAGAGAGACCCGGTCGTGCGCACGCACTCTCTCTCTCTTCGGAGCCAGGCGAAAATGTAAACAAGACTTCACCGTCTCCAAACTAGACGCTGTCTTGCTCTCTCTCCCTCGCACATATTAATCAAAATAAATCGACACGGTGGTAAAAGGTCGGAAGACCAAAGTTTCATGTGTAAATTCAGTAACACACCATTGCGATACATCCATATGAAGACGTTGTTCTGCAGGTTCGTCGTCTTCATTTTCATCTCGCTCCGGCTCCGAGTCTGGCTCGAACATGTAAGGCTGGCTGGACAAGTCTTCCGTTGTTGACATTTTGTTAATAACGTGTGAATAAAAAGTTTCTGTGCCGCTAGATAATCATATCTCTGCTATCAAACTACAAAAATGGCCGAACGGGGTGGAGTTGAACCGAGTGTCACCTCTGCATCCTGGAGAGGGGGCGGGGTATGAAGTGTCTCAATTGTATTTAAAGAGACCGCACCAAAACGAGTTGCTCTCAGACGCACATCAGAAAAGGGGTAGAAAAGGGGCCTGTGGAGCAATAATAATGAGGAATTCAGACCCAAGCATTGCAGTACCGCTTTATATAGACTACAAATGTATGATTTATATGTTAAAAGGAACGATTTAAAAGCATGATATGTCTCCTTTAAATTTAAAAAAACTTGTTGTGGAGTGAACTTAAATAGCCTGGCCTATAGCTATGTTTTTTTTTTGTAAACATTTTACTTTATTAGCCTTTTTCTGGATGTAATGCTAAAATTAGACTTATGCGCTACATTTGTTTTGTTTTTTTTTATCTTTCAAAAACACAATATTAGCTATATTTATTTACCATGCCTCAAACTTTTTTAAATATTCTGAAAAATTGCTTGAAAAGTAAGCTGTGTCTGTTTTGTCATTACGCGTTAGTGTTCAGCTATCCAAATGTTTAAAAATAATAATATTTCCACATATCCACTGAGCTTCTCTCACCTGTGACTGTGATCAAGATTTCTTCATCATAGTCATATTGACTTCGAAACTGTTGTTTTCTTTATGTTTTACAGGTATGTAGAGTTGGATTTCATCAGCATAACAGAGGTACGACTCACTAACCTTACTCATAATTGATCCCAAGCGTAGCATGTATAATGAGAATATCTATCCCTGCCGAGGATAAATGAGCACCTACGCTAACTGAAAAACTTCTATTAGGCCTAGATAAGAATGACTGGGACCGTTTGAGTACCGTACCTGTATACCAATCACACGTTCCAGCCGAGATGAAAGAATCCTGTGATCTACAAAGTCAAAAGCCAAGCTCAAGTCTATAATAGCACTAAAGCCATCATAGTGTCTTCAGCACCTGTAGTCATTAAAATATCATTAAAAACTTTTAAAAGAGCAGACTGACTGAAAAATGTCAGAGATGGAATGAGTGTGCAAGTAATTCAGCAACTGTATAAAGACAGATTTTTGGTGAATTTTAGATAGAAATGGCAGGTTGGAAATTGGTCTATAATTTGCATATACATAATGATTCGGTGGTGGAAACACAGAATTCAGCAGAGAGTGAGGATCCAAATGCAGTTTATAATCAGTATAAATAGTATAATTCAAAGTCCAATAGTCCATACCAGTCTGTCACGATTACCAGTAAGACCATCATTACCACCAGAGGGCACTCCACCCCGGACTATTGTCATTCCCTGATAAAACTACATTTCCCATAACTCTCTGCCTGGACTTATTATCCCTGATTGTATCCAAAGGTTGAGAATCCAAATGCAGTTTTTAATGGGAAAATCCAAGATCATAATCCGTATAACAGGCAGTGGTCAAAATCACAGGGTAATCAGTCTAAACAATGACAGGGCACAGGAACACAGATAACAGGGAGATGATGCATTTAAATAGACAGGGTAATGATATGATTAACAAGACTGAAACCAGTAAACTAATGTTGAGCATTGTCTGTGGAGAGAGTGAGGGACGAGGCCGCATCTGCTGGAACAGAAGGGCACCGCATCTGACAGGTGTAACAATGAGTCATTTTGACTTATGGCATAACTGTACACGTTAGAGTCATAATTTTGACTTTTCAAATCATAATTCCAACTTTTTATCTCATATTTCTGACTTTTGAAGTCTTAATATTTATGCATGATTTGTGATTACAATTATGGTTAAAAAACAGCAACATTAGTTGCCAAAAATTCTCTATACTAAAATATGATGACAATGTTTTGAGTGTTACTGGATTGCATAATAACTTTTACAGCTTACACCATTTTTTTTTTCTTTCTTTTTTTTTTCATTAAAGTGAAATGATGCAAATAAACCAATCTAGAACTAAAACATCAAACAGAACAAGATCCTGAATCATTTCAGTTAGCAGCAGATTTCAGCTCATTTACTGCTTTATGAATCTGTCGCGGTGTAAAAGTTGCAAAATGTTCTTCAAACAAATGTACAAAAGTAGCCTGAACAAAGTCAGTTTATTATCTTGCATGAACTAAATAAGAATACTCTAAACATGTTGTTAACAAATGTTTTGTTGACCTTAGGCTACTTATGACCTTACTTAACCTTGACCTCAAGTTTGACCTTACTTAAGTTTAAATGTTGTTGTAACAGTACAGAGACGGATACAATCGCAAGTAAAAGAATGTTTATTTACAGAACAGAATACACAGGTCGGGAACAACACTCAGATGAAGGAATGACGCAGGGACTTAAATGGGCAACCCGGTGATGGTGTGCGGTGAACGGCGTGCTCAGGAACCAGGAACAATAAACAATCCAGACGCGTGAACACACAACGAAGCAAATCCACGAAGACAGGAATCCACACGAGGAGATGAGAGCCACACACGGGAACAGGACACGACACCGGGGAAGCCACAACGATCTGACAACATGAGATGGGAATTACTGCACATATAAAGGGAACGGGGATTGAACACAGCTGGCAACAATAATCACCACAATGAGTAACCACACCCACACACACACAACACACACACACATCAGTAATGAGACAGCCGATTCATGAACCGTGACAGTACCCCCTCCCTTAGGAACGCCTCCTGGCGTTCCCCGATAACCCTACCTGTCGATTGTAATCATCGATAAGGGAGTGATCCAGGATGTCTCTAGCAGGTACCCAACTTCTCTCCTCCGGACCGTAACCCTCCCAGTCCACCAAGTACTGAAATCCGCGTCCCCTCCGTCTCGAGTCCAGAATACGACGTACCGAATAAGTAAGCTCCCCATCTACGAGTCGCGGCGGGGGGGGAACTGGGACAGGCGGATTAATGTGAGAATAAAACACAGGCTTAATTCTAGACACATGAAAGGCGGGGTGAATTCTCCTGTACGCTGGAGGAAGTTTGAGTCGGACTGTCACCGGACTAATAATCTTGGTGACAGGAAACGGGCCGATAAATTTGGGAGCTAACTTGTTAGAAACGGAGCGGAGAGGAATATTTCTGGTAGAAAGCCACACTTTTTGACCCACGACGTATACGGGAGGCTTTGACCGGTGGCGATCGGCCTTGGCCTTCATGCGCCCCCCCGCTTGGAGAAGAGTCTCACGGGCTCTAGTCCAAGTGCGGCGACACCTCTGGACGAAGGCGTGAGCAGAGGGGACCGCGACTTCGGATTCCAGACTCGGAAAAATTGGTGGCTGGTAACCTAAACTACACTTAAACGGAGAGAGGCCCGTAGATGACACTGGTAACGAGTTATGGGCGTACTCCACCATAGAAAGTTGTTGGCTCCAGGACGAAGGATTCTTGGTTACCAAACATCGCAACGTTCTCTCCAGATCCTGGTTGGCCCGTTCAGACTGGCCATTGGTCTGGGGATGATAACCTGAAGACAAACTGACCGTAGCCCCCAATAATTTACAGAACTCCTTCCAGAATTTGGACACAAATTGGGAACCCCTGTCAGAGACCACGTCCGTCGGGAGGCCATGTAACCGAAAGACATGATCAATGACCGTGACCGCTGTCTCCTTGGCTGAAGGTAATTTGGGCAAGGGGATGAAATGTGCCGCCTTCGAGAACCGGTCCACTACGGTTAAAACAACCGTCATGCCCTTGGAGGGCGGGAGGGCGGTAACAAAATCTAGTGCGATGTGGGACCAGGGTCTCGAAGGGACAGACAGCGGTCGAAGTAACCCATCCGGAGGTCGGTTGGATGTCTTACCAGTGGCACAGATAGAACAAGCCAAAACAAAATCGTGAACGTCGCGAGCCATTAATGGCCACCAGAATCGTTGCTTAACTAAAAAACTGGTGCGAGTCACTCCTGGATGACAAGCCACGTTGGAGCAATGACCCCACCGAATGACGTCGGACCGTAACCCCTCCGGAACAAACAAACGATTCGGTGGGCAGCCGGGCGGAGGCGTTACCCCTTCTAAGGCCGTCTTGACCTTCGACTCGACCTCCCATACGAGTGTGGAGATAACTACTTTCTCAGGTAAAATACACTCGGGAGTCACCGGGCGTTCGGAAGGATCAAAAATACGAGATAAAGAGTCGGGTTTGATGTTCTTGGAACCCGGGCGGTACGAGAGAACAAAGTCAAAACGTCCGAAAAAAAAGAGCCCACCGAGCCTGCCTGGAGTTAAGTCTTTTAGCAGATCTAATATATTCAAGGTTCTTGTGATCGGTCCAAACGATAAAGGGGACCCCTGACCCCTCTAACCAATGACGCCACTCCTCCAACGCTAACTTGACTGCCAACAACTCTCTGTTACCAATGTCATAATTGCGTTCGGCAGGCGATAGTCGATGAGAATAAAACGCGCAGGGATGCATCTTGTCGTCTGAGGAAGCGCGTTGAGAAAGCACTGCTCCTACTCCCACCTCTGACGCGTCGACCTCCACCACGAACTGACGTGTGGGATCAGGGGTGATGAGAATGGGGGCCGAAACAAAACGACCTTTGAGTTTGACGAACACTGCCTCGGCAGTGTTCGACCACCTGAACGTCGTTCGGGGGGAGGTCAAGGCAGTCAGAGGTGCGACTAGTTGGCTGTAATTGCGAATGAAACGCCGATAAAAATTGGCGAACCCCAGAAACCGCTGTAGGGCCTTACGGGAATCTGGCTTTGGCCAATCTACCACAGCCTTAATCTTGTCAGGATCCATGCGCACTCCCTCAGAAGAGATGATGTACCCTAGAAAAGGAACAGACTGTGCATGAAACGCGCATTTCTCCGCCTTGACAAAAAGCCCATTCTCTAACAGTCTCTGGAGCACTCGTCTGACGTGTTGAACGTGTTCCTGGAGAGACGAAGAAAAAATCAATATGTCATCCAGGTAAACATATATGAACTGATCGACCATGTCTCTCAACACATCATTGACGAGTGCTTGGAAAACCGCTGGGGAGTTGGAAAGCCCGAAGGGCATAACCAAGTATTCAAAGTGCCCCCTAGGGGTATTAAAAGCGGTTTTCCATTCATCCCCCTTCCTGATGCGAACCAAATGATATGCATTACGTAAGTCCAGTTTCGTGAAAATGGATGCTCCCTGCAACCTCTCGAAAGCCGAAGACATCAACGGCAAAGGATAAGAATTCTTTACCGTGATGTTGTTCAGCTCTCGGTAATCAATACAAGGTCGCAGAGAGCCATCCTTCTTTCCAACGAAAAAGAACCCCGCCCCCGCAGGAGAAGAGGAAGGCTGGATGAACCCAGAGGCTAAAGAATCAGAAATATATTTCTCCATGGCCTCCCTCTCGGGAACAGAAAGAGAGTAGAGTTTGCCCTTAGGCGGAGATTTACCTGGCAGTAGATCTATCGCACAGTCATAGGAACGATGCGGAGGAAGAGAAGCAGCACGAGACTTACTGAACACCTCCTTCAGGTCGAGGTACTCCGCGGGCACGTTAGACAAATCCGCTGCCTCACTCTGAAACACAGAACCAGACACAGACGAACAGGCAGACAACAAACAAGACTCATGACAATGGTTACTCCAAGAGGAAACAGAATTATTGTGCCAGTCGATATGGGGGTTGTGTTGAGTGAGCCACGGGTGCCCTAAAACCACTGGTGCTAGTGGTGAATCCATGAGTAAAAAGGAAATGTTCTCGGTGTGATTGCCAGAAGTAATAAGTTTAAGTGGTTCAGTAGTGTGGGAGATTTCAGGAAGTTCTTGTCCATTGAGTGCGTTGACGGAGATCTTGTGGGAAAGGGGAGTGATAGGGATCTGGAGTCTGAGTGCAAGTCCGAAGTCCATAAAATTACCCTCTGCTCCCGAATCCAGCAGTGCTTGAGTGCGATGCGTGGAGGTTGCCCATTTCAGTCTTACCGGGAGGAGGGTCGATGATGGTGATGAGGTCTTCTCGGCGGAGATCCCACCCGATAGTAGCCTCATACTTACTATCGGGCTTGCTCTTTTACCGGGCAGCAAAAAAGGAAGTGGCCAGCCTTGCCACAGTAAAGGCAGAGTCCCTGGGACCTCCGCCTTTCCCTCTCCTCCCGGGAAAGCCGAGCTCTCCCTACCTGCATGGGTTCAAGATCTGGAACTGGGCTGACCGCGTTCCCGCCGCTGGCCCGTGGATCCTCAGGATGGTGCTGGAGTCGACTCTGCTGTGCACGAGAAGTCACACGATCAAGACGAGCATCGACCCTCAGCGCAAGATCCACCAGGCCATCCAGGGTCTTGGGAAGGTCCAGGATGTAAATCTCTTTCTGAACGCGGTCAGCCAACCCATGCAGGAACATGTCCCACTGCGCCTCCTCGTTCCATTGGCACTCTGCAGCCAGGGTGCGGAACTGGATGGAATAGTCCGACACCGAGCCATTTCCTTGGCGTAGATCCGCGAGTAATCTGGCTGCCTCCTTACCCGCCACCGCTCGATCGAATACTCTTCTCATCTCCGAGGAGAGTGCCTGGAACGAGGCGCAGCAGATGTTTTGGTTCTCCCACACCGCCGTTCCCCAGAGAGCCGCCTTCCCCGACAGTAGTGTCAACACGAACGCCACTTTAGACTGTTCGGTGCAAAAGGTCCGTGGCTGCAGTGCAAAGTGCAAAGAACAAGCAGTGAGAAAAGCCCTACAATACTCGGGCTCACCTGAGTATTTCTCTGGCGTGGGCAGACGAGGCTCCGGCTGATTCTCTTGCAGAGGCGGGGGGGGTTGAACGGGCGGTGTGGGCGGCGCAGTGGGAACACGGAGATGTTGTAGCTGTTGGGTGAGCTCGGACACCTGCGTCACGAGTGTCTGAACCGCGCGACCTGTGTTCGCGATCTCTTCTCCTTGTTGATCCATTCTTGTGACGCTGTGCGTGATGAACTCATTCAATCTGGCAGTACTTGCTGTATCCATAGTAGGTCAGATCGTTCTGTAACAGTACAGAGACGGATACAATCGCAAGTAAAAGAATGTTTATTTACAGAACAGAATACACAGGTCGGGAACAACACTCAGATGAAGGAATGACGCAGGGACTTAAATGGGCAACCCGGTGATGGTGTGCGGTGAACGGCGTGCTCAGGAACCAGGAACAATAAACAATCCAGACGCGTGAACACACAACGAAGCAAATCCACGAAGACAGGAATCCACACGAGGAGATGAGAGCCACACACGGGAACAGGACACGACACCGGGGAAGCCACAACGATCTGACAACATGAGATGGGAATTACTGCACATATAAAGGGAACGGGGATTGAACACAGCTGGCAACAATAATCACCACAATGAGTAACCACACCCACACACACACAACACACACACACATCAGTAATGAGACAGCCGATTCATGAACCGTGACAGTTGTCCAACTTTCCAATGGAGTTATGTGGACAAACAATTTTGAGTTCAACAATTTTGTGTCATTTCCCAGCATGCATTGCGGCATGAAAAAAAAAAGTAAACTATTGTTAAAAAATGATTATTGCTTTGCATTTACTGGCTTAATTAATGCTGCGACTGCTGTGGTTTTCACTGTGGTAATGTTCATTTCATGTAGTTTTCTTTGGAAATCAGACATGGAGATGAAAGAATAAGGATTGCAGCTGTTTGCAGCTAAATGCTAAACAATCTGTAGTTGCCTTGACAAGAAATTTTAAGTTCATAAGACTACCTGTTATTTATTAGATGAACAAAGTATTTAAGTTGACTTTAATTGGAGCAGATTAGTTGAGTTAACTTAAAAAGTTGAATGTGATAGGTTTCCTTATTTGTTTTTAAGTTAGGTAAAAAAAAAAATAATAATAATAATAATTGACACAATGTCGTAGTTGCTGAAGTCCGAGCCAGGCTGCAGGTTTGAGCTGAGAAATCTCACAGAAAATCTCATAGTGTATGACTGGCACAGACAGATTTTATTAGCTTAATCAGGGAATAATTATATCCAGTTGGAGGAGGTCAAACGTGTTTTATATTTTGAGATAATTTTAGAACGCATTGTTTTCATATGTTGTGTATCTAGTAACGAGGGACGTGTTTCCACCTGAGTGTGTTGTGCTTGGAACAATGTACAAAGTCTAGTGTGTGATGTCCAGTTTGTAACCCTTTACAAAAGGCAGCAAGTGTATGATTCATAGCATTTTAAAATATGTGAAGACGTTGTGTTGTGGATTCCAACCTTCCTCAATTTATAGTCAAGTCACATATATTTCTAGAGCTTTTGACAGAACAGATTGTTTGTTTCAAAGCAGTCAGATCAATAATTCTGTCGAATATTTATACAGATCAAATAGAAATAAAAAAGAAACTTAAATAAGAAACAATATATATATATATATATATATATATATATATATATATATATATATATATATATATATATTCCTAACTCTTTAGAAACAATAGTTGCTATTCAATAAAAACTATAACTCTGAGTTCAACAAAGAGGATTGCTCACCCTTCAGTCACTATAGTCCAAATCTTTAACTATAGGCCACTTGCAGAAACAAATCGAATCTTGGTGTATTATATTGCCATTTTGTTATATTGTTATATATCGTATTGTTATATTGACATTCATATATTGGAGAAATATGTAGACAGAATCCTCTGAAGATCTGTTTAGCGCTCAATGAAAATTACTAGTAAACTCATCAGTATCTTCCAGCAAGCCTCATCACAATTTGAACTGCCATAATCACTATAAATGTAATAACTATTAAAATCACCCAAATCCCATTCACTTGCTCTGGCCAACTCGAGAGTTTTCGATCAGCATGGGGGGAAGCTGGGAAGAGAGCACAAATTTTACATTTTTAAACTCGCTGTTCAATTGTTTTTTTAAACAGCCTATTACTTTAGTGTTCTTCTGTGTTACCTTTGTGTTCTTCTGTGGAGCCAGATTCTGTGCAAGATATGAAACGATTAGTCATACAGTTTAACTCCGTAAGAGAAAAACCCAAGCTCATGATGTATTAAATTATAATATTTCTCCTCATCCATTGATCTTCTCTCACCTGTGACTGTGACTATAACTGTGACTGTAACTGTGACTGAGACTGTGATCAAGGTTTCTCCTTTATAATCCAGAACTCTGTATGTTCCAGTGTCAGTGTCTGTAAAGTTTTTAATGGTCAGATTTCCATCATGATCAGTCAGTCGATCACTGTTGACCCCCTGACCTCTCGTCCACACCTCTGTCCAGCCTTCACTAGAGTTTCTCTCCACTTTATCAGCATTGATCAACAGAACATCCAACTTCAGATCCTCTCCTTTCTGCACAGAGATATCATCTGAGGAGAAACAGAAAGACCTTAATTATCATTATAATGGTGTCAATCAATCAAGGCCATAAACAAGTATTTAGGATCAAAGGGACCAAATGTAATTGAAAGCTTCTAATTATCAACTAATCTAAATATTATATCATTTTTACATTTAATGTTATTGCTGGTTTTGACCCTGCATGCAATACCAACATTATTCGATTTTTTTGTAACATTATCAGGAAATTAATAAACAACATGGCGGCGCGTACAGACGCAGCGGCTCGACGTCTCTCCAGTATTTACAATTTAGTGTTTATTTACCTGGCTATTTTGCTTGTTTTCACTCGAAACACTCGGGCGAACCGTACGTACAGCAGATACATACTATTGGATATTCAACAAAGCTGCAAGAGCTCTGTTTTGGATCATCCATTCAGCTTCGATCAAATACCTCTGGAGTTAATCAGACAAGCGCGGCCAGAGGAACAACTCATCCCGAGCGGTAATGCTCACCGCCGGCGACGCGATCGTAAACAGAAACGGGGCAAGCGTGGTGGAGTGCGATTGAAGCTAAAGCTTAACCCGCACCGAACTGCACTCCCCAGCATATTTCTTGCCAACGTGCGTTCCTTGTTAAATAAGCTGGACGAACTTAAGATCTGGACCCTCACACAGAAATGACTCATGGACTGTAACATCATGTTTTTCACTGAAACGTGGCTTAACAAAGACATTCCAACCTCCGTGGTGGAGTTAGAAGGACGTTCTGTATTCAGGGCGGACAGGACAGCGGAGGCTTCGGGTAAGAGCAGAGGAGGCGGTTTATGCATTTATGTAAACAAAACTTGGTGCACAGACTGCGTCACTGTTAGTAACCATTGTTCTGCTGAACTGGAATATTTAGTCATCAAATGCAGGCCCTTCTACCTTCCACGTGAGTTCAGTTGTATTGTTGCTATTGCTGTGTATGTACCACCTGATGCAAACAGCAAAGCAGCAATGAAAGAACTTTCCTTTGCCATTAACAAGCTTCAGACTCAACATCCAGACGGGGCTTTTATTGTCACTGGGGACTTTAATCATTGCAACCTAAAGACTGTGCAACCTAAATTTCACCAAAATGTCTCATGCTTCACTAGAGACAATAAAACCTTGGACCACGTCTACACGAATGTGACTGGTGCCTACAAAGTCACACCCCTCCCCCACCTTGGTCAGTCTGATCACCTCTCTTTGTTTCTCCTGCCCAAGTACACCCCAGCCATCAAACGTGTGAAACCAACAACTAAAGCCGTTAAGGTCTGGATGGAAGATGCAGACTTCATTTTACAACAACAGTTCCAGCACACTGACTGGAATGTGTTTACTGCTGACGCCATTATAGACTCCCAAACAAACATTCACACATATACCAATTCTGTTTTGGATTATATCAACGAGTGTGTAGAGGGAGTGACTACACATAAAACAGTAAAATTATTTCCTAATCAGAAACAATGGATGAACAAAGAAGTTCGCCTTCTCCTCAAGGCTAGAGATGCAGCCTTCAGGTCAGGGGACCAGGAGGCGTACAGCTCAGCCAGATCCAACCTGAGGAAAGGAATATCCAGGGCCAAACTCCACTACAAGAAAAGGATTGAAGAGCACTTCAGCTCCTCTGACCCCCGGCGTATGTGGCAAGGCCTACATGCAATCACCAACAAATCCCCTTGCAACTTTCCTCTAATCTCCAGTACTTCCCTCCCAGACGAGCTGAACCACTTCTATGCTCGATTTGACCGAGAAAACAATGAGACTGCCTGTAAGCCAGTTGTTTCACCGGACGAGGACATACTCCAATTTTCCACCTCAGAGGTATGCAACATCTTGGGCAGGGTGAATGCTCGGAAAGCTGCTGGCCCTGATGGAGTCCCCGGACGTGTGTTGCGAGCCTGCTCTGAGCAATTGGCTGGTGTCTTCACCAACATCTTTAACATGTCTCTGACACACTCAACAGTCCCACACATCTTTAAATCTGCGACTATTGTTCCGGTGCCTAAACACTCTACAGCCAAAGAACTGAATGACTTCCGTCCGGTTGCACTGACACCCATCATTGCGAAATGTTTTGAGAAGCTGGTCCTCTCAAAACTGAAATCATGTCTGCCTGCTACACAGGACCCATATCAATTTGCCTACCGACGCAATAGATCAACAGAGGATGCCATCACCACAGCACTCCATCTGGCACTCACTCATTTGGACAGCCCCAATACATATGTCAGGATGATGTTTATTGATTTCAGCTCAGCATTTAATACTGTGATCCCTTCTAAGCTGATCTGCAAGCTCAGCCAGCTCGGCATCAGCAACTCACTCTGCAGCTGGATTATGGACTTCCTTACTAACAGACCCCAGACTGTTAAATTAGGTTGTCTGTCCTCATCCATCATCACCCTGAACACTGGTGTGCCACAGGGCTGTGTGTTGAGCCCCTTGCTCTACTCCCTCTTCACCCACGACTGCGCCCCTGTTTATGGCTCCAATGCTATAATCAAGTTCGCAGATGACACCACAGTGGTGGGCCTGATCAGAGGGGATGATGAAACAGCATATAGAGATGAAGTGCAGCACCTAGCTCTGTGGTGCAAAAACAATAACCTGGCACTCAATACCCAGAAGACCAAGGAGATCATTGTGGATTTCAGGAGAGCGAAGAGCAGGGCACATATCCCCCTCCACATCAGCGGTGCTGAGGTGGAACGAGTGTCTAGCTTTAACCCTCTGGGGTCTGATGGGTTTTTGGGGTCCTTGAGATGTTCTGACATGCCCTGACATTTGTGCTTTTTTCAGTTGCTTATAAACATATTAATGGCAAAGGTGTAAATTCACTCTATTTAGCACAAACAGGGCTACCATAATATGTGAACAACTTGCATGTACATGTTTGTATTTTTGATAGAATAATGTTTATGCATGTTTTTTTCAAAAACAAAAAACTAAAGTTTCTGAAATAAGGCCATAAAACATATTCTAAATATATGTAAATAAGACTTCTGACAAATGGATGACGTTGCCTAGAATTTTTTCTTCAAAATTATGTGAAAATCATCCTGCCTAATCATTCACATAACACAATACATTGATTTAAATCTTGTAAAACACTTTTTGTTTGGAAAGGCCATATGCGGGTGGGCGTGATTCACACCTGCGGAGACAATGGGGCCCGCATAATGAGGCTGCATACGTAATGAGCCTTTCATTCAGGTGTGTGACTCAGCCACAAGAATGCAAGGACAATATATAACTGGTTTGTTGTTTTTTTTCCACAAATTTTGCTTGCAAATTGTACAATATCCAAGGTAAACATTTCTAGTAATTGTGCAGTTAATTGTTCTCATACTGTATTTTCAGATTTGGAATATATTCTCTTCCCAAATGTGTCACTAATAAAGCATAATACAATTATTTAAAGAGAAGGCTTATAATGACCTTTTAAGATTTTGTTTACATCTATCCTTATATAAATAAATATATTATATATATATATATATATATATATATATATATATATATATGTTTTTTTTTAGTTTTTTTTTAAGGTTATACAATTACAACAACATTTAAAATTGTAACAATATTTCCAGTGTAATCTTTCTTTGTATTCGCGATTCATATTAAAACAGTATTTTTGCCAGCTGTAGTAGCTCCACAACAGCACGCATCTGTGCGTTCGTTCGTTCATTCATTCATACACAGAAACGCGATCAATATTTAAACAGTATTTTTGCCAGCTGTAGTAGCTCCACAACAGCGCGCATCTGTGCATTCGTTCGTTCATTCATTCATTCATACACAGAAACGCGATCAATATTTAAACAGTATTTTTGCCAGCTGTAGCTCCACAACAGCAGGCATCTGTGCGTTCATTCATTCCGATTAGAACAAAGCAAACAGAACTGACCTAATTCCTCAGCGGGATCCGTTTGCTCCTCGAAATGATACTTCCAGAACTTCTGAGGTAAATTTTTGCAGGATTATTATCAAGATAGTATTATTCCTCACAGCATCGTAAAGTACATAAGTCTGAAAGTGAACTCGCGGTGTGTTATCCAGCTGATGTGGGCGTTTCACAGGTTTGTTTGGATCGCCTCACATTTGCGTTTGAATAGCGCGCGCTCTCCGTGGGCGGAGCACATTAAAACTTAATGAGCTGAGATGAGAACGACTGACATCTCTCTCTTTGCATGCATATTACATAAACTGTGAATATTTGTTTTTTATAAAAATTACTTCATTTTAAAGAAGAGAATTCAAGCTTCATGCCTGTGTGACTGCATGCCTGTTTGACTGAGTATTCGCTGAGTTACAGTTCATTTTCGGACGCGTTTCAGAATTGACTTCACTGACGGAGAGTAGGCAGAACTCGCATCATGTTTATTTTTCTTTATTTGGCGAAAAGCACAACACTTTGTTTTTATTATGAGCATACACAAAAAAAATACACACTAAACAGGATCGATTGATGTATAACACAAGCATATAAGATAAAAATTAATATTTTTTTTTTATTATTTTTTTGCACTCATACGGAAAAAAACGAGCCTATCGCGCCGGCGCGACAGCCGACCTCAGGGGGTTAAGTTCCTTGGAGTACACATTACTGAAAATCTTTCATGGTCTCTCAATTCCTCCAGTTTGGTGAAGAAGGCACATCAGCGCCTTCACTTTCTACGAACTTTGAAGAAAGCACACCTATGCCCTAAGATTCTAACAGACTTCTACCGTTGTACCATCGAGACTATACTCACTAACTGCATCTCTGTATGGTATGGCAACTGCAATACTGCTGATCGCAAGGCATTACAAAGAGTAGTGAAATCTGCTCAAAGGACTATTGGTTCACAACTCCCATCAATCCACGACACATATCACAAACGCTGTACAAATAAAGCAAAATCCATTGTTAAGGATCCCACCCACATAAACCATGGTCTTTTCAGTCTACTTCCATCTGGCAGGCGTTACAGGAGCCTGCGCTCTCGCACCAGCAGGCTCAGGTACAGCTTCTTTCCAGAGGCTGTAACTCTGCTGAATAAAACTTCACCCCCTGTCTAGCATTGCACTTCAGCTGTTACTAGTTTACCTGTTTACTTTTTATTACTGCACTGTTTACCTGTTTATACTGCCACTTATCTTTGTAGACATGTCATTTGGAAAACTTGTATTGCCCAACTATACACTGTACATTATTTATCTCTATTTATTTATAAATTAATATTTATTGTCTACACAGACATACTCTACTTGTACTTGGTACTTAAAGCGTCTTTGCACTTCTGGATGGATGTCAACTGCATTTCATTGGCCCTGTACCTGTACTTTGCTAAATGATAATAAAGTTGAATCGTATCGTATCGTATCGTAAATACAGAAAGCACATGCTGATGGTTTGATCAGTTTTGACTTTACCATGAATATGAAGATGATACTGTTGCTCCGGCTCTGCCTGATCATTAGTGTAATAAACTCTCAGAATGTATTTCCCAGCGTCACTCAGTTTCAGATCCTTGATGACGACGTCACATGATCCTTCTTTAAACACTCGGTCATTTTCACTCTTACATTCTTCATTCTCACAAACAAGGATTTGATCTGCCTGATGGAATAATCTAATATGAGTAATGTCTCTGTCCTCAGATTCACATGTCAGGGTGACGTTGCCTCCTTTTGTCCCTGACACAGCTTTAGTGGATGTTCCTACAAACACAGACAGAATAAAATCCATTCAATACAACGTATCAATACTAAAAAAATCAATGTTCTGCCTATTCTCTGTAATCAATGTCATCATTAAATATTCTCATTTTAGTCAAATAGATTTAAAAATATATAACTGATGGTATTAAGGAGCCAACAGTATTAGCCGTGCCACATTTTAACACTTCAAATGTTGATGACAATAGTATAAAGCTGTATCACATGTGTCAGTGCAGATGATGTGAATTATGTTCACAACAGAACAATGCTTATTAATAAAGGAATTGCATAGAGAGGTAATCATGGCGTGTGATGATGTAATATACTGAGAAATTCCCATCATTAATCCACGAATTTCAAGCAAAGACAATTTGGTGCAAAAGAGAAACATTTGACTACAATAACTCTACCTGGAACTGAAAATGGAAGATTGTTACAATTTATAAACAAAAATGATACTGACCGCTATAATTGATCAAGTAAAACAGCAGCAGAAGAAGCTTTGAAAACCTGAAGATAAAAACAGAAGAGCTGGTTTATGTGACAGATACAAAGACATTTATACAGGGATAAAACACTTTCCAGAATTGTAAAATATTGCAAAACAATGAGAATAAGAAACATCAAACTATAATCGGAATCATTTAATAAATTATTCCAGTGTAATACTGAAAATGATCAGTCAAACTCAATAAACAAATAGTCTTTATAAACTCACTTTATATTAATATAGTGGAGGGTGGTGTCCGGCAGTGGTCCATATTAAGGCATGAATTCATGATAATACATGTACCCTTACTGTAAAATGTTACCCCATTTTGAATTGAAAACATAGGCGTGGGCTATATAATTCACGTAACATCCATGTATGTAATAGCCTAATTTTAGTAACCGTCAATGTGAGAGAACAAGAAACCTTAATGAAGCCGTTTTTTTAAATCATATTGCGCACAATATTAATAATGAATGTGTAGCTAAGCTATACACATTGTGAATGCATTTAATAAACTTGGTTAGCTTTCCTGGCAGCCCTTAGTAGCCTAAATTAACTTGTCTAAGAAAATGACTCATAAAACATAAACTGTAAATATCAGTTGACCCTACGTTTACTTTCTACACTGACATTATTACTTTATTACTTTAATAAACCATGTTTATTTGTTGTTACACCTGCATCTCAGAGCGTGCTTTAAGGTATTTATGTGTATCGGGAGAGACTCCTCCTCTAACCTCAAAGGGCTAAAGAATTTCTTTTAAGATTAGCCTTCACAACAATTGAATTTGAATGGCAGTCTATGGTGACATTTAACTGGTGAGCACACAATTACAGATATCAAGAATTATATAGATAGAATATCAAGAATTTGTATTTCTGCAAGTGATGACGTCAATATTGATATAAACATTTTTACTAATGAAAATGTAATTCCTGATATCAAATATTGTCATTGTTACTAGTAGAAATCTAATTCCTGAAATCAAGAATTAGCATTTTAACTAGTGAAAATGTAATTGTTGATATCAAGAATTCAATGAATAAAAGTCAAATGGCTTGCCATACCAGCTCAGCTGCTGGTCCACGCTAACTGCACAGAATCTGATTCATTTCATTATCACTAGCAGGTTTAGTTTCCACAAACAAACAAAAATATTGGTATAATAACCCAAAAACACACAGGCTGGATTTATATTTAAAAACATGAAAACTTACATGGTAAAAGTTCTGAACGAGTCTTTTGTTCTGGTGTCAAAACTTGTGATCCACAGCAGGTTTAGCAGGAATCTCAAACTCAAACTGAAAGTATGTTCCACACAGGTGAATGTTTTAGAAGAATAGAAATATGACACTTAGTAACTTAGTAACGTAGTTACCCACCCAGTAAAGGAGGAGTCTGACTGGTCAATATTGTCCTACTAGACATTCATTCAAAGCCGATTGAGCTGTCAGAAGATTAACATTATACTGTGTGGTGTTTCAGTGTTAAATATTTGTCCATTCAGTCTTCCTCTCAGATACAGTAGCACATTGGACAGCATAATGATAGACTCAAGAGCAAATAAATAAAGAGAACAGGGAGATAAGTGAGTTAATAGGAATTAGCAATATAAATATGAATATATGCCCAGGCTATCAAGAGGAAATAGGCCTATGTTTTTCACTTATTCTGATTTTGACGTTTACAACTAGGCTCTCCAATGACGGATTGCTGCAAAAGCTCTGACAAGTTTATCCAGTGATCTCATAATGTTCATAATAATAGACTAATGTTGAATTGACATCTGAACAAGTCTGACATCTGAACTCTTTCTTGCAGCGTGGTGGACCACAGCCTATAATCTTATCAGCCACAGGTGCGAGATATAAATATATAAATGAAATAATGGGCAAAAAATTTAATGAAACTAAAACTTCCAAGTGGCAGCAAATCATTTTCATAACGAGTGCGTCATTCATCAATTCAGTCAAACAATCCGTTCAAAACGGCTGATTCATTCAGGGACAAAATGTGACTGCGTCCGAAAGCTTGTTGCCTCCCTGCCCGACCAGGCAAAGACTCAGGCAGGGTTTGTGCAGGGTTTGAAGGACTTCTGTATACAATATAATTTCTCATTAGAATGATAACATCAAAAGTGGAAAAAGTTCATAAAATTTTTTTTTAATTTACACACAACTTTCAGATGCCATATTCAGACGCCATATAACTTTACATAACACTTAATTTTAGCATTCACTCAAATCTCCCTTTTGAGTGTCATGGCAAAGCATGGGAAATAGTATTCTCAACCCAGTTTCAGTTAAATTTAAGGGAACCCAATGTAATAATTGTTCAAGTCATTGGAAAAAACATATTGGAATCAAATAATCGTTCTTCAGCGGTTCTTCGGGGTGGTTAAGGTGCTATTTAGCACCACTGCCATACAAAGAACCCATTAGCCCCTGTAAGGTTCTCTGATTCTCTCTTATACCCCTTTTCCACCAAGGCAGTGCTGGTGCTGGTTCGGAGCCAGAGCCTAGTTTCAAATCGGTTCTTTGTTTTTTGACTCCCAAAGCACCAGCTCTGAACCAGGAAAAGTGGCTCTTAAGTAGCACCAAATCATTGCTGGGCTAGAAGTAAGAACCGCTTGCCTCAGGGGCTGGGGGGGTTACCATGACCAAGACGAGTAGAAACTTGTGACCGCCACTTTTTAAATAGCAGCTAATAGAGCTTATAGCAGCTTGATTGTAATCTCCGTCTATGCAAGTTACGGTGAGCTGCATGTGTTTGGATGCCGATGTAGGTTTGCAAAGCCATGAGCATCAATAGTAACGCAACGACCGCCATTGTTGATGGAAGGCTTGTTGGAGATGCACTGGACCGCTCGGAGCTGTGGGAGTGTTTGGAGGGCATACAACACTGCTGTTGGATCGCTCTCGCAGTGCTTTGATGTTATGCGCCGATCCAGCCTCTTCTCATCCTTGGGCGTCATATATTGACGCTTTTGACATTTCGTCTACATCGAACGCACATGGCACCCTTTAGCGTCAATATGAGACGCAGATAGAAATGGGCCAGAAGGCGCCTCCTAGCGGTCTAACCCTAACCCTACCCCACACCTAAACCTACCCATAACCGAACAAAGCTCTGTGCGTCTCATATTGACGCTAAAGGGTGCCATGTGCGTTCGATGCAAGGGGCAACATTCTGATCTGAAAAATGAAGCCTACCCGGAAGTGCGAAAAACTGCAATACATCAAAAATCCGCAAGGGGAAGGTCCCAAAAGGGAGCAAATGTCCATAGCCCCCATGTTAAAATGTCCGTTTTCACAGCATAAAATCATGTTTTTACAGGTTGGTCCCATGGACTTTTATTGGATTTTTTGATAGGTTCCGAGTGCCTGACAACGGCGAGGGTAGTGAATTTTTTTCTAACTCGTTAGTTTAGATAGTATTTAGATATAAAATGTATGACAATAAGGGCGTGGTTAACTTTGAGTGACAGCTTGATTGACAGCTGAAAGGCAGCGCCACGGAGAATGACAACAAAAGAAGCGCCATTTTTTAATACAGTTGACATATAATACTACTGTTTCTGTATCATGAAATGTAGTTTTAAGAGTTTTGTAGTGAGAATGTAGTTATTTAAAGCTCAAATCTGTGGTTTATTTATACAGATTTATGAAAATTGTATCCAGTTGTGAGATCCAGCGATGACCGGGCGCTCGGCGCGATGTACCCCGCCTGGAGCAGCCTTACATCGGCTAGTCGTTCGGACGTTTGCCGCTTACTCTGGCGTCTCTGTAGTGGTTAAACATGAGGTATAATTCGTCTTGTCTATATCTAACGGGCGATTTTTGGTCTCGTGAATATATAATTTGTTCCCTGGGCAATCGTTTTGGCTGAGGGGAAGTTTCATAACTTTATAAGCTATATTTAACTTGTACCGTTGTATGGTTAGACTAGATCGAGCGCATGACTTTTTATGTTTGACTGAATTGTTTGCTTTATTTGTATAGCTTCTTGTAACTTTGCCTTTTACTTATACTTTTATAATGGCTAATATTGATAAAACTGAAATTTAACAAAAAGAGACTGGGTTGAGTTTTGTCATTTTAAATTTTAATACAACGAATATGATCTGTAATGTTGTTTACTGCAACATCTGTTGTTTAGTACAAATGCACATATTGCCTGGACCATATTAAAATGTTTAATATTTTTATATTATATTTAAAACGAAAAGAGGCAGGTTTGTGTTTTATATTTCGTTTTGTTATAAATAGGCAAACGTTATGTGCAGTGAATATAATCAATACGCATTGCCTGAACCACATTTGTGTGGCTATAATGTTTAAGAGTTCTTTAAATGAAAACGAAAATAGTTAGTAAGGTGTTTTATCACATATTTCGTTGCCTAAAATATACACAGAAATAACCGGAGTAGCACAGTGAGCTGAGTGACGCGCGCTGCGTCAGAAGGTGGGCGGGGTTAGGGTTTCCCAAGATTTTCCAAGATGGCGCCGCCCATACCCCCCATAAACGGCTTCAAACCCGTTCTTCAGAAAGTCTATGGGTGACGTCACAGACTCTTTGTCCATATTTTTTACAGTCTATGGTTCGATGTAGACGAAATGTCAAAAGCGTCAGTATTATGACGCCCAAGGATGAGAATGCGTTGGCCGATCGGTCTGCGAGAAGCTGAACCATCTCGAACAAGTCTGGTGTGTTTGTGTTTGCGTTGCTGGGCAACATGAGATGTATACAGTGACGTAAGATCTGGCTCTGTGACGGCTCTCTGGCCTGTGGAAAGGCAAACTGGTTCTTAGAAAGCTCGTCAGTCGAACCAACTCGAACTGGCAATAGCTCTGGCTCTGGACTAGCACCCGGTTTATGCTGCTGGAAAAGGGGTATTAGTCTCTTTCCTGAAGATAACGTGGCTCTGAACCTTTTTACCCCCAAGCCGATGAGGTGCACACTATCAAGCGGTCTTCAAAGAAAACTGCGTCATTGAAAAAACAATATATGGCACCTTTTATGGTTCTACATAGCACCATTTGACAAAGGTGCTATAGCACTTAAAAGTGGTTCCCTTATGATAACAAGCCAATGAACTACTTTTAGTGCTATTTAGCATAATTTTTGTTTAGAGTGTGAATATCAGGCCGGACGTGTCCCATTCAGTGTGTCTGCTGGTTACAGTCCTGCACACAGTTTCAACATTACTAACAGAAAACCAGAAAGCACTGTTACGACCCTTGGCTCAAGCCTTTTTTAAATATTCGGCCACTACATTTTTCACTCTCACAAACAGAGATGTTTTTTTCTTTTTCTTTTTTAATAATCTGTTTAAAACAATACAAAAAAAAAAAAAAAAAAAAAAAACAAGTACAATAAGAGTAATTTTAGTCAACTGGATTTTGCTCAAGTGTCACTACACATCCAAGTGTCTTTGACAACTGTGAACGGATGGTGAAGTTTCTCTAATATTTAGCAGAAATGGCTAGTTAATATTGAGGTTGCTGGTTCAAGTCACTCAACTCATTATTATTGTTTAATTAGCTCATATGTAAAGAATTAGATAAAAAAAAAAAAAAAAAAAATGGACTGCATTTATATAGCGCTTTCACAGACCTATGGCCACCAAAGCGCTGTACATATAGCCTCACATTCACCCATTTACTCACTCATTCACACACCGACGGCGGTGTCAGCCATGCAAGGCGCCATCCAGCTCGTCGGGAGCAGCTGGGGTTAGGTGTCTTGCTCATGGACACCTAGACACTTGGTCAGGTGGAACCGGGGATTGAACCACCAACCGTTCGGTTTGTAGGCAACCTACATGAACCACTGAGCCACTGCCGCCCATTAATCATAATCAGATAATCATTTTTATAACTTATTAACCATAAATAGTTCACTTTATAATAGGAAAATCATTTGGTGCAAAAGAGAATCAAGTGACTGAACAACTTGGAACTGTTTTATAAGCAAAGATTTTAAATATTTTATACTGACTGCTATGAGAGATGAGACACAGCCGCAACCGCAGATGAAACCGACTAAACCTGGTGATAAGACAGAAGAGCTGTTATGTCACAGATACAGTCTAATAATCACAAAGATATTTATACAGAGATAAAACACTTTCCTGTGGTGAAATAGTATAACTGACCATAATACAGCCAAATCTAAACTTTCAATTTTATTTAAAGATTCAACACGTGGATCTATCGTGATAAAAATGTCCAATCAGAAGCATCTAACTAAAATCTGAATCTTTAGTTTAATAAATCATTACGATCTTAATCCTCAGACTTAAAATAAGCCGTCAAATTTAAAGGACCAATGGACACAAACAGAAAGTGTTTGAAATTTAATGATCTGCATTATTGCATTTAATGCATTTAATGGTCGAACATTATTAAAGTGAGAGCTTATTTAGAGATATCAGCTGAATGGCTTAGTGCAGGCGCTAATGGATCCAAGGCTGTATCTGGTCAATTACCCCACTAATAATGCCCAGAATGGCACCAATCTTCTACAGTGTTACAAATAGGTTATGTACTCATAAAACGAGGCATTGGAAAGTGTGTAAGTACATCAGGAGTTTATTTAAATAAAATTTGCCTGACGGCTCATGCTACCGCTAACCCAGACATCGACGTCACTTCTGTGATTTGGGAATAAGTCTCGCGCATTCACCAGCTGAAAAAGTTTTTTGGTATATCCACATTTTTTATTCTTTTTCCCGAAGTGTTGACAACTTAGTGTTAACTAATAATTGTTACTGGTACTACCAAAACAAATATGAGTGCATTCCTGGAACTGGCCATCGTTACACTACATCCTTATGATCGCTTTCTGCCAGGACTTTTACGGGCTTTTCCCAAATCAAGGAAATGACCTCGACGTCCGGGTTTGCGGTAGCACGAGCCATCAGGAAAGTGTTATTTAACTAAACTTTAAAATTGAAAGTAGAGAACCTATTTGTACGACTGTAGAAGTTTGGTCCATTCTGGGCATTATTAGTGGGGTAATTTACCAGATACAGCCTTGGATCCATTAGCGCCTGCACTAAGCCATTCGGCTGACATCTCTAAATAAGCTCTAACTTTAATAATGTTCGACCGAGGGAAAAAAGGCTTCTGGGGGGTGTTTGGCTCGAGGTCATGGTGCAAAGGACCCTAGGTTGAAATTACTCCAAACCATCCCTTTAATATAAACGATGCATAATGACATTTTGTGTGTCCAAACTTTTCGTCTACAGAGACACAAGAGTTATTCACATTCATACAACCAGACAGTTTTAACTCATAGCCAGATTTAGTGGTGGGTTTCCATTAATTAATGATCAAGATAACAACCAATGTATTACCTGGGATTTCAACTTCTGCTTTTGGCTCTTCTGTTAAAAAAAGACCTGTAAATATATGAACAGTTTAACAAACTGAAAAAACAACAACATTGTTTTAGTTCTTAGTTGTATATGGGAGAGTGGATTAAAGTGAGCTTTTACTGTTTTTCAGTTGTGCTTTATGCAATATAAACTATGCATAATGACATTTTGTGTGTCCAAACTTTTAGTTGATAGTGTATGTTTGTGATCCGTAAATAAGACATGAATAAAATCTATTTAGCAAACATCTGCACCTTTCCCACCCATGCATTTCTCTCGATTTTCAAACAGCCAATACACTGATAAATTTGTGAAGATATAATGAGAAAAACTGAAATCTGGTACCTTTAATCTTCAGTCTGATGGGTTTGTCGAAGTGCATCTCTGGAGCGTCAGACTTTATTCCACAGAAATAAAGTCCTGAATCTGATTCTGTTACTCCAGAAATAGTTAAAGAGACTCTGGTGACCCAACTGTCTGCTGTTATTTCCATGCGATTGCTGTTTGGATTGTAGTTGGTCAGAAGTTTTCTCCCATTTTTGTCCTTCTCCGCAGAAATCAGCAGAACGAGCTCTTCAGATCTGAGATGATACCAGGCGACTTCATCTCTGTTTCTCATGCTGCAGTTCAGAGTGATGTTTTCTCCCATCCGAACTCTCACATCAGAAGATCCTCCTGCTGACAAATCTGGAGAGACATTGATACAAATATCCTTTTAGACTATGTTTAAGGTTATTGTATTTTAGATTGATATGTTAATTTCATGAATGTTTGAGATAGAATACAGTATATTTACCGCTGGATGTGATTTGCATAATCCAACAAGAAAATACACAGAAGAAAATGACTTTCTCCATTGTGTCTGTCGCTGGTAAAGGTGTTGATCAAACTAAGGTTTCAGATCAAGAGACACTTAAACCACAAAGTGTTTCCACTTCCACTTCCTTTCAAGAGCAAACTAAAGCTTTGAATAATAGTTTCTATATCAGATCAAGTGTTGCATCCTCACATCAAACCTAGACTGAAAAATCTTTGATTTCTCAGTGGAATTTTTATTACTGAATGTGATTTATTGCATAGATGCTTAGCTAACAAAATCATACATTTTCCAGGTGAAGCTTTATGAACAGCTTATATACTTTTAATTACTTAAAGCAACACTAAAGAAAATGTTTTACCTTAAAATAGTGTTTCCAAAATTCTGCATTCGCTTTGCGTCCCTATATCTGCTATAACGGCACTTTTCAAGTTTGCCAAACCGGGTCGCATTTCTGTAGTTCGAATGAGACATAAGAAACTACAAATTTGACTTGTTTTACGGCAAGCGTTACAATATTTATTAATTTCTTATTTAGTTTTTCCTGAGATATCTGAAAGACATTTTTAGTCAGAATTTTTAGTCAGCAGCGTTGACTCGCACGCAGGCACAGTAGCGTTACTAACCGGAGCGTTTCAATACGGTTATCTCGCAAATAAATTCTTCTGATGTGTATGGGGAACACGGGTCCATAGCCCCGGGCGTTTGATGCCAAGGGCCCCATGGCAAGATACTAGAAGTATAAGGACTTAAAATACATCCGATAAGACTGGATTGGGTCCGGAACCGAAGCCCGTGGGGCATGACAGCATTATAAGTTAGGTAAAAACTCCTCAGACTGGCGAGCAACTAAGCAGACAATATCTGTGCGTGAAGAGCAGGGACGTCTAGGTTGTAGAACCTGGCAAAAGTGGACAGTGAGGACCAGTCGGCCGCCAAGCGTGCCACAGGAGTCCTGAACAGTGAAGCTAAAGCGTCTCCATCGCCCCCAGGTGGCTGAATGCAGTATAGGTCATAAACCCCACCCTTTCCATGTAACGCGAGACAAACTAAACAATCAAATTATACTTCAAATAACTTTTTTCCAAAGATGGTTTGTGTCATTTTAGGCAGTTTTTATCACACTGATGCTAGTTCAAGTGTTCATTCTTTAAATAAGTTTGATTTTAATTAGTTATTTGATGCTATAAAAACGGGGATGTGACGTCATGATTGACAGCTGAGATAGACAGTTTCTCTGAGTAAATTAGTCACTGAGGCGCCAACTGACTTTTTTCAGGATCTTAGGGAGGAGATTGGAGCTTAAACTTTATTTCTACATTTCCATAACTGTACTAAGCGATTCTGTGGGAGTGTAGGAGGGGCCTTGGTATCACGTTTCCACTTCGCACTTACTATATACTGTAATATTGGAATAGAGGTACAGGTATCAGATAAAGATTATATACCCAGATGGAAACTAAGGAATGTTAATTGGGGAACAAATTAATGTAGTAATATATTAAGTGAACTAGATGTTGAAGAAGAAGAGTATAACTCCATAATTAGTAGTGCTATACATAATTCAGCAATGGAGATAATTAGGAAGGTACTGAAATCAAAGAAAAGGAAAGCAGTTTCATGGTGGAATAATGAATGTGGAAATGCAATAAAACAAAGGAATAATGCACTTAGAAATGTTAAATTAACATTTGCTTTCTGCGATCTTGTTACAGAAAAGCTCATAGAGTCATAGAGCTTTAATCTCACACACGAGCAGATCCGATTCCTCGCTAGAGAAACGTTCAGTTTTTCCACTTGCTAATTCCTCCATGTAAATAAAAAAAAAACCCTATTTAGGCTGCAGTCACAGCTCAGTCCCACTATTTTTTTATTATTATTATTTTCTCGTAGCCCCACAAAAAAAAAAGGCAGTTGTTAGAGATGTCTGAACAAAAAATAAGAGACACATAAAATGGATATTAGCCTAGCCGCAAAGGTGGCACTGAAAAGGCCAGAATAATAAAAAATCTAGAAACTCAAGCGGCCAAACAGCCTACGAGAGGGTCGTACCCACCATTGAGGTCCGTACCTCGGTCATTTTTCGGAGTGTGTAATGAACATTGTGAAATAATTGCCTAATATTAACTCTAATTTGGTGGTGCAATGATTCGCACATCGCGACGATAACCGACCTCCTCATCTGAGCTGCTTCACATGTGTCTATTCTCTACAACTACAAAGTTCACCGTCACAGGCGTTCAGTTGATTTGCACCAAAAATACCTTCATACTGAAATCATGTTCTTCAATAGCTGTATTCGGACCTCCCGGTGACACTATAACCATTACATAACCCAGAGGGACAATCCTTTAGTTGAGTTGGAAATCCCCTACCCCTGGAAGATGTGCGGTCCTTTTTAAATCAGAAAAGATCAAATGTACACTAAGGGGATCTGACAGATTTGACTTAAAGTGGGAACCCATTTTGTCATTTGTCAACAAACAACTAGAATAATTCTACCTGGCATGAAAATCAAAAATTTATAAACAAATATTCTACTATATATCCATCATAATTGACAGGGCAAATTGACAGCAGCTGAAACAACCAGCTGAACCTGAAAACAGAAGAGTTATCATGACAGATATTCACACATCACATTTACAGACATAATATGTTTTGCTGAGTGTCAAAATAATAACTGGCCACAATACAGGCGTCTCCCAAACTTTCAATTTCAATTCTAATTATACAGTAGATTCAACATGTGGATCTATCATGATAAGAATTTCAATAAGAAACATCAATCTCTAATCTGAATATTTGATGATTTATAAGGAATAAATTATTCCATTGTAATCCTCAGAAAGTGTTTAGCTGCTACAAACACATCCATTCATCAAAGTATAACCTTTGTGTTGAAAGAATCGAATAATTAATCTACATTAATCATGACACTCAGCACAAACAACAGTGACTCGTTAACGTCATTTGCAGGTTTAATTTCCCACAAACAGAAACACAAATATATACTATAATAACACAAAAACACCAAGCTGGATTTATATTTAAAAACATAAACACTTACATTGTGAAAGTTCTGCATGAGTCAAAACGTCGTAAATCACTGTAAATTTAATTAGATTACAAACTAAACTAAACTTTAACGTGTCTGCTAAAATACTGCTATAGTGACATCATTGCTGGATGACGTAAGGAACCAATGAATCGTTTTTTTAACCAGTTCATTGAAACGAACTGTCCGAAAGAACAGGTTTGTGGAAATAAATTGGACTTTACATCACTATTACAAACTGTGGCTGTATTAATAAAGCGCTCTACGAAGACACAAACCAGGATAGTCTTTAATCCAATAATCCACAACAGCATACACAGATCACAGGGAGCAACTCAACCACATAAATCAAAAACCCACCCAGAACAATGAATAGACAGGTAAATCCACAGGTAATCAAAGTAAGAACAGATGAATTGAATCAGTAACTACAGAAACTAATTAGGGCATAAAAACACAGGCAGACCAGAACAAAAAACACGTCACATTAACATTTAAATGAAATAAATGCACCAGATACTGGAAGCATTGTCATATTCTGGAATGATTCAATGGTTAATGGTCTCATGGTTAATTCTCATATATAAATATATTGATAGGGATTTCTGTTGTTCTGGTCGGCTGTATAGAGTTTCACACATATTCAATGAGCTCTACAATAAAGATACAATAGAGCTTGATTTGCAATATTTCTTCACTGCAGCGACAAACAATACAAAAACAACAATTGCTGACCTCACAAGATTACAATAAGTGACCTCACAAGACAGTCATATTTGCACATATTTGATCATCAAAACCTTCAGATTTGACCTTCATTTGAAACAGTCACACTCAGGTGATAAGTTAGGGTTGGGGTTAGTGATATTTGACACAGTATAATGAACAATTAGAGCCAAATGTCCAACAACCATTGTGCTGCTCTTGGATTAGTAAGATAAATGACAAAAACAAAACTACAAATGATCAAATTCCATATTTAATTAATTAAATTAATACATATATAAAAATATATACAATATAATCCAAATATTGTATCCAAAATCCAAATATTACTTCATCAAAAGTGGTAGTGTGGTAGCAGTGTTTTTAATTCATACTGTTTTCTCAATACATATTTTTAATACAGCTTTACAAAGAATACCTGAAAATCCCATAGTAATGGGAGTAATGGCAGCGAGATGTAATATAGGAAAGAAACAAATCTGATTACATTACATACAGACTGTTGACAGCTGAATGGTTTGAGTATGAAAAATGCTGTTAATGTATAAACTATAGATGTAGCTTGATGTCACCAACTGGACACTAATGGCAGCTGTTCTGGCAGAATATGTTGGGGCAACACCTTAACACACTTAATGTTGGCTTTTCCTTTGTTTCCTTTGCATTTTTTGGCATTTTGTTAATAACAATTATAAAACAGAAACAGTATATTGCTGAGTGTGTTTTTGTGCTGGTTTCAGCCCGTCTGACTCTCAAAGCTTTTCATATTCTTCATATTATATTATGTTCAGTGTTTGTTCACAGTGATGGAAATGAACCTTTTCATTAAGTGCGATATTTGCCAGATTACATTTACTTTCAGTGGCATTTATACTTTTATATGGGAACTTTTCTAGATGTATGCAACATTTTTAAGTCAAATTCTTACATTTGAGTACATTTAATCATTTGTTGATTCATTCACAAACGAAGCAAGTGACTGTCTTTATTAATACATAATTTAATTGTTGAATCAAACAATTAATCCAAAAATGCAGATACATTTAACAATGAAACGCTGCTGATAAATGCTCAGAGATGCGCAACGGTTCTGTTTGGGTTTATTTTGAACTATTCTTATCTGTGAAATAGAGCAAAAACAGACAATATTGTCTCTGAAATTTAACTGACATAATATTAAAGGGGTGGTTGATTATGATTTGACTTTTCTAACTTTAGTTAGTCTGTAATGTTGCTGTTTGAGCATAAACAACATCTGCAAAGTTACAACACTCAACGTTCAGAGCAAAAGGAGATATTTGCTTTTAAAGAAATCACTTTTTAAGGACTACAACAAACGGCTGGTAGAGACTACATTAGCTTCCTAACGCCCCTGAACACGATTCATAGATTATCAAGACAGAATATGCTAATCGATGACTAGATGATAACTACACATAAGCTACTGTACATAAACTCATCAACTAACCATTCAGAAATGTTGTCACTTCTTCTTGAGTCTCTCCATCTTTGTCTGACTCTGGTTTGAACATAAAAGCTAAAAGGTATTGAAGTGTTCAGTGCATATCATTGTGTGTGTGTGAGGTAAAAAGACACTTCTGTAGCTCTGCCCCCTGTGCTGGGAGCAGCAGCTCATTTGCATTTAAAGGAACAAAAACGGTGCGTTTTGGCTCATCCTCAAAAAATTTAACTTTAACATGCTATATAAAAATATCTGTGGGGTATTTTGAGCTAAAACTTCACACACACACTCTGGGGACATCAGAGACTTATTTAACATCCTGTGAAAAGGGGCATTATACCACCCCTTTCACTTCTTGTTCATTGAACTACTTTATAAATCAGATTCACATTTACAATCATGCTGATATTCAGGAAGAACATGGGATGTTGCTTAACTATAATATATGATATGAATATATGAGACGTAACTCATAGAGGAGCATTTTTGCATCATATATTGAATTCAGGGTCAGTCTGACTGTATTAGTCTACATCACACAGTGAACGTGTGCACTATCAAGCCTTGTTTTTGCAAAGTGAGTGTCATACTTAATTTCAGCTTGCACATCATTAACACAATATTTACTATATTATCTTAGATTATATATATATCACAGACCTCTAGCTGCAAAGGTATGCTGACAGAATCCTCTGTAGATCTGTTGATCTGAAGGTGTTCTGGTCTACTGCACGATGTCTTGCATTGGGACATCCTGGTAGTGATCATGATTATTGTTTCTGTGCTGACGTCGGTATTTCTTGTAGACAGCAAATATAATCCCAGCCAGACCCAGCAGAGCCAGCAGAGCTCCACACACTGACAGTCCAATAGTCAAAGGCTCTACAGCAGAAAGGAGGAAGAGAACACAGTTTTTTTTAAAACTCTCTGCTTAAGGGTTAGTTCACCCAAAAATGAAGATCCTGTCAGTAATTACTCTCCCTCATGTTGTTTCAACCCCGTAAGACTTTCGTTCATCTGCAGAACACAAATTAAGATATTTTTGATTATCGTAAAACTTCAAATAATAGCCCGGGCTTTTATTTTCCCAAATCGCGAACTGCACTGGCTTATATTTGAGACAGATGTCTATATGAGACAGGCCTTTAATTTAGTGTTGAGATGTTGTTCATTGAGTGTAGGCCTAGAGATAACGATCCAAGTAGCATATAGACAGAAAGCATGACAGTAGGAGGTTACTAAATCTGTGTTTGTGTTTAACAAATCAGTTAATGTAAGAATTAGCCTACTATATTTCCGTATGTCTAAAGGGGGTCGCACACCAGACGAGAAGCGCAGCGCCACGTCTTTAAAATTCAAACACATTATTCTCTGAGTGTACATTCTCAAGTCGTCATTAATGTATATACTGACTTCACCCTGTGCTGCAATATACATTCAGTTTTACATTCATTTACAGAAATCAGCTGCGTGGATGAAAACTGCTGATGTTATGGTTATGGATTTTCAGGTGATATTCTCAATTCATTCAGTTAACGGACACCTCTGAGGTAAAGTGTTCAGACTGCAGACTAAGCAGCGATTGTATTTAATTGTACAGTACAATCATAACATAGTACAGGCATGATCTTAATTCCATAATATCCTTAAACATAACAATTTTGCTGGCCATAAACTGACAAAGTGCGCGTCCAGTGTGCGATACCTCGAGTTGTCATAGGCGTGGCGCGGCGCTGCGCTTCTCGTACGGTGTGCGACCACTTTAGATTATTGGCAGCAAAAAAAAAAAACGAAACGATGTGACAGCCATGGGCTGAACAATACAAGTTACCAGTAATATCCATCGAGTCTATGAACTAGTTGCCTGAAACACATCAACAAGAAATAATGAAGGCTACCCTGTAAAACGTCTCTGGTTACTTACGTAACCTATGTTCTCTGAATAGGGAACGAGACGCTGCGGATAGCGCAGTGGGATATTCTCTGAATGTGCCGATTGTCCGAAGCCTTATAGAATCACGCCAATACATTGGCTTCTGTGATGGCGCCAGCGTCTCGTTCCCTATTCAGAGAACATAGGTTACGCAAGTAACCAGAGACGTTCTCTTTCATAGGTTCACTCAACGCTGCGGATAGCGCAGTGGGAATGGACTACCAAACTCGCCAAGCTAGAGCGCTTTCCATGACTGGTACATAAATGAGACAACGACCAAGATGAGCTCAAACAGAAAGAACCTGGGAACCCGGGGTCATATCAAGATCCAAATTATAGAACCTTACAAAAGTGTGCGGAGAGGACCAGCCTGCCGCAACACAAATGTCCTCCAAAAGTGCTCTTCTAAAAAGAGCTTGTGAAGATGCCACACTTCTGCCAGACGCCTGAGTGGTTGTTACGTTCACATAATGTATTTGGCATCTAGAGGTTATGAAACGTAACATAGACAAAATAAAAATAGAGAAAGTTGTTTAACCCTCTGGGGACCAAGCTGTTTTTGGGGTCCTTGAGATGTTCTGACATGCCTTGATATTTGTGCTTTTTTCAGTTATTTATAAACATGTTAATGGCAAAGGTGTAAATTCACTCTATATAGCACAAACAGGGCTACCATAATATGCGAGCAACGTGTATGTAGATGTTTGTATTTTTAAGAGAATAATGTTTATGCGTGGTTATTGGAAAAAAATAAAATGAAAGTTGCTGATTTAAGAACACAAAACACGTATTAAATATGTGTCCACAAGACTTTTGACTAATTGATGTTGTCCCTTTGAGTTCTAGCTTCAAAATTATGTGAAAATCATCCTGCCTAATTGTTCACATAAAACACTACATTGATTTAAACATTGTAAAACAGTTTTTTTGTCAGAAGAGGTTTATGCGTGGGAGTGGTAATGGGTCATCAATATTAATGAGATTCAGACCAGGGGTGTGACATAGATGCTCCCCCATGTGCTAATGGGCCATCAGGTGAGGCAGCCTGAACAAAGAATGAGGAGATTCAAATGTTTTGTTTTTCAATCTGTTTTATTGTAATTTTGTAAAAACAAAAGTAAAGGCAGGTATCTCTGAATGTTTGTCTTGGCCCTCTTTGCCACATTCCTATAAAAATAATAATATTAATAAAGGTTAATAAAGGTTGATCAAAGTACTATCAGCATGTCAGGGCAGGGCAATCAGCATGTTGATAAAACAAAAAATATATAAGCTCTTTTATATTAACATTATCAATCAATAATTGTAATATTGTGCATGCATAACACATTTTTTGCAAAGCCACAGTAGTAGGTAAAAAAATAGTAGATAAATATGTACTTACTCTTTTTGATTTCCGTTGCTCCGTGTCCTGCGAGTTGCAGTGGAAGGCGAGAGTGAACAAGCTACATTCCTTTTTAAAAAAGTTGAAAACTATTTTTATCATATATTTTACAGAGTACTATTCCAGCACATGCATAACTGATGGACATTTAGCAATGCTGATAAAGCAGCACAATATAAGCTCTTTTATATTAACATTACCAATCAATAATTGTTATATTGTGCATGCATAACAACACATTTGTTGCAAACAGGCACATATAGGCTACATTTGTATCATCACTAAGTATATAAACAAAATGTAACTAACATCTGTAAAATAGTAGGTAAATATGTACTTACTCTTTTTGATTTTTGTTGCTGCGTGTCCTCGTTGCAGTGGAAGGCGAGAGTGAACAAGCTACATTCCTTTTAAAAAAAGTTACAAAACATATGTAACATCAACCAATCTCCAAAAATAAATAATAAAGTCATACAGGCTCATATTATTAACACTAAGTATAAACAAAATTGAACTAACATCTGTAAAATAGTGGGTAAATATGTACTTACTCTTTCTGATTTCTGACTGTGTTGCTAAGCGCACTCCGAGTTGCAGGCGGAGGTAGTGATGAAGCTACATTCCTTTTAAAAAAGTTGAAGAATATTATTACATAAATATAACTATAGTAGCATTAGTCTATAATGAATAACTGATGTAAATAATTTTAGACGCGTGCAATAAGCCTATATGCGTGTCAATGGGCCATTACCGGAGAGGCACACCGCAAACATTAGCCTAACACATTTGTGCACGTTTAACTGGGTATATTTACACATTTCAGCACATTTACAACTGATATTTGCGAGCATGCATCGTTAATGATAATGAGGCAGCATTTATATAGTCAAAATATAATCTAAACACCTACTAGGCCTACTTTCTAAAATAATTTCTAAATTCTATCTTTCATACATAATGATCTAAACATATCATTTAGGCTACACATACAAATACAAATTTCCTAACCAAGGGGTGTAGCATATGTACACAAAAAAACAAAACAAAACATTTTTGATGTTGAAATGGCACGAGATATTAAATTCATGGTATAGATATGCACTTTCATTAGATCGTGTTGAATATATGTAGATATCAAATGTCAATACTCTGGATGGCAAGTCCACCCAGTATAATATGTAAGCTCATGTTTTGAATAGCTTGTCAACTAATGCAAGTAAGAATAAATACTTACTCATCCGAAATTCTATCCACGGCTGGACAAGTCGCTCTTCAAAATACAAACGGTCGTCATCAGAGTAGTCGCGCTCCTCTTCTGATGAAAATCTGGACTCTTCGTCGCTAGTATCCAGGACGAACTGAAGGGCTTCCGCACCGGTGTACCGTGTCATCTTCCCAACGCGCAGGTGACGGAATGATGAAACTTGAAGCGTTTAATGCATTTACTTGGGGGCGTTTACCTGTTTTGCATAGATGGCTTAGCACATTATCTTGTGAATAGCGCGCTCCGTGAGTAGGCGTGAACGAATTAAAGTCAATGAGCTCGTAATGAGCTCGACTGGAATCGCTCTCTTTTTATACAGATTACAGAAGCTGATAATATTTGTTTTTTATATAAATGACTTCATTTAAAAGATGCGATCTCAAGCTTTATGCCCGTGGGTCTGTTTGCCTGTTTGACTGAATTTTCGCGGAGTTATAGATCATTTTCGAACGCGTTTCAAATGGGAGTTTACTGACAGAGAGAAGGCAGAAATCGCATCATGTTAAAGTTTCTTTATTTGTCAAAAAGCAAAACACTTTATTTTTATTGTGAGTATACAGAAAAAAAATAGAAACTGAACAGGATCGATTGATGTATAACACGAAAATTAAAGATCAAAATTAACAGAGCATTTTGTTTATTTTTCATTGCTAAAAAAAAAAACGAGCAAAACGCGCCGGCGCGTTTTTGGTCCCCAGAGGGTTAAAGTAATATTCTTGCACTCTATTGAGGAGATGTAATGTGATAAATTAAGAAACAGGCAGAGACCAAACTGGATTTGTACTTGCTTTTAGTAAGTAATATAAATTTGATATAACAAAACACCCAATAATACAAACAGTGAATCAAATATACGTCCAAACAATATATTTACAAATTATATACAACATAAACGATAAATGATTACAAAGCGAGGGACAAGAGCGGTGCTAAAGAAAATAAATAAATAAAACAAAACAAGTTAACTAAACCCCAGAACAAACACTAAACTCAAGTAAAGAAAGCAAAGAAAATAATCTTCAGCGTAAAACGCCACTAAATACCCTACCTAATAAACAGAAATACATAAGTTGGCACCCACTCATAAACTAGTGTGTTAAATAGTTTTTACTCTGCGTGTTGTAAAATGTATATCACGTGATGTACTAACCTGGTCCCATCGCTATGCAACGATGAAAGACTTAACAAGCTCAGAGAAAATCAAGAGCAGCATAAACAGCAGTAAAACAGCGTTACGAAGAGCTCAACAGAGTAAACTTTAACACACCAAAACTAAACAATAACAAGCAAGAAACAAATGACCACAAGAGAGCAAAACAAAGGAGAGACGAAGTCGCTCTCCCGCACTGGCATCATTTCCGGATCTTTATACACACACGCCAGTCTCTGATTGGTTCTCGGGCTGTCAGGTGAACTCAATGAGTGACAGGAACATCCTCCAATCACTGGTCCTGTGAGAAAGAATAGCGGAAAGAGAGAGAGAAAACAAAACAACCCTCCCAAACCACACAGGACGTAACAGCGGTCTACATATACCTTAAGAGAACGAACTGGGCAGAGCAAGTTAAGCTTCCTATCTCCCTTAGAAGAAAATGGAGGAGGGTGGAAAGCGTTAAGGTTAACCACCTGCGAGCGGAAAGTCGTGGAAAGAACTTTAGGGACATAACCTGGTCTCGGCCTCAAGGAAACCTTGACCAAGCCAGGAGCAAAGTCCAAGCAAGACTCGCTAACAGAAAGAGCCTGTAAGTCTCCTACCCGCTTTAATGAGGACAAAGCCAACAAAAGAGAAACCTTGAGAGTCAGAATCCGCTCCGGAGCTAACTCCAAGGGCTCAAAGGGGGCCTTCATCAAACCCTCTAGGACAACAGAAAGGTCCCATGAGGGAACTCTAGGGGAGCGAACCGGTTTCAGGTGCTTAACCCCACGCATGAAGGCCGAAACCAACCTTAGTTTCCCCAGGGGAATCTCGTCCGATTCCCTATGTGCTGCAATAGCTGCGACATAAACTATGAAATATGAGAGTGGTAGCAGCTGCTCCAGAAGCAAACTTCTCCTGCAGGAACTCCAGTACTGAACCCACAGGGCAGTTAACTGGGCTCCTATCATGTGTTAAGCACCATGTCTCAAAAACCTTCCATATGGAAGAATATAGCCTCCTTGTAGAAGGGGCTCTAGCACTCGCAATGGTCTCCTGAACGTCAGTTGGGAGATCAGAACTTAATGCTAACGGCCTCTGATCGGCCAAACATACAGCTTCCACATGTCTGGGCGAGGATGCCATATCCTGCCCTGCAGCTGGGACAGCAGGTCTTCCCTGACCGGGATCTACCAGGGGGAAGATTTCAGCAGAGGAATTAGCTCCGAAAACCATGGCTGAGACGGCCAGAGCGGAGCTACCAGGAGGAGGCGGACTCCGCTCTCTCTCACTCTGGCCAAGACCGCCTGGATCAGCTTGATGGGCGGGAAGGCATAGAGTTTCTGCGTTGGCCAAGGGTGAGCAAACGCATCTATCCCTAATGGAGCCGGGGGACTCAGGGAGAACCAAAGCGGGCATTGGGACGACTCTTGAGATGCAAAGAGGTCCACTTACGCTTCTCCAAAAACCTCCCAGATCAGGGCCACCGTCTGGCGGGTCAAAATCCATTCTCCCGATCTGAGTTTCTGCCTCGACATAAAATCTGCTGCGAGGTTCAGAACCCCTGGGACCCCTGCTCTGAGACCACAGGAGAAGGTGACGCGCATGCCTGTCTAGGGTGCGCGACCGAGAACCCCCCTGCCGGTTCACATGAGACACCACTGCCATGTTGTCTGTTCTGACAATTACATGGTGTACCTCCAGAAGAGGGAGAAAATGATGCAGAGCCAGAAAAACGGCTCTTAACTCCAGGCAGTTTATGTGCCAAGAGAGAGTCTCGCCAGTCCAAACCCCACACGCTGGTCTGCCCTCGAAAACTGCTCCCCAGCCGGTGAGAGAGGCATCCGTCGTAATCATCTGGCGACGAAATACCGCACCCATGCTGACCCCTTTCCGAAGAAAAAGAGGGTCGAACCCCTGAGAGCTTCATCCACCACATGAAGGGTCTCATGTGGAGCAGGCCCAGCGGTAGCACGGAGGAGGCCGCGGCCATAAGGCCCAGCATCCTGCGGCAAGTGCCCACAGACACATGATGGCCTAGCGAAAAACGGGCCAAGCATGTCGTCAGACTGGAAATCCGTGCAGGAGCCAAGCGGGCCTGCATGAGAACGGAATCCATTTTCACCCCCAAGAAAACGGTGTTCTGAGCCGGAGCAAGAACACTCTTCTCCGGGTTCAACCTCAAACCGAGAGACTGGATATGACTCAGGACGATGTCTCTGTGGTGGGTCACTGGCTCCCTGGACTGGGCTAAAATGAGCCAATCGTCCAGGTAATTTAGAATACGGATGCCCTGGAGCCGCAATGGGGCCAGAGCTGCATCCATACACTTCGTGAATGTCCTCGGGGCCAGAGCGAGGCCGAAGGGAAGGACCCTGTACTGGAACGCTCTTTCTCCAAATGCGAACCTGAGGAAAGGCCTGTGTCGCCGTACAACCTGGATGTGAAAGTACGCATCCTTTAGGTCTACTGTCACGAACCAATCCCCTGGCCGAATCTGAGATATGATAGCTTTCAGCGTCAACATCTTGAATTTCCCTTTGTAAAGGGCGAAGTTCAGTCGGCGGAGGTCCAGTATGGGACGCAAACCGCCGTCCTTCTTCGGGACCAGGAAATAACGGCTGTAAAAGCCCCTCTCGGTTTCCCCTGAAGGAACCTCCTCTATTGCTCCTTTGAGAAGGAGGGATGAAATTTCCTGCTGAAGTACAGAAGCCTGACTGGCGCTGTCTACTACAGTAGGAAAGACCCCGTTGAAACAGGGGGGATTGTGGCAAAACTGAAGAGTGTAGCCGAACCGAACTGTGCGAAGAACCCAAGACGATACCCCTGGCAAGCGCTCCCATTCCTGAAAGAAATGTGAAAGAGGAAGAGGGATGTTGTAATGCAGACGACATACCTGAGTGAGGGTGTCATGTTGACATTCGTGGGGTAGAGAAGTTGCCTGTGCAGGAGAGCCCTTTGCGTCCTGGCACGTGATGGGAGGCATCGATGCTGGGGTCATGGTGACCAGGTCTGTCTGCTCCGGAGGAAAGCGGAAAGTGCCTCCGAGGATGCGACCGGCAGCTATAGAGAGTGTCGGGGGTGAGGGGAGAAAGCAAAAAGCGTCTCCTTCCTCCCGCACCGTTTGGCTGAGTAGAGATGGTGAAAACTGGCCTGCACTTCGAGACAGTCTGAGTGGCGAAGGTGACAGGGCAAGGAAAGGAGAGCTGAGAGGTGGGCAGAAACGCTTGCGCGGTCTGTCCCAACCTTGAGGAAGCAGAGGAGCTCTCCTTTTTCCGACCGGAGGGTCAGGAACGGCTCTGGGCTGCCGGAGCGGTCTTATTGCCGGACCGCTTCATCTGGAGGCGCTTGTGAGGCCGTTGACGTGGAAACGGACGACCGCGGGCTCCCCAAACCGTGGTAGGTGGGGGATGCACCGGTTCGCTCCTCCTGGAAGAGAACTCCGGTCTAAGAGAGGGACGTTCTCTGGGTCGAACAGGGGAGGGAGCAGAAGGTTCCCTAGCCCTCCTGGGCATGAACTGTCTGAACGCGGCCGATTGGGATTTGGAGGAGAGGAATTTCTCAACCACCGTGTTGACCGCTTCACCAAACAACCCTGTTTGAGAAATGGGGGCGTCCAAGAGGAAAACCTTCTCCTTGTCACGGATCTCCGTGAGATTAAGCCACAAGTGGCGCTCCACCGCAACGGAGCCAGCCATGGAACGACCTATAGCGCGTGCGGTATGTTTGGTGGCTCTTAAGGCTAAAACCGTAGCCTTACGAAGTTCCTTGACCGCTTCAGGGGTCACGCCATCGCCCTCGTCCATTTCCTTCAGGACATCCGCTTGGTAGGCCTGAAGAATGGCCATAGTGTGCAGGGTCATGCCTGCCTGTCCAGCCGCCATGTAGGATTTCCCAATGAGAGAAGAAGTAGTCCTACATGCTTTAGAGGGGAGGAGGGGGCGCGACTTCCAGGACGGCGCAGACGATGGAGCAAGATGGTCGGCTAAAGTCTCCTCAATCGCCGGAATGGCGGAATAGCCCTGTTCCACAGAACCTACTAGGTTGGTGAAATCAGCAGCTGCCGCATTAGTGAGGCGCGCAAAGAAAGGCTGCTTCCAGGATCTGGAAATCTCGTGATGCAGATCACTGCAGCTTTCTCCATGGAGGCCTAGAATTAGGGCCACTGAGAAGTCTCTCGTCGAGTTTCGACGACTGAGATTCACAGGGCTCATCAGGCCAACCAATAGCGAGCTTCTCCGTAGCGCGCAAAAGTACATCAACGAGCTCCGCGTAGGCCGCAGTAGGCTGCGCTTCCTGGCCGCTCGGCGGGATAACCTCGTCGGCGAGAGTAGGCCCGAAATCCTCGGAGTCGGAAGCCTCGGTAAAAAGTACATCCTCCAGCCCGAAAGAAACCGCGTCGCGTGCTCCCGGGCTGGGGCGCAAATAATCGTGCGAAAATTCGACTGGCATGCCTCGCGCGTGCCGAGGGGAGGGAGGGAGAGAAAGAGCGGGGCTCGTCTGCTCGAACTCCACATCCTCAAGCACTACATCCGAACCCCAAGTCGCGGATCTTCGAGAGGCCTCGAGAGCGCGACAGGGGGAGACGAATGATTCCCTCTCAAAAACCGCGAGCCGCGATTTGAGGGTTTTGAGCAACAAATTTTCACAGAATTTGCATTTAGACGATCCTATGACTGCCTCGCGCGCATGAGAAAAACCCAAACATTTAACACACTTACTGTGTGGGTCGTCGTTAGCGATGTAACGAGCACATGGCGGAGTACAGCGTCGGTATTCCATGGCAATTTCACCGTAAGGAGAAACAGAGTTCCGCTTGAACAGTCGCAGAAGCGCCGAGAATAATCCAGAAGTCGTATTTTTCGAGCTCAGAAAAATCACGAGCGAAGGGCAAACGTGACCGCTTCGTTCTGAAGGCAGAAATCTGAGGAGCAGATGGCGCGCGCGAATATGTAATGATGCGACGTAAGAGCGTCGGGGCGGAGCCAGATTGCGCGGGCGCCATCAGCCAATGTATTGGCGTGATTCTATAAGGCTTCAGACAATCGGCACATTCAGAGAATATCCCACTGCGCTATCTGCAGCGTTGAGTGAACCTATGAAAGAGAACAACTGCAATCATGTGATACAAAAGGACCCTATTCATCACTTTCATCATCACCGCGATCCTCAACTACAAGTTCATTGGCGAATTCCTCCTCCTCATCGCTCTCCTCCACTTCTCCCTCTCCGGCCTCCGCTAACTCTCCCTTCGTTAACTCCGCCTCTGCTAACTCCGCCTGTGCTAACTCCGCCTCCGCTAACTCCGCCTGCCTTGCTTGTGCTAACAGCTCCGCCCAGATGCGCAGGGCTCTCTTGCGTGCGCAATCTGCTCCATAGAACTGGCTTAAACAGACGATCTGACAGGTTTTAGAGGATTAAATACAACCTGAAAATAAAACAACAGACCTGGGGCCTCATTTATAACCGTTGCGTACGCACAAAACAGGCCCTGAAAGAGGCGTACGCCACTTCCGACGCATAAGTTGTGATTTATAAAAACAAATTTGACAGAAAAATTTGCGCACCTGCATGCAAACTCTGACCCATGCGTACGAACGTTTTGGAGACAGAGCAGTTTGGCGACACCGATGGTGAGCTGGAGTTAGATGTCTTTTTGGTCACTTTTAGACAGAAAATCTAAAGAAAATTAAACGTATACAGAAAGATAATACAAATATAATTTCACTCACCAAGCCTATCACTTGAAGCAAATATCCATTCCTTCTTAAATTTAGTGCCGTTTAGTGAAACTGACGCAAATAACAGTTATTTATATATTATTAATAACAGTAAATAATTATTTAAACTATGTTTTACTTATTATATAAACATTTAGATTAAATATGCCATTCAAATTAATGGAGTAAAACACTTGAACATGAAATCGTTACATGAGAATTTACAACATTTTTTATATTCAAACAATAGAAATATTTGTTGTGGATGCAATGTTTTTGAACATTTTTCCTGTGGCGTGCTGTGTTTTAATGTTTTTAACCACAGAGATAATTGCTTATCATGATAATAACAGATTGTCTAAGAAAATAGTTTTGTGCAAATAATGCCCAAGGCCTATCTGTTTCCATTAAAAATATAAATCAGTTAAAAATACAATTCGGCCAGTGGAAAAGATTGAGAACAACTTTCTCTGAAATGTATTTTACTCTATTTGATTTATGTATTCAAAAACAAGGCAAGGATAGGCAACTACTTGATATTTATTAATGTAGCCTAATGTGTCTTGTACCGTTAAACGTTATCACGTGGATGAATAATCATATGCAAATGATATGCAGATGAGGATCTGCATAGTAAAACTAGGCGTTGTAAGCTCCATATATGGTTATTTCGGGGTGGAGACGCATGTGCGCACAATCTTCCGCTGACTGGGATTTATAAAGTGACTTCTGCGCAGGTTCTGGCGTACGAACGGTTTTATAAGTCTTAATATTTTTTTGCGTACGCCATTTTGGGCTTTCGGGCGCACGTACACTTTTAGTAAGGTTCCTACGCACAGTTTTATAAATGAGACCCCAGGCCTCTATTTGAGACCGGTTTTTATTTATCCAAACCTAGACACACCAGGCGTGTAAAAGAGTCAGGCGTCTATTTGGGACTCGGCTATTATTTTAAGTTTTACAATACTTGATCTCATGTTTTTGTCACGGTGTGACAAATAACAATTAGAAAAGAGATTAAAGCCCTTGTGAATGCAGTGTTATTTGGAGACCTCCTGTGGACACCTGTCTCATTGCACCGCGAATCTGTTGCTATGGCAGCAAGGCCAATTGCCTGATTGACAGCAGGTGTGGAGTAATTACAGAGAGCGTTGTGAGAGGAACACAGATTCAGATGGGGCTTTAAAAAGAGAGAGGAAACAGACTGTCGGTGTGGTTCTCCTCCCGTGAGATACTGTGTCTGTCGGCGGGTTTTTTTGTATTTGAGGCTGGGCTGTGAAGCGGGCGAAGATTGAAGCTGAGAAGTGGAAAGAAGAGAGTGAAGTATTTATCAACGAAAACCCAAGGAATATCATCAGCAGTGGGGAAGACGTAAAGTGATGAGTATCGGATTCGTCGTTTATATGCACTAACACTGAAGTGGTGTTGAGAGTTTGGAAAGTGTGTGGCACGAGTGAACTAGTACACAGAGTGAATTGTTGATCTGTCTCTAACTTTTGTCCGCTCCTCGCTGAATGTGATGATCGCTGCACCCGTTTTCTGCTGTCTCTGGAGAGAAGTTGAGCCCTTGCGAGAGACGAGAGTCGATCTGGTGGGAGAAAGACCGGTGGGTGAGTGCTGGCCCGAATGCACGGTGTGCGAGTGGAATGCAGTGCCTGAAGTGACGATTCACACGGTTTGTGTTATGGAGTGAAGTTCATCGTGTGGAGAAGTAATAGTAGTCTGCTGTGCACTCTCTCCTTGCAGTCTTTCACTCGCCGTCTCCAAGGAAGGTTTTGATATATCAAGCGCCCAACTTAACATTTGGAGATAGCCCGGCTCTGTTAATGCTGAATGTTTGATATGCTGTTGAACTGTTAAACCCTGCTACATTGTTACAGTGTACAGCCGAAGTGGAGTGTCTCGCTCAAAGCATCCTCTCCGTCTGGTGGTCTCCACATGCTCCTATTGAAAGCCGCTGCCCTGTCCAGAACGAGAGAAGGTATTGCAGCTGAATGTTTCATCTACTGTTGAATGGTTAAATCCTGTTGCATTGTTACAGTGTACAGCTGAAGTGAAGTGTTTCGCTTAAAGCATCCTCCCCGCCTGGTGGTCTCCACACGCTCCTATCGAAAGCCGTTGCCCTGTTCAGAAAGAGAGAAGGTATTTCGGCTGAATATTTCATATACCGTTGAACAGTCAAACTCTGTTACATTGATCCAGTGTACTGCTGAAGTGGAGTGTCCCGCTCTAAGTGTTTTCCCCGTCTGGTGGTCTTTACACGCCCCATCGAAAGCTACTGCCCTGTTCAGAAAGAGAGAAGGTACTTTAACGGAATGTTCCATATGCTGTTGAATAGTTAAACCTTGCTACCTGGTTACAGCGCACAGCCGAAGTGGAGTGTCTGGCTCGAAGGGTCCTCTCCGTCTGGTGGTCTTCACACGCCCCAACGAAAGCTCCTGCCCTGTTTAGAACGAGAGAAGGTACTTCAACTGAATGTTCGTATGCTGTTGAATAGTTAAACCCTGTTACCTGGTTACAGCGCACTGTCGAAGTGGAGTGTCTCGCTCAAAGTGCCCTCTCCGCCTGGTGGTCTCCACATGCCCCATTGAAAGCCTCCGCCCTGTTCAGAAAGAGAGAAGTATCACTGTCGAGCGTTCGCATACTGTTGACCGTTGAACCCTGTTGTATTGTTGCAGTGCACAGCCGAGAGGGAGCGTCTCACTTAAAGTGTCCTCTTGCCTGGTGGCCCTCCATGCCCGCGTTGCAAGCTGCTGCCGCTGTTGAGAAGAAAGAGAATAACTGCGGCACGTACCTCGATCGAAGTGTCGTCCGGTTGTCCAAGGTTCTCTCCCGTCCCGGCTCAAGGCCCCCGTTCCACTTGGCTTGGCCCAGAGGACACCTGCCGGGATATAGTCACCTGCTTCCTCTCCTGGTTCCAGTACGAATGGGGTCCGTATAACCACGACTTCCTCGAGGGTCCTGTAAAGAGTACTTACCCAGTGACCTACCTGGACGGTGTGAATTCCCTCTGATCCCTCTTCAACGAGCTGCAGGGCTGCCACGAACGTTCTTCCCTCTACGGCCCAGGGGGCCATCGAATTGCTACTGGCGACCAGAAGGAAGATTTTAATTAGGACTTTTCAAATTATTTGCTTTTAACTTAATAAAGAAACTGTTACTCCTTTATTCTCTTGTCCGTCTGGTCCTTGACACGCTCCTCGAGGTGGTACCCGGTCTCCAGGGGTGGGTGCAGTCTGGCTTGGCCCACCCCGACCTGTGACAGGACTTGGCGTAGTCGGCAGGGTTACCGCCTCGAGTGGAGCGATCAAGGACCTAAATGGCAGAGGAAGAAGAGCCAGTGGCCCGACAGCCGGTCATGCCTTTCTTTATGGGGGCCCCGTGGGCCCAGAAGTACGGAGGTCCGTGGTCGGAATTGAGCCTGTCAGCATGGAAGGCCCAGGTGGAATACCTGGCAGGGCTCCAAGGGCTAAATGCCCTGCAGAAGGTACAGTTTGTGTTAAATTCATTAGAGGGAGAAGCAAGAAGAGAAGTACAGGCAGCACCGGAAGCAACCCGCACCACAGTCCGAGCCATCTTTGATTTCCTCACGGTACAATATGGAGACACCACCCCGGTAGCTGTCCTGAGAACACAATTCTTTAATTGTAGGCAAGGGCCTCGACAAACTGTTCGGCCATTCGCGTTGCAACTGAGGGAACAGTTTACCAGGCTAAGGGGGAGACAGGACCACGGCCTGGGCGACGAGGAGACCCTATTGCGAGATCAGTTTCTGTTAGGATTACGGGAGGGCCCCGTGCGTCAGAGTCTGCGGGTGCAGCTGAGACTGAATCCTGACCTCACGTTCGAAGAACTGCGGCGAGAAGCTCTAGCCCTTGAGTGTGAGCACACCGAAGGTGTGGATCCTCCCAGCTGTCTGGCTGCGAACGCTGTTAGTGGGCCTTCGGCCCCTGCCACTTCCGATTGGAAGCATGCCCTCCGGGAAGAATTGAAAAGGGATATCCGTGAACAAATGTCTGATCTGTCCAAATCTGTCATCGAAGAACTCCGCCGAGAGCGCCTCCATTCACTTCCTTCACCGCGGGAGCGGGCCTACTCTGACGGGAGTCGCCCCCCAGAGCGTCATTTCACCCGATCCATGGGTCCCCGATTCCAGTGGGACGAACAGGGGCGTCCTATCTGTAACGGTTGTGGAGAAGCCGGACATTACATTCGTCAGTGCCCCTCCAGACGCGCTTCGCAAGGGGGTTTTTAGAGTCTCCGGCCACTGTGGGTCAAGTGGTCGGGACCCCCTTTACAGACCCTTCTTCTCCTGGACTGTCTAAGGAACGCCTGGTGGGCTGCTGTCCGGTTATCACGGTTCGAGTCAATAACAAGAAGGTACAGTGTTTGTTGGACACAGGGTCGCAAGTCACTTTGTTTGCGGAGAGCCTAGTTCAGGAACTATTCGGCACCCAGGGCCGGCCGACGACTGAGGCCCCCTGGTTAACTCTGCGAGGGGCCAATGGGCTCGACATCCCGTATGTGGGATATGTAGTGACAGACCTAGAAATCCACGGTATGGTTGTACCCCGGAAGGGAGTGGTGGTGGTTCGTGACGCGTGTCTGGGGTCTCATCGCGCCCTACTGGGCATGAATGTCATCTCCGAATGCTGGGAAGAGCTGTTCCAGAGTGGGCCTGCCCGAGCAATTGTGACACCTGAGGGCAGAGAATGGGAGCGTATTCGAGCGGACTGTCGCCGAGTTTGCCTGGCTGAGCAGCAGGAGGACCGGGAGAGCACTGGGAGAGTGGCTTGCCGCTACGCTTTGTCCATTCCGGCTCGAAGCGAGGCGATGATCTGGGTCAGGGTGCCCCCTAGACTTTACCACCCGGAGGAGTGGGTGCTGGTGGAACCACACAACGATGGTCCTAAGGTGGAGGTGGCCAGAGGACTGGCATCCGCCCAAGGAGGCCGAATCCGGGTGAGAGTCCGGAACACGAATCCTTTCCCGATCCAACTGTATCGTCATCAGTGTCTAGCCCGAGTTATCTCGGTGAAACCCCAGCAAGTGCAAGAGCCAGGAGAAGTCAAGTTCAGCCAAGTAGGCCCAACCGTAGTGGCGGTTGCTTTGGCGCAGACGTGGATGCACAGTAGAGAGGCTGGAGAAGGACTGCCGGCCCACCTTGGAGGTGAGTCCCTACGGGGAGAAGGGCTGGAGGAGGATCAGACAAGGCGGCTTAAGGCTTTCCTATCTAAATGGCCACAGTTGTTCTCCACCCATGATGAGGACTATGGGTGTACTAACATCGTTAAGCATCAAATTCCCACTGGAGAGGCTACACCCAGTAGAGAGTGCTACCGACCGGTGCCCCCCACATTGTACTCTGAGGTTCGTGCTCTTTTGCGAGGGATGCTGGATAGAGGGATCATCCGCGAGAGCAGCAGCCCTTGGGCGGCCCCGATCGTACTGGTGAGGAAGAAGACAGGTGCATGGAGATTCTGTGTGGATTATCGGAGGTTGAATCTAGTGACGAAGCGGGATGCTTTCCCATTGCCTCGAGTCGAGGATTCCCTTACGAGCCTCACACGGGCGGCCTGGTATTCCACACTAGACTTGGTGAACGACTACTGGCAGGTACAGGTGGACGAGCGGGACCGGGAGAAGACGGCCTTCACGACCCCCTTTGGGTTATATGAGTGGGACCGGATGCCGTTCGGCCTCTGCAACGCTCCTGCCACGTTCCAACGACTAATGCAGCGCTGTTTAGGGAGCCAGTTGATGGATACCACCCTGGTGTACCTGGATGACGTGATTATCTATTCCCCCGATTTTGAGTCTCATCTTCAGCACCTTGAGCAGGTGTTCCGCTCCCTGGAAAAGTACGGGCTGAAACTCCAACCGGATAAATGCCAGATTTTCCGGAAAGAGGTAAAGTTCCTGGGCCATATCGTGAGCGCTGCAGGAATCGCTGTGGACCCAGAGAAGGTGTCGGCCGTACAGGGGTGGGCGGCCCCAAAGACCGTGCGCCAGGTTCGATCCTTCCTCGGCTTCGTGGGGTACTACAGGAGATTCATTAAAGATTTCTCTAAGATCGCCAAACCCATGAACCAGTTGCTGGGTGGAACGGGACATGCCAGGGGCCGAGGGTCCCCAGCGATTCAGTGGGATCCGGCATGCGAGATTGCCTTCCAGAGGCTCAAGCAAGAGTTGTTACAAGCACCCATTCTGGCATACGCCGATTTCACACAGCCCTTCATTCTTTACACGGACGCTAGCCATCTGGGCTTGGGGGCTGTCTTAGCCCAGAAACAACAGGGGGAGGAGAGAGTTATCGCTTATGCTAGTCGGAGTCTACACCCCGCGGAGAGAAACGATGCCAACTATAGTTCCTTTAAGCTCGAGTTACTGGCCATGAAGTGGGCGCTCAGTGAGAAGTTCAAGGACTACCTATGGGGAGCAAAGGTAACCGTGGTGACCGATAACAATCCGCTGGTACACCTGCAAACCGCCAAGCTGGGGGCGGTAGAACAGAGGTGGGTGGCGCAATTGGCCAACTATGATTATCAGCTTCAGTACCGGCCAGGAAGGGAACATACCAACGCTGACGTGCTGTCTAGGTGGCCTGAAGGAGGGTCGGAGGATCCGAGATCCATGCTGGAGGCAGACCGCGACGAAGGAATGATGGTGGGCATTGTGGAGGCACCGGGGCAACCACCGGAGGAGCCGCCTGCAAGTTGGGGATGGGATCCACAGCGCTGGAGGATGTGGCAGGGCGAGGATGAGAACCTGTCAGTGGTCCGGGTCTGGCTAGAGCAGGACAATTGGCCGGAGGGTGCGGAACGCCGGGCTCAAACCCGAATTGTGAGAGGCCTGCTGGGCCAGAAGGAGAGGCTCCATCTGAAGGAGGGGGTGATTTGTCGGTCCCTCCAGGACTCACACTCGGGTGACCCGGTTTGTCAGGTAGTGGTTCCCGAGGGGAGGTGTCACGCTCTGCTGGAGGCTTACCACACCAGGCTTGGTCATCAAGGGCAGGAGAGGACGACGGCACTCTTGCGACGCCACTTCTACTGGCCTGGGATGGAGGGGACTACGAGGGCCTACCTGCGGGGCTGCCCGCGCTGCACCCTGTTTAAAGCCAGGAAAGAGCCTCGAGCTCCCATGGTCCCCATTCGAGCCAAAGCACCGATGCATATCATCGCTATGGACTATCTGACGTTGGGTAGGCCGGTCGATCGTATTCAAAACATCTTAGTGATCACAGATTTGTTCACTAAATATGCCTGGGCCATCCCAACTCTGGACCAGACCACCATCACCACCGCTAATGCCCTGTGGAAGTACGTCATCCAGCCCTTCGGGTGTCCTGAAGTGTTCCATTCGGACCAAGGACCAAATTTTGAATCCAGGGTAGTACATGAGTTGTGTCAATTGTATGGATGTAGGAAGACCCATACGACGCCCTATCATCCTCAAGGGAACGGAGGGTGTGAGAGGTTTAACCAGACATTGATTGGTCTCCTGGGGACCTTGGAAGGTGACCAACAGGGACATTGGGTTGACAACCTCCCGGCGATGGTACAGGCATATAATAACAGTATTCACAGCACGACCGGCTACGCACCAACTTACCTGATGTTCGGAAGGCATGTGAGGCTACCAGTGGACTTATTGCTGGGGACTGCGGCAGCTGAAGAGGGAGGCAGCGTAACGGGGTGGGTGGCTAGACACCATCAACGTCTTCAACTGGCCTATGAACGGGTCTCGGACCGAAATCACCAAGCCACAGCTAAGAACAAGAGGTTGTATGACCGTACGTCTCGAAGTGCACCGCTACTGCCTGGCGAGAGAGTTCTAGTTCGAGATAACCGCCGACAAGGAAAGGGTAAGCTCAGTGATCGGTGGGAGCCCCAGCCATATGTGATCCAACGACAGCCGCATCTTGATCAGCCTGTGTATGCCATCCGTCCCGAAGGGAGAGCAGGTCCAGAGCGGGTGCTCCACCGAAACCTGATGCGCCCTTGTCCAAATTATCCCAAACCAGCTGTCGAGAGACCTCCGACTGAACCAGTGTGGATGCCTCCCGTGGTGGGGTGGGCTGTGGTCCCCCGGAGACTGGGGATAGGGCCAAGGCCCGAGGAACCTAATTCCCCGCCGAGACGGTCCCAACGGGAGAACCGGGGACAACCCCCAGCCAGGTATGGAGATTGGGTGTCCGGATCCCGTTCTAGGGACTAGAACGGTTTGGCAGGGGGGTATGTCACGGTGTGACAAATAACAATTAGAAAAGAGATTAAAGCCCTTGTGAATGCAGTGTTATTTGGAGACCTCCTGTGGACACCTGTCTCATTGCACCGTGAATCTGTTGCTATGGCAGCAAGGCCAATTGCCTGATTGACAGCAGGTGTGGAGTAATTACAGAGAGCGTTGTGAGAGGAACACAGATTCAGATGGGGCTTTAAAAAGAGAGAGGAAACAGACTGTCGGTGTGGTTCTCCTCCCGTGAGATACTGTGTCTGTCGGCGGGTTGTTTTGTATTTGAGGCTGGGCTGTGAAGCGGGCGAAGATTGAAGCTGAGAAGTGGAAAGAAGAGAGTGAAGTATTTATCAACGAAAACCCAAGGAATATCGTCAGCAGTGGGGAAGACGTAAAGTGATGAGTATCGGATTCGTCGTTTATATGCACTAACACTGAAGTGGTGTTGAGAGTTTGGAAAGTGTGTGGCACGAGTGAACTAGTACACAGAGTGAATTGTTGATCTGTCTCTAAGTTTTGTCCGCTCCTCGCTGAATGTGACGATCGCTGCACCCGTTTTCTGCTGTCTCTGGAGAGAAGTTGAGCCCTTGCGAGAGACTAGAGTCGATCTGGTGGGAGAAAGACCAGTGGGTGAGTGCTGGCCCGAATGCACGGTGTGCGAGTGGAATGCAGTGCCTGAAGTGACGATTCACACGGTTTGTGTTATGGAGTGAAGTTCATCGTGTGGAGAAGTAATAGTAGTCTGCTGTGCACTCTCTCCTTGCAGTCTTTCACTCGCCGTCTCCAAGGCAGGTTTTGATATATCAAGCGCCCAACTTACCATTTGGAGATAGCCCGGCTCTGTTAATGCTGAATGTTTGATATGCTGTTGAACTGTTAAACCCTGCTACATTGTTACAGTGTACAGCCGAAGTGGAGTGTCTCGCTTAAAGCATCCTCCCCGCCTGGTGGTCTCCACATGCTCCTATTGAAAGCCGCTGCCCTGTCCAGAACAAGAGAAGGTATTGCAGCTGAATGTTTCATCTACTGTTGAATGGTTAAATTCTGCTGCATTGTTACAGTGTACAGCTGAAGTGAAGTGTTTCGCTTAAAGCATCCTCCCCGCCTGGTGGTCTCCACACGCTCCTATCGAAAGCCGTTGCCCTGTTCAGAAAGAGAGAAGGTATTTCGGCTGAATATTTCATATACCGTTGAACAGTCAAACTCTGTTACATTGATCCAGTGTACTGCTGAAGTGTTTTCCCCGTCTGGTGGTCTTTACACGCCCCATCGAAAGCTACTGCCCTGTTCAGAAAGAGAGAAGGTACTTTAACGGAATGTTCCATATGCTGTTGAATAGTTAAACCTTGCTACCTGGTTACAGCGCACAGCCGAAGTGGAGTGTCTGGCTCGAAGGGTCCTCTCCGTCTGGTGGTCTTCACACGCCCCAACGAAAGCTCCTGCCCTGTTTAGAACGAGAGAAGGTACTTCAACTGAATGTTCGTATGCTGTTGAATAGTTAAACCCTGTTACCTGGTTACAGCGCACTGTCGAAGTGGAGTGTCTCGCTCAAAGTGCCCTCTCCACCTGGTGGTCTCCACATGCCCCATTGAAAGCCTCCGCCCTGTTCAGAAAGAGAGAAGTATCACTGTCGAGCGTTCGCATACTGTTGACCGTTGAACCCTGTTGTATTGTTGCAGTGCACAGCCGAGAGGGAGCGTCTCACTTAAAGTGTCCTCTTGCCTGGTGGCCCTCCATGCCCGCGTTGCAAGCTGCTGCCGCTGTTGAGAAGAAAGAGAATAACTGCGGCACGTACCTCGATCGAAGTGTCGTCCGGTTGTCCAAGGTTCTCTCCCGTCCCGGCTCAAGGCCCCCGTTCCACTTGGCTTGGCCCAGAGGACACCTGCCGGGATATACTCACCTGCTTCCTCTCCTGGTTCCAGTCCGAATGGGGTCCGTATAACCACGACTTCCTCGAGGGTCCTGTAAAGAGTACTTACCCATTGACCTACCTGGACGGTGTGAGTTCCCTCTGATCCCTCTTCAACGAGCTGCAGGGCTGCCACGAACGTTCTTCCCTCTACGGCCCAACGGGCCATCGAATTGCTACTGGCGACCAGAAGGAAGATTTTAATTAGGACTTTTCAAATTATTTGCTTTTAACTTAATAAAGAAACTGTTACTCCTTTATTCTCTTGTCCGTCTGGTCCTTGACACGCTCCTCGAGGTGGTACCCGGTCTCCAGGGGTGGGTGCAGTCTGGCTTGGCCCACCCCGACCTGTGACATTTTCTCATGGTTTATTGTTGAGCTGTCATGTTGAAATAATCAGTTGCATAATATATTTTATTATTATTATTATTATAAAAAATCATGTGTGTGTGTCCCTTATTTTGTCTCACTAAAGGTGGCAACCCTTCCTTCTCCAGACTTGCCTCTGTGTTATAAATTGCTGGTGCCGGTTACTGTAAATGCTAATAAAAATGTCTTATCGATGTACCTCAGATCAGCTGATTTCACTGGTTTGTCCAGAACGGTCACTCTTCGTGGACACAGCTGGACTCTGAGTTTCATCTCTGACTGCTGAATCGACTTATAATAGAATACAGTTAATCATTCATATAGAAGATTTAATGTGGAGTTGGCTATAGATTAAAGATAACATTTGGAATGTATATTATGTATATATATATATGAATGTATATTATGCAATTCTAAATGAAAACATGATTAACCATTTTATTACTGAAAGGTGTTCATAGATTATGAATTCAAATTTTAAATTTTTCATTTTACATTTAAAAGTGGTGATGCATCATTCACTGAAAAAAATGATTTTGGTAAGTGGCTCCACACAATCGATTTTAGCTATATTTAAACAAATGCATTAAGTTGAACTGAAATTTAATAAGTTCAACTTAATGCCTTTGTTTAAATGTAGCTAAAATCAATTGTGTGGAACCACTTACCATAAAAAAATGTAGTAAATTCAACTATCATTTTTTTCAGTGTTGCTTTTAAATAAAAAAAGAAATAAAAGACAATAGATGATTTAATTGGGAATGTTACTATAATCAAAGGCATATGAATATGTTTGGTGGGCTGAATTACTCATATTAAATCAATAAATAAATATTATATTTGGAGATGTTTGTAGTAGTGCGTTTGAGGTATAAATGTCACTTCTGTAGAAACAAAAGTCAAGTCACCTTTATTTATACAGCGCTTTTTACAATACAGATGTTTTCAAAGCAGCTTTACAGTGATAACAGGAAAATAATGCAACAAAGTGTGTTCCTGCACTGTAAACCCTAATGTTGTCTTTACTTAAACAATCAAGTGTACTTGACTAAACATTACTTTAAATTTAGCATTTTGGGCCTGTCACTCAAAAAAATAAGTTCAAATAACTTATTTACCTTCAAAATACATAAACTTAAGATTTCAAATGCTGTGAGCTCAAAATCATGATTAATCCTTACAAAAGGTCATTTTCACAAAAAATTTCTTGACTGTGAAATGATAATAAATTCATACATGCTTTCTTCAAGTGCAAGGTGTCATTCTTATTTTACCAGAAAACAAATGGCTTTCATTATATTACAATTATTGATCGTAATGGAAATAAACTGATTTTTATAAAAACAAACAAAAAAATAAAATAAAATAAAAAAAACCTGATACTTTATACCCATATACAAGTGTTTTTGTAATACTGGGGGTTGCACAGTTTTCAGTAGCCTTTTTAATACAAGCTCATACATTTGTATAAACAGGGCAGGCACATGATATATGCCACGTGCCAAAATGCATGAAAGAGTTCCACACAGCCACCTCCCAAGTCTCATTAAAAAATATACACAATAACAGAAATACAGTGAGGACACATTATGTTTAACGTTAAATCAAATTCATTTCAAATCGGTTTAATTAAAATGGCTCTCTGGTCTTCCTTTGATGCGATTGGCCACGCAAGCAGTTCTGCCTGGCAACAAGAGAACTAATGCACTGATTGGTGATTTTCGCATGTCTGTTGTTGCTGAAACCAGTGCAAATTTCAAGACGTCACGGCCACGGGAGTTTTTCTTTGTGTACCATTCTCGGTAAGTACAATTATTAAGATATAAAGTTATTTTGTGTGACTTTTTAAAACTGAAATATGTTTATTTAAATCCTTGCACGGTTCTATAATAAAAGAGAACGCAGCCATAACGTTAATTACAATATTTCCTGGTCAAACCTTTCCAACATAACGTTAGCCACTAATTGTTTAACTGATGTTTTTTTTCTGGTCAAACTTTGACAACCTCGACATTAATTAACGATATTTTCTTCATGATTTTGTGATGGTATGATTATTGAAATGTCAACAGCTTATTTCTTATTTTACCTGTGAGATACATATTTGATTATCTTTTTTTTCTGTGCAAGAAAGAACATGTCAGCTACTGCTTAGACCATGTGGGTTATTTTTCCCGGGCAAACTTTGTCAGTTTTACCAGTAATTGACAATATTTTCATGATACATTTCTGATTGATTGAGAAATCTACTTATTTGATATTTTGACTTGTAAAAAGTCATATCATCTGATCTAGGCCACCTTCCAGGATGATTGCCTCTTTTTTTTTAATCAGAGACCTTTATTTGCTGGTTTAGGTGTATTTTGAGTAACACTGTAAGATTACCATTTTAATTATAATGTAATTTTCTTTGTTTGATTTGTAAAACTTAATATTTTCAACTGTTGTTTTGTTACAGGTGATATGAGACAAGAACATGTGGAAATGTAAGTGTTGCATTTTTAACTCTGCAAAAAGAGGGGAACTTCTCAAACATTATCATTTAAAACATGGTGGTCATACAAAAACTACTTTTTCCATGCCTACACAATGACTGTCTTTGTACATTCAACTCCATAAGTAGTTTAAAAGTTCATCTGTCAAAAATTCATGCAAAAACACACTTGGGACGTGAAATAGCACCACTTACATTTACTTGTCAGCATTGTGAATTTTCTGAGCCCTGCACTGAAGCAGATTTTATTAAATTTATACATGTTTGGAATAACTTGAGGGTGACTAAATGATGACAGAATTTTCATTTTGGGGGAACAATCCCTTTAAAAGCATTTCATTTTGTCAGCATTTAATCGTATATTCTCATAAAAGTGCTTCAAATATTGATTAGTTGTTAGTTGTTCTGGCATTAATGGAATTTCGTGTTTTCCTCTAAAGTCAGCCCAGCCAACGGAGGTCCGATTCGAGGATTACCTATCATGCTTGGAGATGATGACTCCTCTTTCTTCAAGTCATGTTTAGTAAGTGCATCTGTTCTTAACCTGTTTACATTAAAATAACCACCTGTGCTCCCATTAGTCTAAGCATTTGTCAAGCATTTGAAAATCATGTTGATTTTAAAGCAATAGTTTACCCAAAAATGGAAATTTGCAGGAAATGTTCTCACCTTCAGACTATTCAAGATGAAGATGAGTTTGTTTCTTCATCTGAAAAGATTTGGAGAACTTTAGCATTACATCACTTGCTCACAAATTGATCCTCTATAGTGAACAGGTGCTCAAACTCGTTCAAACAGCTGATAAAAACATCACAATAATCCACAATTAATCCACATGTTGGCTCTTTGGACTCTTACTTACAACACCTGTTCGCTACAGAGGATCAATTTGTGAGCAAGTGATATGATGCTACAGTTCTCCAAATCTTTTCAGACGGAAAAAAATTAAAAAATCCTCTATATATTGAATGGTCTGAGAGTGAGTGCATTTTCATGTTTGGGTGAACTATTCCTTTAAAATACAAATGTGGCCAAGTCTTCAAATTAATAAACGTCATTTATACTGCATACTTTAAAAAAAGTATTGTCTTTGCTGGAAACATGTACATTTTTATAAAGTCAAATGCATACTTGTCCATATAATTTGGGATTAGTGTTAGTGATTTGTGTTTTTAATAAATCTAGTGCATGTTCTGATAAACATGCATTGATAAACATTTGATTCCTGATCGCGATACTCTATTTATGCCTGTTTTTTCATTAGGTGTCTGATCATCGCAACTCCATCCTTGATGTGCCAAGGGGCATCTTATTTGAGGACACTGAACTCCAGCCCCACAATTCCTTGCATTTAACTTCTACGATTGGAATAATACTTGAGGGTCAAGTGGTGATGGAAAAAATGCAGGACCTCCCACAGGCTATGTGTCTCCTCTTCGGTCTGATCTACTCACTAGACCTGAATTACCCAAAATCACTTGCCAACACATTTGATTTCATCCAGCGTGTGCTAATGTCAATGGGACAGAATTCTCTCAAGACTAAATTGCAGTCTCTGGCAAACCAGCTTTTTGTTTAAAAAAGTGTCACTGTGAGACTTAAACACCACTGTGAGAATGTTCTACAAATGAATGTAAATGTAAAAAGAATGTATACATTACGTTTACATGTTCAGTACATTAACACAAATGTGAGACTTAAGTGTAATGTTTAAGTGATCAGAGTTGTACAAATGATGTAGTTTACTATTTAATGTTGGACATTGTTGCCACCTTTAGAGTTATGTACAGGGTGTGACTCATTTCCATTTGACATTTTGGTCAATAAAGACTCAAAGGATCAATATGTTGTTCATTGTTTTATGTAAGTGCAGTGTGCACAAAGCTTACAGTCAAAAATAATAACTTTAAAATTTAGAATTAAATTCTAATTTCAGTTAAATTTTCATGTTGAGTTTACTTAAATATACACACAATATACACACTTGAAATTAACACTAAGTTAAGTGAACTTTATTACAAGTTTGGTGAACTAAACAATTTAAGTCAAGTCTACATAAGCACCAAGTTAAGTAAACTTAAATATGCACGTTTTGGGAGACCCCATTACTCAATTAAATTGAGGGAACGAGTTTACTCAAATCAATTGAGTTCAATCAACTTATTAGGGTTTTCGTACAGCAGATCTAGAAGAAATAATAATAAACAGAGCAATTCCAAGAGAGTCCTCACACCATCGGTGCTCGGGCCCTAAATAATACCATAGTCCAGCTTAAAGATGAACTGAACTGAAAGAATAAATATTGATAATGTGTTGTTTATGACAATTAAATGTAAATTACAAAAAAAAAAAAAATCAATTTAGCTTTTTTTAAAAGAAACACAAAAATTGCGTTTGTTAGTATAAGAACGCTGGCAATTCTGATGACATGACTGGCATGGTAAGACCTGCGAAGGTATATAGGCAGCTGCAGCTGCAGGTCCTATACACACGAAAATGAATCATTTTGGTTACGCGTTTGAGCCTGTGAGGGACAGGCCAGTAGTACCTGACTACCACCACAAGGAGGACAATCAGTTTCATGCTACACCTACAGTACAGGATCGTTTGGGGGGAAGTGACTGGTGTGGGTGCGGGGGCGCTGCCGGAGCATGGACACTGCACCAGAATCGATCTGTTGGAGAGAGGTCAACCTGGAACATTTATTTTTGAAATGCGATATGGAATTAGACCATATCGCATATATCGATATAGTTCAAATTTGTGATCCTTGCTCCCCGCGCCCCCGCTCCTCCTTTTCCACTCTGCGTGCATGTTTAGAGCATGTTATGAGAGGCGTATCATGACTACTTCAGAAAACCCAGCACAATAGGAACTACCAGGCAGTGTAAGTGTACGCTGAAATAAAGTCTTTCACCTTAGAAAAACTGACTTTCTTGTCCTGTCAGCCGTCATCCTGTTCTCGTAGCGCACTCTTCAATTGCACGCGCAAATGCAGCGGCGCGCGCTGTATCGCCTCACTGATCAAGTGCAAAAGAAACTACGAGCATGCAACGCCGTAACGTTGTAAATTACACAAAATAAAAGTAATGCAGGTATGATACAGATTGTATCTGCAATGTACATAGTCAATTATTAATGGAGCAATAGTGGTTCATGGTGTTATAAGAGGGAAATGTGGTGGGAGGTTGGAGGGCTGTAGTCTGTCATTTATTGTATACAAGCACATTAAGCATTTTAGTAAATAGAGACTGCGTATATATGTCGTGTGCATTTAGAGAAAAATACTAAAACATGGTTGAGGTGCTGTGCGTTTTAGAAAATAGAGGCAGATAAATGGCAAATGTGATTGGACGAATTCATCCAATGGGATGGCTTGTTAAGTTAGCTGCACGCAAAATGTTAAAATCAAAATGCTGCACGGCCGGTTACTCCACAGATACCTCTTACTATGGACCTAGCTGCTAACGTTAGTTCTGCGAGTTGAACTCCCTTTATCACCAATGTTTCCTGACACGATGAACATCAGCTAGCTTCAGGGTGAGTAGAGAGGGACATTGGATTCTGTTTACTGACCTGCTGCGGTTTAGTTAGCTGCTAGTAAATGCATTATTATCGATCTGTGATATCGTCGGAGTCATGATTTATTTATACAGTTAATATGGTCGGAGTGGTGGCTAGCTTGTGGAGTTTGACAAAAGTGCTTCCAACGTGTTTAGCTGCTTGCTCTTTACCTAGGTTGGATCGTTTGGTATAAGTTTGTTCCTGCTGTACAACAGATCTAGAAGAAAACAGTGTCATAGTCCAGCTTAAGTAAGTTCAGTGTTGGCTCATTTCTGTTGTTTTAGTAAATTTGGTTAATTTATCTATACAGCCGCTCTGGAGAAAACCGTGATGTCATCGTCCAGCTCAGTTCAGTTCTCATATAATGGTGTCAGATCAGATCAATAATATTGTTGAATATTAAGTGTCTCCAACTAAGCAAGCCACAGGCGACAGTGGCAGGAACTCAAACTCCATCAGTGACAGAATGGAGAAGAAAACCTTGGCAGAAACCAGACTCAGTCGCTCAGTTCTCCTCTGACCAACGAGCGAACAGTGTATGATTATGATTCAGGCATTACAGGTCAGAGGTCAGATTGGATCTGAACATTCAGGATATTAATCCAGTTCATCTGGTTGAAGGTTTCCTTGTTTGACTTTGGATGAAGGATTGGATCATTCTGTAAAGTTACACAAACACATGTGTGTGTGATGATCACTGTGGGTTTGTGTCTGTTGATTCTGTTGAATGTGATTGTGTCTGTGGTGTCTCTTTATTCTCCATCAGCTGATCCAGAGAAGCTCAGACTAACATCTAGAACCTGTAAGTAAAACACTGACAGTCAAATGTGTGCAACATTATTGCATTATCCACTTTAGAACAACTAAAAGAAACTACTTAGATGATTAATTGAGAGATTATAATATAATACTGAGATACACAATTGTTAAAGCTTATCTATAGTCCTCTTTCTGTGTCATTGGGTCAGTTTTATTTATGATAAAGAATCTAGTGATCAATATATTTACCATTATCTTTTATTGCAATTAACATTGATAATGACAAAAGCAAAATTTTGACTTGTTTGAAATAAAAAGAAACTTGAAGATATTTGATTGTTGCTATAAACTATAATGAAAAAATAAATGAATTAAACTTTTATTAAACATGTTTTTAGTGAGTAATTTGCCATCACAAGGAAAGTAAACTAAGAAGAAACTAAATTAACTTTCAATTAAAATATGAACAGTTTTAATCATCACTACTCACAGAAACTTCTCCAGTTTATAATGTGGATCATCCTTCAGATCAGAAAGCTGCTTGACTCCAGAATCTCCTACTTTATTCCCTGACAGATCCAGTTCTCTCAGGTGTGAGGGGTTAGATCTCAGAGCTGAAGTCAGAGCAGCACAACCTTCATCTGTAACACCACAACCAATCAACCTGTAGAGAACAATGACACTCTTCAGTCTCTCAGTTCAGGATCTACAGCTCAAATAAGCAGGAACTTCACAATCAGAGACCACGGCACCATTAACAGGTCCAGTCTAAGGTTCAGACCCGCTTCTTCAAACTGCTTGAGCGGGTTAGTCTCCATTTGATAAAAATTGCAAGAATATTCGAAAACACTTTATTTAACAGTGTCCTTGTTACATATGTTACATGAACTTACCATAGTAATAACAGTAAATTATGCATAATTACATGCAACTAACCCTCAACCAAATCCTAATCCTACCCTTACCATATAGTAAGTACATGTAGTTGCTTAATATTACTCAGTACTTAAATATGTTGTATAATTACATTGTAACAATGACACCATAAAATAAAGTGTAACCGGATATTATTTTGTTATGCAAATACCCCAAAATCATCAACATATCTGTATATGAACACGGTTGACACATCTTTACATCATCCAGTCATGCTTAATCTATCATTAATATTGTAAAATGATGTCGGACACACTGGAAAAAATCTAATGAAAATAAAATCAACATTTCCATTAGTAATTTCACAGTAGATTTTTTTCGTATGGCACTCATTATTTACCATTAAAATAGAGGACTATGTTGCAACATTTTATACAATCTTACCACAGTATCTCCAGTTTACAGTGAGGATCCTGCAGTAGATCAGAAAGCTGCTTGACTCCAGAATCTCCTACTTTATTCCCTGTCAGACTCAGTTCTCTCAGGTGTGAGGGGTTTGATCTCAGAGCTGAAGTCAGAGCAGCACAACCTTCATCTGTAACACCACAACATCTCAACCTGTAGATAACAATGACACTCTTCAGTCTCTCAGTTCAGGAAACAATGATATAAATAATAAGATGTATATGAATTTCTCCTTTCTCCTCAACAGATTTGTATATGAAAGCAGTTGTCACCTCTTCACATCATCCAATCATGCTTATAACTATTGTTATGGAAAATATGCAATTGTCCTGTTACAAGTATGCCTTTTTGTAAACTAGTTAACCTGTAAATAATAAACCTACATTTAATTGAAACTAAGAAGCTCGTCTGCCAAAAGTCTTTGATTTCTAACAAACTGAACTGAACAGATCATGAAGAAGTCTTCTGACCTATAGATTGTATGAAAATTCAGATGTTTATGATTTAGGACAGATTTGACGTACTTTCCCTAACCTGAGAATAATCAACATAAGGATAAAAGTGTCTAGAAATGCGCACCATAAAACACTATCAAAAACTATCAAAAGTAAAATGACCTCAGAAGCTTTGGAAATAATCTAATGAAGATTAAACATCCTTTTCAGTTACTTGATGGTAAACTTTTTTTTGTATATATTATTTTTGTATATCATTCATTATTCACCACAGGAGAGAAACAGAAAACATTGAGACTTTTATACAATCTTACCACAGTATCTCCAGTTTACAGTGAGGATCCTGCAGTAGATCAGAAAGCTGCTTGACTCCTGAATCTCCTACTTTATTCCATGACAGATCCAGTTCTCTCAGGTATGAGGGGTTTGATCTCAGAGCTGAAGTCAGAGCAGCACAACCTTCATCTGTAACACCACAACATCTCAACCTGTAGAGAACAATGACACTCTTCAGTCTCTCAGTTCAGGATCTACAGCTCAGATAAGCAGAACTTCACAATCAGACACTTAATCCACGGCACCATTAACAGGTCCAGTCTAAGGTTCAGACCCGCTTCTACAAACTGCTTGAGCGGGTTAGTCTCCATTTGATAAAAATTGCAAGAATATTCGATAACACTTTATTTAACAGTATTCTTGTTACATATGTTACATAAACTTACCATAGTAATAACAGTAAATTATGCATAATTACCAAGGGGCAACATTCTCATCTGAAAAATGAAGCCTACCCGGAAGTGCGAAAAACTGCAATACATCGAAAATCCGCTAGGGGCAGGTCCTAAAAGGGAGCAAATCTCCATAGACCCCATGTTAAAATGTCCGTTTTCACAGCATAAATTCATGTTTTTACAGGTTGGTCCCATGGACTTTTATTGTATTTTTCGATAGGTTCCGAGTACCTGACAACTGTGAGGGGGGTGAATTTTTTCTAACTCGTTAGTTTAGATCGTATTTAGATATAAAATGTATGACAATAAGGGCGTGGTTAACTTTGATTGACAGCTTGATTGACAGCTTAGGCTGCGCCAAGGAGAATGACAACATAAGAAGCGCCATTTTTTAACACAGTTGAAATATAATACTACTGTTTCTGTATCATGAAATGTAGTTTTAAGAGTTTTTCAGGCGAGAATGTAGTTGTTTAAAGCTCAAATCTGTGGTTTATTTAAAGATTTATGAAAATTTTATCCAGTTGTGAGATCCAGCGATGACCGGGCGCTCAGCGCTCATGTACCCCGCCGGGAACAGCCTTTCCTCGGCTAGTCGTTCGCAGCTGACCCTGGCGTCTCTGTAGTGGTTAAACATGAGATATAATTCGTCTTGTGTATATCTAACGGGCGATTTTTGGTCTCGTGAATCTATAATTTGCTCCCTGGCCAATCGTTTTGGCTGAGGGGAAGTTTCATAACTTTATAAGCTATTTAACTTTACCGTTGTATGGTTAGACTAGAGCGCTGACTTTGTATGTTTGACTGAAATGTTTGCTTTATTTGTATAGCTTCTTATACCTTTTACTTATACTTTTATAATGGCTAATAATATTGATAAAACTGAAATTTGACAAAAAGAGACTGGGTTGAGTTTTGTCATTTCAATTTTAATACAACGAAGATGATCTATAATGTTGTTTACTGCAAAATCTGTTGTTTAGTACAAATGCACATATTGCCTGGACCATATTAAAATGTTTAATATTTTTATATTATATTTAAAATGAAAAGAGGCAGGTTTGTGTTTTATATTTTGTTTTTTTATAAATAGGCAAACGTTATGTGCAGTGAATATAATCAATACACGTTGCCTGAACCGCATTTGTGTGGCTATAATGTTTAAGATTTCTTTAAATGAAAACGAAAAGAGTTAGTATGGTGTTTTATAACATATTTCGTTGTCTAAAATATACAGAGATAACCGAAGTAGCAGAGCGAGCTGGGTGACACGCGCTGCGCCAGAAGGTGGGCGGGGTTAGGATTTCCCAAGATTTTCTAAGATGGCGCCGCCCATACCCCCCATAAACAGCTTCAAAACCGTTCTTCAGAAAGTCTATGGGTGACGTCACAGACGCTTTGTCCATATTTTTTACAGTCTATGATAATTACATGCAACTAACCCTCAACCAAATCCTAATCCTACCCTTATCCTATACTAAGTACATGTAGTTGCTTAATATTACTCAGTACTTAAATATATAATTACACTGTAACAATGACACCATAAAATAAAGTGTAACCGAATATAATTTTTTTATGCAAATGCCCAAAAATCATCAACATATCTGTATATGAACATGGCTGTCACATCTTTACATCATCCAGTCATGCTTAATCTATCATTAATATTGTAAAATGATGTCGGACACATTGGAAATAATCTAATGAAAATAAAATCAACATTTCCATTAGTAATTTCACAGTAGATTTTTTTTTTGTATGGCAATCATTATTTACCATTAAAATAGCGGATTATGTTGGGACATTTTATCAAATCTTACCACAGTTTCTCCAGTTTACAGTGAGGATCCTTCAGTAGAACAGAAAGCTGCTTGACTCCAGAATCTCCTACTTTATTCCCTGACAGATCCAGTATTCTCAGGTGTGAGGGGTTTGATCTCAGAGCTGAAGTCAGAGCAGCACAACCTTCACCTGTAACACCACAATACCTCAACCTGTAGAGAACAATGACACTCTTCAGTCTCTCAGTTCAGGAAACACTGATATAAATGATAAGATACATATGAATTTCTCCTTTCTCCTCAACAGATTTGTATATGAAAGCAGTTGTCATCTCTTCACATCATCCAATCATGCTTATAACTATTGTTGTGGAAAATATGCAATTGTCCTGTTACAAGTATGCCTTTTTGTAAACTAGTTAACCTGTAAATAATAAACCTATATTTAATTGAATCTAAGAAGCTCGTCTGCCAAAAGTCTTTGATTTCTAAAATACTGAACTGAACAGATCATGAAGAAGTCTTCTGACCTATAGATTGTGAGAATGAAAATTCAGATGCTTATGATTTAGGACAGATTTGACGTACTTTACCTAACCTGAGAGTAATCAAAATAAGTTTAAAGGTTCTAGAAATACGTACCATAAAACACTATCAAAAGTAAAATGACCTCAGAAGCTTTGGAAATAATCAACTGAAGATTATACATCCTTTTCAGTTACTTGATGGTAAACTTTTTTTGGTATATTTCTTTTTTGTATATCATTCATTATTCACCACAGAAGAGAAACAGACGACGTTGAGAATATTAAATCATGTTTGATTCAAATTCAGAGTAGTTATTTATTCTTATGGAGCCTGGTTGATTTAGTTTAGGTCTAGTCGTAGTTAAGGATAGCTCTACATTGGTTCATGATTAGTTCATATCTTCGCTAATCATGAGTTCATGTTGAATTAACTATTGATTCAGGTATTAGGATATGATTATTCATGTACTGTTATTGTAAAGGGTTACTTAAGATATATTTGAATTTTTCCTATTACAGTATTGCTTTGGTTAGAAAGCACATGCTAAAAATCATAAATATGATCATGTTTTATCAGTGTAGTGATTGGTGTCAGAGTGACTTACTGAACTGATCTGGATTCTTTAACCACAGGCAGCAGCTTCTGAAGAACTTCATCTGCTGTATTATTGGCTCCAATAAACTGTTTTAGATCAAAAACATCCATCTTCTGCTCTGATGTCAGCAACACATAAACCAGAGCTGACCACTGTGAAGAGGAGAGTTTGGTTCCTCCTATTTCTCCAGATTTCAGATAATCTTGGATCTCCTGCATCAGAGAATTATCACCCAGTTCATTCAGACAGTGGAACAGATTGATGGATCTCTCTGGAGAGCGATTCTCCCCGATCTTCTGTTTTATGTACTGAATTGTTCCCTCTTTGTTGTAGGAGCAGCTTCCAGTCTGTGTCAGTAGTTCTCGTAAGAGAGTCTGATTGGATTCCAATGAGAGACCCAGAAGGAAACGCAGGAAAAGGTCCAGATGTCCATTCTTACTCTGTAAAGCCTCATCCACAGCTCTCTGATGCAGCTCAGATAATGAGTGATATTTCTTCTGGTTTAAGATTTTAGTAAAGAAACTTTGTTTGTTTTTTTTAAACACATCTCTGTTCTCGTTTGTAAAGTGAATGTGTGCATATAGAGCTGCTAGATGTTCCTGAATGCTCAGATGAACAAAGCAGAAGACTTTCCCCTGATACAAGCCCAACTCCTCTCTGAAGATCTGAGTGCACAATCCTGAGTACACTGATGCTTCTGTCACATCAATGCCACACTCTCTCAGGTCTTCCTCATAGAAGATCAGGTTGCCTTTCACAAGCTGCTGGAAAGCCAGTTTCCCCAGTTTGAGAATCATGTCTTCATCTTTCACTCTCTTCTCATAGTCCTTCTCATGTTTAATGTTGGTCTGAATGATCAGGAAGTGTGTGTACATCTGAGTGAGAGTCTTGGGAATCTCTCCTCTCTCTGCTTCACTCAACATCTCCTCTAGAACAGTGGCTGAGATCCAGCAGAACACTGGGATGTGGCACATGATGTGGAGGCTCCTCGAGGACTTCAGGTGTGTGATGATTGTATTGGCCAGACTCTGATCACTGATTCTCTTCCTGAAGTATTCCTCCTTCTGTGGCTCATTGAAGCCTCGTACCTCTGTCACTCGATGGACACACTCAGAGGGGACGAGATCCGCTGCTGCTGGTCTGGAGGTGATCCAGATGAGAGCAGAGGGAAGCAGATTCCCCTTAATGAGGTTCATCAGCAGCTCGTCCACTGAGGCTGATTCAGATATATTACACAGTTTCACTTCACTCTTAAAGTTCAGAGACAGACGACACTCATCCAGACCATCAAAGATGAACAACACTTTATATTCATCACTGGATATTTCCATTTCTTTTGTTTCAGGGAAAAAGACATGAAGAAGATCTGAAAGACTGAGTGTTTTGTCCTTCATCAAGTTGATCTCTCTGAAAGGAAGTGGAAATATGAGCTGGACGTCCTGATTCTCTTTCCCTTCTGCCCAGTCCACAATGAACTTCTGCACAGAGACTGTTTTTCCAATGCCAGCGACTCCCTTTGTCAGCACAGTTCTGATGGGTTTGTCTTGTCCAGGTAAAGGTCTAAAGATGTCATTGCATTTGATCGGTGTGTCCTCTGTTGCTGCTCTCCTGGATTGAGTCTCAATCTGTCTCACCTCATGCTCATTATTGATCTCTCCACTTTCACTCTCTGTGATGTAGAGCTCTGTGTAGATCTCATTCAGGAGTGTTGGGTTTCCCTGCTTTGCTGTTCCTTCATACAGACACTGAAACTTCTTCAGCAGATTTGATTTGAATCTGCTTTGGACCAGTGAAAGATTGACAGATTACAACATAAAGAGATAAGTTTTAGTAAAATAACAACACTCTCTAATTAAATAATTAGACAATATCACACAAGCAACAGTGCTGCTGGTCTATATATCAGTAAAACTGTTATTTGGCCATTTGCACAAGCCTCTAGGAATTGGATATTGATATAAATTTCATTATTTGATTGTTCTCAATTCAAATAAATCTGGAAATATTTGAGATACATGTACATTTTGTAGGGAAAAACCTCTCAACTAATGCAGTAAAATATTGTCACATCTTGGGTTTTGTTTCTTGCCATTGTCATGTTTCTGTGTCTTCTTATGTGATCCTGCCATGTGTCTTGTCATTGGTTAATCGTCTGATCACCGGTGTTCCTTGTCTTGTAATTAGTCTATGTATAGTATTTCAGCCCTCATGTTTGCCCTGTGTCCTTGTCGAGTATTATTTGTTCTATGTCCCAGAGCCAGTTTCTTGTTTTCTAGTCTTGGTTTTTTGTTCCTGTTTTAGTTTAGAGTTTTCCATGCCTGGTCATGCTTTTGTTTTGTTCGATAATTAAATTTGCATTTGGGTCCTCATCTCAACTTGCCTCCAGTGAATTTGTTACAACTATACAGTGGACCTGCTTCACTTGGATCATTACTATAATATTAAAGGTAAAAATTAGTAACAATGTCCAAATTATTGAATTCAACTGAATTTAGACAGAATAAATAAACATTCAATTAAATCTGAATTTTGTAAATGGCATATAAGGCCGGTTTAATGATCTTGCATTTCCCTCGTTTACCCTGTGTATATATTCTCCCGTTCAGTTCTGTCCTTGGTCAGTTATTGTTCGTGTCTATGTTAAAACACACTGTTGCTTGTGTACATTATCTTTGTTTAGGGCTGGTCCGAATACCGTTTTTTGAGCTTCGAAGCTTCGGTTGTAATGAACATAGAATATTCTAAGCTTTGGAGAGAGGGTGCTGAACATATTCTTCTCTCTAATAAAAGCAGGAATCTCTGTGTGTCTGTATGTCCGTTTGCATTTTGATTATTTCGAGAACCGTTCATCCAATCGACTTCACAGGGAGTGCAGTGTCGCATTTGGTGCAATATAGATGGACACGCGAGACGCAACACATTCAGAATTAATAAACTTTTAGTAAACTACAGAACAGCGCGAGCGGGAAGCGGCGCGCCTCACGCGGGCAGGGCTTGTATGCTCCTTACGGACACTGCACTAGTGATATAAAACGCACACACACAGGTCTGTTAACTTAAGCAATACTTTTAAGGTAGGCTAATATTTTTAATATTTTTCTGACTAATAAATTACTGACACAGTAAAGGGTAAATTTAAATAAAGAAAAACTAAATTTAAATAAAGAAAAACTAAATTTAAATAAAGAAAAAAGAAATTAAGTTAAATTAAAAACGAGATTAATTTAGATAGATAATAACGGGTAAAAAGGCTAATAAATTTTGTTTCTATTATTCTATTTTCCACAATGTCAAAGCAACGCAGCTTAACCCAAAATACTAGCTCAGGCATGCACTTCTGACCATACAAACTCTGCTGTTCTGCGTTATAGCCAGAGAATACTCCCATTGCTGGAACACTTTTAGGCGTCGGTTCTATTTCTAGCATGCACGCTTTTTCCGCGTGGCTCGAGCTGTGCCTGAGACGCGTGTCTCACGCGGGCAGTGTACAAACTCCAAACTGTTAACATGGGAGCTGAAATAAAAACGGACATGCCAGCAGCTGAGACGCTCACGCCACGCAGCCAGTGTGTTGCCGGCCTTATTCAAGCGCGAATGTGAACCGTTTCGCGGGGGATCCCAGGTGTGCAAAAAAACGAAACAAAAAAAACGAATATTCGAATGTCAGATTTTCAAATCGAATACCAACCCCCCGAACGAATATTCGAATATTCAAGTATTCGGGTCCAGCCCTATCTTTGTTATCATTAGGAATCAAGCTTCGTCTGTCTGCTTCATCAACCAGCGTGACAGTATTTGTAATTTGTGATTAAATTGAATGAATTTGAAAGCGTAGACCCTATTTTATAAAAAGTAACATACTGTGATTACTGAACTTTTAGTAAAGTTTTATTCTCTAATCAACTGAAAAAAAAATAGATTAAAACATCAATCTTGGTAATTAATCTTCAGATTGTTCAAATGAAGAATGCAATGCATAAGAAAATCTATATTTATAACCACCCATAAAAATCATGCTGATATTCAGACCAACAGCAAGACTGCATAGCTCTTTTAACAATACTTCAATAAACAAGAAGTTAACTTGCATTAAAAGTGTTGCTAGTTACTATTTACTTCATCTGTTATCAATAATGGATAGTCTGGGTACAGTGAGTTACTATCAGGATGAGTCTGTCTAGACAGAAATGTTGTACCTCATTTGAGTTGACTTTTGTCTTCTCTTAAATGTCATGTTGTCCATAGACCGGTCGCTCCTCATGGACACACAGCTGGACTCTGGAGCCTGTGATCTCTGCTGGTGGAATCCACTTCAATTGAATACAGACAAGAATATATATAGTTCATTTTACATGGATAGATTGGTTCTCTATGTGAGGTTTATCTACATTTATCCATCATCTGTATATTCAGGTCTTGCAGTCTCTACTAATGAGCTGATGAGCTGAAACAGGTATTTTATATGAGGGAGAAAATGTGTAGTGGTTGTGTTAGGGGCTCCAGAGAAGATCTGGGAAGAGCTGATCTAGTCTCTCTAGATAAAAATGTTGTACCTCAGATCTGTTGATGTGTGTTTTCCTTTAAATGTTATTGGATTCCCCATAGACGCGTCACTCCTCATGGACACACAGCTGGACTCCGGTGGGTTTGATTTCTGTCTGCAGCTTTGGCTTCAAAAGAACAGACAATTTAAAAATAACAGATATGACATAATAGACAAGAATTCATATTGCTGCACTGTAAAAAATAATCGTGATTTTAACTGTAAAAGGTCATAAAAATGCTACTGTAATGATTTAAGTCCACTGGAGGGAAGTAGTAGTGAGAACCCAAATGCAATTTATTCCAAACCATGATCAAACATAAAACAAAGGTATGACGACGCATGGAACTCAAAACAAGAACATAGATAGTGATGGCAATTTCAAAACACTTCTTCATGAAGCTTCGAAACCTTTGGGGCGCGCAAGATGGCGACCGTGGCGGTTGTAAATCTGTGAGGTCGGAAGGTTTCGTCTCCTAATTCCACGCCTTTGTGGTAACTATTTTAATTTGATCGAGTAGCAATTCAGTAAACTTGTTTACTTCGCATTTGAACTGTATTTGGTGCAAATTATCTCATTAGTAAGTGTAAATCGCTGTTAACGTGCAAGCTGATTGACGTCACTGCAAACTATGGCTGGAAAACGCAAAGAGAGACAAAGTTCCAAGAAAGACACTCAAGAGTTGTGGATGGATGCTGAACAGGAAATTGCTGAGGTGCATAATTATGTACAAATCCAACAGCAACGTGAAGCTTTGCTTTCTAAAGGTTTGTCCGAACTTGATTCGGCTCCGCATACCCCCGATTCAAAGAAATCAAAGAACGAGCCATCTCTCCTCGACCTGCAAAACAACATTGTCAGAATGCTGACAGAAAAAATAAATGAAAGAGCTGACGGTTTGGAGAAAATTATTTAAAAAAATTCTGACGGGATCGAGGCTCTCCAAAAATCCACCGAATTCTTGTCTCGTGAGATTAACGACATTAAAGCAGATCTGACTGGACTGAAAACATCGAGTAGTACTCACGACAAGAAAATACTGGATCTGGAAGCTAAAGTGAACGAAATGGAAAGATATAGAAGGCGCTGGAACCTTAGGCTTTATGGTCTTGACGAACGTGAAGGCGAAGATATCAAACAGAAGGTCGTGAACATCTGCGCTGCAGTGCTTCCAGATGAAAAGGGAAAGTTCGTTACTGAGATTGACGTGGTTCATCGCGTGGGAAGGAGGCTTGATGTGAGCCAGAAGCCAAGAGCTGTGATTCTCCTGTTCAGATCCAGGCATATTAGAGACTTACTGTGGAAAAGTGCAAAGAAAAGCAGCTTTTTGAAGGAAAAGAAGTTGAGGTTTGCTGAAGATCTAACGGCAGTTGATAAAGAAATCAGGAGTCAGCTGTGGCCGAGTGTTGAAGCTGCACGAAAAGAAGGCAAGAGGGCTTATTTTGTTGGGATCAGAGCGTTTGTGGACGGGAAGGAGGTATTTGTGAAGTAGGCAATGACTTTTTTTTTCTGACATGTGAATGCAAAAGCCTACAGTTTGCTACCAGATAAGCATTCATGCTATGCAGGGGGGTTTGGAGATGTAAACCTTTGTTCTGAAGTTCTTCTGTGAGTATGGGTTCACTCGCTGTTTTTTCTCTTAATGTTAGAGGTATGAGAAACTTAGTTAAAAGAAAAGCAATCTTTTTGTTTTGTAGAAAGTATTTTTGTGATTTTTATTTCATCCAAGAGACACATGCATCTGAATCAGACTTTCAGTTTTGGAAGAGCCAGTGGGGAAACGATATGTGGATGTCATATGGTAGCAATCATTCTGCAGGTGTTGCAATTTTGAAAGGTAAATTTAGAGGAAATTTTTTTTAAAGTTTTTCACATCCCTTGGGAAGATGGGTCATTTTGATTGTCGAATTCAACCAGCAATATTTTGTGTTAGGGAATATATATGCAACAAACAGTGTTATAAAGAATAAAAGTTTACTACAAGACTTTGAAGAAAAAATTAGAAATATCTTGGATAGTTTTCCTGATGCTAAACTAATTCTTGGAGGGGATTATAATTCTATCTGGGATAATAACCTGGACTGTATTCCTCCTCGTGGAAATAGTTTAAATAATTTCAGTGAATTACATAATTTGTGTTTGGGATTAGATTTAATTGATATTTGGAGGATTCGAAACCCTACCAAACAAGAATTTACATGGTGTTCTGGTGACAGAAGTAAACAGTCTAGGATAGACTTTTGGCTCATATCCAGTGTACTAGAAGATCAAGTAAGCCATGTTACTGTAGAAACCTCTGTCCTTACTGACCTATCTAGTTATTGACTTATCTGGAAATTCTGATAATAATGTAAGAAAACGAACACACTGGAAATTAAATAAGGCAATATTGGAAGATGACTTGTTTAAAAAGGAAGTACAAAATATTATTTTGAGTTGCTGGAACAATGCAAAGAGTTCAAATAAATTTGGTAGCAATTGGGAGTACATGAAGTATCTTATAAGAAAACAAGCCATTGTTAGAGGGAAAATAATAGCACAGGCTAAAAGGACTAGAGAGGAACAAGTAATAAAAGAGATAGTTAATTTGACAAGTAATAATGTAACGAATCAACAGGACAAACTCAGGTTATCTGAATTACAGTTACAGTTAGACGAGATGTATGAATATAAAGCCAAAGGGGCATTTATAAGGTCTAGATGGAAATGGCTTGAAGAAGGGGAGAAAAACTCCAGATATTTTTTTAACTTAGTAAAGAGAAACACTGAGCTAAATTCTCTATTAAAACTAAATATAAATGGGGAGGTATCTGAAGATCCTGTTAAAATTTATAATTATATATCAACCTTTTATCAGACGTTATATAGTAATCAAACGACGGTTTGATTAGCGAATTTTACAAGGAATTTCAAGAACAATTATCTACATTTTTATTATGTGTGTTTAATGAAGCTATAGAACGTGGCGAGTTACCTCCATCATTACACCAGGGATTGATTAGTTTGATACCAAAAGCTAATAAGGACACTACCCTTATCGACAACTGGAGACCGATTACTTTGCTTAATAATGATATTAAGGTATTTGCTATTATTTTTGCAGAAAGATTGAAAAACTGCTTAGAACATATTATAGATGATTGCCAATCAGGATTCATGAAGGGCAGACATATAAGTAATAACATTCGTTTGGTTCTAGATTTAATTGATTATAATGAGTATATTGATAGTGAAAGTTTTATATTTTTTGTAGATTTTTATAAAGCATTCGACACTGTTAACCACAATTTTATGTTTGAGACTTTAGATTTTTTTGGCTTTGGTAATTTCTTTAAAAGGGCTATTTGTACGTTATATAATGGGTGTAATAGCTCAGTAAAACTTGCAAATGGTACTACCCCCAGATTTCTTTTAGAAAGAGGCATAAGGCAGGGATTGTAACGATCACCAGCTAGAGCTGCCCTTGTGAGCCACCAGAGGGCAGTCCACATCAGACTATCATATTCACTCACTAACTACATTTCCCATAACTCACTGCCCGGACTCATCACTTATCACTGATCACATTCACCTGTACCTCATTCACTGATTGCATTCACCTGTCTCATCATCCTGTTAGTCTGTCTATATATACCTTGTTCATTCATTCACTCACCGCGAAGTCTTGTTAAGTGTTACACTGCTATTCTGAGCGTTTCCCTGGTTGTCTTGTTTCTTGTTTTTGGATATCTTGCCCTGTTTCCTGGATTACTCTCTTGCCTCTGGTCCCTGGATTACTCTCTTGCCTCTGGTCCCTGCCTGTTTTGTTTGTTTGTTTGTTTCTTTGTTTTGGACTGCTTTCCTGTGTATGACCCTAGCCTGTATGTTGGATTACGCCTCTGGATTGCCCCACAAAATAAAGCTGCATTTGGATCTCCTACTTCGTGTCTCTGAGCAGTACGTGACAGAAGACTTCGCCACACTTCAGATCCAGCAGCTATGACCTCCTGTAATACAGCAGTACGGATCTCACCTGATCTTCCCAGCATGAGCCGGGAGTTCGCTGGACAGATCGCGGCCTTAGCCCTGGATAGCCTCGATCTGTTCCAGTACACCTGGGGTTTTTTTCCTCTCGCTGCCTCTTGCTCTCTGGGTGACGAGGCTATTAAGTTATGTTACCGGCTGGGGGCTAAGGAGGTTGACCCGAGGGAGCTCCCCGATCTCTCTGGTCTGGATTGGAGAGAGGCACTCTCCAGATGTCTGGAGAGCTTCCTTCCGTGGCACCCCCGTCCAGCCGAGCCTGCACTTCACGCCAGTCCAGCCGAGCCTGCACTTCACGCCAGATCTGCCGAAGCCAAGACAGCAAGCGACATGCCCGCCAAGCTAGAGTCTTCACCGCTGGTCCCGTCCAGCACAGAGCCCTCTTCACCGCTGGTCCCGTCCAGCACAGAGCCCTCTTCACCGCTGGTCCCGTCCAGCACAGAGCCCTCTTCACCGCTGGTCCCGTCCAGCACAGAGCCCTCTTCACCGCTGGTCCCGTCCAGCACAGAGCCCTCTTCACCGCTGGTCCCGTCCAGCACAGAGCCCTCTTCACCGCTGGTCCCGTCCAGCACAGAGCCCTCTTCACCGCTGGTCCCGTCCAGCACAGAGCCCTCTTCACCGCTGGTTCAGTCCAGCACAGAGCCTTCACTGCTGGTCCCGTCCAGCACAGAGCCTTCACTGCTGGTCCCGTCCAGCTCAGAGCCCTCTTCGCCGCTGGTCCCGTCCAGCACAGAGCCCTCTTCACCGCTGGTTCCGTCCAGCACAGAGCCTTCACTGCTGGTCCCGTCCAGCACAGAGCCTTCACTGCTGGTCCCGTCCAGCTCAGAGCCCTCTTCGCCGCTGGGCCCGCCCAGCTCAGAGCCCTCTTCGCCGCTGGTTCTGTCCAGCTCAAAGCCTTCATCGCTGGTCCTAACCAGCTCAGAGTCCTCTTCGCCGCTGGTCCTACCCAGCTCAAAGCCCTCGCCGCCGCTGGTCCCGTCAAGCTCAGAGTGCGCTTCTGCTGATCCAGAGACTGTTCACGTCGCTTCTGCTGATCCAGAGACTGTTCACGTTGCTTCTACTGATCCAGAGACTGTTCACGTCGCTTCTGCTGATCCAGAGACTGTTCATGTCGCTTCTGCTGATGCAGAGACTGTTCACGTCGCTTCTGCTGATCCAGAGACTGTTCACGTCGCTTCTGCTGATCCAGAGACTGTTCACGTCACTTCTGCCGATCCAGAGAGTGAGCTTCACGTCACTTCTGCCGATCCAGAGACTGAGCTTCACGTCACTTCTGCCGATCCAGAGACTGAGCTTCACGTCACTTCTGCCGATCCAGAGACTGAGCTTCACGTCACTTCTGCCGATCCAGAGACTGAGCTTCACGTCACTTCTGCCGATCCAGAGACTGAGCTTCACGTCACTTCTGCCGATCCAGAGACTGAGCTTCACGTCACGTCCGCCAGTCAAGTGTCTCGTCCCGCCGAGACTGAATCTGTTCCTGAAACTGATCCGGATACTGAGCTTGAATCTGTTCCTCTTCCTCTTTCTGCGCCTGTGTCTACAGACAAGATGGCCGACTCCACGCCTGTGTCTTCGGACAAGATGGTCGACTCCACGCCTGTGTCTTCGGACAAGATGGCCGACTCCACGCCTGTGTCTACAGACAAGATGGCCGACTCCACGCCTGTGTCTTCGGACAAGATGGCCGACTCCACGCCTGTGTCTTCGGACAAGATGGCCGACTCCACGCCTGTGTCTTCGGACAAGATGGCCGACTCCACGCCTGTGTCTTCGGACAAGATGGCCGACTCCACGCCTGTGTCTTCGGACAAGATGGCCGACTCCACGCCTGTGTCTTCGGACAAGATGGCCGACTCCACGCCTGTGTCTTCGGACAAGATGGCCGACTCCACGCCTGTGTCTTCGGACAAGATGGCCGACTCCACGCCTGTGTCTTCGGACAAGATGGCCGACTCCACGCCTGTGTCTTCGGACAAGATGGCCGACTCCACGCCTGTGTCTTCGGACAAGATGGCCGACTCCACGCCTGTGTCTTCGGACAAGATGGCCGACTCCACGCCTGTGTCTTCGGACAAGATGGCCGACTCCACGCCTGTGTCTTCGGACAAGATGGCCGACTCCACGCCTGTGTCTCCGGACACGATGACCTCCGCCGAGCCAGTTTCTACGGACAAGATGGTCGCTGACACGTCTGTTCCTGAGCCGGAGCCAGTGTCTGTTCCTGAGCCGGAGCCAGTGTCTGTTCCTGAGCCGGAGCCAGTGTCTGTTCCTGAGCCGGAGCCAGTGTCTGTTCCTGAGCCGGAGCCAGTGTCTGTTCCTGAGCCGGAGCCAGTGTCTGTTCCTGAGCCGGAGCCAGTGTCTGTTCCTGAGCCGGAGCCAGTGTCTGTTCCTGAGCCGGAGCCAGTGTCTGTTCCTGAGCCGGAGCCAGTGTCTGTTCCTGAGCCGGAGCCAGTGTCTGTTCCTGAGCCGGAGCCAGTGTCTGTTCCTGTTCCTGAGCCGGTGCCTGTGTCTGTTCCTGTTCCTGAGCCGGTGCCTGTGTCTGTTCCTGTTCCTGAGCCGGTGCCTGTTCCTGTGCCCTGGCCGCCCGAGGGGTCGTCTCCGCCCTGGCCGCCCGAGGGACGGTCGTCTCCGCCCTGGCCGCCCGATGGACGGTCGTCTCCGCCCTGGCGCCCGATGGAGGGTCGTCTCCGCCCTGGCCGCCCGATGGACTGCCTGCTCCGTCCTGGCCTCCCGTATTACCACAGTCTCAAGGTCCTCTTCCGCTCCACGGACCTGGCCCTCCATCCCGCCCCCGGATCCGCCTCCGGGCCACCTCCCACCTGGACAGTTTTGGAGCGTCTGGAAGTCGCTCTTTGGGGAGGGGTTATGTAACGATCACCAGCTAGAGCTGCCCTTGTGAGCCACCAGAGGGCAGTCCACATCAGACTATCATATTCACTCACTAACTACATTTCCCATAACTCACTGCCCGGACTCATCACTTATCACTGATCACATTCACCTGTACCTCATTCACTGATTGCATTCACCTGTCTCATCATCCTGTTAGTCTGTCTATATATACCTTGTTCATTCATTCACTCACCGCGAAGTCTTGTTAAGTGTTACACTGCTATTCTGAGCGTTTCCCTGGTTGTCTTGTTTCTTGTTTTTGGATATCTTGCCCTGTTTCCTGGATTACTCTCTTGCCTCTGGTCCCTGGATTACTCTCTTGCCTCTGGTCCCTGCCTGTTTTGTTTGTTTGTTTGTTTCTTTGTTTTGGACTGCTTTCCTGTGTATGACCCTAGCCTGTATGTTGGATTACGCCTCTGGATTGCCCCACAAAATAAAGCTGCATTTGGATCTCCTACTTCATGTCTCTGAGCAGTACGTGACAGGGATGCCCAATATCACCTTTTTTGTTTTTACTTGTAACTCAGACCATGACTCTTTATATTAAAATGTTTAATTTTAATGGAATCAGAATTTTAGAAAGAGAAATAAAATGCTGTCAATTAGCAGATGATACAACAATATTTGTTCGAGATTCATTCGAAATTAAAAGTGTGATTGATTGTTTAAATAACTTTTCATTAGTCTCCGGGTTAAAATTAAACTTAAACAAATGTGAGTTGTACCCTCTAAAAAAATAGTGATCTTCTTGATATTAATGGCATCCCTGTAAAGAATGTTATTACCTATTTAGGAATCAAAATATGTAAAGACGAAAAGGAAAGGGGTCAGCTTAATTTTCAATCTGTAGTTCAAAAAGTTAAAAATAGATTTAATTTATGGTTGATGCGAGACTTGTCAATTAATGGTAGAATTCTTTTATCAAAAACTGAATGTTTATCTCGTCTGATCTAACCTGCTATTTCACTAGAAGTCCCTGATAACATAATTAAAGAAGTCGATAAAAATCTTTTCAATTTCATTTTGAGAAATAGATCTCATTACATTAAAAAAGGTACCTTAACTAATTCGGTTGGTAATGGAGGTTTAAATGTGCTTGACTTCAGCACTTCAAATACAATTTTAAAAAATGGATGGCTCAAGCATTACTTTCAATACAAAAATAAAATTTGGTATTTAATTCCTAATCTACTTTTTGAAAAGATGGGTGGGGTTGCTTTTCTGTTGCAGTGCAACTTTGAAATCAGTAAGATTCCCGTTAGACTAAGTAATTTTCATAGGCAGGTGCTTCTCTCATGGATGCTTATCTACAAACATAATTTTTCTCCAAACAAATGTATAATTTGGAATAACCGGTATATAACATTTAAGCATAAAACTTTGTTTTTTCAAAAATGGGTTGATAAGGGCGTCATATTTGTTAAACAGTTATTTAATGAGAATGGGCACCTGTATACATATGTAGAATTTCTTCAAAAGTATAGTATTCCAATAATCCCAAAAGAATATTGTATAGTGTTCGATGCTATACCATCCGGTTTAAAATGTCTGTTTAAAGGGGACATATCATGCTAAATCCACTTTTTTAGCCCTTAAATGCATTTTGTTGTATATTTTTAGTGTTTAGAAGTATAGAAAATTTGAAATTAGTCTCTTCAGGTGTTTCGTTGATATCTTTATATTCTGTTTTGGCCTTATTTTTCAACCTGTTCCGATTTTTCTGTTATCTATGACGTTTTGTGAACAATTACGTCACAGTATTTGCAGCGGAACTGCCAAATAAGGACATCGACTACCGGCTCAACACTTCGAGCAATCCGCCATTGTTATTTCTCGCTACGATTTTGTAGTCCAAGCTCAAAGATGCAGAACTTACGAGAGGGTAAGTCAAAATGTTCGGTTGTTGGATGTAGTAACCCACACGCTTCATTACACCGTCTCCCAGCATCAGAACCTCTTCGAAGTGCCTGGTTGAGTTTTATTTTTAACGGAAATGTACCCATAAAGTCATTTTTGTGTGCGTGAACGCGAAGCACTTCAAGGATAACTACTTCAGCAACAACAGGGTTTTTCCTGCATTGAACTTGTTTTAGCGCCCGCCAAAGCGATTTTTTTGTCCCGCCAAAGTCTTATTTGATCGTGAGTAATGTAGATGAACTGCCGCGCTTGTGACGGGCGCATGTTTAACTGAAAGAACGAGCAGAGAGAGAGACCCGGTCACGCGCGCGAGCTCTCTCTCTTCCGAGCCAGGCGAAAGTGTAAACAAGACTTCACTGTCTCCAAACTAGGCGCTGTCTTGCTCTCTCTCCCTTGCACATATTAATCAAAATAAATCGACACGGTGGTAAAAGGTCGGAATAGCAAAGTTTCATGTGGAGCATTCGGAGATATTTTTTTCCTGAATTACCGTGTGAATTGTGCTAAATAAGTTGCCTTATCTTTTCTGAAAAGCGTTCCGGGCATTAAGCTGACATAAAACAACACTTTAATAAAACGAAAAAACTATCCAATGATGAAATGTTTTCTGTGTTGACACAAATCTCGGATGTCCAAAAGTTTCTGTGCTGCTAGATAATTGTATCTCTGCTATCAAACTACAAAAATGGCCGAACGGGGTGGAGTTGAACCGAGTGTCACCTCTGCAACCTGGAGAGGGGGCGGGTTATGACGTGTCTCATTTGCATTTAAAGAGACCGCACCAAAACGAGTTGCTCTCAGACGCACATCAGAAAAGGGGTAGAAAAGGAGCCTGTGGAGCTATAATAATGAGGAATTCAGACCCAAGCATTGCAGTTCCGCTTTATATAGACCACAAATGTATGATTTATATGTAAAAAGGAACGATTTAAAAGCATGATATGTCTCCTTTAAAGGAAATTTGAATAAGGAGACTGTGAGTTTCAGATCTGATGTTGCAATTAAAGGAGTTAATATTACTGATAAAAGATGGAATAATTACTTTATTAGGAAGTTACTTACTGAATACAGCTCAATACCTTCTAAAACATACTGGCTTTCTAAAGTTGAGTGCATTGACTGGAAATATGCATGGCTGTTGCCAAAAAAATATTGCATAACAAATAAGGTGAGAGAAGTACACTTTAAGATACTTCATCTGGTGTACCCAGTTAAAACTCTTTTTCTTCGGTTTCGAGCTGATGTAGATGTTGAATGTGATTTCTGTGGCACTGAGGAGGAAAGTGCTGTCCATTTATTTTTTAGTTGCATTTACAGCAGAATGTTTTGGGTAGATTTGGAATGTTTTCTTCATAAATGTTTAGGGATGAAAGTTTGTTTTTCTGAAAAAGATGTTTTTTTTTTATTTTAATGGACAAAGACTGTCACCAGATGTGGCATTCATTATTAATCTCTGTATGATAATGGGAAAATACCATATTCATAAGCGAAAATGGGCTATTTTTTTTTCTCCTTTTATTTATTTCTTTTTCTTTACTTGTGTAATTTATTCTAATTTGTACTATATTTTATTTATTTATTTTTTGTTGTAATGTTGAAATTTGAATATTGTCTATATTTTTTTGTTAAAATCTATCATTTGTATGTGAATGGCATTTAATAAAAAAAAAAAAAATAATAAAAAAAAGCTTCGAAACCTTTACAAATCTTTTGTCCCGAATCAGTGGTTCGGAGCGTGTATCAAACTGCCAGAGTCACGTGATTTCAGTAAACGAGGCTTCATTACGTCATAACTGTTTCGCGAAATTTCAATGGTTCACCGCTGGGGGCGATGATCTCTGTCAACCCATGAATCAATGAACAAGTGTCTGTGGGTTTTACCTGATCTCTGATCAGTTTATACATTTGTAGACGCATTAATTAGACATTAGTATAATTAAAATGAATAATGGTAGTGATGTGACGTTCGGCACCGAGGCTTCGAAGCTTGTATAAAAAAAAATAAAAAAAACATCACACATTGAAGCAGTTTATCGGAGCTTGATTCATATATATGATTCTTGATTTGCCATAACCACGTGATCTGTGACGTCCGAAGCTTCGTTTCCACACACAGTCACGTGACTTCATATAGACTTCAATAGACTTAGCCCTCACACTCTTGAACATGTCCTGTTCCTTAATAAAAAAAACTTTAATTTATTAAATTACCCACAAAATAAGATGTTTGCTCCCCAGTTCACAAGCACTTTCACTACCCAGTTCACAAGCACTTAACTATTCCACACAATTTTCTTTTATTTTGATTACATATGCCTACATGAGCCTTGCCTATGAACTCGTAGGATTAGGACTGAGGCTGAAGTTTATGTGAATAAGGCTGCATTTGTAGATCAAAGCAGATTCATAAGAACTGTTTCTGTACAAGTGAATTAGTCCCATTTATTTTATTTTTTTTCCATAAATTAATTCATACAGTTGTTTGTTCATACATTGTATAAGAACTACATAATAATAATAATAATTCATTACATTTATATAGCGCTTTTCTAGGCAGGCCTACTCAAAGCGCTTTACATAGAAGGGGGAATCTCCTCAAGCACCACCAATGTGCAGCATCCACTTGGATGATGCGACGGCAGCCATATTGCGCCAGAAGGCCCACCACACACCAGCTTACTGGTGGAGAGGAGACAGTGATGAAGCCAATCAGTATATGAGGATGATTAGGCGGCCATGATGGACAGAGGCCAAGGGGCAAATTTGGCCAGGATGCCGGGGTTACACCCCTACTCTTTTTCGAAGGACATCCTGGGATTTTTAATGACCACAGAGAGTCAGGACCTCGGTTTAACGTCTCATCCGAAGGATGAGACACCTACATCAACATTAACACATGAATTATGAGGATTAATTGTATTGCTTTGTGGTTTACAGAGCACAAAGTGATTTATTAAATGAAAAAAAAAACAAAAAAAAAACGGTCTTCTAGGACAGAAAAGCAGCTTTTCCACCTTTTGACCACAAGATGTCGTTAGTGTGCAACGTGTTGAAAAGCTTCGAGTAATGAACCATTTAACGATACAGTCGAGGGGGAAAGCCCCAGTGCTTCACAAAGCTTCATTTCACCATCACTAAATAATGGTAGGTAATAGTCTCTTATTGACCTGTTAGTTGAGCCATTCATAACACAAACCCGGACAATTGATAAAAAGAACATAGACACTTGATAATCTTATTAGATGATTAGATAATTGCATTTGAAAGATTTTACTTAAAAAAAAAAAAATCAAATAGATTTGTAAAAGGTGTTTTTATACATATTTGGCCTAGGTTTTTTGTTGCATTTACACTCCTCTGACCACTAGGGGTCATCGTGGAGACGGGTGTCGGATTGTTTCGAAGCCTCGACACAATACGGCACATTTGCTTAAACTGTTTCAGTGTTCCACGAAACTTCGATCTGCCCACCACTAAACATAGACAGAAAAAAATTCAATACTAGTCAAAGACATAGGGCAAACATGAGGGCTTAAATACACAGACTAATTACAAGACAAGGAACACCTGTGAACAATGATCAGATGATTAACCAATGACAAGACACATGGCAGGATCACATGACAAGCAGGGAATCACATGACAAGAGACAGAAACATGACAATAGTCTTGTTCGACTTGTACCGGAGCTGCAGAGACCGATCGGTTTATGACATCAAAGTACCGCGAGAGCGAGACGTCTCCTTATGCTTTTGAATTGCTCTCGCGGTACTTTGGTGTTATAAACCAATCGGTCTGTGCAGTGCCTGCGTTACACTTCACATTTAATGTATTTATGTTCAAATTACTATGTTTCTTCATAGTTTTTTTTCTAATCAGTTATGTACATTAGGGTTTTATGTTACATTTCATGTTGTTAAATTAATGTTTATTGCATTTATAAAATTTTATGTGTGTTACCATGATGGTGTTTAGTGTTTGTGTGAATGAGACTGTGCAGCTTCTATGAATTACTATTACTTGTCTTGTGGAAAAGAAGTTAGTGCTGGGGCATGTTCAAGTTCAAAACGGTGCGCAACGTTTTGCTACGGTTTCCGGGTTGAACGTCATGTTTCCTGGAAACAGCGTGCAACGGGGTTTGAGATAAGTTTTCTCTTGTTTGGTGGGAGTGTCAGAACTGCAGTCCAATCAGCAGCAACATGTATATGAAGCACGCGGTATTAAAGTGAACTCGCACAATGGGTTCAAGGAAAGTCATTTACAAATGTGTTCGATGCAGCTCGATAACTGAGGATATTAGAAGACATGTTTGTCGTAAGTTTTATTGTAAAAATATAGGATATTATCAACATGTAGTTGTTTATATTTTTAGATTCATTGCAAGTGTATGACATTTTGTATAGAAATAAACAATGGTAATGCTTTTCCTAAAATTGAGAAAGAAAATACAGGGTAGTCAGTATGTGAGGCTAAATAGATGTGCTTTATTGTCTGAATTAGGTAGGCTAAGATGTGTGCTTCCATTTCAGTTTCCACAAATCCCTTCACTCGATTGGGATGTTCTCTTTTGTTCTGGGCGGCAAGTGCAGTAACTGTAACATCGGGCATATTTTGTAGTATTAAACACATATTTATACTGACTTCATTAGGCTCCGAATATTCTTCACAAAGAACACAAAGAATGGCCTTCTCAGCTGCCATAGTTGCAACTCTTGCGTCATCAGAACAGTGTGTTCAACGCATCACCGTTTCTGTTTAAAAAACGTTGTGCAACGTTTTGTCGGGGCTGAACGCAGCCCTGAGCTTTGATTCATCATATGACTGTCATCGTCATGTGATTGGTGGTTGTTAATGAAGTACAATGGTACAACACAGATATTAATACTTCAATAGATCAGTAAATTAACATTATATCAAATATATATATGTTTTTTTACTCTAAATTTAAGTAAAGTCTGTAAAATCTTAAATATTGCTACCATATTTTTTAGGGTAGATTTCAGTTTTTGTTTTTTTACAGTGTGATTTTACATGTAGATAAACTTTATATAGACTCTATCTATCTATCACAGGCTCAGTTCCCTCCTACTTTCACTCACTCCTACGAGTCTACATCCCTACCAGAAGCCTACGATCGGTCAACGAGCGACGTCTCGTGGTTCCATCACAGAAAGCCACAAAATCCCTTTCCAGAACATTCTCATTCACAGTTCCCTGCTGGTGGAACGCTCTCCCCACCCTCATCCGGAACGCAGAATCCCTGACAACATTCAGAAGACAGCTGAAAACCCTTATCTTCCGTGAGCACTTAACCTCATAAAAAAAAAATCCTTTCTCCTTTAAATCCTCGCTTATCGGGCTTATGCTACTCTGAACAATGCCTGAACTTCGGATTTTGAGCACTTCTTGCGTTGTTTCTCGCCTCTCCACGATGACTTGCTTAATTTAGTCCTAATTTGTAAGTCGCTTTGGACAAAAGCGTCTGCTAAATGACTAAATGTATCTATCTATCAAATGTTGTACCTCAGATCAGTTGATGTGTGTTTTCCTTTAAATGTTATTGGATGCCCCATAGACCAGTCACTCCTCATGGACACACAGCTGGACTCCGGTGGGTTTGATTTCTGTCTGCAGCTTTGGCTTCAATAGAACAGACAATTTAAAAATAACAGATATGACATAATAGACAAGAATTCATATTGCTAATTTTACATGTAGATAAACTTTATATAGACTATCTATCTATCTATCTATCTATCTATCTATCTATCTATCTATCTATCTATCAAATGTTGTACCTCAGATCAGTTGATGTGTGTTTTCCTTTAAATGTTATTGGATGCCCCATAGACGCGTCACTCTTCATGGACACACAGCTGGACTCCGGTGAGATTGATCTTTCACCCTTAAACTGACTTTAATAGAACAGAGATAACAGAATAGAGACAAGAATCAACTTGGCTGATTTAACATGAAAATAAATCCCACATGATGAGAAGATTGTCTAAGATCGTATACCATACCATACCATACCAACTTTATTTGTTAAGCACTTTACAACAACCAAAGTTGACCAAAGTGCTGTACAGGATGCAAAGTTACATATAACGACATAAACATGCATACAAATAAATGTATGTTGAAGAGTGATGAGACTGTCCAAGGATAATGTCATATGTCATCTAGTACCTGAATCCTGGAGGAGAATCTCCAAGTCTGAATGTGTGTGTGTCGTCCATAATTCATTCAGTCTTCATGGAGCTTCAGTCAGATCTGTGCGTTTGCACCAGTATTTCATCTGTGTGTTTAAAACAGAAATATCTCGGCTGAACAGACTGTGGGGAGTTTGTAACACTAGAGTTTAATGTTCTTCCACTGAAACCTCAAATATTGTACAAATGGGACAGTTTACTGTAAGCCCACATTAATACATCTGTGAAACTGACTAATACAGTATACACAGGTCCAAGTATTTTAAAATAAAATGTTTCCTATTGATTTTTATGTAAACCAATAAATATATTTATTGGTATTAAATGTTCAATAAAATGACATTACATAAAGGGAGATTGTAACAACAGCACTCTTTGTAATTGACATTCATTTACACAGAAAACTATATCAAAGTTAAAAAAAAGTTAAAACAAACTCTACAGAGGTTAAAGAGAAAAGTTTGGTTTTTAGTAATGAAAACGAAAATTAGACCTACATAAAACGTGTAAAAGTGTATTCTAACATATAGGGTCTAGGCTATATGTCTATGTCCAATAATTGATAAGTTAAAAAAAAACTGCATATTAAGAATTTCATGTGTAATGTACTTTAATATTTCATGGTTACTTACGTTAGTGAGGAAGTAAGTTAATTTCCATGCACCACACCAGAACTCTTGCTCTGAATATAAAGTTATTAAACACCTCGAGGCTCGAGTTTTCCATCAACAGCACGTTAAAGCAAACTTACATATACAAACATCACTTGATAGGCTACTATGATCCGTTGTTCTCATAAAAGATAAACCCGGGTGTAAAATGGCGCTTGTAAATAAAACACACTGGAATGTACTTTCACTTTCACTAAGCCCCTGCCCCCCAGATAGCAACAAAGTCTGGGCCAAGTCTGGCTTACATTAGGCACTTCTCGCTTAATTCTGGCAGTTTTTTTTTTCACACTCTTGTGTCAAACAGTACTAAGCTCTGGCTGGAGTCTGGCTAACCAAAAGAAACAAAAACCAAATGGTATCTTTTTGGCTGAGCCCTGGCCAGAACAAGAAAATATTTGGCTGAGATCTGGTTGGGTTCTGGTAGAAGAGTAAATAAAAGATCTCTGGCATGAATGTGCTCTGCTGTAAAATAGCTGTGTAAGATGTGTTGTTAATTGGTTCATATTTTATACATAATTATAAGGTTAATTTTGTCAAAAAGAATAAAATGAAATCTGTTTATTAAAGGCCTAGTTAAAAATACCTATAGATATTTATTCACACTTTTACACATAAGGAGGCAAGAAGACCTTTCCTTTTTTTAAAGGAAAGAAGACTTGATTATTCTGTTGGCAAGATTATTTTAATGGGCAGTTAAGGAGGTGACAATGTGCAGAATGAAAAAAAAAAAAAACAAAAAAAAAAAACATGAGATGTTTGCAAAATGTTTGAAGACAAAGACAAATGGTTCAGTCTGCAGCATCATATAAGACAAAAATTGAATGGGACTGAATGAGTACTTTGTGGTTATCCAAATAGTAATCGATATGCCACAAAAAAAAAAGTTTTGGCAAATTGATTACCATTTGTACAGAATAACGACAGTTTTACTACAAAAACTCATGGTTAAACTGTTTTTTAGAGCAGTCTTCTTGCTCGGCAAATGGGTCAATGCGCGTCTGTTGTTGCTGATACAATGACGCAGTTTGCAATGCATCATGGAAATAGTAGTTGATTTACATATACGGTGTTAAATCCGCTTTACAAAAAGGACTACTTTTCCCAGAATGCACCCCGTGACATCATCCCGCCTACCAGAGGATCCGGAAGTTACGTAGCAGTTATTCAGCAACTCATATGCTGAGTCCCAATTCGCATACTATCCGTCCTAAATAGTATGCGAAACTAGAATTAGTACGTCCCAAATCATAGTATGTTGAAATGAGTATTCCCAAGATACCCGGATGGTCTACTATTTCCGGTTAGAATTCGAAGTGCAGATCAATGCACACTCTATAACGACTAATATTGCCCACAACCCATTGCGTGCAGGAGGGAGGAGCTTTGTGGTGATGGTGGTGATGATGTAAACATGACAGTCGGACGCAGCAGCGGAGATGCGCCCTCAGTTTTTAAGTGTAAGAATTCAAATGTTTAACCCTAATTAAAGTTATATTTAACCACACTGACTTATTTGTTGTAATACTGTGGCTGTACAAATGTTAACTTTATCAGTCCAACTAAAAGACACATGGTTACTACACTTTTACTATAGTAAAAGCATGGTTCATTTTCATTGGGGTATTTTTGAGTATTATACATAATGATGAAATTAAGTATAAAATATGTTAAACAATAGTTATACTATAAACTTTAAATATTTTAACTCAGAAAATAAGTAGCTTTCGTTACACACATTGCACACATTGCACATGAACGTCAGAACCAGCCGCCTCACAAACGACCGTTTGGTTGATCTACGACGATGCCCTGCTTCACTCCTCAATTTGGTAGAACACATTGTAAATGTATTGTGGAAAAAACGATGAGGAAAAAAAGATAAAAAGATGGGAATAGTAAATAAAATTATATTTGATATGAATGAATGAAATGTAAAATGTTTTGTTAACAGTCGCGGTGTGCGTAACTAGGCAACCACGTTCAAGTTCACGTTGCATGACGTCATCGAAGTATGTCCCAGAACGTGCATACTCTTTTGCTACACACTCAAAAGTATGTACTTTTTCCTCACAAAAAAAGTACATACTTTTAGGTCGTAGTATAAGTAGGCGAATTGGGACTGAGACGAATTGCAATATTTTCCAACGCAGTCTCATGGTGAAATTCAAATTGTCGTTCTAACTTCGACAATCACGCTATCTTGGTTTTATCTTTTGGAGTTTTAATACATGATCAAGGTAAGTTGATTGATCAATCGGTCAATCATGGCGCCCTCCGTGGCAGACGTGTTTGCTCGCTCCACTTTTGAATGCCGTATTTTCTTTTACCTTTGTTTGTTTTTTGCTTATTTTGTAATGCATAAATGTGATGCAATTTTAACATATAACAGGCAAGCATTACTGGACATTGCAAATTCAGCCAACCGCTTTAAATGTACTGCTGTTATACCACTGGAGCTACAACTCTTTACTCGCTCCCGAAACTCTCGCCACCACTCCCGGGTAGGCCTGGAAGCACCGAGTCTGGGTGAGGAGGCTGATCCGAGGAGAGTGCTCCGGAGACGGCGACGCAAGCGAGGCAAGAGGGGAGGACTCCATGCTAGGCTAAAAGCCCGTACTAACCGGCCACCACTACCCAGTCTGTTATTAGCTAACGTGCGATCTTTAGAAAATAAATTGGACGAACTGAGAGCAAGGATTACATCACAACGGGAAGTAAGAGAGTGTTGTGCTCTGATTTTTACCGAGACCTGGCTCTCAGAGAAAGTACCGGAATCCTCAGTCCAGCTACAGACTCACTCCGTGCATCGGGGAGATCGGACTGCAGCCTCTGGTAAGACCAAAGGGGGAGGAGTGTGTGTGTTCATTAATAATTCATGGTGCAAAAACATACAGACTGTTCCATAAACACTGTTCACCAGATGTGGAGTTTTTAATGCTGAAGTGTCGCCCATATTATCTGCCGAGGGAATTCACTGCTGTGTTTTTAGCCGCTGTTTACATCCCTCCGCGAGCTAACTCCGCGGCAGCACTCGGAAGGCTTCATGATGTTTTTAGTGCATTAGAGACGGCTAACCCCGATGCTGTTTTTATTGCCGCTGGTGATTTTAATCAGTGCAATTTACGGACTGTGCTCACAAAATATTATCAACATGTGAACATTCCTACCCGTGATAAAAACACATTAGATCATGTCTACAGTAATATACGTTGTGCATACAGGGCTGCACCACGCCCCCATTTTGGACTCTCAGACCATATTTCTTTGTTTATGTACCCGGTCTATAGACAAAGACTCAAACAAACAAATCCTGTCATCAAACAAATTAAGCACTGGACTCCACAGACTGAGGTCATTCTGCAGGACTGCTTTGCACTGACAGACTGGGATGTGTTTAAAGTTGCAGCCACCCAGGAGGATCTTTCTGTCAACATCCAAGATTATACCGAGTATGTGACTGGGTATATTAGCACTTGTGCTGATAACATCATACCCACCATAAAAGTCAGGAAGTTCCCAAATCAGAAGCCTTGGATAAATAGCCAGGTACGAAACATGCTGCATGCACGGTCTTCTGCATTTGCATCTGGCAATGATACAGAGTATAAAGCTGCAAAGTATGGACTGAGAAGAGCCATAATAGCAGCCAAAAGAAATTACAGAGAGAAGCTGGACAGTTTCTACTCTACTGCTGATTCTGGACGGATGTGGCAGGGCCTGCAGCATATCACAGACTATAAGACCATCACGGGTACTATCAGCTCTACGGACAGCTTGCCGGATGAACTAAACCTTTTTTTTACTCGTTTTGAGACTTCTAGTGTTCACACAGAGTGGAGTCATCCACACATCCAGACAACTCAACACTCCTCTCCCCCTTTTACGGTTTCATCAACTGTGGTACTCAAAGCACTGAGGAGGATTAATCCTCGCAAGGCAGCAGGACCGGACAACATCACTGGGCGGACCCTCAGAGCTTGTGCCACAGAGTTGACGGACGTATTTACATCAATTTTTAACTTTTCCCTCTGTCAGAGAATTGTTCCTACTTGCTTTAAAACCACAACTATTGTCCCCGTTTCTAAGAAGAGCTCGCCAACCTGCCCGAATGACTATAGACCAGTAGCACTCACATCAATCATTATGAAGTGCTTTGAGAGAGTGGTGCTGGCCCACATTCAGAGCAGTATGCTGGAGACATTGGACCCCATGCAGTATGCATATCGCTCAAACAGATCCACTTCAGATATAATTTCCGATGCTCTTCATATTTCACTTTCTCATCTGGAAGATAAGGATACATATATTCGGATGGTGTTTATTGATTATAGCTCCGCCTTTAATACGGTCATCCCGCAGAAACTCACACATAAACTGTTTACACTTGGATTACATCCTAACCTGTGTGACTGGCTCCTGAACTTCCTGACGGGCAGATCACAGTCTGTCAGGATTGGGAATAGGACCTCAGCTCCTATCATTACAAACATGGGCACCCCCCAGGGGTGTGTTCTTAGTCCTATCCTCTACTCACTGTTTACACATGACTGTGTTGCCTCCCACAAAGACAACGTTATTTTAAAGTTCGCTGACGACACTGTAGTAATAGGACGCATCACTGGCGGGGACGAAACGGCCTACAGGAGGGAGGTGGCCAGTCTCGTTACATGGTGTAAGGATAACAATCTTACTCTAAACACAGATAAGACAAAGGAGATGATAGTGGATATGAGGAAAAAGAGGAGAACTCATCAGTCACTATTCATCAAAGACCTGGAAGTAGAGAGGGTGAGCAGTTTTAAATATCTCGGGGTCCATATTAGTGAAGACCTTACCTGGACACTGAATACAACACAACTTGTCAAGAAAGGACAACAACGACTGTACTTTCTGAGGAGACTTAGGAAGTTTGGTATGTCAACTAAGATTCTTAAGAATTTTTACAGCTGTGTTGTGGAGAGCGTTTTTACAAGTTGCATCACTGTGTGGTATGCAGGGCCGTATTAAGACAGTGTGGTGCCCCTGGGCACTATACCTCAAAGCCCCCCCCCCATCGGACATAATCAAGGTGATTTCTCAAATGTAATTTACTAACTTGTCCAACTACATACATGCAGGCATATGAGCAGTGAGCACTATATTCAAATGTCTCAATTCAAAATGTACATCAATTCATTGACAGCGTCAATTCACGTTTGCCCAAAAAACCTTAATTAATGTCCTATTCCTCACCCGAGTCTTCCTCGCTCCTTTCTCCCCCAAGAAGAATATCCTCATTCGCCTGGCGGTCATCGCCGACGCCTAGTAACGGTGCGTGTCCACTACAGCGGCAAAACTCCGCTCAGTGCCACTGGCAACGCTGTAACGTCTCCGCTTTGGTTGCGAGTGTGTTTAATCGAAGTTTTTTTCAACACACATAGGATAGGAGAGTATAATCATCAGCGATGCACGCGATTACATTTAGAAATAGACAAGATTTGTTTCCAAATGCACCAAGCAAAGATCCTTTCAATTTTATAAACTTTTATAAACCCAGCCAGTAATCACAATGAACACATCCAAAATAAAATCTTTAACATATAACAACTGCAAAACCACTCAATTGACATCTGTCCATTTTGGATTTAGATTCATTTTCTGTAGCGGTAAAAAAAAAAAAAAGACACATTTGCGCGTACTTGTTGTGGACCAACTCAACTCTGACAGATTGGGGAGGGAGGGGGGGAGTGATAGTGGTCATGTAATCTTTATTTATTTATAATTTATTATTATTATTATTGTTAAATTAGTGTTCATAAACGAGTTATATGGTCTTTCAAGAATTTCAAGTTAATAATATAACAATTTACGAAAAATATTTTTAAAGCTTGTGTCATGTGGTGCCCCCCTAGTGGTTGTGAATGGTTGGTGCCCCTGGGCACTGGCCCAAGTGCCCTTATGGATAATCCGGCTCTGGTGGTATGGAAACACTACTACTAAGGACCGTAAACGTCTGCAGAGAGTAGTGAAGACGGCTGAGAAGATCGTCGGGACTTCGCTGCCTACTTTGCAGGCCATTTACCATCGCAGAGTCCAAAGGAGGGCTGCTTCCATCATTAAAGACCATACCCACCCCCAGCATAGACTGTTTAAACTTCTATCGTCCGGTCGGAGGTACAGCAGTGTGAGATGCAGAACCTCCAGACTCATGAACTCATTTTATCCATCAGCCATCAGACTTTTAAACAGATAAGCCAGAGTTTAATAACTAACAACCGCACATCTGTTGCAGTTATTTCTGGTATTATCAAGGAGCTGCACTTAAATTGTACTTTAAAAATTGCACTTTAATATAAATTTGCACATTACATATGCACTTCTTTTAATACTTTTATAGCCTAATTTTTATTTTTATGATATTCTTTTTAAAAATTTTGCTGTGTGTATGTCTGTGTCTTTATTAACGTATTTTGCTGGGCATTCAATGTGGACAGCAAAGAAAGAATTTCATTGTACATGGAAATTCTATTTCCTGATTGTGCATATGACAATAAAAGCTTTGACTTGACTTGACTTGATACTTTTTTAAATATCTAAACTAACACGTAGATTTTAATCTATAGCACAGTACTAGATAGGCTTTTTTGGTTGTTTTCTGTGGTTGGATTTTATTTGCTTTTATGTTAGAGGTTCTAGAATTAGCACCATTTACAGTGCTTATTATATGAACATATGTGGGCTTACAGTGAGCGAGGTAACATGAGAAAAATGGCTATTAAAAGAGTCAACAAGATGTTTGAATCTTTGGAAAAAGAAATTAATTCAGGATACAACTTTACAGTCTCCCGAACAATCACTGTGGCATCATGAAACACCCAGACCACAGAGAAAAAAGCATAGACTGTAAAAAAAGATGGACGACGCCCCTTCGCTCTATTCCATTGATGAGAACTGAAGCCGCCAGTGTCCCGATATGACGCTGACATAATGGAACTTGAGTCTGCGCAGTAGCGATCTCGGGACCAGACCTGCGCAGTCATGAGTAGGAAGTAAAGCCGCGAAATCAACGCCCTCACTCTCGCAGAATGCACTCAGGGAGAGTGGATTCTGCACACTTTTTAAAAAATTGATTGCAGTACGACAAGAGGCTTGTTAAAATAAAGTAAATCCAATCTCCTCAGTCCTCCGAAGATCCCGAAAAAAATTTTCGTTGGTGCTTCAGTGACTACTTTGCTCAGAGAACCTGTCAATCACAGCTGTCAATCATGACGTTACACCACCACATCACGTAACTAACTAAAAAACAACTTATTTTTGAAACAGACACTTGAAGTTACATCAGCGTGATAAAAACAACAGCAAATGAAGGAAACCACCTTTGGAATAAAGATATTTGAAGTGTAATTTAATTGTTTAGTTGGTCTCACGTCCCGTTGAATAACACGGGGCGGCGGGGCTTATGACCTATACTAGGACCAGTCACCGGGGGGCGATCGAGACGTTTTGGTTTCACTTTTCAGGGTTTGTGCGGCACGGTTGGAAAAAAGCCTCTCAAGCGATGGCTGATTAATAAGATGTAAGATTTCTTTTTTTCTTTTTTTTTCTATCATATATTCACTGTTAGCGTAATAGTTGGGTAGGAAGGGGTTCTTCACAGAGTTCTCCGGCTACTCTCGAATCACTCTCGCGGTACTTTGATGGCATACGTCACAGTCACGTGGCGTCGGCGCTGGATCAAGTCGGACAAAATTTCTAACCGGCATGCACTGCTTCAAGTCAGCCACCGATCGGTCTGCGCAGAGCTGCATGAAGTCGAACAAGCCTCTAGAGAGAAAGAGTTGCGACACTCTTTGATGTCGCCGCTATGGCTGTCACGTGGTTCATGTAAGCCCCAATAGTTCCAAAACATACACTGGCTGTCATGTTCCTCTATGGGACAGACAGCAGCGATTGCATTATTGAACGGTAAATATAAAATAAAACACACACCCAAGTACTTTTTCAGCTGTTATTGCATTTTGTTAATGTCAGTTTTGCATTTGGAGAGGCAGGGTGACAACGAAATACTGCATATTACTTAAGTTTAGGCTATATTTTTGGAGGGAAAAGCTTAGTGTTTATGTTGGCATGGGTAGTAGCACTGGCTTTAGCGGCTCTAACTTAACTTTTCCATATCATTCATCTGATGATGGACGTCTCATGATATTTATTTTAGCACAACTGGGCTGTATTAGGCTATTGATTCTCGTGATTTTGCTTATAAATTCCGATTCAGCCATTAGCCTTCGTGATCACGCAAAGAGGTCTGCCGTGGCGGTCCGCTCAGAATTCGCTTAGAAGCTAGCTCACTTCTTCTGATGAAAATGGCCACCCCCAGGACCACAACGTGAAACATGATCATGTTAAGACTAAGAATATTATTTTAAGATTAAGCCATACACATTATCAAACCTATAACAGATTAAAAACGAATTTACGCTTTTATGTTTGTGTCTAGGTAAGTGCAGAGTGAAGATTTTTCTCTATAGCTCTGGGTTAGTGTGCAGAGTAAGCTAAAAGTAAGGGTAGCTGTAACTCAGTCCAAGTAACTTAAGCAATTAACTAACAAAACACTTGTAACTTCTGTTACAGCTATTGAGACATCAATTAAGCATGGCTGACAAATGAAGGTTTCAAAATAAATATTTTTTATTAAACAATGACAGACAACAAAAATGTGTTCTTGTGTGAGTGTGTGTGAACAAGAAAAACAAAAACCAGGCAAGCAGGCAATGCTAGAAAATTGGTTGAAACAACCAAGATAAAATATAAATAATTACGCTGTGCATATACAAATGAAGACCAGTATAAGCATCGCAAAGGGCCTCTGATACAATATAGACAGTTGACAATTCAAAAGAGGTCGATATTTCAGCAATTTACCTCTGGAACAACTCGACGCGCAGCAATGTAAGTGAATGGGGTCCAATGCCCAAATGACACTGTTTGGAACTAATCCTATCTTCAAATTCCGGAAGTAGGCGGTTAAAAGCGCCGCCATTTTTTACAACGGAGGTCTATGGGAGTGTCACAACCATAGACAGTAAAAGAAATGGACACAGCGACCCCATTGGATTCAACGGAGACAAAGTGAAGTCAATTAGAAGCTGTCACTTCCTGATGGTCGAGCGTACTGCACAGACTCAAACTGAGCTTGACGACGTAGATGTGACGTGAGCAGCCCGTCTGTCTTCTAGTAGCTGTGCCAAGCGAAATCTCATTCCCTTCCAAAACTTGCAGAGACGGAGAGCGTGAGTAGGAGCTGTCCATGAGCTGGGAGTATGAGAAACTTTTGCTATGTATTCTGATTAATTATTTTGTCATTTTGCCTCCACGTCCCCCTGATTGCCCGCGAGCTTCTCCTCCTGTCCATACGGTAATCTCTCTACTGTGCGACAGAGAGTCGCGTGGTTATGACGCAATCGTTAGCCTATTTTTACAAAAATTGCTTCTACAGGGCCATAATGTAAGCTACAAGGTAATGGAGCCTTTTATATATTTTCGTGTTTCTTTAGAAATAAATAATGGACAAATTGAGTCTTTAAACACCTCAGTTGTAAAGTTATTCACTGTCAAAGTGACGCCAAAATGAATGGGAGTCAATGGGATGCTAACAGCAGGTGGGGGTCCGCTAGCCAATGGCGGCGCCCGGGGTTACTTCAAAATAATATAAAACCCTGCCCCCCTGGTCCAACTCTTTCTCTCTATGGCTCTGAGCCAGCGCAGCTTCTCAAGAGCGGCTGCACGAGGGCTGATGATGACACAGCTGTTCCACGATTGGCCGGATTCACCGCATGACAACGATCACGTGTTTCGTGTTTATCTGAACACCTTTAGTTCCTCTAAAGCTCACAAATCAGTTTTTTATAACAGTAAACACTATTTTCATGTAGTTGCGATGTTATATTGTGTCATGTTTATCAAATTAAAACTGATTGAAAAACGTAGACTCCACTTCATTGATAGTAGCTTATGTTGAATTTTATTCTTGTTCAAACAGACGCTGAAGCAGTACATAAAGTATTGAATGAAAATGTATCTGAAACATCTGTGTATTATTTGGCAAATATTGCATTTATTTCACTTCAGCTGTGGTAAAGTATGCAAACACCACGTGAGCGGTCACTACGGGAACCAGAAAGTGTCCGACTTCACGTCTCCGTTTGCAGCTCCTCCCCGCCTGCATGTGGCTACTCTCGCCAATCGGTTACATCCAGCCGCAGGCGATGTCGAACACACCTTAGAGCAGCTCCCAACTCAACTTGGAGAATAGATTAACGGTGATATTTTTTTTATTGCACGATAAGAGTCTCGCGTTAATGCAGCACGTTAACGCCGATAACAGCCCACCACTAATCTTAACTTTTGCTAAGTAAGCTGCAGTCTGCTAGCGAGATGCTGTGTGAGTCAACGAGTGCGTGTGAATGTTTTGTGGTCTGGCCTTTTATTAACACTCATACAAACGGATATACTTCAGCTCGAACATCAGTTAGAAGCGGTATGTGGTTCTTCCTAGAAGTCGAGCAGAGCACCCTCTTTTTTCTACTTTTGTGGTGTACATTTAGACAACAGTTTAGGGTTTGTTTCATTGCAGTTAACAAACTCAAAATGTTTGGATTGAAGATAAGTTGGGCCTGCAGACTTGTTTTCTGAAATGGTTGTTCACGTTTAACTCAATCAGAAATGGCTTTTAGAATTCTTTTGAGTTTAATATTGAAGGGAGGCATTTATATGAGCCAACATAAACTTTATACTGTCCTTATCATAGTATTTATTTTACATCAATAAACAAATTTGAGTCCAAGTCTTCTTGCGAGGTGCTATGGTCAGAGTTCCAGAGGAATCTAATTTAGAATATGTTATGTGCTTTTGCTGTGGTCACATGGCAACAAAGAGGCCAAAATGTTTAAACCTTTTTATTTCATCTTCAACTTCCTCCCCATTTCCACTAAACCAGGAAGACCCAAATGAGAAAGCGTCAACACAGCACATGCGGCCTTCTCACTAAATATAGATGTTATACATATGAAAAATGTGAATGCATTTCGCACCGCAAACATTTTTTTTTCTCAGTTATTTTTATTACCATTTTCCAACAGTTTTATACAAATCACTTACATAAATACAATTTGTATATGTATGAATGTAAACAGAAAACAAAACAAAAAAACAAAAAAATATGATGATCATGATAACTAATAACTGTTCCTTGTTGCTTGTCTTTATTAATTTACGTCAGAAGCTACATGGGGTTCATTGAGTGCATGGGATACAACTACTTTGATCTACAGTGGTTGACATGAGCTCCAGTGAAGTGAGGACACTGCAGTGTGCACTTCCATTGGTGTCGTGATGCAAACTGTGGCATGTGCCGTTTGACAGAGAAACTGTGGGTAAATAGACACTGTTGCCATCTTCGAGTGTCACCAATGAGAGAAACATCGAAGAAAACCGCAGCTCTTGTGTGCATTCTGACATTTTCAGAGTGCATTGAGTTTATTATGCCTCTTGCTACGATAATTCATCTGTAATGCTGTCAGTTGGTTCATCTTGTACTTCTGAGGGTTTACAGTGTTTAATCACTGCAGTGTATCTTAACTAGAGGTGGGCATAGATTTTTTTTTTTTAATCTAGATTAATCTAGATTAATTTTGAAATTCATCTAGATTAATCTAGATTAAAATGGCTCATTTGAATTCTGCCGAAGGTATTCAGAATATGTGTGCTACCCAAATAATGCCTATAAAAGTAAGTCTTTGAGAACGGGTTTCTCAAGCCAGGTGGCGCATTAGACCAGGGGCTCATCTCCTGTTTCCAAAATGCATCACAAACTGCTTGAGAAAGCTGTTGTACTCATAGACTGTAAAAGGTTACTACTGTACTGTTACCGTCCGTAGGCAACATTAGGTAGGCCTATGTTATTATCAACTACTATAGGCTATCAATTAGGGATGGGCGATATGGCCTAAAATCCATATTGTGATATACATTGCAGCCTCTTGCGATAACGATATATATTATAATAAAACCTTTTCAGAACAGGTTACACAGACCCTGCTAAACAACCGCTAAATGTATTTTTTTTTTTTTTTTGAAGGGTGTATGTAGTTTTGAGAACATATATTGTGCAAAACTGTAAGTATACAACATAATTCTGCTCGTCGGACGGCTTAAATCCGAACCAAGTCCAAATAATGGATGTTGCACCGATCTTTTTCACCAGCTTTCACTTTCAGCAGTTTACTTAAGATGACGACGAATATGATGCGTTGCAGCCGGGTGTACCTCGCGGCGGCTGCGGGTAGATTGCGTCATCATAGCTTGTGTAGTATAGAGGCTTGTTCGACTTCATGCAGCTCTGCGCAGACCGATCGGCGGCTGACTTGAAGCAGTGCATGCTGGTTAGAAATTTTGTCCGACTTGATACAGCGCCGACGCCACGTGACGCTGTATGAAGCAGTACATAAAGTATTGAATGAAAATGTCTCTGAAACATTATTTGGCAAATATTGCATTTATTTCACTTCAGCTGTGGTAAAGTATGCAAACACCACGTGAGCGGTCACTACGGGAACCAGAAAGTGTCCGACTTCACGTCTCCGTTTGCAGCTCCTCCCCGCCTACACGCGGCTACTCTCGCTGATCGGATACATCCAGCCGCAGCCGATGTCGAACACACCTAATGAGTTGCGACACTCTTTGATGTCGCCGCTATGGCTGTCACGTGGTTCATGTAAGCCCCAATATTTCCAAAAAATACGCTGGCTGTCATGTTCCTCTATGGGACAGACAGCAGCGATTGCATTATTGAACGGTAAATATAAAATAAAAACACACTCCCAAGTACTTTTTCAGCTGTTATGCATTTTGTTAATGTCAGTTTTGCATTTGGAGAGGCAGGGTGACAACGAAATACTGTATATTACTTAAGTTTAGGCTATATTTTTGGAGGGAAAAGCTTAGTATTCATGTTCGCATGGGTAGTAGCACTGGCTTTAGCGGCTCTAACTTAACTTTTCCATATCATTCATCTGATGATTGACGTCTCGTGATATTTATTTTAGCACAACTGGGCTGTATTAGGCTATTGATTCCCGTGATTTTGCTTATAAATTCCGATTCAGCCATTAGCCTTCGTGATCACGCAAAGAGGTCTGCCGTGGCGGTCCGCTCAGAATTCGCTTAGAAGCTAGCTCACTTCTTCTGATGAAAATGGCCACCCCCAGGACCACAACGTGAAACATGATCATGTTAAGACTAAGAATATAATTTTAAGATTAAGCCATACACATTATCAAACCTATAACAGATTAAAAACGAATTTACGCTTTTATGTTTGTGTCTAGGTAAGTGCAGAGTGAAGATTTTTCTCTATAGCTCTGGGTTAGTGTGCAGAGTAAGCTAAGAGTAAGGGTAGCTGTAACTCAGTCCAAGTAACTTAAGCAATTAACTAAAAAAACACTTGCAACTTCTGTTACAGCTATTGAGACATCAATTAAGCATGGCTGACAAATGAAGGTTTCAAAATAAATATTTTTTATTAAACAATGACAGACAACAAAAATGTGTTCTTGTGTGAGTGAAGACCAGTATAAGCATCGCAAAGGGCCTCTGATACAATATAGACAGTTGACAATTCAAAAGAGGTCGATATTTCAGCAGTTTACCTCTGGAACAACTCGACGCGCAGCAATGTAAGTGAATGGGGTCCAACGCCCAAATGACACTGTTTGGAACTAATCCTATCTTCAAATTCCGGAAGTAGGCGGTTAAAAGCGCCGCCATTTTTTACAACGGAGGTCTATGGGAGTGTCGCAACTCTTTCTCTCTATGGCTCTGAGCCAGCGCAGCTTCTCAAGAGCGGCTGCACCATAGACAGTATATAAACTGGACACAGCGACCCCATAGGTTTCAACAGAGAAAAGTGAAGCAAATTAGAAGTACTCTCTTCCTGATGGCTGAGCGACTGCGCAGACTCAAACTGAGCTTGACGACGTAGATGTGACGTGAGCAACCTGTCTGACAGTTGTAAGTCTTCTAGTAGCTGTGCCGAGAGAAATCTGGATAATTCCCTTCCGAAACTTGCAGAGACAGAGAGCGTGAGTAGGAGCTGTCCATGAGCAGGAGCAGGAGCAACTTTATGATTCTCTATGGGCTTCTACCTTGACTTTATCGGACTTTATGCCTCCACGTCCCCCGATTGACTGCGAGCTTCTCCTCCTGTCTCTACTGTAATTTCCAGAGAGTCGCGTGGTTATGACGCAATCGTTAGCCTGTTTTTACAAAAACTGCTTCTATCGGGCCATAACGCAAGATACAAGGTAATGGAGCATTTTATACATTGTCTTGTTTCTTTAGAAATAAATAATGGGCAAATGGAGTCTTTAAACGCCTCAGATGTAAAGTTATTCGCTGTCAAAGTGACGCCAAAATGAATAGGAGTCAATGGGATGCTAACAGCAGGTGATGGCTTGTTAGCCAATGGCGGCTTCCGGGGGTGGTACGGAAATCGAGAGCTCAATTACCCCCCTGGGCTGCACGAGGGCTGATGATGACACAGCTGTTCCACGATTGGCCGGATTCACCGCATGACAACGATCACGTGTTTCTTGTTTATCTGAACACCTTTAGTTCCTCTAAAGCTCACAAATCAGTTTTTTATAACAGTAAACACTATTTTCATGTAGTTGCGATGTTATATTGTGTCATGTTTATCAAATTAAAACTGATTGAAAAACGTAGACTCCACTTCATTGATAGTAGCTTATGTTGAACTTTACTCTTGTTCAAACAGACGCTGTATGAAGCATAAAGTATTGAATGAAAATGTCTCTGAAACATCTGTGTATTATTTGGCAAATATTGCATTTATTTCACTTAAGCTGTGGTAAAGTATGCAAACACCACGTGAGCGGTCACTACGGGAACCAGAAAGTGTCCGACTTCACGTCTCCGTTTGCAGCTCCTCCCCGCCTGCATGTGGCTACTCTCGCCAATCGGTTACATCCAGCCGCAGGCGATGTCGAACACACCTTAGAGCAGCTCCCAACTCAACTTGGAGAATAGATTAACGGTGATATTTTTTTTATTGCCCGATAAGAGTCTCGCGTTAACGCAGCACGTTAACGCCGATAACAGCCCACCACTAATCTTAACTTTTGCTAAGTAAGCTGCAGTCTGCTAGCGAGATGCTGTGTGAGTCAACAAGTGCGTGTGAATGTTTTGTGGTCTGGCCTTTTATTAACACTCATACAAACGGATATACTTCAGCTCGAACATCAGTTAGAAGCGGTATGTGGTTCTTCCTAGAAGTCGAGCAGAGCACCCTCTTTTTTCTACTTTTGTGGTGTACATTTAGACAACAGTTTAGGGTTTGTTTCATTGCAGTTAACAAACTCAAAATGTTTGGATTGAAGATAAGTTGGGCCTGCAGACTTGTTTTCTGAAATGGTTGTTCACGTTTAACTCAATCAGAAATGGCTTTTAGAATTCTTTTGAGTTTAATATTGAAGGGAGGCATTTATATGAGCCAACATAAACTTTAAACTGTCCTTCCCTTACGGAAAAAAAGTATACTTCAAGTTAATTTTATGAAGTATACTTGAGTAATCTTCAAGTATATTTTTAAGTATACTTTATGTAGTAAGTATACAAATGTCAATATGTACTAGTAGTAAACTTGTAAGTTTACTATTTTAATACCGCTTGGGACTAAATTGGCCCACTTGAAGTATATAAAAGTATATGTTTAAGTGTACTATAAGTGTAACAGTAGTAAACTTTAAGTGCACAACTGGTTCATAATTATGTTTCTCATTTGTATTGCAAGTTAACTTATGAGTATACTAGTAGTTTACTATTTTAATACTTGTAGCAACTTTGAAGTATACTCTCAGTAAACTACTAGTTTAGTAGTTTTATACTACAAGTTTTCTTTAAGTGAACCTAACATTATACTTATAGTTTACTATTTATATACAATTTTTGCACTTGCAGTAGGCCTATACTACTATGTTCAAATGTTATTTTTTATACTTGAAAAATACCTTTAACTGTACATTAATTTTAAAAACATTTTATTAGCTTCATGCATCATTTTTATCAACACTTGAATGTCGGTAAGTTTCATAAAGAAAGGCAACATTTTAAACAAAATAGTTGAGAAAATCACATTTTTGTCAAAGACTACGCCTTGATCAGATTCAGAACGATGATCAAACACAAGATGGAGTAGATCGAGTCCAACACCCACACAGCTTCAGTCGTTTTCTCTTCATGGGTTAGCCTACGCTTCATTTCATTTGGAAACATTAAGTAGTTTTGATTTACAAGCTGTTTAATGTTTGATGATTACATGGGCTGTGTCCAAATTCAGGGTCTACATCCTTCGGAGGACTCATTTGAAGGATGTTACGTCACAGCGCCGCGACGAAGGCTGTCCAAATTCGTAGGATCCTTCAAATGCGGCCCACAAATACGTCCTCCTTTTCCCCGAATTGGAAGGATGGGTCTGGTGGATCCTTTCCCGTCCTACCTATCCCATAATTCTTTTCGGCAGAGCGTAATGGCGGACGAAGCGAGCGGTAGCGGAGTGGGAGGGGAGTATGCTTTTCGATGTAAGTTTTTTAAAAACTGGCTTTTCAAAAAAATATATTTTTTCAGTGGTTGTCTAGTTAGGCATTTTGTTTTAGCGTTAAGCATTTTTTTTTACATTTGTACGTTTATATGTTAAAAAAAACATTACTTTCGTAAACTAGCTTCTTCCTTACTGCCTGTGTGAATATCCCCTTACACACAGCTAATTTGTTAGTGATTGAAGCTGTTTTTAACACTTCTAGGGACGAAAGAGCAGACAGAAGTGTTTATCTTAACGTACTCGGTTACTAATGTAACCTCGGTTCTCTCTAGAAGAGGGAACGAGTATTGCGTAAGGTTAGCTTACGCATCGGGAAAGTCTTCTTTCTTCGAGATCTGAAGCCAAAAAATTATCCTTAATTTTGTATACATTGTCAACGCAGTGCAGCAGCCGACAGACCTAGGCAGGCTGATAAGCGTGCTCATTGGCTGCTCGGCGGCAACTGCTTAAGCCTATCGGTGAGCGGTCTGAACGCGGCAACCAATGAGGGCGCTTCGCGCCCTCCACACCCTTCTAACCGTCAGAATGGGTGTGGCCAGCGTGTATATATTCAGCGCTCACAGGCTAAAATTCTGGTTTTCGCAGTCTGAAGCGCAAAAGCTCGTGGCGCGACACGGCAGGTTACGCAATACTCGTTCCCTCTTCTAGAGAGAACCGAGGTTACATTAGTAACCGAGTACGTTCTCTTACGAGAGGTCTCTCGTATTGCGTAAGGTTAGCTTGTGTGGCCGGTCGGAGAGACGGGCCAGCGCAGTACAGGCACTTCATGCAGCATATGAAATAGAGCGGCGCGGCCGGTCTATAAACATATAACAGTACAAACAGTAGGGCCGGCAGAGCGAGCCCATACAGTACATAAGCACTCATAAGGGTAGGAGAAAAACGACATAGTCGGTCTCACATGAAGAGAAAAATTCCCGCGCGACAGAGAATAATACGGGCGGCCAGCAGCGCGGGCCAGCACCGACAACAGCGCGTAACGGGAAATAGGAAACAGAGCGGATCGGCCGGTCTGAGTCAAACACTTCACCCTGAGTATAGTACCAGAATAGCGCCAGCATATGAACGTAGTCTGCACACGAGAAATGGGCAGAGCATACACGTCACTTATACTGACAGTATTTTTGCCTGTAGGGCAGGAACTTCCAGGTTATAAAACCTCACGAATGTTGACGGGGAGGCCATGCCTCTAGTGGAGTGGGCTCTGATGCCCAGAGGGCACTGCAGGTGTCTGGAGGCATAAGCTGCTGCTATCGCGTCCACTATCCACCTGGACAAGCTCTGCTTCGAGGCGGCGAGACCCTTGGTGCGTCCGCCGAAGGAAACAAAGAGCTGCTCTGAACGCCTGAAAGCGGCGGAGCGCGTGATGTAAACTCTCAGCGCCCGGACAGGGCATAGGAGGTTATCACTGTCCCCACTATCGGATGCTGGCAGAGCCGAGAGGGAAATAACTTGTGCCCTAAACGGGGTTCCAATCGCTTTGGGGATGTAACCGTGTCTCGGTCTGAGAATGACTTTCGAGTCATTCGGCCCGAACTCAAGACATGCAGGGCTAACAGATAGCGCGTGCAAATCACCCACTCGTTTGACTGAAGACAGAGCTATCAGAAAAACGGTTTTAAGCGACAGATATTTTAGATCCGCGGATTCAAGCGGTTCAAAGGGAAAAGCCTTTAGGGCCGCTAGGACCAAGGACAGATCCCACGAGGGAACCGAGGGGGGCCGCGGGGGGTTCATCCGTCTAGCTCCTCTGAGGAAGCGGATAATGAGCTCATTCCTTCCCATTGCCCGGCCGCGCGTCGTCTCAGCGAACGCTGCAATAGCGGCCACATATACTTTGAGCGTGGAAGGGGATCTGCCCTTTTCCAACAGCTCTTGCAAGAAGGAGAGCACCCGCGGGACCCCGCATGCGCGTGGATCCAAGCTTTTAGTAGCGCACCATTTAGAAAACACCGACCATTTAGACGCGTAGAGCCGTCTCGTGGAGGGGGCTCTCGACTGTGTGATCGTGTTCACGACCCCGTCTGACAGGTCAACGGGTATCCGTTGATCACCCATGCATGCAGCGACCAGCGCTCTGGATGGGGATGCCAGATCGACCCACCGGCTTGGGAGAGGAGATCCTTTCTCACCGGGATCGGCCATGGGGGTGAGTGAGACAGCCTCACTAGCTCTGGGTACCAAGTTTGGTTTTCCCATCGCGGGGCTATAAGCAGCACTGAGTGGTGCGTTTCTCTGATCCTCGAAATGACCTGTGGCAACAGGGAGATCGGAGGAAAAGCGTACAGCGGGAGGCTGGGCCATGTCTGGGACAGCGCGTCCTCGCTCTTCGAATAAAACTTCGGGCATTGAGCATTGTCTTTCGACGCAAAGAGGTCGATTTCCGCTCTGCCGAATAGGCGCCAGAGAAACTGGACTGTCTGGGGGTGCAGAGACCATTCTCCCGGGGGAATGTTGTCCCTGGACAGTCTGTCTGGACCGACATTCAGGTGGCCCGGCACGTGCGCGGCTCTCAGTGAGCGCAGCGAGCGGTAAGCCCACACGAGAAGGCGTTCTGTCAGCCTGCACAGATTCCTGGATCTGACACCGCCCTGTCGGTTCACATAGGATACCACGGCCGTGTTGTCCGAGCGGACTAGCACATGGTGATCCCGTATGAATGGGAGGAAGCGCCTGAGCGCGTTCTCGACCGCCATCATCTCCAAACAGTTTATGTGGAGGCATTTTTCCCGGTCTGACCATAGGCCAAAAGCCGGTTTGCCCTTGAACAGAGCGCCCCAGCCTGAGGTGGAAGCGTCCGTCGAGATAACTTTGCGGTGTGAGATAGCTCCCATTGTCACTCCCCGCTGGTACCAGTCGGCCGCTAACCAGGGCTTCAGAGCTATATGTATATGCGAGTGTTTATAGGTGTATATGCATGGAAGTTTATATGTATATGCGAGTGTTTATAGGTGTATATGCATGGAAGTTTATATGTATGTGCGAGTGTTTATAGGTTTATATGCATGGAAGTTTATATGTATATGCGAGTGTTTATAGGTGTATATGCATGGAAGTTTATATGTATGTGCGAGTGTTTATAGGTGTATATGCATGGAAGTTTATATGTATGTGCGAGTGTTTATAGGTGTATATGCATGGAAGTTTATATGTATATGCGAGTGTTTATAGGTTTATATGCATGGAAGTTTATATGTATATGCGAGTGTTTATAGGTGTATATGCATGGAAGTTTATATGTATGTGCGAGTGTTTATAGGTGTATATGCATGGAAGTTTATATGTATATGCGAGTGTTTATAGGTGTATATGCATGGAAGTTTATATGTATGTGCGAGTGTTTATAGGTGTATATGCATGGAAGTGTATGTGCGAGTGTTTATAGGTGTATATGCATGGAAGTTTATATGTATATGCGAGTGTTTATAGGTTTATATGCATGGAAGTTTATATGTATATGCGAGTGTTTATAGGTGTATATGCATGGAAGTTTATATGTATATGCGAGTGTTTATAGGTGTATGCGTGCGTCAAGTTTATATGTATATGCAAGTTATTCACAAGTGTATATGCATTCATGACTAACATAATATGTATTGGTATGGATTTCATATTAGTGTGCACGTGTATTTCATATATGTATTTTGAACATCCAATAGTATACATGTATATGCGAGTAATTTATTGGTGTATATGCACGTGTGTTATGTATGTATTGATAAGGAAGTTTGATTTAAATCCTACGTGGCGTGACTTTACAACACAAACACACACTTTTATTTATTCTCAATCTCTTTTGTTTCTCAATATGTCTTGAGTGTTGTACACAGATAGATTAATAATCAACTGAAAAATTGTGTAAAAATATATATATCTTTGAAACTGAAAAAGTTCCAGGCAAAATGTATCATGCTGGGAACTAACAGGTGTCTCTAAATAATTCCTCAATTCAAGCCTCAAAACTGTATGTTTCCCTAAAAAAAATAGGAAAATGTATCTCTTGGTTTTATTAGGCCTACTTACTGTAGCCTACACTTAAAATACAATAAACATATCAAAATAAGCACAATTTAAATATATTTCCTTTTCACCTGGGAGTGCCTAAGAAAAAAACATGTGTGAATCTTGAGACAGAACAATGACACTGATGTATTTTAAGATATGCTTTCAGTTAAAACAGCTCAAACATGTATTTTAGTCTGAGAATAAGATGAAACCAGGGGTGAATGTTTGTTCTGGTTAAACTTTCAGAATAATGTGTTTCTGCATGAGTGTAAAACTGTTTCAGCTCTCTGGTACAAAACAAATCATTCAGTGAAACGAAGCTTCAAAAACAGTTGCTGACCTTATAAACCAGAACATTAACATGACTATAACCACGTTTATGATCAGTAACGTGAGGTAGTGATGTTTCATATGACATGATGCTTCACTTTGCGTGTCGGAATGTTTGAACACAAACCTTTAGTCTACAGGTTTTTGGAAGTTTAAGTCCATTAAAAAACAATATATATATATATATTTTTATAAATAGGCTATCATATATTCTGCCATTTAAACAGCATAGAAATCATAAAATAATTAAACCACCATTTGCTTGCATCAAGCAACTATGTTGGTAGGCTATTTTTATAATTAGTTGGCTATAAATATAGTTGTTACATTTAATTTATTGGCACACTTTAATATGTGAATTATATTATCTGAAAACTGAACATTTAGCATTGTCAGGCTTTAATTTGTGCTTAACGGCGCACTCGTGTTTATGGCTGCTATACATTTGAGCTGCCACAAGATGGCGCTGTTTCGACACTCTTGATGCTTTGAATCTTTTCCTGGAACAATCAGAGCTTTGGATAAAAGCGTCTGCCAAATGCATACATGTAAATGTAATTTAATATCATGATACATTTAATTATTCAGTTATAAATCATGTTTCTTCCTGGTTCACAAGTCACAACATTAGTTTAAGAGTGAATATAACTTGATCTCAGTAACACATGTAATGTTCAAGTGTTCTGGTTAATCTTTGAGAACAGTCCGCATGTGTTTGTTGTTTTTAAAGTAAAGGAGGAAGTCCATCACTAATGTGACGTAAGACATGAAGCTTACACAGATTCATCAGTCATACAGAAGAGAAGTTTATCTTGATGCCGGATCATTTCAGACCAAGAGAAGATTCAGTTCAGTTTACAAAGAGAAGCCCCTTATAATCTCCTGTAGAGATCAGTTAAAGGCAACAGCGGCAAGGAGAAAACTCTCTAAAGATTATTAATTTATTAATATTAAGATGATTAATATGGGAAAAACACCTCGGCAAGAACACAGACTCAACTTTAGATGCACGTTTCCTTCTGTACAGAGTCAGACAGAAACAAATTACAGGAAAATCAAACAATTTTCAATATGAGTGACTCGATAATGTCAGATTCCACATCAATAAACCAACAATTCTGATATTATTGTAGATAAGTAATAATTCGATGTGAATTATTGTGAGTAGTGTGAGAGACCCGGGTTCGAATCCACTGTGATTATGTGTCCCTGAGTAAGACACTTAACCCTAGTTGCTCCAGAGGCGTGCGACCTCTGACAAGCGACTAGCAATTGTAAGTCGCTTTGGATAAAAGCGTCAGCTATGATTCAGCATTGTCAGGAGATGGTCCTCACTGCAGAACACGAAATCCAGGGGGAGGAGTTGGATCCAGATCCAACTCCTCCCACCTTACATATACCTAAACCTACCAATCTCCACCCCCTGATCTGGATCCATCTCCGCCCCTTGGATCTCGTGTACTGCAGTGAGGTGCTACTGGTTGTCAGGCTTTTATTTGTGCTTAATGGATAAAAACAACGGAGTTTATGTCTGCTGTATTTTGACCTGCCACAAGATGGCGCTAGAGATTAGACAAGATTAGACATTCCTGATGCTTCAAGTCTTTCCTCCAAAAAATCAGAGAAAAGCTTCAAGATTTAAGAGGCTTCATTTCTCCATAGTGTAAAGTGAGCAAAAAACAAAACTGAACGTAACCCACAAATGAAGCACTTCCCTGAAATTGAAATTTATATCAAAGATCAGTCATTCATCTTATATATCAAGTGTCCAACAGCCCCTATAAACCAGTTGATCCGTTTCAGTTTCAAGTTTTTTTAATAACACATTTGTATGGTAAAAACAAACCTTTTGAACTGCATATATGAGCCATAAAAGCCTGATGTGTGTTTTTTGTAAACACACACACATACAGAGAGAGAGAGAGAGAGAGAGAGAGAGAGAGAGAGAGAGAGAGAAATGTGTAATGGAGTTTAAATAATGCTGTTAAATTCATGCATAAATTGGGAAAACACCCATTTGCTGTCGGGTCTCTCATCTCTCAGTGTTGGCAAGTCTCATCAATGATTGCTGAGTTATAAAAATGGAGTTTAGATTGTTTTCAAGTGCAACATTGGATGTTTATACTACACACGTTTACTTTATTTGTTCCTTGTTTTGTCCATCTAGTCAAATATGTGATATTTGCAATGATAAAATAGAGAGAGAGTGTGTGTGTGTGTGTGTGTGTGTGTGTGTGTGTGTGTGTGTGTGTGTGTGTGTGTGTGTCACTTAATTTTCTGTGCTGTAGTAAAAAACCTACGGTGAACGCGCAGTGGGCGCACCTTTTGTTTATTTTCTCTTTTACTTTGAATAAAAGCCGTATGAGTCCCTGTCACGCTGACCCTGTCTTCTTCCTTCACACACACTGAGCCTCATCACACTGGTGCCGAAACCCGGGAAGGAAGAAGAGGGCCCGCCGCCGTCATGCAGTCACCGCCAGGATCGCCATTTGCGGATGTTATACAATCGCTCGTGAGTCTGCATCGAGAACATCATGAAGCACTGCTGGCCTTGAGTGAAGACCAGGAGCGACGGTTCCATGCCCTCGTCCAGTCCCAGCAGGCAGACCGCGAGCAGATCCGGAGCTGGATTGACCGGGAGCTTCCGGCTACTAAATCTGACCAGCCTGCTCACGTTCCTCTCAATAAGATGGGTCCGCAGGATGAGCCAGAGGCATTCCTCGACCTGTTTGATAGGTCCGCTGAGGCATGTGGGAGGGCAAAAGCGGACTGGTCAGTGCGGCTAATTCCTCTGCTCTCCGGAGAGGCGCAGGTGGTCGCACAGCAGTTACCAGTCCAGAACCTCCTGGTCTATGAAGACCTGAAGCTCGCCATCCTTCAGCGGGTCCTGAACAACACCGCCAGAGGTTCAGGTCCCTGGACCTTGGAGAGACCGGCCGACCCTTCGTGATAGCTCCGGGACTCATGCCGCAGATGGCTGATGCCTGGGGAAGTGACGTGGACGCAATCATCGACAAGGTGGTGCTGGAGCAGTTCATGGCGCGGCTGCCGAAGAAGACCGCCCAGTGGGTCCAGTGCCACCGAACCAGGCCATCCAACTGGAGGAGGACCGGATGGTGGCGAGCCCTGGGGTCGGCGAACCCCTTCCAGCAGCTTCTCTCTCTCTCTCTTCCCTTGTGTCTTTCCCCTCTCCCCCTCTAAACCTGTCCCGCTTCCCAGGTCCCGAGGGGGTCTCCCACCCCGACCATCACCCCGATGAAGGACTGACCCAGCGGCTGAGCTGTCCACCAGTTCCAGAGCTCCAACTAGTGGGGCGAGGCCGTCATCTGTCACCTCCGCAGCACCTCCCGTACCTCCGCTCTCTCCACGCCGGTTCCTTGACCTGCTTCCTGACACTAAGGTGGCGGGGAAGTCTGTGCCGGCTTGTTGGCGTTGCGGGACTGGGTCATTTTATAGATCGGAGCCTGGTGATGGAGGTGGGGAGAATGATCCGGGTCCCGGACGCGCCGCAGGCTGCCCCCGATCAAGCTGGCCTGTACCAGATACCTGTGAGTATCAGGGGGTATGTATCAGGCTTTGGTGGATTCAGGATGTAACCAAACCTCTATTCATCAAAGCCTGATTCAACCGGGGACATTGGATAAGAGCCGCATGGTTAAGGTTCGGTGTGTGCACAGGGACGTGGTGAATTATCCCGAAATGTCAGTGGCTATTCAATTTCGGGGACAAAAGCATTAGGTAGAGGTGGCGGTTAGCCCGCACCTCCGTCATCCGCTGATTTTGGGTACTAATTGGCCAGACTTTAGCATATTATTGGGATGTTTATGTGCGGATGTCTCTTGGAAGAAAGAACAGCGGTTGCTCAGCTGGGAGAAGCTGAGCCAGGACCAATGGGAGATGGGCCAGAGGAACAGAGTGCTCTTGATAGGAGAATCCTCTCAGAGCATGATGACTTTCCTCTGGAACAATCCCAGAATGAAACGCTCAAACATGCCTTTGAACAGGTCCATTTCATCGACAGGCAGCTTCTCCAACCAGATCGACCGATCTTATTTTAAAAGAGAAGTTGTATCGAGTGACCTAAGACACTCAGTCAAAAGAAGATACAACCCAGTTGTTAATACCAAAAAGCCGTTGGGAAATGCTTTTCCAGGCGACTTATTCTACTCTAATGGTCGGACATTTGAGACAAACAGCAACACTTAATCATCTAATGACCCGATTTTTTTGGCCGGGCATTCACGAGAACGTGCGCAGGTTGTGCGCGTCTTGTCGGGAATCTCAGTTGGTAAATCCACCGGTCACTCCAAAAGCACCATTGTGCCCTCTCCCTCTTATGCAGGTCCCCTTCGAACGAATTGGCATGGACCTCATCGGGCCATTAGAACGATCAGCACGAGGGCATCGCTTTACATTAGTTCTGCTGGATTATGCAACGCGATACCCAGAGGCAGTGCTGCTACGCTATATTTCCGCGAAGAGCGTAGCGAGCGCACTGTTTCAGTTAATCTCCCGGTCAAGGCACAGCGTTTATTTCACAAACTATTCAAATGGACAAATGGTTAGAACCCCTCTTGTTTGCTGTGCGCAAGGTCCCACAAGCCTCCACAGGGTTTTCCTATTTCGAGCTTCTCTACGGGTGCCAACCCCGCAGGGTGTTGGACGTCCTTAGAGAGACTTGGGAGGAGGTACCTTCGAACAGCAAAAACGAAATTCAGTACGTACTGGACCTGAAAACAAAACTCCACATGTTGGGGCGGCTCTCTCTGGAGAATTTGTTACAGGCCCAGGACAAACAAAGCCGGCTGTACAACAGGGGAACTAAACTGCATGAATTTGCACCGGGAGATAAAGTGCTTGTATTGCTCCCCACTCCTAGCTCTAAATTGCTCACAAAGTGGCAAGGACCCTTTGAGGTCACACGGCGTGTTGGGGATCTCAATTACGAGGTGGTTCGAACAGACAGGAGCGTGGCACATCAGGTTTATCATCTCAATCTCCTCAAAAAATGGAGGGAGGTGGAGTCAGTGATGCTGGCAACGGTGGTGAGCGGAGAGGAAGATCTCGGGCCAGAGGCGAACACAATAAAATCATCCCTCGCGCTAGCCCCAGGGGGAGATCACCTCTCACCCTCCCAGCTCGCTGACGTGACTACATTGCAGGCAGATTTTGCCGATGTGTTCTCGCCCCTGCCTGGCCGAACAGACCTTTGTCCACAAATCTTTCCGTGTATTCTTAATTATCTTTTTAATGAACCCCTATTCTCGTCTATAAAATGTCAATTGTGTGTGTGATACGTGCATATAAGTGTGTGTACAGGAAAGAGACAGTCGATTTGTACTGCATTAGATCCTTAAAGACACAATAGATCGCAAGTATGGTATCAAATCAATACTTTATTTAATTTGCGGACGTGTGTGTGTGTGTGTGTGTGTGTGTTTGTGTGTGTGTGTGTTTGTGTGGAGGGAAAGCTGGAAATAGTCATGTGGCTCTCTTTACTGCTTGCGTAATATGTATATAGCCTACACAATATAACAATATTTATTAGTGCAACGGAGAGCTGTGTGTGTGTACGTGTGAGAGGTAGGGTATCACCAAAGTGTGGGTTGCTTCACAAATCCAGTCCAGGCAGAGATCAAGGCACTGGTTTCTTTTTAATAATCAACTCAAAACTCCAAAACATTTTAACCAAAGCACTCTTCCAGCTTCTCTGTATGCTCTCTAACAAAAAACAGTCTCTCTGTTCTCAGATCATTAACAGCTTTTCTCCTTCACTCGCGACCACTGTGTCCCAACCACTGAGGAACCTGGGAACTGTAGTCCAGGACCAGGTGGCCATCTTGGTTTGAAGTGGTTCATGACTCCTTTAAGGGAGCATCTTCATTCTCTTCTCCTTTTTTCAGTTATTTAAAATACGGTTCTCTTTCATAGGTTCACTCAACGCTGCGGATAGCGCAGTGGGATATTCTCTGAATGTGCCGATTGTCTGAAGCCCTATAGAATCACGCCAATTCATTGGCTGATGGCGCCCGTGCAATCTTGCTCCGCCCCGACGCGCTTACGTCGCATCATCACATATTTGCGCGCGCCATCTGCTCCTCAGATTTCTCTGCCTTCAGAACGAAGCGGTCACGTTTGCCCTTCGCTCGTGATTTTTCTGAGCTCGAAATTACAACTTCTGCGACTGTTCAAGCGGAACTCTGTTTCTCCTTACGGTGAAGTGCCATGGAATACCGACGCTGTACCCCGCCATGTGCTCGTTACATCGCTAACGACGACCCACACAGTAAGTGTGTTAAATGTTTGGGCTTTTCACATGCGCGCGAGGCAGTCATAGGATCGTCTAAATGCAAATTCTGTGAAAATTTGTTGCTCAAAACCCTCAAATCGCGGCTCGCGGTTTTTGAGAGGGAATCATTCGTCTCCCCCTGTCGCGCTCCCGAGGCCTCTCGAGGATCCGCGACTTGGGGTTCGGATGTAGAGCTTGAGGATGTGGAGTTCGAGCAGACGAGCCCCGCTCTTTCTCTCCCTCCCCTCGGCACGCGCGAGGCATGCCAGTCGAATTTTCGCACGATTATTTGCGCCCCAGCCCGAGAGCACGCGACGCGGTTTCTTTCGGGCTGGAGGATGTACTTTTTACCGAGGCCTCCGACTCCGAGGATTTCGGGCCTACTCTCGCCGACGAGGTTATCCCGCCGAGCGGCCAGGAAGCGCGGCCTACTGCGGAGCTCGTTGACGTACTTTCGCACGCTACGGAGAAGCTCGCTATTGATTGGCCCGACGAGCCCCGCGAATCTCAGTCGTCGAAACTCGACGAGAGACTTCTTAGTGGCCCTAATTCTAGGCCTCAACGGAGAAAGCTGCCATTATTCAGTGATCTGCATCACGAGATTTCCAGATCCTGGAAGCAGCCTTTCTCTGCGCGCCTCACTAATGCGGCAGCTGCTGATTTCACCAACCTAGTGGGTTCTGTGGAACAGGGCTATTTCGCCATTCCGGCGATTGAGGAGACTTTAGCCGACCATCTTGCTCCGTCGTTCGCGCCGTCCTGGAAGTCGCGCCCCCTCCTCCCCTCTAAAGCATGTAGGACTACTTCCTCTCTCATTGGAAAATCCTACATGGCGGCTGGGCAGGCAGGCATGACCCTGCACACTATGGCCATTCTTCAGGCCTACCAAGCGGACGTCCTGAAGGAAATGGACGAGGGCGATGGCGTGACCCCTGAAGCGGTCAAGGAGCTTCGTAAGGCTACGGATTTAGCCTTAAGAGCCACCAAACATACCGCACGCGCTATAGGTCGCTCTATGGCTGGTTCTGTTGCGGTGGAGCGCCACTTGATTAATCTCGGACTTGATTAATCACGCTTAATCTCACGGAGATCCGTGACAAGGACAAGGTTTTCCTCTTGGACGCCCCCATTTTTTCTTAAACAGGGTTGTTTGGTGAGGCGGTCAACACGGTGGTTGAGAAATTCCGCTCCTCCAAATCCCAATCGGCCGCGTTCAGACAGTTCATGCCCAGGAGGGCTAGGGAACCTTCTGCTCCCTCCCCTGTTCGACCCAGAGAACGTCCCTCTCATAGACCGGAGTTCTTTAACCCTCTGGGGACCAAAAACGCGCCGGCGCGTTTTGCTCGTTTTTTTTTTTAGCAATGAAAAATAAACACAAAATGCTCTGTTAATTTTGATCTTTAATTTTCGTGTTTTACATCAATCGATCCTGTTCAGTTTCTATTTTTTTTTTCTGTATACTCACAATAAAAATAAAGTGTTTTGCTTTTTGACAAATAAAGAAACTTTAACATGATGCAATTTCTGCCTTCTCTCTGTCAGTAAACTCCCATTTGAAACGCGTTCGAAAATGATCTATAACTCCGCGAAAATTCAGTCAAACAGGCAAACAGACCCACGGGCATAAAGCTTGAGATCGCATCTTTTAAATGAAGTCATTTATATAAAAAACAAATATTATCAGCTTCTGTAATCTGTATAAAAAGAGAGCAATTCCAGTCGAGCTCATTACGAGCTCATTGACTTTAATTCGTTCACGCCTACGTGAACGAATTACGGAGCGCGCTATTCACAAGATAATGTGCTAAGCCATCTATGCAAAACAGGTAAACGCCCCCAAGCAAATGCATTAAACGCTTCAAGTTTCATCATTTCGTCACCTGCGCGTTGGGAAGATGACACGGTACACCGGTGCGGAAGCCCTTCAGTTCGTCCTGGATACTAGCGACGAAGAGTCCAGATTTTCATCAGAAGAGGAGCGCGACTACTCTGATGACGACCGTTTGTATTTTGAAGAGCGACTTGATCCAGCCGTGGATAGAATTTCGGATGAGTAAGTATTTATTCTTACTTGCATTAGTTGACAAGCTATTCAAAACATGAGCTTACATGTTATACTGGGTGGACTTGCCATCCAGAGTATTGACATTTGATATCTACCTATATTCAACACGATCTAATGAAAGTGCATATCTATACCATGAATTTAATATCTCGTACCATTTCAACGTCAAAAATGTTTTGTTTTGTTTTTTTGTGTACATATGCTACACCCCTTGGTTAGGAAATTTGTTTTTGTATGTGTAGCCTAAATGATATGTTTAGATCATTATGTATGAAAGATAGAATTTATAAATTATTTTAGAAAGTAGCCCTAGTAGGTGTTTAGATTATATTTTGACTATATAAATGCTGCCTCATTATCATTAACGATGCATGCTCGCAAATATCAGTTGTAAATGTGTGTAAATGTGCTGAAATGTGTAAATATACCCAGTTAATGAAGTGCACAAATGTGTTAGGCTAATGTTTGCGGTGTGCCTCTCCGGTAATGGCCCATTGACACGCATATAGGCTTATTGCACGTGTCTAAAATTATTTACATCAGTTATTCATTATAGACTAATGCTACTATAGTTATATTTATGTAATAATATTCTTCAACTTTTTTTAAAGGAATGTAGCTTCATCACTTCATCACAACTCGGAGTGCGCTTAGCAACACAGTCAGAAATCAGAAAGAGTAAGTACATATTTACCCACTATTTTACAGATGTTAGTTCAATTTTGTTTATACTTAGTGTTAATAATATGAGCCTGTATGACTTTATTATTTATTTTTGGAGATTGGTTGATGCCTTTACTTTTGTTTATTTTGGTCACATTTGATTTGCTTAGAGCTCGCATCAACGGGGCATAAGCATTTACTGTGAGATACCTGCCTTTACTTTCGTTTATTTATCGCTCACAATTGCTTTGTTTATAGCCGACTGATTATTTATTTTGGTCACATTTGATTTGCTTAGAGCCCGCATCAACGGGGCATAAGCATTTACTGTGAGATACCTGCCTTTACTTTTGTTTATTTATCGCTCACAATTGCTTTGTTTATAGCCGACTGATTATTTATTTTGGTCACATTTGATTTGCTTAGAGCCCGCATCAACGGGGCATAAGCATTTACTGTGAGATACCTGCCTTTACTTTTGTTTATTTATCGCTCACAATTGCTTTGTTTATAGCCGACTGATTATTTATTTTGGTCACATTTGATTTGCTTAGAGCTCGCATCAACGGGGCATAAGCATTTACTGTGAGATACCTGCCTTTACTTTTGTTTTTACAAAATTACAATAAAACAGATTGAAAAACAAAACATTTGAATCTCCTCATTCTTTGTTCAGGCTGCCTCACTTGATGGCCCATTAGCACTTGGGGGAGCGTCTATGTCACACCCCTGGTCTGAATCTCATTAATATTGATGACCCATTACCACTCCCACGCATAAACCTCTTCTGACAAAAAAACTGTTTTACAATGTTTAAATCAATGTAGTGTTTTATGTGAACAATTAGGCAGGATGATTTTCACATAATTTTGAAGCTAGAACTCAAAGGGACAACATCAATTAGTCAAAAGTCTTGTGGACACATATTTAATATGTGTTTTGTGTTCTTAAATCAGCAACTTTCATTTTTTTTTTCCAATAACCACACATAAACATTATTCTCTTAAAAATACAAACATCTACATACACGTTGCTTGCATATTATGGTAGCCCTGTTTGTGCTATATAGAGTGAATTTACACCTTTGCCATTAACATGTTTATAAATAACTGAAAAAAGCACAAATGTCAAGGCATGTCAGAACATCTCAAGGACCCCAAAAACAGCTTGGTCCCCAGAGGGTTAACAGGAGGAGCGAACCGGTGCATCCCCCACCTAACACGGTTTGGGGAGCCCGTGGTCGCCCGTTTCCCCGTCAACGGCCTCATAAGCGCCTCCAGATGAAGCGGTCCGACAAACCGACCGCTCCGGTGGCCCAGAGCCGTTCCTGACCCTCGGGTCGGAAAAAGGAGAGCTCCTCTGCTTCCTCAAGGTTGGGACAGACCGCGCAAGCGTTTCTGCCCACCTCCCAGCTCTCCTTTCCTTGCCCTGTCACCTTCGCCTCTCAGAGTGTCTCGAAGTGCAGGCCATTTTTCACCATCTCTACTCAGCCCGGCGCGGGAGGAAGGAGACGCTTTTTGCTTTCTCCCCTCACCCCCGACACTCTCTATAACTGCCGGTCGCATCCTCGGAGGCACTTTTCGTTTTCCTCCGGAGCAGGCGGACCTGGTCACCATGACCCCAGCATCGATACCTCCCATAACGTGCCAGGACGCCAAGGGCTCTCCTGCACAGTCAACTTCTCTACGCCACGTATGTCAACACGGCACCCTCACTCAGGTATGTCGTCTGCATTACAACATCCCTCTTCCTCTTTCACATTTCTTTCAAGAATGGGAGCGCTTACAAGGGGTATCGTCTTGGGTTCTTCGCACAGTTCGGTTCGGCTACACTCTTCAGTTTTGCCGCAATCCCCCCTGTTTCAACGGGGTCTTTCCTACTGTAGTAGACAGCGCCACTCAGGCTTCTGTACTTCAGCAGGAAATTTCATCCCTCCTTCTCAAAGGAGCAATAGAGGAGGTTCCTTCCGGGAAAACCGAACGGGGCTTTTACAGCCGTTATTTCCTGGTCCTGAAGAAGGGCGGCGGTTTGCGTCCCATACTGGACCTCCGCCGACTGAACTTCTCCCTTTACAAAGGGAAATTCAAGATTTTGACGCTGAAAGCTATCATATCTCAGATTCGGCCAGGGGATTGGTTCGTGACAGTAGACCTAAAGGATGCTTACTTTCACATCCAGGTTGTACGGCGACACAGGCAGTTCCTCAGGTTCGCCTTTGGAGAAAGAGCGTTCCAGTACAGGGTCCTTCCCTTCGGCCTCGCTCTGGCCCCGAGGACATTCACGAAGTGTATGGATGCAGCTCTGGCCCCATTGAGGCTCCAGGGCATCCGTATTCTAAATTACCTGGACGATTGGCTCATTTTAGCCCAGTCCAGGGAGCTAGTGACCCACCACAGAGACATCGTCTTGAGTCATATCCAGTCTCTCGGTTTGAGGTTGAACTCGGAGAAGAGTGTTCTTGCTCCGGCTCAAAGCACCATTTTCTTGGGGGTGAACATGGATTCCGTTCTCATGCAGGCCCGCTTGGCTCCTGCGCGGATTTCCAGTCTAATGACATGCTTGGCCCGTTTTTCGCTAGACCATCATGTGTCTGTGGGCACTTGCCGCAGGATGCTGGGCCTAATGGTCGCAGCCTCCTCCGTGCTACCACTGGGCCTGCTCCACATGAGACCCTTCATGTGGTGGATGAAGCTCTCAGGGGTTCGGCCCTCCGGGCCAGCCCTTCGCCTACTGAAGGTATCGCGCAGTTGCTTTCGAGCCCTGTCAGTTTGGCGGGACCCTCTTTTTCTTCGGAAAGGGGTCAGCATGGGTGCGGTATTTCGTCGCCAGATGATTACGACGGATGCCTCTCTCACCGGCTGGGGAGCAGTTTTCGAGGGCAGACCAGCGTGTGGGGTCTGGACTGGCGAGACTCTCTCTTGGCACATAAACTGCATGGAGTTAAGAGCCGTTTTTCTGGCTCTGCATCATTTTCTCCCTCTTCTGGAGGGACACCATGTAATTGTCAGAACAGACAACATGGCAGTGGTGTCTCATGTGAACCGGCAGGGGGGTTCTCGGTCGCGCACCCTAGACAGGCATGCGCGTCACCTTCTCCTGTGGTCTCAGAGCAGATTCCTATCTCTGAGAGCAGTTCATGTCCCTGGGGTTCTGAACCTCGCAGCAGATTTTCTGTCGAGGCAGAAACTCAGATCGGGAGAATGGATGTTGAACCGCCAGACGGTGGCCCTGATCTGGGAGGTTTTCGGAGAAGCGGAAGTGGACCTCTTTGCATCTCAAGAGTCGGCCCAATGCCCGCTTTGGTTCTCCCTGAGTCCCCCGGCTCCATTAGGGATAGATGCGTTCGCTCACCCTTGGCCAACGCAGAAACTCTATGCCTTCCCGCCCATCAAACTGATCCAGGCGGTCTTGGCCAGAGTGAGGGAGAGCGGAGTCCGCCTCCTCCTGGTAGCTCCGTTCTGGCCGTCTCAGCCATGGTTTTCGGAGCTAATTCCTCTGCTGGAATCTTCCCCCTGGAAGATCCCGGTCAGGGAAGACCTGCTGTCCCAGCTGCAGGGCAGGATATGGCATCCTCGCCCAGACATGTGGAAGCTGTATGTTTGGCCGATCAGAGGCCGTTAGCATTAAGTTCTGATCTCCCAACTGACGTTCAGGAGACCATTGCGAGTGCTAGAGCCCCTTCTACAAGGAGGCTATATTCCTCCAAATTGGAAGGTTTTTGAGACATGGTGCTTAGCACATGATAGGAGCCCAGTTAACTGCCCTGTTGGTTCAGTACTGGAATTCCTGCAGGAGAAGTTTGCTTCTGGAGCAGCTGCTACCACTCTCAGAGTTTATGTCGCAGCTATTGCAGCACATAGGGAATCAGACGAGATTCCCCTGGGGAAACTAAGATTAGTTTCGGCCTTCATGCGTGGGGTTAAGCGCCTGAAACCGGCTCGCTCCCCTAGAGTTCCCTCATGGGACCTTTCTATTGTCCTAGAGGGTTTGACGAAGGCCCCCTTTGAGCCCTTGGAGTCAGCTCCGGAGCGGATTCTAACTCTCAAGGTTTCTCTTTTGTTGGCTTTGTCCTCATTAAAGCGGGTAGGAGACTTACAAGCTCTTTCTGTTAGCGAGTCTTGCTTGGACTTTGCTCCTGGCTTGGTCAAGGTTTCCTTGAGGCCGAGACCAGGGTATGTCCCCAAAGTTCTTTCCACAACTTTCCGCTCGCAGGTGGTTAACCTTAACGCTTTCCACCCTCCTCCATTTTCTTCTGAGGAAGATAAGAAGCTTAACTTGCTCTGCCCAGTTCGTTCTCTTAAGATATATTTAGACCGCTCAGGCGGTTGGAGGAAATCTAACCAGCTTCTGGTTTGCTTCGGTGCTGGCCGCCGTGGGCTTGCTGCATCAAAGCAGAGGATTTCTCACTGGGTCACAGAAGCTATCTCGTTGGCTTACGAGGTGCGTGGCTTGCCTTCACCTCTTAGCATTAGAGCACATTCCACCAGAAGTGTGGCATCTTCTCAAGCTCTTTTTAGAGGAGCACTTTTGGAGGACATTTGTGTTGCGGCAGGCTGGTCTTCTCCGCACACTTTTGTAAGGTTCTATAATTTGGATCTTGACATGACCCCGGGTTCCCAGGTTCTTTCTGTTTGAACTCATCTTGGTCGTTGTCTCATTTGTGTACCAGTCATGGAAAGCGCTCTAGCTTGGCGAGTTTGGTAGTCCGTTCCCACTGCGCTATCCGCAGCGTTGAGTGAACCTATGAAAGAGAATGTCTCTGGTTACTTGCGTAACCTATGTTCTCTGAATAGGGAACGAGACGCTGCGTTAGCTGGCAAGCTCCTCGCGCTGCTGACAGTTTTCTTTTCGGCAGAGAAATCTGAGGAGCAGATGGCGCGCGCAAATATGTGATGATGCGACGTAAGCGCGTCGGGGCGGAGCCAGATTGCGCGGGCGCCATCAGCCAATGAATTGGCGTGATTCTATAGGGCTTCAGACAATCGGCACATTCAGAGAATATCCCACTGCGCTATCCGCAGCGTCTCGTTCCCTATTCAGAGAACATAGGTTACGCAAGTAACCAGAGACGTTTTAATTCGTACTAATGTTTTTATTTTATTAGCTTTGGTTAATTTGCATAGCTTATTTGTTTATTTGCTCTTTTGAGTTGGCTAGTCAGATTGTGCCACCCTCACCACATATTTTGTGGTTTTCTGTGCATAATCATTATGAAATCAGTCAGGAAACCATTACTGTGCTTTGCACAACATTGATGTGAAACCATTTCTCTTCTCTAAATTGTCATGGCAGATCCGACATGACTGAATATATACAGTTGTGTTTGAACAGGTTTAGCTTTGGTAATGATCAGGTTTTCCTGCCAGAAAATGCACACAAAAACAAATAATTATTATTTTGCTGTTTATTTGATCAGATCTCTCAGTAATACATTTATCATTTAAGACATGTTGACATTTTTATTTAATCATGAATTGCCAGAAAATAGTTTGCATTTATATTTTCTCTTGAAAACAGAGTTAAAGCTCATAGATAAATATATAGGGTCCTATCTCTCACCCAGCGCAATTGGGTTTGTACACCGACGCATGTATCATTCCTATTTTGCACCCGCGCACAGCGAACTTTTCCCTCCACAGACGCACGTCGGTAATCTAAGAAATACACTTGCGCTCCCGGGGGCGGTTGAAGGAGGAGGAGGAGAAGAAGGAGGAGCGCAAAGAGGAGGCGTGCTCTGGCGCAAACATTCCCTGGTGCTATTTTGCAGGTTTAGAAAACAATTCCGCCACTGACCGAAAAAACCTAGTTTAAAGTCAGTGGCGCGTTGCGCATGTTATTCATATGCTATTTTAAGGGCGCATGCTTGGCCATAATCAATGTAGCGTGTGCACAACACGCATACACTTTGATTCTCTAATCTACACAGAAGTAGCTGTTTCCATTTTTGCAAATCATACATTATTACGATAGATAGATACTGTAGATAGATAGATAGATAGATAGACAATTTATTATAAAAGCATACATCTAGCTTACACATTTACCCAAATTATCATACGCCTGTTTAACCGAAGCTAATTTGGGTGTGTTTCTCCATCCCCAGTGTCACTTCTCTGTGTTTTACGGCCCTGACGAGAACGTAGGTCTCCTCGGCTGTGAACTGCTCCTGGCAAATCCGTTATAATAGCAATCCGCCATGGAACAAGCGCGCCTGCTCTTAAAGGGAATGTGAGATGTCGCTCTGATTTTACATTGATATTTCTGATATTTCACGTTATGCCCAAACCACACCTATGAGTAATGAAGCGTCTTCAGACCAACACATTTTAGATTTGCGTCGGGCGCAAGAGTCATTTATCCCGCCGGTATAATAGCAACAGCGCCCAAGACCCACTCACAAAGTTACTTGCGTTTTGCACTTGATACTTGTGTTTCAGATCGTTAAAATAGGGCCCATAATGTCTAAAGATAAACAACATAATGATATTCAAGTATATGTTTGCTGTTCTTTTTGAGCTCACTCTTTACATGTAAAAACTGCAGTTATGTAAATCATACAACTTGAACTCTAAACTTTGAATATTGTTGATATATGCTGAACTAATAAACATTGCATTAAAGAAGTGATTTGATATTTAACTGAATATTATTGTCAAGCACAAATAACCACACAAACCTGAATAATCACCACACCAGTAATGACTGGTTTGCTGTTTATAACACTACGTTTACCACATCATCTCAGTTTCTCTGAAGTGGAAGTGAAATCAGGCCAACAGGAAAAAACATCTGAGGCACAATTTGCTGTTTTAATATGTGACAACTATAGCAGTGCTGGTATAACTGGCAATGCGAAGCTCAGGGACAGGCTTATATTGAGTTAGATTGTAAAATAAAGCAGAAATAGATGTCATTCAGCTGATCTTTGGTCCATCAGAGCTCCATGTTTCGCTGCTCTCCATCCTTTCTGCCAACCACGACGGTAAATGATTCCTCCTGCGATGACTGTAGTCAGAAAAAACACAAACACAGCCAGTCCAACACCACCGAACATCAACACATGCTCCGTCACCGTCACTCCATCTACAGAGACAGAAGAGTTACTCACATTCATACAAACAGGCAGTATTAACTCATAACTTAGATTTAGTGCTGGATCTCCAGTCACTATGAAAAATGAACATCCAAGATAACGATCAACATGTTACCTGTGATGTCTTTTGGCTCTTCTGTTACAAAAAGACCTGTAAAAATGATCAAACACACACAAAAAAACTGTTTTAGTTGTTAGTTGTATGGGAAAATGGATTAAGAAGAGCTTTTCTCCCACTATTCTGTCCAGGGCTTCATTTGAGCCGGAACACGCCGGAACATGTTTGATTTGTTTATTAAACTGTGACTACAAGATATTAGCTTTGTTACTGGCCAAAAGACTTAAACCGGTTCTGAGTATAATAATAGACGAGACTCAGTCAGGTTTCATCCCAAAGAGGCATATTGCTAACAATATACGCCTTGTTTTAGATTTGTTGGACTATGATGAACTGATTAGAGACGAAATTTTTATTCTTTTTTTAGATTTTTATAAAGCCTTTGATTCCCTTGAACATGAATTTATTTTGCAATCCCTGTATAAATTCGGTTTTGGTGATTTCTTTTGCAAAATTGTCCGTACGTTATACAAAAATGGAAACTGCTCAATTAATCTGAAATCTGGCACTTCTCCAAGGTTTAATGTATTTAGAGGGGTTCGCCAAGGTTGCCCGGTTTCGCCTTATTTGTTCTTGATGGCCGCTCAACTCCTTACTACTTCCCTGTTGAATAGTCAATTACAAGGGATTAATATAGCAGATAAACACATTATTATAACTCAATTAGCTGATGATACCACACTCTTTTTAAAAAAACGACTTGCAGATCCCTATCGCTCTTGATCTTATCAAAGTGTTCTCAAAAGCCTCTGGCCTTTCTTTGAATTTAGATAAATGTGAACTTCTTCCTTTAAAGTCTTGTTCTGCTCCATTCCTGCACAATATTCCTGTTTAAGTCTCAAGTGAATTATTTGGGTGTTACAATTTGTAAAGATGTCAATACAAGGGGAAAATTAAACTTTGATCCAGTAATTACTAAAGCTAAGAAAAAAATGAATTCCTGGCTCCAAAGAGACTTGTCTTTACGAGGAAGGGCTCTCCTCGCCAAAGCGGAGGGTATTTCTAGATTGACCTATACCCTGCTCTTTCTCTGCACGTGGATAAGATATTTTCGGTAAAAGTTGATAGAATGCTTTTTGATTTTTTATGGAAACACAAAAGACATTACATCAAGAAATCTGTTGTCATAAATAGCTTTGAACATGGTGGTTTTAATTTTCTTGATTTTGCTTCTTTAAACAATACGTTTAAGATCAATTGGTTGAGGCAGTTTTTGAACGATTCTGATTCATTATGGAATGCTATTCCCAATTGTATTTTTTCTAAAGTTGGTGGTCTCCCCTTTCTGTTAGTATATCTCTAAATTGCCCATCAAATTATCAAATTTCCATAAGCAGGTGCTGTTGGCCTGGCATTTGATTTACAAACATAATTTTAGCCCCCACAGGTATTTTATTTGGAATAACCATGATATCCGATACAAAAATAAGACACTCTTCTTTTCAGATTGGTTTAATAATAATATTCTTTTGGTTTCTCAACTTGTAAATTCAAACGGTCATTTGTTTTCTTATTCTGAATTCTTAACCAAATATTGTATTCCTGTCACCCCACGAGACTTTGCCATAGGGATGGATGCCATCCCCAGTGGTGCTATTGCACTTTTGAAAAACTCAGGTGATTCTTTACTCTCTTCTACCTCTTGGATACATCCTTGTGAGACGGCAATAGGGAAGATCTGTTTTTTATCTAGTCCCTCTCTTAGGAATAGAAAGATTAGACAACTTTTTCAGAATGATATTATTACTGTCCCCTCTATAATATCATATTGGAGTAATTGTTTTAATGATATTCCTTGGAAGAAAGTGTGGTCTCTATCCAACAAATATTTAATCACTAATAAGGTTAAAGAGGTACAGTATCATTCAAGTTGTTACATCGATTTTACCCAGTCAATCTTTTTATCAAAAAAAAATTTCCTGAGTTGGATCCCCTGCTCCTTCTGTGGAGTGGAAGACGAGTCTGTAACTCACTTTTTTTGGGAGTGTGTTCATGTAGCTACTTTTTGGAAGAATTTTTGTCTATTTGTACGTGCTTCTTTATTAGTACATTTTTCTTTGGGGTTTAAGGATGTCTTGTTTGGTTTTTATAACTCTGACAAAAATCTAAAAGACAAGTATTTTCTTGTAAATCTATTTATTTTTCTAGCCAAATTTTTTGTACACAAGTGTAAATTTTTGTCTATCAAACCTCTTTTTATTATTTTTTGCAATGACGTGAAATGTTATTTGGGTACTATCTCTTCTTCCAACAATGCTAAAGCTTTAAAGTCAGTTACATTGTGCACAAAGTATAATATTTATGCTTTTTTATAATGATAACAAAAAGGGACTCGAGGCATTTCTATCTCTATTGAATTTTTACTAATTTATGTTACCCCTGGATTAATTTTTATTTATTTATTTATTTTTTATTTATTAATATATTTATTTTTTCATGTTTTTTTTTTTTTTTTTTTTTTTACTTTATTTTTGTTGAACTTGCTATTTGTCTACTGTTTATAATTCTATTGTTATTGTAGATTAAACTGTATTTGCTGTTATGTTCAATAAAGAAAGAAAAAAAAAAAACGGGCTGATGACTTCCTTGTTCTATGAAGTCCCTCCTTCAGAAATACGTAAGGAGTTCTGATTGTGCCAGCGGTTCCTGTGTTGTGATTGGACAGCAGCTTAGCGCACGTTGCCCAGAAAGGTCACGCCTCTTACCATAACGTGGAGATGCATGCGCTCAGTGTTATTGTAAACATGTCTTTAATATTACCCTATCAATTTGAGCCGGAATCAGACCCGGAGAACATAGATGAAGAGGATCGATTATGACCTGTTCAAGCACGACTTTTGCAGGATGTTTCACAATGGTAAGCTGTTTATTTAGTAGCTGTCATACTTTTACGATTGGCTGTTACCTTGAATTGGTTAAATTGTAATGTTAAATGTTACAAACTGTTATAAAAGCTTGTGGTACAGTATATGGTTTTGTCCGTCTGTCGTATTAACGATGGTGTTGTTGAATTTTTAAAATAAGTGCATTGTTTATTCCTACCTTAGTTACACGTGAGCACGAGTTTTGATTAGTAATATATGTTTTATAGGTGTACATGTGGTAACTGTGACAAAATGCCAATGGAGGTTGAAAACATCTGCTGCAAAGAAATATAAAAAGTACTGTAACACCTCCTAATTAAATAATTTTTTGTTGTGTATAGTTCTTTTGAAATTGTTTTCATCCAAACAACTTTATATAAATACACTTTATTTTCACTATGAATATAGCCTTAAAAGCTGCCATGTTGTGTAAAAGAAATCGTTGCCATGCATTACAATAATTTATTTATTAAAAGTTGAGTGTTACAGCGTCTCGACGACATGGCGACAAACACACTCTACAAACGCAACTCTTCCTCTTCTCCGTGGGAGCGCAACAAGACCACGCCCCCTTTTTTTGTGTATTCCTGTGGGCGGAGGTTAGTCAAAAAACTGTTCTAGTGACGTCATTAAAGCAGGAAGTAGAGGGATGTAGTCCAAACCGGCCATTCACTGTAGGCTTTGAAAGGGGACTTCTGTTAAATAAAATATCTCGCTTGGCATTGAACTTTGAGCTTTATAATTTTACAGGTATTATTTATGCTCTAACAGCAACATTACACACTAACTAAAGTTTGAAAAATGGGATCACGAAGAACAGGACCTTTAAGGAAAAAGGTTTTTGAGCATGGGAGTACTAAAGCATGTGTAATGGCATCAAATATTTGTGACAAAGCAAATTAAAATATATTGGTAAACGCAGTAATCAATATCCAAAGCGACCAGGTGCAAACGACTTACACCGCTTTCAAGGCCAAGCGTCACAGGCCAGCTCACGGCTTTGAAATAGACTGTCAGGAAATGACTGGTCCTGATATGGGGAGGATTCTCCATGTTCTCATATACAACAGCATCTTGCATTTATCGTGTATTTACGAAAGCAGTTGCCAGAGATGGAATCACCCGAGAAGATATTCTTTGATTGTGTGGAGTTAGATGATTTTGGCGCAGAAGGCATTGGGCCCTATCTTGCACCCAGCGCAACTGACTTTGTACACAGATGCATGTATCTTTCTATTTGCATCTGACGCACAGCGGACTTTTCCCTCCACAGACGCACGTCGGTAAATTAGGGAATGAACTTGCGCTCCCGGGGGCGGTTCAGCGAAAAGAGGAGGCGTGTTCACATGAAAATGTGAAAAAATTAGGCATAAATCTAGCTTACACATTTACCCAAATTATTATACGCCTGTTTAAGCGAAGCTAATCTGGGTGTGTTTCTCCATCCCCAGTGTCACTTCTCTGTGTTTTACGGCCCTGACGAGAACGTCGGTCTCCTCGGCTGTGAACCGCTCCTGGCAAATCCGCCGTTATAACAGCAATCCGCCATGGAACAAGCGCACCTGCTCTTAAAGGGAATGTGAGATGTTGCTCTGATTGGTTTATTTCACGTTACGCCCAAACCACACCTATGAGTAATGAAGCGTCTTCAGACCAACCTATTTTAGATTTGCGTCGAGCGCAAGAGTCATTTATCCCGCCGGTATAATAGCAACAGCGCCCGAGATCCGCCCACAAAGTTACTTGCATTTTGCGCTTGATTGTGTATCAGATCCTTAAAATAGGGCTCTGTGTCTGCAAACTGTTGGATGCCTTAGATCATGCCAACTTAGACGAGGCCTTCCTCTCAAAAACAGTGATGTTTGTGTCAGATGTCAAGAGTGGGGTGGCAACTCGACTTAAAACCCGCTTCCCAAACATCAAAAAACAAATTACACTGCCTACGTACGTAGCTTCTCTGACTAAAAAGACACAGCATTGATTAGGTTTTTTTAGTCAGAGGCAGTGTATTACGTAGGCAGTGTCATTTTTTTTTATCCGGTACCTCCAACCCCACTTTTGAATCGCCGGATCAATATAAATGGTGCATAATGACATATCAGGGCCTTTAGCATTTTTCAATCAAGAAAAAAAAACAATAATTCAGTCTGTCCAAACTTTTGATTAGCAGTGTGTTTGTGATTTAAAAACTTTCTCTGATATCCAACTTATACTGTATATATACATACTGACAAAATGTAACCTAAAATGGTAAGATCTTAATTAACCATATGATGTGAAAACTGAAATCTGTTACCCTCAATCTCCAGTCTGATGGGTTTGTCGAAGTGCATCTCTGGAGTGTCAGACTTTAGTCCACAGAAATAAAGTCCTGAATCTGATTCTGTTACTCCAGAAATAGTTAAAGAGACTCTGGTGATCGATCTGTCTGCTGTTATTTCCAGACGAGTTCGGTTCTGATTGTAGTTGATCAGGAGATTTCTCCAGGTTTTGTCCTTCTCAGCAGAAATCAGCAGAACGAGCTCTTCAGATCTGAGATGATACCAGGCGACTTCATCTCTGTTTCTCATGTTGCAGTTCAGAGTGATGTCTTCTCCCATCTGAACTCTCACATCAGAAGATCCTCCAACTGACAAATCTGGAGAGACATTGATAAACACAGATCCTTTTAGACTGTAAATAGCTATTGTATTTGAGATTGATATGTTAATTTCATGAATGTTTGAAATAGAATATATTTACCACTGGATGTGATTTGCATAATCCAACAAGAAAATACACAAAAGAAAAAGACTTTCTCCATTGTGCCTGTCGTTCATAAAGGTGTTGATCAAACTAAGTTCAGCTCAATGCAGAGTCAAAAGTTTTGAATGAGTCTTTTGTTCTGGTGTCCAAACGTGTAAAACACAGCTAAATCAAAACTGGAAGTATATTCCACACAGACGAGTGATTTAGAAGTATGGAAATATGTCACTTCCCACTAAAGGTGGAGTCTAACTCGTTATTATTGTCCTCTACTGGTCATTCTTTCAGAGCAGATTGAGCTGTTGGAAGATTTACATTATATTGCATGGTGTTCAGTGACTGTAAAGATTTTATGATTGTTTCATTTAATCTATTGCATATGAAATACTTCTAATTTGAAGGAATGCCTGTTACCCTGACAGGTCCATGATTATGTGATATGACATACGGTGAAATCTTGGGCACGTTCAAGTTCAAAACGGTGCGCAACGTTTTGCTACGGTTTCCGGGTTGAACGTCATGTTTCCTGGAAACGGCGTGCACCGGGGTTTGAGATACGTTTTCTCTTGTTTGGTGGAGCTGCAGTCCAATCAGCAGCAACATGTATATAAAGCACGCGGTATTAAAGTGAACTCGCACAATGGGTTCAAGGAAAATAATTTACAAATGTGTTGGATGCAGCTCGGTATACGCAACAACAGACATGTTTGTCGTAAGTTTTATTGTAAAAATATAGGATATGTGGTTGTTTATATTTTTAGCTTCATTGCAAGTGTATGACATTTGGTATAGAAATAAACAATGGTAATTAAGTGCTTTTCCTAAAAATGAGAAAGAAAATACAGGGTATTAAAACAGTATGAACTACAAATAAAGTCCGTATGTGAGGCTAAATAGATGTGTTTTAGTCTGAATTAGGTAAGTGTGCTTCCATTTCAGTTTCAGCAATCCCTTCACTCGATTGGGATGTTCTCTTTTGTTCTGGGCGGCAAGTGCAGTAACTGTAACATCGGGCATATTTTGTAGTATTAAACACATATTTATACCGACTTCATCAGGCTCAGAAAATTCTTCATAAAGAACACAAAGAATGGCCTTCTCAGCTGCCATAGTTGCAACTCTTGCGGCATCAGAACAGTGTGTTCAACGCATCACCGTTTCTGTTTAAAAAACGTTGTGCAACGTTTTGTCGGGTCTGAACGCAGCCCAGATCTCAGATCAGCTGTTAGAATGAGTCTCATGACTGCTCAATCCACAACCCAGCAGAAAAGTCATTCCTTCATTCGTCTTGTTCAGAGTTTAAAACATGTCGACGTTTGAACTGTATCATTACACCAGAGACTCTTTAAACCACAAGTGTGTCCACTTCCCAGAGCAAATGAAAGCACTGAATGACAGTCTCTATATCAGTTCAGTTGTTCATCTCCACTTAGATTTACTGAATCAAACCACTCTGTGCAAACATGTTGTTATGTGGAAGTGTTAGCTGTGTTGTGTTGCCCTTGACTTTTGACTTTTGATTGGCAGACTTGAAACTTGAAACTTGAAACTTGACTTTTGATTGGCAGACGTTGGTCTTTGTGTCCTTCATGTTGCTTTATAGAGCCAGAGTTGTAAAAAATTAATCATGAGTCTTATCATTTTCATTTAAATTTAAAATATTGTGTATATTTTATTTATATTTATAAAATTGTGGTTCAGTGTTGTATAAAAAAATATGAAAAGATACATTTTCCTAATTTGGTTTTTAAGGAAACATACACTGTTCTGTGGCTTGAATTGAGGAACTGATAAACCTGATAAAATTAAGGAAGAAGGGCTACCTATTTATTTTAAGAGAATTCGCTTAATTTTGCAGTTTTATTTAGTGATGGCATTGTTTGTTCCCAGCATGCTTTGCACATGGCTGGAAATGGAGAGTAAATCCATTGTCTTAATCCATGAAATGAAGTGTTATTTCATGTGTTTTTGAGTACAGGGAAACATCTGTTACTGTTTAATGTTCAGTTATGTTTGACATTTGAAAGAATTTCTATTATGTAAAAGTTTTGATCGTTACCATTGTGCAGAAGAGTAGGGCTTATGGTTGTGAATAACTGCGTATTACAATAAAATGGAACACCTTGCTTTGTTCATTGATAATTTTGCTAATAATGTAGTAACAAAATAGTTGTGATGCTAGCAGCATATAGTGTATTAAATGTACAATATAGTCAAATATAAACATTTCATTTCCATTCACTAAACCGCATAGTTAAAGTTAAAATAAAAAAGCTTATTTCACTAAAAATATTAAATTCATTGTCATAGACTAAATAACGATTTATGCAGGTAGATTCCATTAAAGAAATCAAGCTTTAAATTTTTTTTTTATTAAATATCATGTACAATATTGTTACCATAATTTTTATTTAAGTAAATAGCACATAACATTTTTTAGTGTAAAAAAAAAATAAAAAAAATAATTGATGTATAATGCAGTGCAAATGTTCATGTGTGTTGTAAAATAAATATATTTGGCAGATATATTGACAGATCCTCTGAAATCAAATTACAAGTGTTATTTGTATAGTTTATTTCATTGGAACCCTTCGGTGTAAATGATGTTTTATGCTTTCAGACATTGGTGTATCTTGATAAGAGCCAGAAACAGCCGAAGCTCAAACACTGAATCCCATATAGACGACAGCCGGAAGAGCTGAGAAACAAACTCTCTCTGTAAAGCTCTCAGTGACTCCTGTTTTACTCGATAGGTCGTTCAGTGTCAGTTTTGTCATCATGTGTTCTCCAGTTTTCCCTGATTCTGTAGATGAGATTGAAACTTTAGTCACAGTTTAGGCTACCATCAGTTTGCTGTTTAAATCATGATGTCAGGGTGTTTAAAATCTGCTGCATCTGTGAGTGTGTTCAGTCAGTCTCAGAATGATGCAGTTGTTAAGTGTGTCCCGGCATTATAAAGGATTAAATCTGCCCTGGGGTAAATATCACAATACATATGCAGATAGCCTATAGGTAGGCCTATGTAAAAGCTGATACAACACTGATGAGAATATTTCCTCCGAATAAGCTTTTTACAACACGAAACAATCTTTTACATGATGAAAAATCTCCAATAAGAAACATCAAACTCTAATATGAATCTTTGCTTTAATAAATTATTTCAGTGTAATAGTGACAATGATCCGTCAACGTCAAACATAAACAACACGCTTTAGATATTCAGTAATTAAAGATCATCTGCATAATCATAATCACATTAAAATGGGTGATTCAGTTCAATGGACTATAAACACGTCGACTCATTTCCTCAGCATCTCTAACAGGTTTAGTTTCCCACACGCAGAAACACAGCTATTGGTATAATAACACAAAAACACACAGGCATTTATATTTAAAACATGAAAACTTGCTGAAGTTCTGAATCAGTCTTATTTAGGCTTTAGTGATGGGCGATTTCAAAACACTGCATCATCACGACCATTACAATAGAAATAAGCTGACCAATTTAACTTCATCTAATGGTAACTTATATAGCTAATCATGCCGTGGTTTCCCACGTACACTTACTTAGTAATAATAATGATATCCAGTAATCAGAGGTTGAGGCTCACTCTATTTAGATTGGTCTAACACTTTGTTGCTTTAAACGGAAAACCCATTATTAGTACAAATAACAATAACAAATGATAGTAGTCATAATAAACATAGTAACAGTAATCTCCACAATAAATATTAAATTACAATGATTAATACAGGCCAAGAACCAGTCGTTATCTTTTCTTTTCTTTTTTTTCAATACCTTTTGGTGGCCTTCTATTCTTCTCAGTGAGCAAGAATGAGAGTCCCTCCTTATTGTTATTGTAAATGTTTTCATGCAGTCATGGTGTTGTTTTCCTTGTGTTTTCCTCTCAGGGTTGTGTTTGCAGTGGGAAATCAGGATGCGACTGTCAAGGAATTAAAGGACAAAAGGTAACAGAACCTGTAAACATACATACAATCATATCCACACAACAGATGACAATGTAATATTATGTCACAAAACATATTGCTTTAAGTGACTGCCATTATTTTTATAGTGTGTTCAAAACATCAGCAGAGCTAATGAGAAATTATCTGGAGTTCATCAAGTTTTACATCCAAGGATGTTCATATTTATACTGAATGTAAATGCTGCCCCCTTCTGGTTTCTTATTTACTCTCCTTATTGGTGCTGAAGCTTCCGTATTTGCCACTTAAAGGGAGAGTTCACCCAAAAATGAAAATTCTGTCATTACTTTATCACCCTTAAGTTGTTCCAAACCTGAATGAGTTTCTTTCTTCTGTTGAACACAAAATAAAATATGTATATATGTAAATGATGTATTATGTAAATATATGTAAATTATAATACATTTTAACACACAAGGCCTACATCATAAAACTCAGAAGATTTTGTATTTTAATATATTATATTATAATACAAATAAAAAGGTGTCATACTTCAGTCGAGTCCCAAAATACACGTAGGCATATAGGCTAAATCAGCATCTTCACAGCAAGGTAAATGTTTGGACTAACAAGTAGGACTGTGTGCGGCACAGCTTGCCCTTTATATTGTACAACGGGCCAATTAAATTAGGCAGAATAACTTTTTATATGTTTGGTTGACTGTGTTTCATTTTGATAATGAGCAGTCTGCGATATGAAGCAACGCCAGAACTGATACTATGTTGTGTGAGAGCGCGATGCGCGAGCGCCATCTCTTGGATTTGTTCCACTGCTGTTATTTATAGTCATACAGATAATATGACACAATTCGAAACAGTAAAATGTATATTTTTATTTGTGTACATTCAAAATTACTATAAAAATATCATGTCATTGAAAAATAAATAAAACAACATGATGAGCTGCTTTAGCGCGTCTCGGTCTCTTTAGATCTCTTTAGATCTTTCTGGCGCTCACCAAAAATTAACCAAAATACAGAGAATAGCCTTCTTGGCGCGCCTACTTTTGAAAGTTAACATTTAGATTATTTAACGTTATAACGTTGCATTATATATGCCTGAGTCACTACCGAGCCATTCGTTAGTCTAGATGTTTGATGAGAAAATGAAATGTAGCCTATAGTTGCAATACACGCGGTAAGCTCCGTGCAGCTGCTGCAGCGGACTATTATTACTAGAATATTAGAAATCTAATACTCAAGCTGTTTTCTCATTTTTCTACTCTTAATATTAAATAAAAAAACGACTGAACGAAAGATACACGGATTCTCTTGAACCACCACCGCGTTTGCGGCAGAAAACCACTGCAGTGCAAATGCTCTGTTCGACTTATCTGAGATCCTTTACTCTTCCCTGTGGATGACCTGTGACCTACTTTCTGTAAGATCTGAATTTTTGAACTTGAATTTTAGAAAACTGAATTTGAAGTTATCTTCATCTTGAAAACTTGAATCTGTATTTTTTTTAACTGAATATTTGCAGTATACGAATTCAGAACAAAAAAACTAGCTGTTTGAAAATACATGTCTATAAAATTCAGCCATAAAAACATTTCAATTTGTTACATTTCAAATGTTCAATATTAATAAAAAAAAAAAAAAATCAAATTCAGAACTATTTAAACTACCACCTAAAATTCAATTTTGTTAGATTACACTTGCAAATAATTCAAATTTACACAATTCAAATTCAAATCGGTTTGTCATATTATGAGCTCCATAATGTTATAAATGGAGCCTTATTGTAAAGTGTAACCTAATCAATCCTGTTGATGTAAGAAAAGAAAGAAAAGGACTAACACTCATGAATATATAAAACAGTTATTTTATTAATATCTGCGAAGAGAAAATAAGAAAATGCATAAATTAAAACTATAAAACTAATTTAGAAAAGTTATTCAATTTAATAAGATGAAGATTGGTCCAATTAGACGAGTGGGGGAGGAGCCAGGACACAGATGATGCAACACTCCTCGAGATAGAGAAGCTGTGCGATCCTAAAAAGAGGAGAAGAAATAATAGAATTAGACCGAACAAACTAACAATTGTATAAGAGAAACAACACAGAGACTTTTAAATAAAAGTGTGGATTGAATTTCATCAGTCAACGATTACGGGTGAATGTGTGATTACACGAATACTACAGAGAAAACACAGACCTAAAGTTGGGAGTTTTGCCTTTCTGAAAACTTCATAATTGAAAAATTGAGTTTTCTTGGTAAGTGAAATTATTAAATTCTCTTACTGAGGTTTTTGTTGTTGTTGTTGTATAAATGTTTGATAAATGGTGTTCAAATGAAGTCAAAATGACCATGAAGTCAAAAATGTTGAATGTTGTTTATATGCAGACTAACTGCTGTAATGATGTATATTTTTGAAAGAATGTCTAATTGTATTTTTGGGCTGTCTTTTGCAAGGTTGGGTCTTTTCTTTCTTTTCCCTTTCCCCCTTTTTTTTTTTTTTTTTTTTTTTTTTTTTCTTCTTCTTCTTCTCCATTTTTTCCTCATTTTCTGAGTCGGATGCTGCACATTTCTTGGACACTGGAGGATTCCTGAAGAAGATTTTGTAGATGTGTATTGTCCCTGCTTCACATCGGAAAAAAACTATTGCGAGCAGGAACTGGCGAGCCATGCCCATATAAGGACCGAGCTTTGTGAATCAAGGAATGAACGGTAGGATTGTGCACATGTTTTTGTTAATTTAATTTTCTTTTTATTTATTTATTTATAGAGAATGAGAGTAAAAAGGGTATTTTTAAAGGGTTGTCTTTTGGAAGAATTGTATTCGAATAAAAAAATGATTCATTACCGTATTTTTCGCACTATAAGGCGCACCGGATTATAAGGCGCACCTTCAATGAATGGCCTATTTTAGAACTGTTTTCATATATAGGGCGCACCCATAGACTGTAAAAAATATGGACAAAGCGTCTGTGACGTCACCCATAGACTTTCTGAAGAACGGGTTTGAAGCCGTTTATGGGGGGTATGGGCGGCGCCATCTTGGAAAATCTTGGGAAATCCTAACCCCGCCCACCTTCTAACACAGCGCGCGTCACTCAGCTCGCTCTGCTGCTCCTGTTATCTCTGTGTATATTTTAGGCAACGAAATATGTTATAAAACACCATACTAACTCTTTTCGTTTTCATTTAAAGAAATCTTAAACATTATAGCCACACAAATGTGGTTCAGGCAACGCGTATTGATTATATTCACTGCATATAACGTTTGCCTATTTATAACAAAACGAAATATAAAACACAAACCTGCCTCTTTTCGTTTTAAATATAATATAAAAATATTAAACATTTTAATATGGTCCAGGCAATATGTGCATTTGTACTAAACAACAGATGTTGCAGTAAACAACATTACAGATCATATTCGTTGTATTAAAATTTAAAATGACAAAACTCAACCCAGTCTCTTTTTGTTAAATTTCAGTTTTATCAATATTAGCTATTATAAAAGTATAAGTAAAAGGTAAAGTTACAAGAAGCTATACAAATAAAGCAAACAATTCAGTCAAACATAAAAAGTCATGTGCTCGATCTAGTCTAACCATATAACGGTACAAGTTAAATATAGCTTATAAAGTTATGAAACTTCCCCTCAGTCAAAACGATTGCCCAGGGAACAAATTATAGATTCACGAGACCAGAGATCGCCCGTTAGATATAGACAAGACGAATTATATCTCATGTTTAACCACTACAGAGACGCCAGAGTCAGCGGCAAACCTCAGACCGTCAAGCCGATGAAAGACTGTTCCAGGCGGGGTACATCGCGCTGAGCTCCCGGTCATCGCTGGATCTCACAACTGGATTCAATTTTCATAAATCTTTATAAATAAACCACAGATTTGAGCTTTAAACAACTACATTCTCGCCTGAAAAACTCTTAAAACTACATTTCATGATACAGAAACAGTAGTATTATATGTCAACTGTATTAAAAAATGGCGCTTCTTATGTTGTCATTCTCCGTGGCGCTGCCTTTCAGCTGTCAATCAAGCTGTCAATCAAAGTTAACCACGCCCTTATTGTCATACATTTTATATCTAAATACTATCTAAACTAACGAGTTAGAAAAAAATTCACTACCCTCGCCGTTGTCAGGCACTCGGAACCTATCGAAAAATCCAATAAAAGTCCATGGGACCAACCTGTAAAAACATGATTTTATGCTGTGAAAACGGACATTTTAACATGGGGGCTATGGACATTTGCTCCCTTTTGGGACCTTCCCCTAGCGGATTTTCGATGTATTGCAGTTTTTCGCACTTCCGGGTAGGCTTCATTTTTCAGATCAGAATGTTGCCCCTTGGGCGCACCGGATTATAAGGTGCATAGAATAGAAGATACTGCAGTCAAACGTTTGACTGGGTTTGCGTTATGCATCCACTAGATGGAGCTGTGCTAAAGGGAATGTCAACAAAACAGTCAGATAAAGTCAAACTTTATTAAGCATTCTGACAACCCCGTTCACTCCCATGGTAACGTTGTTCAAACGGTAGCCGTAAGTAGGGCCCTATAATTTCCGCGATCACGGAATCGCGGACGGAATCGCGGAATTGGCAAATTAACGCGGAATCTAGTGTCAACACGGAATTTCGCGGAATTTTACATATTTGGAATAAAATTCTGGTTTTGTGTGGGAGAAAAACGTATGTCTGAGGAAAATTGCATATTACTGAAAGAACGAGCAGAGAGAGAGGCCCGGTCGCGCGCGCGTCTTCAAACTGTCTTGCTCTCTCTCGCTCCCTCGCGCTTATTAATCTAAATCAATTGAGAATTGACACAATGGTAAAAGATCGGAAGAACGAAGTTTCACGTGGAGCATTCGGATATTTTTTTCCTGAATTAGGCTACCGCTGGGTGTGAATTGTGCAAAAAAAAACTTTTTACCTTGCCTTCTTCTCTGAAAAGCGTTCCGCCCATTCAGCTGACATAAAGAACACTTTCAATAAACTAAACAAAACCTATTCAATGATGAAATGTTTTCTGTGTTGACAAATCTTGTGCGATATCCTAACTGCCGGGATAATCACACAACGCGTACAAGTCTGCTAATGATACGTCCGATTCGCGAACTAATGACTCCTTTGAACCGATTCACTTTAATGAATAGTTAAAACAACTGATCTGTCCAACACTGAATCGGTTCGGTGTATAACAAAATCAGTAACACTTTACAATAAGGTTCCATTTATTAAACTCATTAACTATTAATAAACTGCACTTCTACAGCATTTATTAATCTTTATTAATGTTAATTTCACCATTTAGTAGCCTACATTATTTAAATGAAAAGTTGTATTTGTTAACATTAGTTAGCTTAATGCACTGTGTGAAGTAACATAATAAAAATACAGGGTTAGGGTTAACTAAGATTAACAAAGATTAATAAATACAGTAACAAATGTATTGCTCGTGGTTCATGTTAGTTAGCCTAATACATTCACTAATGTAAACAAACCAAACCATATTTAACACCTCTTAAAATGAGAATTTTGTTTGTTACCTCAATAAATTTAGGGTCATTCCTATTTTATTTGTGTACATTTTAATCATTAACATTAAAAACACTTTTTACGACAAAAATAACAGTAAAGGGTAAAAAAAAACTGAATTCCCAAAAATTAAAACGGAAAAAACGGAATTTGCAAAAATTAAAACGGAAAAAACGGAATTTGGGAAAAAATAAAACGGAATTTGGGAAAAAATAAAACGGATTTTATAGGGCCCTACGTAATGCTGCAAGCGGTGCGGCTTTGTAGTTTACCAGTCGTACTGAAACATTTTATTATTTTCATACTGAAACATTTTGACAGAGCGCCGTGTACAACCAGTATGGATCAACCAATTAACCAATTGATCCATATATAAGGCGCTCCGGATTATAAGGCGCACTGTCATTTTTTGAGAAAATGAAAGGCTTTTAAGTGCGCCTTATAGTGCGGAAAATACGGTACATTAAATAAGCCAATTAGAAACAATTTGTATAAAGGCCCTTTCACACTGGACGCGATCTTGACGCGCGCGATGGTTTTATTTTTTGGTCAGCTGTTTGTGTAATGATCGCTTCCACACCGAACGCATGTGCTGCGGCGAAAAACGACTTTTATTTTTTTCGCTTCTATGTCGATTATTTTATTTAATTTTTTTTTTTTACTTTTGCGGCGACAGAAAAGGCTTCAGCCAATCACAAGCTACAAGGATAACGATTTGAAAGACAATGTGTGGCGTAGCATTGCCAACCAACTCTGTTATCACGACTGTGAGTGTGTTGTGTGATAGTTTTAGTCGTTGTGTAGTCCTGTGCTGTGTAGGCTAGCAGGATAAACTACATTTGGGATAGAAAGCTAACACTATTATCGTCAAAGATAGAGACAGAGACCGTGTTTACTTTGAGCATGTTACAAAATGTAGTGAGACTATTTATGGCTGCTTTTAGTATACTATACATTCTTTGTGTGATATCTACAGTTTCTAGTCGAATGATTTTAACTTACTTTGTGTGTTACATGTAATGTGTAGTGACTTTACAAAACGCACTGTGTTTAGTTGAAGACGCAAAAAAACTGTGCACATTAGCATTCAGACTTCAGACTCTCTGTTCTGTGCACCCAAAACCTTCTTTTCTGTCTTTTAAAGAAAATGAAAAGCTCGTCCTCACTGGATGATGATGATGATGATGATGATGATGAAGTGTCCATGTTTTCTCAGCTGTCGGCGCAAAAGTTTTGGAATGTTGAAGCTCTGAACGTCACAGACGTCGCAAATTCGCATCGCGGCTGATGTGAATGGTTTTGACGCGAACTATTCACTTTTTCGTTACGCATCCGGTGTGAAAGGGCCTTAAAAAGGTAAAAAGTAAATTGTATACATATATTAATGGAGTAAGGGTCAATTAAATGTATTAGCTTGAATCTAAATGGGTCACAAAAAGAGAGAAACAATTAATAATAGTGATAAACTAAATAGGAAATATAAATCTATATAAATAAGGGTTATAAGAAGGTTACATTTAATTTGTTTGGAGCAAACCTTGACTGTCATCCTGGTCATATCTATATATTTTTTCTAGTGTTATGTGGTGATGTTTTGAATTTCACTGCTTTATCTTTTTATTTATCATTTCCCTTAAATGCATCATACCTGTTTCTAACGCAGCCACCATTTTCTTTTCCCCTTGTTGTTGATTCAGACGTCTCCTGAGTTCAGTGTTGGAAAGATCAGTTGTTTTAACCATTCATTAAAATGAATTGGTTCAAATGAGTCATTAGTTGGCGAATTGGACGTGTCATACGCGTTGTGTGATTATCCCAGCAGTCAGGACACGGACATCCCACAAGGTTTGTGTCAACAGAAAACATTACATCACTGGATAGGATTTTTCATTTATTTAAAGTGTGATTTTTATGTCAGCTGAATGTGCGGAACGCTTTTCAGAGAAGATAAGGCGACGTATTTTAGCACAATTCACACCCAGCGGTAATTCAGGAAAAAAAAAATCTCCGAATGCTCCACATGAAACTTTGGTCTTCTGACCTTTTACCATCGTGTCGATGTATTTTGATTATGTGCGATGGAGAGAGAGCAAGACAGCGCTTAGTTTGGAGACGGTGAAGTCTTGTTTACACTTTCGCCTGGCTCTCTCTCTCTCTCTCTCTCTCTCTCTCTCTCTCTCTCTCTCTCTCTCTCTGCTTGTTCTTTCAGTTAAACATGCGCCCTGTCACAAGCGCAGCAGTTCATCTACATTACTCACCAATCAAATAAGACTTTGGCAGGACAAAATTCACTTTGGCGGCCGCTAGAAAAATGTCAATGCAGGAAAAACCCTGTTATTGCAAACGGCATAATTTGTCTCGTTTAGTAAAATAAAGCCAAGCTTTAGAACGTCTCTCCCTCTCCCAAGGATTTTTTTTTTTTTTTTTTTTCGCATAGGCACTTTGCACTAGTAATATTTAATAATAAAATAATGAAATTATATTAAAAGATGAAATTTTAGTCTTCACACGGGTGCGAGTGCCCTTTCATCGCTGCTTGTGTTTGCCTCAGTAGTGAAGCTGGAATGGGTCGTGATCTTCTGTGGACGCGAGGCAGAGCTCTTTGAGAGAGGGCCACTTTTTTCATTCTTTTTTTACTGCAGCTTTATCCAAACAGAGAAACCTGAGCACTGTTCTGATGTGGATGCAGCTTTCTGAGCCAGAGTTTTCAAGATTAAACCACTGATCTGAAGTCCGATCTGGACTCTTGAGACGATTGGACACAGGAATGGACAGACTTCCCAAAACCTGAACATGGTCATTATCCTTCACCTGTACACTAATGTTCTGTTGCTTGGGGCACTGATTAAGAAAGTGAACGCGTTCTGCCACTTAGGCTTCACTAGTGGTGCAACGGATCATCATTGATCCGTGATCCGTTCGGATCAATATCTTCGGTTCGGCACACACGTGATCCGCGGATTAATTTATGAAAAAAAAAATAATCATGGCGTGGTCATGGCGAGCGGAGGAACGGAGGAGCTTGAACGCCCCGCGTCATTTAAATCCCCTGTATGGGAGCATTTTGGCTTCCCTGGAACACGCGTCTATTTCGCTTCAAACGCTCGCTTTATCATTATACGCGCGCGGCGCGTCCTATTCGCTTTGGACGCGCGAAAGGATTCAAACTGTTCAAGCATCGAACTAGACGCGAATTTGACGCTCTATTCGCGTATGGTGTGAACGCAGCAAAATGAACAGGCTGCGATGTATGCTGGAATGTGTGTGTCAGAGAGAGAGAGAGAGAGAGAGAGAGAGAGAGAGAGAGAGAGAGAGAGGCACGGGCGCGATCGAACAATCACACACACACACACACACACACACACACACACACACATGCTGTTTAAAAACAAAAATTATCTCATCTTTTGGACATTCATCATATTGCATTGGTTTTCATTTCTTGTCCTCAAACAGTAATCTGTTTATTTTGAAGTTACACATTCTACATTGATTAAAAAAGAAAATCAAATGTGTTTTTAATGGTAGTATCATTTTATACAGAAATAAATTATTTATAATTCAAATGAGAATAACGTTAAAGTTAATTAAAATTTTAAGGAAACAAATATATTGATCTGAAATATAGCAAATTAATTTTAAATTCATAGCCTACAATTACCAAACATATCTCAAGGTCTTTTGAATAAAGGGTGACAGTCTTTCATTATCAACTGTTGTTGTGGACTATATACTGGAGAAGTATTTGTTCTCCATTTGAGTGAGATGTTTTTATGTGGCTAATTGAGCAAAGTGCTTCCATATATTTTATTATTAGTAGTATTAGTTCAAGAATAAAATAAAAATATCGGATTGATATCGGTATCGGCAAATAACCAAAGCTGCGGCATCGGTATCGTATCGGAAGTGAAAAAGTGGTATCGGGACATCCGTGGAAACACATCAAGCATGGCCACGCATTTGAAGCGACATCACCCCGGTGTTTCGCTGACAGGAGTGAAGACGAAGGCTGCTCAACATTGCACAATCAGACCGGGCTAAAACCATCACAAACGCTATCAGTGTGTTTATAGTCACGCTTCATGGAATGAACCCGTCGCGCTCCCACTGTTGATTTTATATATTTTAATTTAACAAAATTGTGTTTATTTGTCTTGTTTTTTTTTTTGTTTTTTTTTTTGCTGATCCGAAAAATGATCCGATCCGTGACTCTCATCCGAGAAACGATCCGAACCGTGAGTTTTTTGATCCGTTGCACCCCTAGGCTTCACGGTATTCCAGCAAATCTGGCTGTCACGAGTAACATCCTGCACTGAGATTTGAGCAATCGGGTTGGGAATCCCCATTACCTTCTCTCATAGGAAGTGCCTCAGCCTGGTCCAAAAACACTGCCAAGATGGCTTTGCTGTTTTACTCCCCACACTTGTATTTCTCTTTCCTTGGTTGGCTTCTAGTGTCAGCCACTCCAGTCTGAGTTGAACCCGTCCTGTAGGGTTGTCCTTCAAAGTGAACCACTCATCAACTATTTTAGATTGCTTCACAATCCCCAAGTTTATTACGGTCCTGCCCAGGGAATGATCTCGATCAGAATCTGTATCAAACACTTCCACCTCTAGGTTCTGACCAGCCGCCTCATGAACGATGGCCTCATACATTTCATGCCATTTGGGATTGAGTGCATTGTCCAGATGCTGGGATTTGAAGGTTTGTTCCCGGACTCTGAGCTGTGTGTATGTTGCAGACACACCAGACACAATGGTGTCCTTCGCAGCCAGATTGTCGGCCTCCACTAAGTGAATACGCACAACTCCGTTGGGTAAGGGTTTCCGCAACTCTCCCACATTCAGGTCTGGAACTAGAGGAAAACTTCGACGATTAGGATAAACCAGGAGCTGGGCAATCTTGTCCATGATCTTTTTGTTGGTATAACTAGTGAACAGTTTGGTCCAAAAGGGCCCGGATAAGGTCAGTTCTGGTCTTTTGAGGAATATGGTCACATTACCCACGAATGGGAAATCTTCCATCAGTGGCTTCAAAATGATGTGCATCATTCCTTTAAACTCTACATCGAATTTAGTGATTATATGGACATGCTCTACGCAGCTGATGTAAACATCAAGCCGAATTTGATCTTTCTCAGCCTTTGCTCCAACCACCTTAATCGACTTGATACCGAAGTCTATCTTAGACAAGCAGGAGGTAAAGTTATCCATAAGCAGCCTCTTAAAATACGAAGAAATATGTAGCCAGACCTGCTGGATAACCTTCACACAGGTACGAGGGCCCTTTCATCGCTGCTTCATCGCTGCTTGCTTACCTCAGTAGTGAAGCTGGAATGGGTCGTGATCTTCTGTGGATGCAAGGCAGAGCTCTTTGAAAGAGGGCCACTTTTTTTCATTCTTTTTTTACTGCAGCTTTATCCAAACAGAGAAACCTGAGCACTGTTCTGATGTGGATGCAGCTTTCTGAGCCAGAGTTTTCAAGATTAAACCACTGATCTGAAGTCCGATCTGGACTCTTGAGACGATTGGACACAGGAATGGACAGACTTCCATAAACCTGAACATGGTCATTATCCTTCACCTGTACACTAATGTTCTGTTCGCTTGGGGCACTGATTAAGAAAGTGAACGCGTTCTGCCACTTAAGCTTCACGGTATTCCAGCAAATCTGGCTGTCACGAGTAACGTCCTGCACTGAGATTTGAGCAATCGGGTTGGGCAATGGTGTCCTTCGCAGCCAGATTGTCGGCCTCCACTAAGTGAATACGCTCAACTCCCTTGGGTAAGGGTTTCCGCAACTCTCCTACATTCAGGTCTGGTACTAGAGGAAAACTTCAACGATTAGGATAAACCAGGAGCTGGGCAATTTTGTCAATGATCTTTTTTTTTGGTTTTACTAGTGAAAAGTTTGGTCCAAAAGGGCCCGGATAAGGTCAGTTCTGGTCTTTTGAGGAATATGGTCACATTACCCACGAATGGGAAATCATCCATCAGTGGCTCCAAAATGATGTGCATCATTCCTTTAAACTCTACATCGAATTTAGTGATTATATGGACATGCTCCACGCAGCTGATGTAAACATCAAGCCGAATTTGATCTTTTTCAGCCTTTGCTCCAACCACCTTAATCGACTTGATACCGAAGTCTATCTTAGACAAGCAGGAGATAAAGTCATCCATAAGCAGCCTATTAAAATATGAAGAAATATGTAGCCAGACCTGCTGGATAACCTCGCTTGGCCATTCATCCTCCACATCTGGGAGGTTGACCTTTTAAAGATGGATGAGATTCCCTCCAGTTATCAACCCAAGAAAATCTTTGCATGAACATGTTTAAGTAGGAATTATAATTATTTGATTTTGGGGGCCATCTATCAATATTCTTGTCCATAACCACATTGAAATCTCAGACGAAAACCAAATAAGAGCTGATGTCTCTTATGCTGTGATGCTGTTTGTTAAATTATTGTTTTTACCACAACAATTGGTGTCAGAAGTCGGGATCTCGTGGAAGTCTCTTCTGGTCCTGAGACAGCCGATTTGACAAACTGATCATCCTAGAAGCACCAGGCTTTGATCTTACCTCGAATATTGAGAGAGAAGAGCCAAACTGCTTTCAGGGCCAGAGAGGGAGTCGACTGAGATCAGAGAGAACCCGGTGGCAGTAAAAGCGTCTCGGGTAAGAGACAGTAAAATTATTTTATTTTGTGTGGTGTAGTTTGATATGATTGTGAGTGAACCATAGTGGCTGGAACTGTCTCTTTGGTACGGGCAGAGAAGGTTTTCCAGGGGGAGATTGTAACCTGAGGAAGTCAAGTCAATTTGATGCCGAAAACTAGCTCGTAAAAGTGGACGGAAGAGCCACCCCTGATTAATTAGGGGAAACCAGAATCAATCGAGCACTGGAAAGCGCTCACGGAAAGATTTTGAGTAAGCCGTAATTACAGGGCATCTTTGCTACCCTTGCCCATTTGAGGTGACAAAATCTGATCTGTTGAAGACGTTTGACAGATTATTAGACGCGCGTCGAAGGAGAATCCAGGAGAGATAGAGATCAGCCAATATGGGATATTCTCGCAAAGCAAGCTTGAAAAATGTTTTCTACACCAGTTTTTCTGTAAAATGGGAAAAAAATACGGACAGAAACGCATGCAAGAAATTGGGAAACGGAGAATTGTTTAACAAAGGGGTTGCTGTAGTCGTGTTCAGCATGTGTGTAAAACTGTGAACAGACAGTAGTTTGTTGAACTGAAGAAGATGATAGAGGAAAACGAAAATAAATGCAGAAGGAATTAGCATTTACAGGGAAAGATAGTAAAATATAGAATGTTTTTCCTGATGGAAATTACAAACAGTGAATTGTTGGATTGCAGATGAAAGAGAGCAGATGCAGAAGGAACTGGCATGTCGGGAAAGAGAGAATTCATGGAAGTATTTATGAACGCCTGTTAAGGCAAATTAAGTCGAAATGGTATGAAAAGTTTGATCAAGCAGAATGGGGAAAATTCTATATTTTAGAGATAAAATAATGATTGAAATGACGATGTGAATACATTTTATTTTATTAATGTTATGAAAACAAGGGTATTTAAGAATAGATTGACGTATTTTTGTAATGAGTTGAAGGTGCAAGCGGCTAGGATAGCCGTGTAATTTAGGGTCTGAGATATGAGTAATATAATCTTGTGGTTTCTGTGACACAGTAGAGATAAGAGGGACTGAGGAATAATTATATTAAGTTGAATCTGCAGACTAACCATTTGATTGAAGAATAAGCTTTTAAACCAGTGTTGATGAAATTGATGACACTTTAATTTTTTATACTGTATGAAGAGTAACTGAACAGTCCTGATACACATCGTGAGATAAAAGAGAGCAAATGCTGTAAGCAGCTCTGAAGAGATTTGCAGATGATGATTTGTGAAAGCTTGATTGTGATTAGAAAGATAAACAATAACTTTGAATTATTCGAACCAAAAAAAAAAAAGCCAAAACGATACAGATTTGAAGAAAATTCTGTGTTAATATGGGCTAGAAAGTAGATCAACGTTAATATGATGAAATTAAAGATACTAATAATATATGATAATTATGATAATTAAATAGAAATTTAAAAGTACCGGCAACTAAAAGGATGATTGTGTTTTGAATGAAACGCTTTGATAAGGTTTTAGATGATATAGAGAGACAAATCTAACGAGTGATTTATAATTAGAGAGTGCAGCCTCAGTTAATGTGAATCCTAGAAGCAGATTGATAAACTCCCAGAGAAAACATTGAAGTCAGGTATTAAATTATGGTAATTGAGAACCTGACAACTAAAATTGAGATGAAACGTTATTAAGAACTAGAATAATTATTATTCTTTCTTTAAGATAAAATAAGCAGAAGCAGGGTTTAGGGATGCAACGATTATAGATTTTGTTGGTACGATTATAGTCTGAGGAATAATCACGGTTTTACGGTTATCACGATTATTTTGCATTCATTAATTTCACAACACTATTAGTTTATAAAATCACACGAAAACTCCTTATATTTTAAAGTGTTATTTATTGCTGCTCAGCAACCAAATAATACACCACAAAATAATAATACAAACAAACAAGTCCATTTCTCTCTTTGGAATTAAAGAAAAGTGAAAAAAAAAAAAGATTTTTGACTTACTTTAACACTGAAAATAAATAACAATAAAAATAAAAATAGCCTTTTGAACTAGTTCATAGTTCTTTTTTTTCCATGCTTTTTTTTTTTTCATTTTTCAAAATGATTGCCACAGCCCATATTGAACCACAGACAATTATTTTATCAGTTTTAACACTGAAGCTATGCGTCAGATGTTTGTTTCCCATCCTCACCGACCTTGTCATAAAACTGGTTTAAATACGACGACTCCTTGCTGCTTTTTGTTTTGATTTAACGTAAGTGATGAGTCGTTCATGAATGATCCATTCATTGCGCCTGTCACGTGACAAATGAACGAAATGACTCGAAAAAAGATTTGTTCATTTTGATGAACGAGATCGAACAAGAGAATCAGTAGACACTGGTGGCTGGTGTTGCCAGATTGGGTGTTTTTTCCCGCTACATATTAAGGCCGGTTTATGGTGTGTTTTAGCTGTGTTTTCGCCTGGAAGGCTCTTTAGAAATCTGGCACTCTATTGAAGGAAGTTAAACTGAGAGCGCGGCGTTCACAGACCAGAATGGACGAGTTCACAGTAACGTTCATCAGGCAGTAATACAGTAGGCTACGTTCAGTTCACGTTCGCCCAAAATATGAACTAGTTCCGTGCTCCGTGTCTCATAAGCTCTTATAATGTTTTCATTTTGCGCAAGATGCAACATTTCCGTTCCGTGAAACACAAACGCGGTGTTGTGGAGCCTTTACGATTAATTAACCGTGACGAATTAAAGCGCGGTTAATAGTGAAATCGGTTAATCGTTGCATCCCTAGCAGTGTTACAGGATTAACTAAATGTAAAATATATGAGAAAGGCATTTGATTAAACAGAAAGCTTGTTGTTGACTATGAAAATAACTAAGAGCTGATGTTTTGGGTTCAGAAGATAAGCTTGTGATTGGCTGAAACAGGTTTGCTAATCTGAATCTGGTGTGTGCTTGGCTAAACTGCCAGTGCGACAGAGACTTAATCTGAGTATGGGCAAAAGACAACAATACAAAAAATTATGTTTGTATTGAAAGCGTATGTAATTATGGCAAAGATGCCTTAAGTTGGGCTAGAATTAAAAGTTTTCTGTTTTTGAAGATGCAAAGTCCTGAATGCCTCTGAACAGTCTGTCTCTCTCATTCAGTGTCAGCTAGAAGCTGTAATCTGAGCCTGTCTCATAAGTGATAATAAGCTATTATAGTAAAGCACAGTGTTTCAGGTGAAGACCATAGAAATGTTAAAATAAATCATGCTACAGGCAGTTCAGGTCTGACACATTTAGAGGGCAATTTGTAAAACTGAATGATTTTAAAGAAGTGTGTTATTAACCTGTCTCCCTGTGAACACTATTAGGTCTGAATGGCTCTGTGTGACTCTTGAATGTGCCTTTCCTATAAGATCCAGAGAACAACAGATTCTGTTGAAGGAAAGAATGAAAAGTCAAAGATTGGGTGTAGGGAAAGAGCGGTAACCGGTGCTGCACGAGGTGGCTACTCAACGACGGGTAAGATCCTCTTTGGCCAAGCTGAGGGCAACCTAAGGCAGGGGGTCACCGCCGCCACTGGGCATCTCCTGATGGGGGTGTTTTAGGTGAGATGGGCATGAGTTGAACAGATGCCTGTGTATGGCCAGCGGCATCCAGATATCATTGAGGGGGGATGAAGCTGTGTTACGGCAGTCTGCCCCAGAAATGCAAGTTCCTCTATGCCACTCACCAGAAACCGCGTTGATTGTATGGCTTGTTTTTCATCGTGACAAGCGTCTACAACTATGCCAGGGGACAACACCCTGAAGAGAAGAAGATTACAGCTTAAGAGCTGATCCGAATGGGCTTTCAAGAGCCAGCAGAGACCACTGAACTAATCTAATTATCTGTTGTGGAGACAGTAACACACTTTTTTAATGTTAGTTTCCTGATGGGCCAGGAAAACGCAGAGATTGAGTAGATGTTGAACTAATGTGTCAGTTCTGACTCCTGTAGGTCATTAGACATGACAAAAGACAAATGAAAGTCTGGATAACAAAGGAAAGGTCAAAGGTTAGTATAATGAATTACATTCTGTCTAAATTACAGTCTTAGGAGGCTGTTGAAAAATATGATTTGTTTACAAAGAGGGAGACTTTGGGACAAATGGTATTGTGTCTGTCTTTCTGCGATCTGCAAGCTGAAGTAATGAATCATGAACCAAAACCACCCAGCTAAAGTCAAATGAATAATGAACAAACATGCTTTGAAACGGGTTAAGAGACTGTCAAATTAGATAAAGACTTAAAATCTTATTATAAACGTTAATCTTTTTAGAGAAAAGAAGTGAATATGAAAATATGAGTGATTTATAGTCAGGTGTGTGTGTGTGTGTGTGTGTGTGTTTGAGGGTGAATGGACTTCAGGTCTTGGTAAGTGTTCGGTTAGGGGAGCTGTTCTGTCTGAATAGTGTCTATGTGTGTGTCATTAACATCTGGAGTGAGTGTTTCAGCATTATAGATGGGTTAAGGCACATGATAAATCTGAAAGTAAGCTGAGGATTGTGAGTCGATCTGATGAGAAGACGACACAGAACATGGGACGAGCTTTAAGTTGGTTGATCATCGAGCTCTGTCTGTTAGTTATTACTCTGGTCATTTATGATGTGCAGTAGATTTGAATTACTTTCCGGACAGGTTTAAGTGTTGATGTGTAAATTAGGATTGTGAGGTCGTAGATTGCCGTCCGTCATGTGTTGAGACAGTGTTATAGATTCGACAGCGACAACAAAGTGACACATAGGCTAAGCAAATGTCAGATTATCCAGAGAGCCCTGAACGGTTATGTATTGTAAAAGGGGGAGATTGTTGTTTGACTGACGTTGACTAAGTCTGCACACCACGACCTGACCTGACCAATGGATGACCTGGAGAATGTTCGTAGATGACAGTTGCTTAAGAGACCAAACAATAGGCCTGAAAAGCAAGATACGCTGTGAGACTCAGGGCCGTTGCCCTTAAAATAGTTTAATATCAGGGTTTCCGCGGGGTCTTAAAAAGTCTAAAATTCTGAACTTTAAATTTAAGGCCTTAAAAAGTCTTAAAAATGGCCAGATTTTAATCCTAGGTCTTAAATTTAATTAAGTCAGGTCTAAAAAAAAGTGTTCACCCTCATTCATTTCCAGAAACGCTTGCCGCAGAAAGTTATTACAAAGTAGCAAAAAAGTATGGAGTTGTAGCCTATAAAGCGGAGCCGTAGAGCAGGGTCTCCCACACGTCGCTCGCGAGCTCCAGTCCCTCGTGGCCTGATATGTTTGTTCAAATGTCGAAATTTTTTTTTACTTTTTTTTTTTTTTTTTTTACCTTAGAAACTTTTCAGAATGCCGCAAACGCACCGCAGGTCATGTGACAGGAACCAACCAATCACCCCTTTCCATAACAACACTGAAAGCTCAGTCAACATGAAGGATGGGGGTGCACCCAAACACTACTAATAAATATAAGCTAATGTGTAAATGTCAGTAATTTGTTTTTTGACTCATTCTTTTTATAAAAAAATATTTAAAGGCTGAAATATGAGGTTTATCTTTGTATAAAACCTTTTTTTGTCAAAACTTTATTTGAACTTGTACATATTAGTAGACAAAATACTAATATACTTAAAATCTGGCCATCATTTTTAATGGTATTTTAATGTTTACGTAAACAAAAAGTGCATATTGATGCTAATCTGCTGTTTTTCGACATAAAACTTGTTGAATTGACTTCATTCTGTAGTATTAGTACTTTTTGAACAGGATTCTGTGATTACTGTGATAATTTTGGTCACTTTAATCATCTCATCATTTCCTCTCTAGTTATGATCAGCATAAACTGAAAGATGATCCCTCTGGGTTTGTCGCTGCTCGCTTGTTCACGCTCAAGTCGATGTATGGTATCGACAGTGTGTGGAAGTGTGTCCTTTGCTTCTGGTAAAAGCTTCTGGCAGACCTGGATAACCCTCTCCCGAACATCCTCCCTCTCCTTTTCAGGGATCCCGTAGAGTCTCAGAGTCCAGCGGCGTGTGTATCCTTCAAGATTAGAGAAACGCTGTTCATGCTCAGATGAAATCGCCTCAGTCTTCTTCACTTGTGTCTCCGCTACACCGAGCTTACTTTTAACGCCATTAACTTCGGCACATACAAACTCAACGGCTGTCTTCACGTCGGCGATCTGTGTTTTCGTTAACGGCCTCTTTCATGCTCGCGATCGCTCGTTCTCCGCCACCGTTCGTTCCAGGGCCAGAACGATTATTAGTTAGAATCGCTCGTTCTTAGAGTTGTGAGAGGACATTAGCGGTATCAGTGCTTTCTGTCTTCCGCTGTTTTATAACAGGAGACTTGCATGCCGAGGGAAAACTACTTCAGCATAATATCTGCACAGTCCATCTCTGACTCGAGGTAATCATGTAAATTGTCACTCAAAAGTTTGTTTGAGACTCGCTGTTCTGTAGATGTAGCTTTAGCAGGATTAGCTTTGGCTTGACATACATTCTTGTTCTTTCTTTTTTCAGATTTTCCCATTTTCAGTCACTATAATCGTAGTAAAAGCCTCGTATGCACCAGAAGAAAGATAAACAGTCTTTCTTACCGCACTACAAATCGAATTATTAATTTTCTTGTCATACCCCATGATATTAACATAAAAATGTGCTTATATATATATATATATATATATATATATATATATATACACTGTAAAAAATGTACCGTAAAATTTACAGTAACTTACTGGCAACAATTAGCCAGTATTAGGGTACTGTACTTCCATTTACAGTATTTTATGTATACACTGTGAAATCAAAAACAATTAAATACTGTGATTTTAGTTGTTTTTACAGTAACTTACTGGCTAATTGTTGCCAGTAAGTTACTGTGAATACGTTTTACAGTAAGGGTACTGTACTTCCATTTACAGTATTTTGTGTATTCACTGTAAAATAAAAAACAATTAAACACTGTGATTTTAGTTGTATTTACAGTATTGATTGTTTTACTGTAGAAGAAAAAAATAAATATGTCTGTATGCGGTCAGGAGATAACAGTTAATCACTGTAAATTCAGTTTCTCACTGTACAATTTAAATACTGTATCACTGATTTAATATTAGCCATCATTAAAAGAATCAACCATATTCTATATTGCAATCAACTGCAGACAATAAGAAAATTGTTAATAGTTATTTATTTAAAAACATTTGGTGAACAGGAATGACAAAACAGGTACAACATAAAGGGATAATGGACATTGGACAACATGCCTTTATACCATCCAAAGTTAACACACATTCTATGTTTGTAATGCAGCCACAACGCCCAGCGGAGTGTGTTAACTTTGGATAGTCTAATGGCGTGAAGTCTATTATCCCGCTTATTCTACTGTTGCTAAATTTAAGTTACGACAGAAGAAAATTTTACAAAACGAGGTATTTCATTACAAGTTTTGTAAAGTTACAGAGCAAACTGTTACTAGTTCATTCATTAGTTCCGCATGACAGGTTGCTATGACAGAACAATAATGCAAATTGATACAATACGGTCAAAACATGTAACTACTTTAAAGCCGTGCAAATAACTGATTATTACCACATTCTAAAGAGCAATAAATAACACTATGGCAATATTGAAATAAAATAAAACATTGAACATTAAAAAATTAAATATTTAACATTTGCATGAACATTTAAAACAGAAAGGAAAATAAACTTCCCCTGCCACTTGACAAAGGTCTATGACCTCTTGCATGCCCTGACCTTGGAGACCTAGAATCCCAGTTGGAGCCCTGAAATGAAAGAAAACACATTAGATCGGCTGAATGGATTCGAAAACGGTAAAACTCAACTGTTTAACTCTGGGGGAGTTGTAAAATGAGCCTATTTCCAAAAAAAAAGTGGTGTGTTCTTTTAACAAATACAACTTTTTATTTAAATAATGTAGGCTACTAGTAAATGGTAAAATTAACATTAAAGATTAACTGAACTGGAATTTTGAGTAAAGGTGATATAACAGATGTATTTTATTTATTCTCATTGGTACAATTTTTAAAGTGGCAGAATTTGTTAAAAAGGATAAAATGGTATGTTGAAAATGTTGTTGTTGTTACACGGGCGCCACCATGTTGGATTTCAACATTCGGCAACGTCACTGGAATGGTAAGCTACTCCGTTGCTAACCAACACTAGCAGAGCAGCCATTGCATTGCATATGCAGCCCCTGGATTTCGAGTCCGTAGTGAGCATTTTTTAGCGACAGACTATTTAGAGAGTTGTACTTTCAATACAACCGGTTTACAAGCTTTACAAGCTTACCGTGTTGAATCGAGCTACGGCAAGCAGAGAGTTATGAACAGTGGCTGGTTATGTACTTGCTCAAACATTTATTTTGGATAATTTTTAACCCAAAAAAGCTACGGACTGCAGCTTTAAATAACAGATATAAGATTAAAATAATATCAGATTTGTATCATTTTAAATAACACACAAATAAAACAGATGAAAAATTAATATAAGTAAGAAATGTACTTTTGCTGTGGTTAAATGTTCAGTGATATCTTACAGAGATTTCAGAATTTTGGCACATTTTTCCTCTATATAGTTTTGATATGGCAACTAGTAAATACACTGAGTTTCTTCATGCTGGTGTGTGTGGAAGTGTTTAAAACAAGTGTGTGACAACTAGCCCCGCGTTACACTGTGTCCAGCTCTACTCACTCATTAGATATTAGCACTTATTTCAATACACAATAGTAATTCAAATTACTTTATGTACAAAACTAATGTAAAATAATCACAACAGATGCATGAAAATAAAAAAAACAATAAAAGCAAAGAATAATAAATTATTAAAAATGTATTAAGAATATATATATATATATATATATATATATATATATATATATATATAGGTATCTTTATAGCCATCTTGGCCACACACACACGCACGCCCAACCCCCCCCCCCCCCCCCCCCCACCCCACCCCACCCCAAGTCAGTCACTGAAAAATGGAGATGTGCATCTGTGTGAGAAGATACACTCTTAAAAATAAAGTAATTTTCTTTGAAATGTTCTTGTTATACTCCATGATATTACAATAAAAAGTGTTTATATATATATAAAGGTTCTTATTGGCATCAATGGTTCCATGAAGAGCCCCATTGTACCCACCATTATATATAACCTTTTATACAGAAATATATTAATTCTTTATTGTCTTAATTTACTCTTTATTGTATTTATTTTCTCTTTAGAAAAAGTTAGCCTATTTAATCCCTCACTGAACCCTTATAACACTGAGCTTCCTGCATGTGTGCGTGAGAATGACCGTCTTCCATCATCTCACTTTCTGATTGGATATTGTTTCGTTTCACGTGATAATCTCCAGAACGTGCGGGCGTTTGTCCTCGGGGTTCCCCCCACACATCAGGATTTCTGATCGTAAATATTAAACATGTTTAATATTTACGATTCGCGATCGGGGCGGCTCCGACGTTCTTCCGATCAGGTTCGGACACTCTTAACACACCTCACACCAAGGGAAAATCTGATAAGATAATCTGTTGAACCATCAAGATAATCGGGACATAGCTAGGATTGTCGGAAGGGGGGAAATCGGCCCGAAATCAGCCCGATTATCTTTTGGTGTGTACCCAGCATAAGATCTGTTACTGAAAGGTTCTTTGCCGACCCAAAATTGACTCATGATTGTACAGACCGATGAACTTTTTGGCTTTTGCTTTGATAACTGATATTGCTGAACTAGAACTAGAGTCGTGAGAAAATAAAACACAATGAAGAATAACATCGACTCTCGCCTGTGATCTCCACTTCTTCTGGCGGCTCTGGGACAGAGTTATATATCTCTGTCAGATAATCTGAAGATATTTTACACATGTGATCACTTTATCAAACACAGAGAGAAGGTCATTAAGACTAAAGAATATTAATATTATTATAGCAGCAAACCTCTCCTCAACAACACATGATCTGAGGAATAACTCGTGTCTGAAGCTCAAAGATGAAGATAAAGGTTCTTCATGATCCATGAATCACAAAACTGTTCACATTGTCTACTTGTATGCATGTGTGTGTGAATGTGTTACATATAGACTGTTTGTGTGTGTGTTTGTTTGTTTGTTTGTTAGATAAGGAATGGCTGGAGAGTGAATGTCCTATCCAAGGATCGCCACCTTGACGTGGTGGAAAGGCTTGTGTGTTCCAGTGATCCCAAGAGTGAGTAATTCTGGAGCTTTTACTCCAGTTTGACTGACTTAAGGCTGAGGTTCCAGACTAAGTGCGATCCAAATGGGCATTAACTAAATAAAATAATTTTTGAAGCATAATTACTTGATTTTGTCTTTCTTGATCCACACACACATTCAGACACACTCACTTACACACACACACACAAGTTTAAATGAAGTAGTAATTAGTAATTTCATCTTTATATGTTGTTCTGATGCAGAGAATATAGGTCTTGTAAAACGGTTGCTTGTGAACTGGGGAGCAAACATCTTATTTTGTGGGTAATTTAATAAATTAAAGTTTTTTGAGGAACAGGATTTGTTCAACAGTGTGAAGGCTAAGTCTATTTCTTTTTTTATTTACTACTACCGAAGGGCACGACACTCGAAACCTGCTCAGGGAACGCGCTATTTTTGACACGTGACACGAGTCACGTGACTGTGTGTGGAAACGAAGCTTCGGACGTCACAGATCACATGGTTATGGCAAAACGAATCAAGCTCCCATACACTGCTTCAACGTGTGATGTTTTGTTTTTTGATACAAGCTTCGAAGCCTCGGTGCCGAACGTCACATCACTATGGATTATCCTTTCATTAAAACACTGCATTTGGATCCTCAACCTTCGTGTCTCGGAGCAGTTCGTTACATCACGTGATATACATGTGCCACACTGATTGGTCAATTGTGTATAAACACTAGTTTAGCGACACGTGAGACTCTTTGTATTTTCTGGTTTGTAGTAAGAGTTTATTTAGGGCGTCTTCGACGCTGAAGATCTTTTCTTTTGTTTTAATTTTGGGTTTTTGGTGAATGTTGATTTTAGTTAGATTAGAAATTTGTTTTGTTTGTATATAGTAAGATTGTTTTTTGTTTCTTTCTTTGATTTGGCACAGTCTAGTTCTCTTCTCTTTTCCTCGTTCTATTGTGGACCTTTTCCTTGGTCTGTTGTATAGGACTAGATGTTGATATCCCTCAATAAGCACTTGGGGCACCGATGGAACTCCGTGGGATGGTCAAATGAGTGAGGGCACCCTTTGGGTTATCAAGTGGGCGCCCTCCTCCTCCTGGCGTAGGCCTATTGATGATTTCTGGTGTGGTTGTGTTTTTCATAAAAAAAAAAGTATTGGTATGCATTTGTTTTGAACTCTTGTTTGGCAAATATACTTGGATGTGGTTCCCCCTTATTTTTTGTGTTTCATTTTGTCTTTAATTTGAAGCGTTACAATGGAAAGCTGGAAATTTCCATCAATGGCGGGGATAGAGTAAATAGAGAGTCATGAACAAAATATTACAATAATAGATTACCACAAATTAGTTATAAGTAATGTAATAGAATAGAACAGAGATAATAGAATTGAGACAAGCATTAATATAGTTAATTTGACAGATAAACCTCACATAGAAAGATCTAGTTAGTTCTCTCCATCCAGACATTAATGCTGTACCTCAGATCAGTTGATTTCACTGGTTTGTCCAGAACGGTCACTCTTCATGGACACACAGCTGGACTCTGAGTTTCATCTCTGACGGCTGAATCGACTTATAATAGAATACAGTTAATCATTCATATAGAAGATTTGGAGTTGGCAATAGATTAAAGACAGCATATGAGAATGTATATTCTGCAACTGAAAATGAAAACATGATTAACCATTTTATTACTGAAAGGTGTCCATAGGTCATGAATTCAAATAAAAAAAAATAGATTTTCATGTAACATTTAAAAGTGGCGATGCATCATTGGTTAAAAGGCAATAGATGATTTAATTGTGAATATTACTATAATCAAAGACATTTGAATATGTTTGGTGGGCTGAATTACTCAAATTAAGTCATTAAATAAATATTATATATAAAGATGTTTGTAGTAGAGCGTTTGCAGTATAAATGTCACTTCTGTAGAAACAAAAGTCAAGTCACCTTTATTTATACAGCGCTTTTTACAATACAGATGTTTTCAAAGCAGCTTTACAGTGATAACAGGACAATAATGCAACAAAGTTTGTTTCTGCTGTACAGCAGATCTAGAAGAAAATAGTGTCATAGTCCAGCTTAAGTAAGTTCAGTGTTGATTCATTTCTGTTGTAAAAAGGTTATTAAGTTCATTTATCTATACAGCCACTCTGGAGAAAACCGTGATGTCATCGTCCAGCTCAGTTCAGTTCTCATATAATGGTGTCAATGCAGATCAATAATATTGTTGAATATTAAGTGTCTCCAACTAAGCAAGCCAGAGGCGACAGTGGCAGGAACTCAAACTCCATCAGTGACAGAATGGAGAAGAAAACCTTGGCAGAAACCAGACTCAGTCACTCAGTTCTCCTCTGACCAACGAACAAACAGTGTGTGATTATGATTCAGGCATTACAGGTCAGAGGTCAGATTGGATCTGAACATTCAGAATATTTATCCAGTTCATCTGGTTGAAGGTTTCCTTGTTTGACTTTGGATGAAGGATTGGATCATTCTGTAAAGTTACACACACATGTGTGTGTGATGATCACTGTGGGTTTGTGTGTGTTGATTCTGTTGAATGTGATTGTGTCTGTAGAGGCTCTTTATTCTCCATCAGCTGATCCAGAGAAGGTCAGACTAACATCTAGACCCTGTCAGTAAAACACAGACAGTCAAATGTGTGTGACATTATTGCATTATCAACTTTAGAACAACTAAAAGAAACTACTTAGATGATTAAGTGAGAGATTATAATATAAAACTGAGATACACCATTGTTAAAGCTGTTTTTAAACATTCAGATTTTGATTTTGCTTCTAAGTCAGACTCAGTTCTCTCAGGTGTGAGGGGTTTGATCTCAGAGCTGAAGTCAGAGCAGCACAACCTTCATCTGTAACACCACAATCCCACAACCTGTAGAGAACAATGACACTCTTCAGTCTCTCAGTTCAGGAAACACTGATATAAATGATAAGATATATATGAATTTCTCCTTTCTCCTCAACAGATTTGTATATGAAAGCAGTTGTCAGCTCTTCACATCATCCAATCATGCTTATAACTATTGTTGTGGAAAATATGCAATTGTCCTGTTACAAGTAGGCCTTTTTGTAAACTAGTTAACCTGTAAATAATAAAACTATATTTAATTGAAACTAAGAAGCTTGTCTGCTAAAAGTCTTTGATTTCTAAAAAACTGAACTGAACAGATCATGAAGAAGTCTTCTGACCTATAGATTGTGAGAATGAAAATTCAGATGCTTATGATTTAGGACAGATTTGACGTACTTTACCTAACCTGAGAATAATCAAAAGTTTAAAGGTGTCGAGAAATACACACCATGAAACACTATCAAAAACTATCAAAAGTAAAATGACCTCAGAAGCTTTGGAAAGAATCTAATAAAGATTATTCATCCTTTTCAGTGACTTGATGGTAAACTTTTTTTGTATATATTATATATTATTTTTGTATATCATTCATTATTCACCACAGGAGAGAAACAGACAACATGAGACTTTTATACAATCTTACCACAGTATCTCCAGTTTACAGTGAGGATCTTGCAGTAGATCAGAAAGCTGCTTGACTCCAGAATCTCCTAATTTATTCCCTGACAGACTCAGTTTTCTCAGGTGTGAGGGGTTTGATCTCAGAGCTGAAGTCAGAGCAGCACAACCTTCATCTGTAACACCACAATCCCACAACCTGTAGAGAACAATGACACTCTTCAGTCTCTCAGTTCAGGATCTACAGCTCAGATAAGCAGAACTTCACAATCAGAGACTCAATCCACGGCACCATTAACAGGTCCAGTCTAAGGTTCAGACCCGCTTCTACAAACTGCTTGATTAGTTAGTTTCCATATCATAAAAATTGCAAGAATATTCTATAACACTTTATTTAACAGTGTCCTTGTTACATATGTTACATGAACTAATAACAGTAAATTATGCATAATTACACTTAACTAACCCTCAACCAAATCCTAATCCTACCCTAACCCTACACTGTAAAAAAATTCTAACCCTCCCAAATCAAAAATTTCAAGTGACCGATAACATCTAAATTTTTCAATTGGCCCAAGTGAAATTCTGTAAATTATAAAATTAAATTTACAGATTTTCACTTGGGCCAATTGAAATTTACAGAATTTCACTTGGGCCAATTGAAAAATTTAGATGTTATCGGTCACTTGAAATTTTTGATTTGGGAGGGTTAGAAATTTTTTACAGTGTATAGTAAGTACATGCAGTTGCTTAATATTACTCAGTACTTAAATATATAATTACACTGTAACAATGACACCATAAAATAAAGTGTAACCGAATATTATTTTTTTATGCAAATGTAGCGGGTCCCGGCTAGGTCTCCGCTGGCAGATATATATATAATCCTCTCCTAGGAGTGCTCTGGAAATATATTAAATATTACAGAGAAATCAGTGACGCAGGAACACAGTTGCTCATTCTCCATTGACTCGGATTATATTTATTTTCAACTTCAATTTAACTTTGTATCTGCAATCATGAGTTGTTTTCTGTTATTTTTGTCTGCTTTGCATTTAAGCACAGGTTATATCCATATTTGGATAACATGAAGCAATATATTCTTGAAAGGTCTGTTTTCACATAAATGTATACTCACATATTTTACAAACATTAGCTTATCAAAATTTGTATGAAACCAAAAACAAACATTTTCCATTTAAATCACATTTTTGGTCTATCATCAATCATATCTGCACTTTTCTCTTTAACATCTGTCATCTTTGTTCTCTAATCCAAAAGAGTATTTTTGTAATAAATGTACATTTTATAAGTGTTCACTTTATACAACAGGATCATTCTCATTTGCAGTTTTGTCACATTTACACTATAAGAACTCACACTTCAAAAGTAAACATCTCTGCCTCATAACTTAGGCACTCAGTTCTATGAACTTACTCTGTATTATTGTAATATTAACACACGTGCGCCCTTAAACATGGTCGCAGCCGTAACTGGTCTTATGCTGTACATTCACATTAACTTTTTACCCTTTAAAGTCCCACTCCGATCATATTTTGAGCTATTTTTAAACATTATCAGTGGTCTTTAAATGATGATTATGCCGTTTTTAGCCAAAATCACAAAACCTGTGCCGTTTTCTGGGACTTCGCTTCAGCAGAGCGGCAGTAGCTCATTAGCAATTCGCCTCTGCGTTGTGGGCGGAGCCGTTGGCACGGAGACGACCCTCCCCCTCCCAATATCTCTCCTCTTACTGTACGTTCACACCGCCGCCGACTTGAGTTCTGCGGCAAACGCCAGCAACCAATCGGAATATATAGACGTCCTTCGCGCTGGCTGATTCCGGAGAAAACATACGATGTAAACTTTCGTTCCTACCAAAACATTAGTTCCGAGAAAACAGAGGAGAAGCTGATCATCGGCGTTGCTGGGTTTCCTATCATTATCGGATTAGTTGCAGTATAACCAACACAGAGTGAAAGTTTATCATTTGCATGTGTTTTTAAGTCCTGCCAGCTTGACAGGGCATATAAGAACGAGGAGAGAGACTGAGAGAGACCCGGCCGCGCGCGCGCACTCACTATTAATAATAATAAATAATAATGTGACCAAAACGGTTATACAAATGCTGTCAATATAAAAGGTTTCTAGTGTCAATGTATTGCTTGTTTATTCTGTTTACTTTTCATGGTGTGACACTTCTCTTCTCCCATGATCGAACACAGAATGCTGCTACGTCAGAGCGGCCAAAGCGTCAACAAGCTTCCCCGTACTTTTTGACAAGCGTCCTTGACAGGGCGGCCAGAGCTTCTTTGCCGCTCAAGTCGGCGGCGGTGTGAACGTACAGTTAGCATTGCAACCCGCTACCGCACATAGGTGTTGATCCGACATCGTCTTCTCTACTCCTCAGAACCTGAGCGGGTGGGGCGGAGGGGGGTATGAGCTTGTGGCCCCGCCCAGTGGAGTTACTACGTCACAACTCCAGTCTATTTTAGCCGGCATTTTAGCGTCTGCTACTGATTCACAGCCATTTGAATGCAGAAATACTCAGAAATACAACTTTGAGCTTATTTTTCTCAAGATATGTCCTCTAACATAAGAAAAATGCCACAAGAACATGTTAACACCTAGAAAAACATGATTTTCATTGGAGTGGGTCTTTAAACACATATAGCTGTTTTCCACACACGCTGAAATAACCCACAAATGCCCCGAAGCCATAATAAATAAATAAAAAACAATCTGTGGGCATCTGCCGCCATTTTCTCAACTGCGTTCTGTCAATTTTAACTGTTTACACACTTGACATGTTTTTAGATTACGGAGCACACTTCACTGGGGATTCAAATAAGCTTATAAACATCTGGAGTCACATAAAAGGTGTGTAACTGACCTGGAAATATATTAAATATTACAGAGAAATCAGTGACGCAGGAACACAGTTGCTCATTCTCCATTGACTCGGATTATGAGCTCATCTTGCTCTGCGCATCGCTAAATGTCCCCGTGTGACGCTACTCGCGATTACTGCCACCGTGTCCATTTAGGAAACATGTCATTGTGTGCTTTTTCCGTACCCTCTCATTAATATTAAATTATATAAATCAGAATAAAATAAAATACTATTGCAATAGAAGGAAAGGAAACAAAAAGTAATAATCTCAACAAAACTTATTTTGTGAGTGTCACACGAATACCCCAAAATCATCAACATATCTGTGTATGAACACGGTTGTCACATCTTTACATCATCCAGTCATGTTTAATCTATCAATAATATTGTAAAATGATGTCAGACACATTGGAAAGAATCTAACGAAAATAAAAATCAACATTTCCATTAGTAATTTCACAGTAGATTTTTTTTTTTTTTTGTATGGCAATCATTATTTACCATTAAAATAGAGGAATATGTTCACAAATTTCATCTGTAACACCACAATCCCACAACCTGTAGAGAACAATGACACTCTTCAGTCTCTCAGTTCAGGAAACACTGATATAAATGATAAGATATATATGAATTTCTCCTTTCTCCTCAACAGATTTGTATATGAAAGCAGTTGTCACCTCTTCACATCATCCAATCATGCTTATAACTATTGTTGTGGAAAATATGCAGTTGTCCTGTTACAAGTATGCCTTTTTGTAAACTAGTTAACCTGTAAATAATAAAACTATATTTAATTGAATCTAAGAAGCTCGTCTGCCAAAGGTCTTTGATTTCTAAAATACTGAACTGAACAGATCATGAAGAAGTCTTCTGACCTATAGATTGTGAGAATGAAAATTCAGATGCTTATGATTTAGGACAGATTTGACGTACTTTACCTAACCTGAGAATAATCAAAAGTTTAAAGGTGTCTAGAAATACACACCATAAAACACTATCAAAAACTATCAAAAGTAAAATGACCTCAGAAGCTTTGGAAAGAATCTAATAAAGATTATTCATCATTTTCAGTGACTTGATGGTAAACTTTTTTTGTATATATTATATATTATTTTTGTATATCATTCATTATTCACCACAGGAGAGAAACAGACAACATGAGACTTTTATAAAATCTTACCACAGTATTTCCAGTTTACAGTGAGGATCTTGCAGTAGATCAGAAAGCTGCTTGACTCCAGAATCTCCTACTTTATTATATGACAGACTCAGTTCTCTCAGGTGTGAGGGGTTTGATCTCAGAGCTGAAGTCAGAGCAGCACAACCTTCATCTGTAACACCACAACCCCTCAACCTGTAGAGAACAATGACACTCTTCAGTCTCTCAGTTCAGGATCTACAGCTCAGATAAGCAGAACTTCACAATCAGAGACTCAATCCACGGCACCATTAACAGGTCCAGTCTAAGGTTCAGACCCGCTTCTACAAACTGCTTGATTAGTTAGTTTCCATATCATAAAAATTGCAAGAATATTCTATAACACTTTATTTAACAGTGTCCTTGTTACATATGATACATGAACTAATAACAGTAAATTATGCATAATTACACTTAACTAACCCTCAACCAAATCCTAATCCTACCCTAACCCTATAGTAAGTACATGCAGTTGCTTAATATTACTCAGTACTTAAATATATAATTACACTGTAACAATGACACCATAAAATAAAGTGTAACCGAATATTATTTTTTTATGCAAATGTGGTGGGTCCCGGCTAGGTCTCCGCTGGCAGATATATATATAATCCTCTCCTAGGAGTGCTCTGGAAATATATTAAATATATTAAATATTACAGATAAATCAGTGACGCAGGAACACAGTTGCTCATTCTCCATGGACTCGGATTATATTTATTTTCAACTTCAATTTAACTTTGTATCTGCAATCATGAGTTGTTTTCTGTTATTTTTTTCTGCTTTGCATTTAAGCACAGGTTATATCCACATTTGGATAACATGAAGCAATATATTCTTGAAAGGTCTGTTTTCACATAAATGTATACTCACATATTTTACAAACATTAGCTTATCAAAATTTGTATGAAACCAAAAACAAACATTTTCCATTTAAATCACATTTTTGGTCTATCATCAATCATATCTGCACTTTTCTCTTTAACATCTGTCATCTTTGTTCTCTAATCCAAAAGAGTATTTTTGTAATAAATGTACATTTTATAAGTGTTCACTTTATACAACAGGATCATTCTCATTTGCAGTTTTGTCACATTTACACTATAAGAACTCACACTTCAAAAGTAAACATCTCTGCCTCATAACTTAGGCACTCAGTTCTATGAACTTACTCTGTATTATTGTAATATTAACACACGTGCGCCCTTAAACATGGTCGCAGCCGTAACTGGTCTTATGCTGTACATTCACATTAACTTTTTACCCTTTAAAGTCCCACTCCGATCATATTTTGAGCTATTTTTAAACATTCTCAGTGGTCTTTAAATGATGATTATGCCGTTTTTAGCCAAAATCACAAAACCTGTGCCGTTTTCTGGGACTTCGCTTCAGCAGAGCGGCAGTAGCTCATTAGCAATTCGCCTCTGCGTTGTGGGCGGAGCCGTTGGCACGGAGACGACCCTCCCCCTCCCAATATCTCTCCTCTTACTGTACGTTCACACCGCCGCCGACTTGAGTTCTGCGGCAAACGCCAGCAACCAATCGGAATATATAGACGTCCTTCGCGCTGGCTGATTCCGGAGAAAACATACGATGTAAACTTTCGTTCCTACCAAAACATTAGTTCCGAGAAAACAGAGGAGAAGCTGATCATCGGCGTTGCTGGGTTTCCTATCATTATCGGATTAATTGCAGTTTAACCAACACAGAGTGAAAGTTTATCATTTGCATGTGTTTTTAAGTCCTGCCAGCTTGACAGGGCATATAAGAACGAGCAGAGAGAGAGAGAGACCCGGCCGCGCGCGCGCACTCACTATTAATAATAATAAATAATAATGTGACCAAAACGGTTATACAAATGCTGTCAATATAAAAGGTTTTTTAGTGTCAATGTATTGCTTGTTTATTCTGTTTACTTTTCATGGTGTGACACTTCTCTTCTCCCATGATCGAACATAGAATGCTGCTACGTCAGAGCGGCCAAAGCGTCAACAAGCTTCCTCGTACTTTTTGACAAGCGTCCTTGACAGGGCGGCCAGAGCTTCTTTGCCGCTCAAGTCGGCGGCGGTGTGAACGTACAGTTAGCATTGCAACCCGCTACCGCACATAGGTGTTGATCCGACATCGTCTTCTCTACTCCTCAGAACCTGAGCGGGTGGGGCGGAGGGGGGTATGAGCTTGTGGCCCCGCCCAGTGGAGTTACTACGTCACAACTCCAGTCTATTTTAGCCGGCATTTTAGCGTCTGCTACTGATTCACAGCCATTTGAATGCAGAAATACTCAGAAATACAACTTTGAGCTTATTTTTCTCAAGATATGTCCTCTAACATAAGAAAAATGCCACAAGAACATGTTAACACCTAGAAAAACATGATTTTCATTGGAGTGGGTCTTTAAACACATATAGCTGTTTTCCACACACGCTGAAATAACCCACAAATGCCCCGAAGCCATAATAAATAAATAAAAAACAATCTGTGGGCATCTGCCGCCATTTTCTCAACTGCGTTCTGTCAATTTTAACTGTTTACACACTTGACATGTTTTTAGATTACGGAGCACACTTCACTGGGGATTCATATAAGCTTATAAACATCTGGAGTCACATAAAAGGTGTGTAACTGACCTGGAAATATATTAAATATTACAGAGAAATCAGTGACGCAGGAACACAGTTGCTCATTCTCCATTGACTCGGATTATGAGCTCATCTTGCTCTGCGCATCGCTAAATGTCCCCGTGTGACGCTACTCGCGATTACTGCCACCGTGTCCATTTAGGAAACATGTCATTGTGTGCTTTTTCCGTACCCTCTCATTAATATTAAATTATATAAATCAGAATAAAATAAAATACTATTGCAATAGAAGGAAAGGAAACAAAAAGTAATAATCTCAACAAAACTTATTTTGTGAGTGTCACACGAATACCCCAAAATCATCAACATATCTGTGTATGAACACGGTTGTCACATCTTTACATCATCCAGTCATGTTTAATCTATCATTAATATTGTAAAATGATGTCAGACACATTGGAAAACATCTAATGAAAATAAAATCAACATTTCCATTAGTAATTTCACAGTAGATTTTTTTTTTGTATGGCAATCATTATTTACCATTAAAATAGAGGACTATGTTGGGACATTTTATACAATCTTACCACAGTTTCTCCAGTTTACAGTGAGGATCCTGCAGTAGATCAGAAAGCTGCTTGACTCCAGAATCTCCTACTTTATTATATGACAGATCCAGTTTTCTCAGGTGTGAGGGGTTTGATCTCAAAACTGAAGTCAGAGCAGCACAACCTTCATCTGTAACACCACAACCCCTCAACCTGTAGAGAACAATGACACTCTTCAGTCTCTCAGTTCAGGATCTACAGCTCAGATAAGCAGAACTTCACAATCAGAGACTTAATCCACGGCACCATTAACAGGTCCAGTCTGAGGTTCAGACCCGCTTCTACAAACTGCTTGATTAGTTTCCATATCATAAAAATTACAAGAATATTCGATAACACTTTATTTAACAGTGTCCTTGTTACATATGTTACATGAACTTACCATAGTAATAACAGTAAATTATGCATAATTACACGTAACTAACCCTCAACCAAATCCTAATCCTACCCTTACCCTATAGTAAGTACATGTAGTTGCTTAATATTACTCAGTACTTAAATATATAATTACACTGTAACAATGACACCTTAAAATGAAGTGTAACCGAATATTCATTTTTTTTTATGCAAGTACCCCAAAATCATCAACATACTGTATCTGTGTATGAACACGGCTGTCACATCTTTACATCATCCAGTCATGTTTAATCTATCAATAATATTGTAAAATGATGTCAGACACATTGGAAAGAATCTAACGAAAATAAAAATCAACATTTCCATTAGTAATTTGACAGTAGATTTTTTTTTTTTTTGTATGGCAATCATTATTTACCATTAAAATAGAGGACTATGTTCACAAATTTCATCTGTAACACCACATTCCCTCAACCTGTAGAGAACAATGACACTCTTCAGTCTCTCAGTTCAGGAAACACTGATATAAATGATAAGATATATATGAATTTCTCCTCAACAGATTTGTGTATGAAAGCAGTTGTCACCTCTTCACATCATCCAATCATGCTTATAACTATTGTTGTGGAGAATATGCAATTGTCCTGTTACAAGTAGGCCTTTTGGTAAACTAGTTAACCTGTAAATAATAAAACTATATTTAATTGAATCTAAGAAGCTCGTCTGCCAAAGGTCTTTGATTTCTAAAATACTGAACTGAACAGATCATGAAGAAGTCTTCTGACCTATAGATTGTGAGAATGAAAATTCAGATGCTTATGATTTAGGACAGATTTGACGTACTTTACCTAACCTGAGAATAATCAAAATAAGGTTAAAGGTGTCTAGAAATACACACCATAAAACACTACCAAAAGTAAAATGACCTCAGAAGCTTTGGAAAGAATCTAATAAAGATTAAACATCCTTTTCAGTGACTTGATGGTAAACTTTTTTGGTATATTTCTTTTTTGTATTTCATTCATTATTCACCACAGGAGAGAAACACACAACATTGAGAGTATTAAATCATGTTTGATTCAAATTCAGAGTACTTATTTACTCTTATGAAGCCTGGTTGATTTAGTTTAGGTCTAGTCGTAGTTAAGGATAGCTCTACATTGGTTCATGATTAGTTCATATCTTCGCTAATCATGAGTTCATGTTGAAATAACTATTAATTCAGGTATTAGTATTTGATTATTCATGTGCTGTTATAAGTACACCAAAGATATATATATATATATGTGAATTTCTCATTTTACAGTATTGTTTTGGTACGAAAGCACATGCTAAACTCATAAATATGGACAAATAAAGAAGTGTGAAGTCCATGATTGTGCCTGATGAAGACCTGAGGGTCGAAAAGTTGCTTGAATAAATTATTTTGGAGCAGTAATTTTCAGTGTGCGGACTTCACACTTCTTTATTTGTCTATATCATGCAGTTGTCCTGCACCTGCGCCCAATCTGGGTGTTTGGGATGTGCACACCATTTTTGTATTTTTAAACTCATAAATATGATCATGTTTTATCAGTGTAATGATTGTTGTCAGAGTGACTTACAGAACTGATCTGGACTCTTTAACCACAGGCATCAGCTTCTGAAGAACTTCATCTGCTGTATTTTGTGCTCCAATAAACTTTCTTAGATTAAAAACATCCATCTTCTGCTCTGATGTCAGCAACACATAAACCAGAGCTGACCACTGTGAAGAGGAGAGTTTGGTTCCTCTTATTTTTCCAGATTTCAGATAATCTTGGATCTCCTGCATCAGAGAATCATCACCCAGTTCATTCAGACAGTGGAACAGATTGATGGATCTCTCTGGAGAGCGATTCTCCCTGATCTTCTGTTTGATGTTCTGAACGGTTTCCTCTTTGTTGTACGAGCATCTTCCAGTCTGTGTCAGTAGTTCTCGTAAGAGAGTCTGATTGGACTTCAGTGAGAGACCCAGAAGGAAACGCAGGAAAAGGTCCAGATGTCCATTCTTACTCTGTAAAGCCTCATCCACAGCTCTCTGATGCAGCTCAGATAATGAAGGATATTTCTTCTGGTTTAAGATTTTAGAAAATAACCTTTGTATGGTTGTGTGAAACACATTTCTGTTCTCATTTGTAAAGTGAATGTGTGCATATAGAGCTGCTAGATGTTCCTGGATGCTCAGATGAACAAAGCAGAAGACTTTCCCCTGATACAAGCCCAACTCCTCTCTGAAGATCTGAGTGCACAATCCTGAGTAAACTGATGCTTCTGTCACATCAATGCCACACTCTCTCAGGTCTTCCTCATAGAAGATCAGGTTGCCTTTCACAAGCTGCTGGAAAGCCAGTTTCCCCAGTTTGAGAATCATGTCTTCATCTTTCACTCTCTTCTTATAGTCCTTCTCATGTTTGATGTTGGTCTGAATGATCAGGAAGTGTGTGTACATCTGAGTGAGAGTCTTGGGAATCTGTCCTCTCTCTGCTTTACTCAACATCTCCTCTAGAACAGTGGCTGAGATCCAGCAGAACACTGGGATGTGGCACATGATGTGGAGGCTCCTCGAGGACTTCAGGTGTGTGATGATTGTATTGGCCAGACTCTGATCACTGATTCTCTTCCTGAAGTATTCCTCCTTCTGTGGCTCATTGAAGCCTCGTACCTCTGTCACTCGATGGACACACTCAGAGGGGACGAGATCCGCTGCTGCTGGTCTGGAGGTGATCCAGATGAGAGACGAGGGAAGCAGATTCCCCTCAATGAGGTTCATCAGCAGCTCGTCCATTGAGGCTGATTCAGATATATCACACAGTTTCGCTTTGCTCTTAAAGTTCAGAGACAGACGACACTCATCCAGACCATCAAAGATGAACAACACTTTATATTCATCACTGGATATTTTCAGAATCTTTTTCAATATTTCAATTTCTGTTTCAGGGAAAAAGAAATGAAGAAGATCTGAAAGACTGAGTGTTTTGTCCTTCATCAAGTTGATCTCTCTGAAAGGAAGTGGAAATATGAGCTGGATGTCCTGATTCTCTTTCCCTTCAGCCCAGTCCACAATGAACTTCTGCACAGAGACTGTTTTCCCAATGCCAGCGACTCCCTTTGTCAGCACAGTTCTGATGGGTTTGTCTTGTCCAGGTAAAGGTCTAAAGATGTCACTGCATTTGATTGGTGTGTCCTCTGTTGCTGCTCTCCTGGATTGTGTCTCGATCTGTCTCACCTCATGCTCATTATTGATCTCTCCACTTTCACTCTCTGTGATGTAGAGCTCTGTGTAGATCTCATTCAGGAGTGTTGGGTTTCCCTGCTTAGCTGTTCCTTCATACACACACTGAAACTTCTTCAGCAGATTTGATTTAAATGTGCTTTGAGCCAGTTGAGAATCACGACTGAAAGAATAAATGGTTAGATTACAACATAAATGAAAGAAGTAAAAGTGATAGTAAAATATCTTTATGACAGAAATGTTGTACCTCAGATTAGATGACATGTGTCTTCCCCTAAATGTTCCTCGAGTGTCCATAGACTGTTCACTAGTTGTGGACAAACACGGACAGAACAGAGACAACACAACAGAGTCAAGAAAACAGAGACAAGAATTCATATAGTATTCATATAGATCCAGATAGAGGGTGCCAATGAACTCCTCAATGCTCCTGTTAACACTTTAACATATCACTGTATTTTAGCACAAGTATATTCTGAATATTAGTATAAAAAAATGTTTTAATAAGATAGACGATGATCAGAAACATGTAAGTTGAGTGTTTAAGTTGTAAGGGGGAATTAGTAAAATGGTCAGAAATGGCCCTGTCTGTATTTAATGTTTTAATCATTTAATTGAAGTGTTCGTCTGTTGTCTGTGTGAAGAAACAAGAGATCGTTCTGACACTGATAACAGCAGCAACACACACTCAGCATGAGTTCAAAAACACCACATTCCAGCACCAGAATGAAATTACCACAAACTAATTAAATTAACACTCTTGCTAGTCAACTGGAGATGTTTCGTGTGTATTAGGTACATCCGTGCTGCGAGATGTTTCAAAAAGTGGTGGGGACAATATCGACCCGGGAAAAGAGTGGTGGGCACATGTCCCACACGTCCAACTCACAAATTACGCTTATGTTTGTTGCATTATATGCCAAACGGTGACAGTTTAAAAATTGGGACTCTGAAGCAGAAACTGTCATGTGTATTTTTCCAAAGTTTGCATGTCTGTAACTCAAGAAGTTTTAAAGATATCCTTTTAGATTTCAGTTCTTAGCAAAATTTTCTTTTGATATCTTTTTTGATATTTTTCAGGGCCTATGTGGTTCAGTTCAATAAATGTATCTTGTTTTCCTCTATTAAAATAAATGGATAGAACAAACCTGTCTGAGAGCCAAAAATTAGTCTTTCCAAAGTCTGCATGCATGTAACTCGGGAAGATCTATCTATCAATGAAATGTTGTACCTCAGATCAGTCGATGTGTGTTTTCCCTCAAATCTCATTGGCTCTATCATAGACGCGTCACTCTTCATGGACACACAGCTGGGCTCCGGAGAGACTGATCTGTCACCCTCACATTGACTTTAATACAACAACAGAATAGAAATAATAGAGTTATTCTCTACCAGAACCAATATGGTTGATTTTACATAAATTCCACATGAGAACGTTGTCTTTCAACTCTTTCCCTGCCAGCCTTTTCTGTTTAAAGTTACCAGCCACCGCCAGCGTTTTTGACCATTTTCACATTTTCATGGTCCCCAGAATATTTTTTGTATGAATATCTGAATATGCAATAAGAAGAAAGAACAGACCCTCTCCCTTTAAACAAACAAAAAAAAGTCTTATTCTAGCTTCACACTTTTTTATCAACACCTAAGTAACATTAGACAGTTTTGATTCATATGCTGTTTAATGTTGATGATCGTGTTATTTTACATAAGCATATGATTACATATGAGATCGCTCGTTTTCGTCGCCTGTGCTTTGATCAGGAGATTTAATACTCTTTCAGGAGATGTGTAATAGCGCCCCCTACCGTATAACAGTGAAAACACGGAAAGACGGAAAATTCCATCAGTGGAGGGTAAAGAGTTAAAGATATAATATAATAATGCTATAATGCAAAACTCACCTTTACATGGTGTTCAACATAAATGTGTGTCGGCAGTGTGTGTACACACAGAGGAGGACTTACCATTAGGCAAAGGTAAGGACTGCTTTGAGCCCCCAAAAGTCAAGGGCCCCCTAAAAAATGCTTTTTATATACAAGATGCATAATAATACTGTTATAACCTGTTGAAATGAGAGTACCGTGACTGCACTGGGGTGAAAACTATGATATGACATGTCTAAGCCACACCACACCGCTCGGACAGTTCCATGTGTCATAGCCTACTGTTGCTATTTCAGGGTATAAAACAAGAATAAAAGCCATAATAATGTACATGAAAATGTATAAAGATTGGACACAGCTGTGCATAAGCAAGCATCATAACAGAGAAAGAATCCTCAAGGATTATCCAGGTAAATGTGTGCAGTTGTATACGGCCCCATTCCTATATTTGACCTAAATCTGCCCCTGTGTACACAACCACCCTATAATAGTAAAAATCCATCCACTCCTCTTTTTTGAATCTCCATAAATCATAATCTGTGTCTCAGAAAAGGCCATTTGCAGATGCTACTTTTTGTGACATCATGAAATGCCAAGGCCCCGCCCACTAATGCTGATAGACCCCGCCCTCAGTGAGCTGAACACAGTCCACTATTTTCTACGTGCTGGAGCAGCTGTAGTGATGAGAGAAATGTCCCAGTTCCCTACTAAGAAAGCCAGGTGTGATGTTGTTGGATGTAAGAGTGAGCATCGGACTCTTCATTTACTCCCGGCAACTGAGCCACTGAAGACACAGTGGATTAATTTTGATTATGATGGGAATCTGCCGCTCAAGTTACCTAAAATCATTAATGTCAAAACCTGTCTGAGAGCCAAAAAATAGTCTTTCCAAAGTCTGCATGTAACTCGAGAAGATCTATCTATCTATGAAATGTTGTACCTCAGATCAGTTGATGTGTGTTTTCCCTCAAATCTCATTGGCTCTATCATAGACGCGTCACTCTTCATGGACACACAGCTGGACTCCGGTGAGATTGATTTCTCCCTGTGGTTTAGACTTCAATAGAATAGAAACAAAAGAACAGAGACAAGAATTTGTAATTATATTACAGGACATGTAGAGAAACCTCATATAGAGAATCAATCCATCCATCTTTTAACATTGCTTTTTGATCTGTTGTTGTGTTTGTGTTTCCCAATAAGTGATGTAGTTGTGTTTAGTTTGGTTGAGTTTGTCAGTATTGTTCTGGTCCAGATTATCAGTGTTTTGTGTGTCAGTAGATGTTAGTGAAACATCAGGACTGAAGCTCTGGATCAGCTGTGAGAGGAGACCTGATCCTGTGCTCGACTCCTGCTATTGCAGAGCTTTATAATAGTGTGAGTCACTGAGTTATAGATGCTTACACAATATCATCACCTATTTCTGTATTTTGATAATAAGTGGATATTTGCCAAATTATGCCATACATGCATTATTTGTGTGTGTCTGTGATCTCTCTGTCTGTCTAAACAAAAATGTTGTACCTCAGATCAGTTGATGTGTGTTTTCCCTCAAATCTCATTGGCACTATCATAGGCGCGTCACTCTTCATGGACACACAGCTGGACTCCGGAGAGACTGATCTGTCACCCTTAAACTGACTTTAACAGAACAGAGACAAGAATCAACTTTGCTGATTTGACATGAAAATAAATCCCACATGAGAAGGTTGTCTATTAAGACAGTGTGTTGAAGAGTGATGAGACAGTCCAAGGATAATGTCATATATCATCTAGCTGTCTACTGTATCTGTGTGTCTCTGGACAGTGTTTAAAGACCCTGAGTGGCTCCAACTACTGTATATCCCGGCACCAGAATATGATAGAGACAACAGATCACTATACCAACCCTGGCAAACACACACAACACCCTGTTATGTGCAGAAAATGAGTCTTCTATAACATTAAGATCATATGAAGATTGAAGTACCTGAATCCTGGAGAAGAATCTCCATGTCTGAATGTGTGTGTGTCGTCCATTATTCATTCAGTCTTCATGGAGCTTCAGTCAGATCTGTAGCGTTTGCTCCAGTATTTCATCTGTGTGTGTTTAAAACAGAAATATCTCGGCTGAACAGACTGGGAAGTTTGTAACACTAGAGTTTAATGTTCTTCCACTGAAGCCTGAAATATTGTACAAATGGGACAGTTTATTGTAAGCCCATATTTAATACATCTGTGAAACTAATACAGTATACACAGGTCCAAGTATTTTAAAATAAAATGTTTCCTATTGATTTTTATGTAAACCAATAAATGTATTTTTTGGTATTAAATGTTCAATAAAAATGTCATTACATTAAGGGAGATTGTAACAACAGCACTCTTTGTAATTGACATTCATTTACACAGAAAACTATATCAAAGTTTAAGAAACACAGCACAAAAAAAGTTAAAACAAACACTACAGATGTTAAAGAGAAAAGCTTGGTTTTTAGTAATGAAAACGAAAATTAGACCTACATAAAACGTGTAAAAGTGTATTCTAACATATAGAGTCTAGGCTATATGTCTATGTCCAATAATTGATAAGTTAAAAAAACTGCATATTAAGAATTTCATGTGTAATGTAGGCTACTTTAATATTTCATGGTTACTTACGTTAGTGAGGAAGTAAGTTCATTTTCATGCGCCACACCGGAACACTTGCTCTGAATATAAAGATATTAAACACCTCGAGGCTCGAGTTTTCCATCAACAGCACGTTAAATCAAACTTATACAAACATCACTTGATACTTGGATGATCCGTTGTTCTTATTTAAAGATTCTTAAAGCCGGGTGTAAAATGGCGCTTGTAAATAAAACACACTGCAATGTACTTTCACTTTCACTCAGCCCCTTTTGCCCCTTATTGTGTAAATGTATTGTGCCCCTCTCTGATAAATGTAAATTATTATTATTATAAATATTATAATAAATATCAATACACTTATACACCATTGCTACTAACAATAATAATACAAAAAAATATGCTATTTAAAAATAAAATTGGCGGAGGTGACGTCATAGGCGGAGTTTCCTTTGCAGCGGATCTACAGCAGTTCGCCGCGAGTCTTCAAACTACAGGAGCAACAGGTAACATTAAGCTAATATGGAAAAGTTACATTTATCCTACTGTAGAGGGTAGGACATTAGGACCCAGTAGACGCCACCTCCGAGCGCTTCTTTTTTTATTTTTTTATTTTTTTATTTTATTATACTTGCAAACAATACAGAGATGACAAACATGGTATACAAATTTGTATCAGAATTACAAAAATGTCAATACAAAATATAATAATATGTACAATGTCATCTGAACATACATAATAGCAGTGCATAACCAAGACAAATAAAAATAAAGAAAAATGAAGAAGAAAAAAGGAATCATGAGGGTAAGACATCTTATATATCATTTAGTGTACACAAATTAAAGTCATTACAATTTGAAATAGTTTTAATTGCTTTCTTATTTACTGAGGATGAAATAATGTTAAGGTACATTTTAAATTCTTTCAAAAAAAAATTGGTTTGTTTTTGGTGAATTTACATTTATGAATGTAAAATTTGCCAATAAAATAAAATAAATGAATAACAAAACAAGCTTTTATTTTATTGGGGTCAGACTCAAAGTATCCAAAAATAATGTCTTTAAAGGTTACTGATATATCTTGCTGGATATTATCTTTAATAAATATTTCAAGATTTTTCCATAGTTGTTCAGTATAGAAACATGACCAAAATAAATGATAAACAGTTTCTGTGTGAACTTGGCAAAATGAACATCTTGTGTCAATATTACTTTTATATTTAATCATACAATATTTAACAGGGTAGAATTTATTTATTATTTTAAAGGACACTTCTTTTACTTTATTAGTTAGAAAATATGTCTGTTGTAAGGACCAAATCTTTTTCCACTTTAAATTTTTAAATAAATTACCCCAGTAAGAGATTGCAGGAGAAACAGAAATGATATTTTCAAGGAAAAGGGATCTAACTTTATTATTTCTATCTTCTTTTCCTGAATTTTTACCTATTGGAGTTTCAGTTGGCTCAGGAAAATTAGTAATTATAGCAGGAGAGTGAAGGCAGTTTTTTAAGAGAGTATAGATTCCTGCTGGTATTGCTCCCATAACTATAGCAAACTCTTTGGGGTCACTGGCATATTGTATTCAGAAAGAAATTCAGTGTAAGTCATTAAAAAGCCTTGGTTGTTAAATAGCTGACGTACTAAAAGTAAGCCGTTATTAAACCATTTATCAAAAAATAAAGATCTATTTTTGTATAAAATATTTTGATTATTCCAAATAAAGAATTTATCGGGGGTGAAATTGTGTTTATATATTAAAGCCCATGCCAAAAGTACTTGTTGGTGGGAATTTGAAAGTTTGATGGGAATTGTAGATATGTTGTAATTGCACATTAATAAAAATCTTAAACCCCCAATATGTGAAAAAGCTTGTTGTGGGAAGATATTCCAGATTCCAGTCTTGATTTTTCAAATACCGATGAAGCCAATTTATTTTAAAAGTATCATTTAAAGAGCCAAAATCAATCACATTTAAACCACCTTTGTTATAATTGCTTAGAATAACTGATTTCTTCATAGTGGTTTTTATTTTTCCAGACAAAATCTGTCAGATCTCGATCAATCAATTTACATGTGGACTCATCAACATGGAGAGATTGAGCCGCATAAGAGAGATGTTGTCACATGCCTGTCCTTTCTTGTGTTGCACATGGGTGTTTTGTTATTTTGGGCCATGTGCTCTTGTCATTGTCTGATCCCTCCCACTTGTTATCTGATTATTGTTTGAGTTCTCCCACCTGTTCCCCTTGATTAGTTTCCCTTTATTAGTTCCCACTTGTTTGCAGTCTGTGTCGATCGTTGTCTTTGTTTTCCCCTGGTGATGTAGCCGAGTTATTCCTGCCTTGTTTTATTGTAGTTTGGTTTTTGTTTATTGTTTATTAAAATTTCCTTTACCGCACTTGAATCTTCGTTTCACTTTCTGACCAACCGTGACAGAACGATCGACCATGAAGAGGATTCAGCGGAAGGATTCACTCCAGCCTCCTATTTCCTGCCCTCATTTTGAACGCATCGAGAGATTTTGTGTGTTGAGTTCCCTTCGTCAGAAGGGGACTGACATCCGAGAGTTTTCATTGAGGTTCTGCGCTGCTGCAGAGGGACTGGGGCTTGGGGTTATGGCTATGAAGGATTTGTTTAATTACGCCCTTGATGAACCCATCGACTTTATGGTCATGAGAGCCCTGAGACATCTGACGTTTGAGGAATTAGTTAATTCCTTGGAGCGTCACTGTAAACCCCCTGCTAAGAAGGTTCCAGTGCCGGTGATCCCAGTTCCGGTGGTCCCAGTTCCGGTGGTACCGAGTCCGGTGGTTCCAGTTCCGGGGGTCCCAGTTTCGATGGTCCCGGATTCGGTGGTCTCGAGTCCGGTGGTCCGGAGGCGGAGGAGGAAGAGGAAGCACGTCACGTCTGTCCAGCCTGAGCCGGAGCCGGAGCCAGTGTCTGTTCCTGAGCCGGAGCCAGAGCCAGTGTCTGTTCCTGAGCCGGAGCCAGAGCCAGTGTCTGTTCCTGAGCCGGAGCCAGAGCCAGTGTCTGTTCCTGAGCCGGAGCCAGAGCCAGTGTCTGTTCCTGAGCCGGAGCCAGAGCCAGTGTCTGTTCCTGAGCCGGAGCCAGAGCCAGTGTCTGTTCCTGAGCCGGAGCCAGAGCCAGTGTCTGTTCCTGAGCCGGAGCCAGAGCCAGTGTCTGTTCCTGAGCCGGAGCCAGAGCCAGTGTCTGTTCCTGAGCCGGAGCCGGAGCTAGTGTCTGTTCCTGAGCCGGAGCCAGTGTCTGTTCCTGAGCCGGAGCCAGTGTTTGTTCCTGAGCCGGAGCCAGAGCCAGTGTCTGTTCCTGAGCCGGAGCCAGAGCCAGTGTCTGTTCCTGAGCCGGAGCCAGAGCCAGTGTCTGTTCCTGAGCCGGAGCCAGTGTCTGTTCCTGAGCCGGAGCCAGTGTTTGTTCCTGAGCCGGAGCCAGTGTCTGTTCCAGTTCCTGAGCCGGTGGTGTCTGTTCCAGTTCCTGAGCCAGTGGTGTTTGCGCCTGTTCCTGAGCCGTTGGTGTCTGTTCCTGTTCCTGGGCCGGTGGTGTCTGTTCCTGGGCCGGTGGTGTCTGTTCCAGTGCCTGAGCCGGTGGTGCCAGTTCCAGAGCCGGAGCCGGTGGTGCCAGTTCCAGAGCCGGAGCCGTTGGTGCCAGTTCCAGAGCCGGAGCCGTTGGTGCCAGTTCCAGAGCCGGAGCCGTTGGTGCCAGTTCCAGTGCCTAAACCGTTGGTGCCAGTTCCAGTGCCGGAGCCGTTGGTGCCAGTTCCAGTGCCTGAGCCGTTGGTGCCAGTTCCAGTGCCTGAGCCGTTGGTGCCAGTTCCAGTGCCTGAGCCGTTGGTGCCAGTTCCAGAGCCGGAGCCGTTGGTGCCAGTTCCAGTGCCTGAACCGTTGGTGCCTGTTCCTGAGCCGGAGCCGTTGGTGCCAGTTCCAGTGCCTGAGCCGTTGGTGCCAGTTCCAGTGCCTGAGCCGTTGGTGCCAGTTCCAGTGCCTGAGCCGTTGGTGCCAGTTCCAGTGCCTGAGCCGTTGGTGCCAGTTACACCGCCCGAGGGGTCGTCGCAGCCCTTGCAGCCCGAGGGGTCGTCGCCGCTCTGGCCGCCCGAGGGGTCGTCGCCGCTCTGGCCGCCCGAGGGGTCGTCGCCGCTCTGGCCGCCCGAGGGGTCGTCGCCGCTCTGGCCGCCCGAGGGGTCGTCGCCGCCCTGGCCGCCCAGGCCGCCCGAGGGGTCGTCTCCGCCCTGGCCGCCCGAGGGGTCGTCGCAGCCCTTGCAGCCCGAGGGGTCGTCTCCGCCCAGGCCGCCCGAGGGGTCGTCGCCGCCCAGGCCGCCCGAGGGGTCGTCGCCGCCCAGGCCGCCCGAGGGGTCGTCGCCGCCCAGGCCGCCCGAGGGGTCGTCGCCGCCCTGGCCGCCCGAGGGGTCGTCTCCGCCCAGGCCGCCCGAGGGGTCGTCTCCGCCCTTGCAGCCCGAGGGGTCGTCTCCGCCCAGGCCGCCCGAGGGGTCGTCTCCGCCCAGGCCGCCCGAGGGGTCGTCTCCGCCCAGGCCGCCCGAGGGGTCGTCTCCGCCAAGACCGCCCGAGGGGTTGTCTCCGCCCTGGCTGCCCGAGGGGTCGTCTCCTCTGTCCAGGCCACCCGATGATCTGTCGTCTCCACCCTGGTCGGCCGTTGGACTGTCGTCTCCGCCCTGGCCGCCCGTTGGACTGTCTTTGCCCTGGTCTGCCCCTCCCTTCCCGCCCTGGTCTGTCCCTCCCGTCCCGCCCTGGTCTGTCCCTCCCGTCCCGCCCTGGTCTGTCCTTCCCGTCCCCCACCCTGGTCTGATGGAGCGTCTGGTAGCCGCTCCGTAGGGAGGGGGTAATGTCACATGCCTGTCCTTTCTTGTGTTGCACATGGGTGTTTTGTTATTTTGGGCCATGTGCTCTTGTCATTGTCTGATCCCTCCCACTTGTTATCTGATTATTGTTTGAGTTCTCCCACCTGTTCCCCTTGATTAGTTTCCCTTTATTAGTTCCCACTTGTTTGCAGTCTGTGTCGATCGTTGTCTTTGTTTTCCCCTGGTGATGTAGCCGAGTTATTCCTGCCTTGTTTTATTGTAGTTTGGTTTTTGTTTATTGTTTATTAAAATTTCCTTTACCGCACTTGAATCTTCGTTTCACTTTCTGACCAACCGTGACAGATGTGAAAGTCCCTCGGCCTTAGTGAGCAAAACTCTTCCTTTAATAGATAGATCCCTTTGAAGCAGCAATTCAGTTTTCTCTTTGTTTTAGCAATAATCAGATTAAAGTTTGTTGCACATCTATTTTTATCTTTAGATATTTCAATGCCGAGATATTTTACAGTGCTTTTAACAGCTATGCCACATATTGAAGAAACATTACAATTTTTAAATGGGCAATAATTCACATTTATCATTATTCAGACTTAGACCAGAAGCTCTAGAGAATGACTGAAGGATATTTAAGGCTACGGGGATTTGAGGGGAGTCTTCTAAAAACATCTGTGTCATCAGCTAATTGACTTATGATTCATTTTTTAGTTCCTACAGTGATGCCTTTTAGGTTGCTCCTTGTAATATGCAAATTAAGAAATTGCACTGCAATTAAAAATAAATAAGACACTGGACAACCCTGTCGAACACCACGATTAAGGAAAAATCTGGAGAGGTACCGTTTTTTAGTTTAATAGAACTATTTCCATTTACATATAACATTTTAACCATCTTACTGTCACAATCCACACACAAAGGAACGGGAAAAGGAAAGATCCAAGTGCAGTAAAGATTTATTAGGGTAAATCCAAAATCCTAGTCTTCCAGGCAGAGGTCAAAATCCAAATAGTCAGTCCATAAACAAGAACACAAACAGGAAATACAGGGAACGGAAGTGGCGTGATATAAGACAAGGAATCTGTGACAAACACTAGACTGGCAGGGTATATATAACAAGAACTAACAATGAATAACAGGGAACAGCTGGGTACAATGATGACGGGGAACAGATGAGTGCAATGAACAGTGATTGGTACAGACAAGGATTGTGGGTAATGCAGTTCATGAACAGGATGACACCGTGGAGACGAGGACCTCTACTGGACACCAGTGATACACAAACAGACACTGTGACATAACCCCCCCTCAACGGAGCGGCTACCAGACGCTCCAAGACGTCTGGATACTTCCACTCAGGCGGCCAGGGCGGAGCAGACAGTCCATCGGGCGGCCAGGGCGGAGACGACCCTTCAGGTGGCCATGGCACATGGCACGGAACAGGAACCGGCTCAGGAACAGGCACCGGCTCAGGAACAGGCACCGGCTCAGGAATCGACACAGGCCCCGACACCGGCTCAGGAACAGACACAGGCTCAGGAACAGACACAGGCACCGGCTCAGGAACAGGCACCGGCTCAGGAATCGACACAGGCCCCGACACCGGCTCAGGAACAGACACAGGCTCAGGAACAGACACAGGCACCGGCTCAGGCACAGGCACAGGAACAGGCACCGGCTCAGGCACAGGAACAGGAACAGGAACAGACACAGGCACCGGCTCAGGAACAGACCCAGGCACCGGCTCAGCGGTGGCCATCTTGTCTGGAGACACAGGCTCGGCGGCGGCCATCTTGTCCGGAGACACAGGCTCGGCAGACGTGACGTGAACAGTCTCTGGACCGGCAGACGTGCGTCTCCTCCATGCATGCAGTACAGCCAGTGCATAGAAAAGGAAAACAGCCCTCTTGGCTATGGCAGGACTGATGGTGGGCAGCCCCAGGTCAACCTCCTGGACGACAGTGGGCTGTTCAGGGACAGCCTCCGGGATGATCTATGGGTTAGGAGCCACCGGACAAGTTGTTGAGGGGTTTCTCCTCCTCCGTCTCCGGATCACCGGACTCGGGACCACCGGAACTGGGACCACTGGAACAGGCGGTGAAGGACGCTCGGGGCTGAACCTCACCGGCCCATGGTCAGAGAATGACCTAACTGGAGAATGCTGTCGGTGCTCACCTCTAGTATCTCCTCCCCTACGTCCTCCACGAGTTCCCCTAAACTTGACCAGACGGGTTCCCCTAAAAGTCTCTCTGTCCCAGGTGGAAGGCTGCTCAGGGGACTTGACCGCCATGGCCTCCTCCGTCTGGCGTGCCCATAACGCCAGACACTGAAAGATGTTCATTTGAGGGGGAACTTCTTCAACTCTTGAACTCCCCCTCTGCTGCCTCCTCTCTGATCTCGTGGTTGAGGAAAACCCGCGAATATCCATACTGCTGGATCTTGAAGTTGACGGATTCCTTCTGTCACAATCCACACACAAAGGAACGGGAAAAGGAAAGATCCAAGTGCAGTAAAGATTTATTAGGGTAAATCCAAAATCGTAGTCTTCCAGGCAGAGGTCAAAATCCAGATAATCAGTCCATAAACAAGAACACAAACAGTAAATACAGGGAACAGAAGTAGGAATAACAGAAGCAGGGTATATATAACAAGAACTAACAAAGAATAACAGGGAACAGCTGGGTACAATGATGACGGGGAACAGCTGAGTGCAATGAACAGTGATTGGTACAGACAAGGATTGTGGGGAATGCAGTTCATGAACAGGATGAATCTTATATTGTTAGATATGTGTCTATTTTGCATAAAGCCAGACTGTGCTTCATCAATAATAGAATGTATACTCCTTAAAGACATTTAATAATAAAGGAGCTATATTTTCACTGAATACGTGATAGAATTCTGATGTTAGTCCGTACCAGGAGACTTGTTTGTTTTTAAAGATTGAATTGCTTCATCAATTTATTTTAAAGTAATGGCAGAATCGCAGAAGACTTGATCAGCATTACCTAATTGATTAATGGAAAATAACGAATCAAAGAAATTATGAGCATGTTGCTTGCTAAATTTAGATGTGTATACTGTAAATCATGATAGAATTTGGCACAAAAATTATTGTCTTTCCAATCTAAAGAAATAAGAAGAGTTTTGCTCACCTTCCTCAATCCATCTTTTCCGTGATCTAATAAATGCCCCCTCAGCTTTTTGTTTATAAACCTCATCCAACGCATTTTGATGATGAGCTTTTCAACATCAGAAGATTTGAGATTTTACATATTATAATACTCTCATACATCTATTTCTTTTTAGCCAATTTGCTACCAAAAGTACGTATGTATTTACCAATTTCACATGTCACTAATTTCCAATTACTGCAAGAATTGTTTTTTTTTCTTATTTGCCTTTTCCCAATAACTAGTGATTATACATTTAATTTGATCTTTTACTTCTTTATATTTAAGCAATGAATTGTTCAGTTTCCAAAAGGAGGTAAATCTTTGCAAGTTAGCAGTATCTGAAAGAGGAATGAATATAGATATGCATCTGTGATCAGAGAGAGGCGATGGAGTAATATCAGAGGATACATTATTTAGATATCCCACATATCGATACGAGACTGCTTTGAAAGAGAATTGTTGCTCCATGTAAAGTGTTTTTGAGAAGGATGAGTTTCTCTCCAACTGTCGAGTAAAGGAAATCTCTGCATAAACCTCTTTAAGTACAGACTCCAGTTATCAGGTGACTATGGAGACCATCTATCGAAGACGTTATCCAAAGCCACGTTAAAATCCCCTCCAAAGACTAAAAAAGAATTTGGGTATTTAGTTAGTAATTTCAACACGTTCTTCTACTTGATCAATACGTTTTTTGTTGTGTTTTTGTTGATTAAAACCATAAATATTAACAATAATACCCGTTACATTAGAAATATCCAGTACGAGACAGATATATCACCACCTGGATCACAGTCAGAGCACACAATCTTCCCATTAAACTGGTTTTTGAGAATACAAACACCAGCTGAGTTACTGGTTCCATGAGTCATCCACAAATCCCCACTGAGATCTCCAAAAAACATAATCCTCTTTGGTTGAATGGCATTCTTGCAAAACACAAAAGTTAGATTTAAATTGTTTAAGAAACAGAAAAATTGCTTTCCTTTTTGTAATGTTTCTTAACCCTCTATTATTAAAATAAATTATAGAAAGAGACATAAAGTGAGAAAAAAACCCTATAAGCTATAACCTGTTATACACTATAGAGGTAGATTGAACCGGTTTCTGAGAATGTGTTAAATATACACACAGAGCGATGAGAACAGCAAACTTATATAGTGCAAATCAGAATTTAGGTTTCAATATTCATAACACATGAACAATCTCTTCTTGTAGTAAAAATCTTATTTCTACAGTGCAAATGCAGAGTCTAAAATAATATAACTAACAAGAGCTAACTTCCTTGTTTTGTTTGTTTTTTTCCCATAAGGAGCGAGATTGAAAAGAACGAATTTCTGAGATTAGGATGCCTTCCAAAATAATAATAATAATAATAATTAATCATTAGCATTGCATTTACATAACTGTATAAGTTATAACTTAGGATGGCATTAGTATATTGGTTCAAAATATCAACTAGCCTAAATTATATTTTTCTTCTTTCCCTTTCCCCTCTGTAGGGACGCTAATGGCTTAGTCTGTTTCTGACGCGTGCTTTGTCTTGAGGAATAAAATATTCATTGTCCATACCTTCTCAATATTAGGATATGCCAAATCCATTTATTGTTCATTTTGGCATTGCAAATAACAAATAAAACAAACAAAAATTATACTGAACACTTTACTTTGACTTATTGCTAACAAACTGTTTTGGCATGAGCACAGTACTTGTGCAAACATTACGCTCAAACACTATCCTCAAATACTCATACGCCCTCTAGTGTCACAAACAAAAAATACAATTTAACATAATGGCTCCAACACACTCTTTTCGTAAAAAATTAAACAAAAATAAAAATCTTAAGGCAGGCAACAATCTGGAGGTTAAACAGACTCTCGCTAGCCCACTGTTTCAGTGCAAGTTACAAACAGCTTCATGTAACGTTAGATATCAGCTTCATAAAGTTTCAGGCTGGAGGGAATATTTCGACTCCATCTACAAACGCCCTACCTCCAATAAAGTAAGCATGCTTGATGTTTTGTCTTGCTTTTTCCACTACCGGCCACAGTTTGTTCCTCCTCTCTTTATCTGCTGGAGACAGATCCTCTGATATCTTCAAACCATTTTCCCTGAGAAACGTAGACTCCTTTGCTGCACGCCACACAGCGGAGCGATAGAAGCGGGAGGCAAATTGATAAATAATACCTCTGGGTTTATTCGGTTGCTTGTGTACAGTATCTGTTTGTCCTTGTCCTCTGGCAGGAGTTGCTGACACTGGATGACCTGTTGTCGAACATCTTCTCTCTCCTTCTCTGGGACTCTCCAGATGCGCTAGTCTCCTCTCTTGCTCAATGGTAGTCTGATCCACTTTGCCCACCTTGGACTCCACCGCGCCATACTTAAGTTTCAGACGGTTAACTTCCTCACTCATGAATTCAATGGCTTCCTTGACACTCGTGATTTGCTTGGTGTTTTCGTTTATTACCTCCTTCATGTTAGTAATCGCGCGTGTATTTTCTCCTATCATTTTTTCCAGGGAATCAGACCGAGTGTTTATTAATTGCGAGAGTGCTCCAAGTTGTGAGAGAACGTCTTTAGCACACAGTCTTTTAACTTGTGTATAAATATCTCTGCCTTATACGGAGACCAGAATCCACATGGGATCACAGACAGAAGTTCTTCAAGCACTCGCTGCTGTCTCTGAGAGAGAGTTTAGAGGTATAAATGCTGTTAAAGTGTTTAATGCTGATGTTTCTGGTACATGGACTCATCCGCCGCTGTCGTCTCCAGACTCAGAGAAACTCCTCTGGTCATGACCACTGCTCAAGCCGCTGTGGACTGAGATAATCGACGGGCCAGAAACCCAGTCCACTGGCCCAGACGAGGCCCGGTCAGAATCCGGAAGTGACGGTGGAAACACGGATATTGCCCTCAACACTTCTGGATCCCTGAACTCAGTGCTTTCCCCCTCGAGTGATCTCTGTGGAGACGTCTGTGTATCACGACACCAGTCAGAACCAGCAGAACCAGCAGAACCACAGTCAGTCCAACCAGCAGCATCCAGTGATCTACAGATGAAGGAACAGGTGGATATATATATATATATACTTTTTTTTTATTCACTGTTTATGAATTTTGATTAAGAATGCCTCATGTTTTACTCACTTCGATGTTCAGTGTCGTCAGTTTTGTCTTCATCTGTGTCGATCAGATTTCCCCTCAAGCCTAGAACAGATTCTGTGCAGAATATTGAAAGGTTAGTCGTGCAGTTTAGGATTAATTTACTGATTAAACATAATATCTCTCCTCATCCACTGATCTTCTCTCACCTGTGACTGAGACTGTGATCAAGGTTTCTCCTTCATGATCCAGAACTCTGTATGTTCCAGTGTCAGTGACTGTAAACTCATTAATGATCAGAGTCTCGTCACTGACGGTCAGTCGATCACTGTTGACCCCGTGACCTCTCGTCCACACCTCTGTCCAGCCTTCACTAGAGTTTCTCTCCACTTTATCAGCGTTGATCAACAGAACATCCAACTTCAGATCCTCTCCTTTCTGCACAGAGATCTCATCTGAGGAGGAACACACACATTCAGCATTAATCATTATTATAATAGTGTCATTTAATCAAGACCATGAGCACATAAAGGATTGAGGGACCAGATGTAAACACTGGAAAACCCCAATCCACTCTGAATATTAAGCTTGTCCGCTTCAGTGTTTCTGCTGTTTCTAGTCCTGCACACAATACCAACACTATTAGAGGAGATCCAGAAACACATGATGATGGTTTGATCAGTTTTGACTTTACCATGAATATGAAGATGATACTCCAGGATTAGTCGCTCCACTTCTGTCTGATCATTAGTGTAATAAACATGTATAAAGTGTTTCCCAGCGTCACTGTAGATCAGATCCTTGATGACGACGTCACATGATCCTTCTTTAAACACTCGACCACTGCAGATTTTCTTCTCACACACACGGATGATTTTAGACTGACTGATTAATCTGATCTCCACAATCTCTCTGTCCTCAGATCCACATGATAGAGTGACGTTTCCTCCCTTTATTCCTGACACAGCTTTAGTGGAGGATCCTGCAAATACACACAGCAATATTCACTCAATACACACTAGCAATACTGGAAAATAAATGTCTTAAATCAATATGATTTTAAATATTCTTCAGTTATTTTAGTAAACTGGATTAAAATAAATAAATGAAGACAACAAGTAGCCAACAATATTAGAAGTGCCACATTACACACGTTTCAAATGTTGATGACAGTATAAACCTAGAGATGAGCTGAGAGACACAACAGAAAAACAACTGACTAGACTAGAATTAACTAGTTGAACTAGGGGCCCTATTTTAATAATCTGAAACGCAAGTAACTCTGTGGGCGGGTCTCGGTCTGTTGCTATTATACCGGCGGGATAAATGACTCTTGTGCCCGACGCAAATCTAAAATGTGTTGGTCTGAAGTCGCTTCATTACTCATAGGTGTGGTTTGGGCGTAACGTGAAATAAACCAATCAGAGCGACATCTCACATTCCCTTTAAGAGCAGGCGCGCTTGTTCCATGGCGGATTGCTATTATAACGACGGATTTGCCAGGAGCGGTTCACAGCCGAGGAGACCGGCGTTCTCGTCAGGGCCGTAAAACACAGAGAAGTGACATTGGGGATGGAGAAACACACCCAGATTAGCTTCGGTTAAACAGGCGTATGATAATTTGGGTAAATGTGTAAGCTAGATTTATGCCTATTTTTTCACATCTTCATGGACACAACAATGATTTCCCTCGTGTGGTAATATTTTTCCTTGTAATAATGCATGATTTGCAAAATTGAGAACTGCTGCGTCTGTGTGTAGATGAGATAAGCAAAGTGTGTGTGCGTTGTGCACACGCTACATTGATTATGGCCAAGCATGCGCCCTTAAAATAGCATCTGAATAACATGCGCAACAACGCCACTGACTTTAGACGAGGTTTCTCCTGGTCTGTGGAGGAATTGTTTTCTGAAACTGCAAAATAGCACCAGGGAACGTTTGCACCAGAGCACGCCTCCTCTTTTCCCTGAACCGCCCCTGGGAGCGCAAGTTCATTCCCTAATTTACCGACGTGTGTCTGTGGAGGGAAAAGTCCGCTGTGCGTCGGGTGAGAAATAGGAATGACACATGCGTCGCTGTACAAAGTCAGTTACGCTGGGTGCAAGATAGAGCCCTAGAACTTTTAGCTTGAACTAAAAATAATAATAACAATAACATAAATGACACTGACCGCTATAACTGATAAAGCACAGCAGAAGAAGAAGAAGATTCGTCCTGATGAGAAAACAGAAGGTTTGTTATGTGACAGACACACACATTATACACTCACTTTCATTTCAGTTAAAGATGTTCATCCACATGTGGATCTTACATCATTAAAAAAAATCAAACTATAATCTTTTTTATCTTCGTTTCTCCCATCATAGAAAGCACAATGGACGTGTGTGTGTGTCTGTCTGTGTGTGTGTGTGTGTGTGTGTGTGTGTGTGTGTGTGTATGTGTGTGTGTGTGTGTGTGTGTGTGTGTGTGTGTGATGCAGATTCATTGAATTCATTCTCAGCGGTGAAACATACAAGGGTCTATGGTTTTTAGCTGATCTCTGATCAGTTTTATTCATCTGTAGACGGTGTAATTAGACATTAGTATAATTAAAAGGAATAATAGTAGTTAATAGTCTCTTATTGGCCTGTTTATCTGAGACATGGAACAAACAAAACAAGCCCTGAACATTAATATAAGAACACATATTATACAGACACTTGATATTTAATCTTATTAGATGATAAGTTAATGGATTTTGATATTTTACTTTGTAATGTGTTTGTAAAAGCTGTTTTTCTGCATGTTTGGTCTGAGTTTGTTGCTTTACACTGTTTGACCAGCAGGAGTCGCCAGCGTGTGGGGATTCGAAACAGTGAATCATTTTGTGAAGCAATTGGTTCAATTGGTTCGAAGCTTTGAAAAGATTTGTTTCTCCCATCACTACAGCACACTACTAAATAAAACTAAGACGCTTTTCGGGTTTTGCACTTTGCAGACGCTCAGGGACGTCGCTAGGCCTATTTTAGGGGGGCTGAAGCTACCCCAAAATGTTCCTAAGCCCCCCTAAATGCTAATAAGAACAGCAATAACAATTCGATGTATCAAGAATTCTCTCTATGGCTCTGGTCTAAAGTTATGCACCCTCCCGCCTACACACACCGATTCACACGCGTTCACACCTGACCAAACGTGAATAGAGCGTCTGGCGCGAGTGATTTACAAAGACGCGTTTACGCGCGTCTGGAGGTCCTGCGGCGCGAATGAGGCGTTTAGCGTGGCGCGTCAATTTCGCTTCAAACTTTTGCTTTTTACGTGCGTCAGTTTAGCTCTGGACGCGCGAATGGATTCAAAATGTTCAAGCGTCCAACTATAGACGCGAATTTGACGCGCTATTCGCGTTTGGTGTGAACGCACAGTATGGTGAAAGGAAGATTGGTACTGCTAAGTGTCGTGAATCTCGTGATACAGAGTGAAACTGTAAGTTGTTTTTAATTACCTGCTTAGATTTGGGGATAAAGCGATGTCGAGCATTCACGATACACCTGTTTCTCAGACCGATATAGTAACGGCAGACAATGCAAAGTCTCCCGAAAGTTCTGGGAGTCTCCCGCATATTGATAGCGGCTCCCTAATGCCCGCAAATTAGTTAAAATCTCCCGGAATCTAGAGCGAGCGAGCAGGAGCGCGCATGCGAGACAGAGTCTGTGTTCCAAACCGTGTAGAGCCGCGCGCGCACGGCAGAGAGGGAGAGGAGCGAGAGACCTCGCGTCACGTGTGTGTGGCTGTGTGCTAGTGGGTGTGTGGAGCGCATGTAAGACAGAGAACAGAGAACATCCTGATTGGACTGTTTCGGTAAGTCAACCAATCAAGCAGTGTGGGCGAGGGAACACACACACAACCCCCCCCCCCCCCTCCTTTCACCCGACTTTTTGCATGCAGGTTGGGATGTCTGTAGAGTATGTTTAAAAACAGAAAACAAAAAGAGCGATGGATGAGGTGAATATTTACAATCCGTTGTCGGAAACAAAAGTTTGGTTTTATAAATGTATATTCAATAAAAAAATAAAAAAACATGTTTTAGAGGTTCATTTCCCAACTACCAACCAATTGGAGTAATCATGCTAAAACATACAATTATATTAATAAACCCACTAAAAAACATAAACCATACAAATAATTGTCTTAATATATCCACTGAAAACAATCAGCATAGACTGTCTTGGACTCTCCTTAACATCAGCAGGTCGAGTTTCCTACAAACAGACAAAACTACTGGGGTATAAGAACACAAAAACACACAACCTATCGTTATATTAAAAATATGAACTTACATGGTAATAGTTCTGCATGGGTCTTGTTCAGTCTTCATCTCATCACAGTGACGGCTCTGGGTGAGTGTCTGACTGAACTCCTGCCTCTTTCCTCCTGAAAGTGATGCAGTTGAAACCAGAAAGCGTCTTAAAGGAACAGTATCAAGCGCTGTAACCTTTATGGCAAACCGTTTTAACATTTAATCCTAAAACGTACTAGTTTCTTTAATCATTCTACTATTTTTATATACTAGAATTAGTAGCTATTCCATTAGGTTATACTTATTCATTAGATTGTTCTCGTTTATTAGATATTAGCCTACTTTATTTTATTAGGTATTAGATTAATTAGATGGTACTAGTAAGGATGTTTGACTTTCTCAGTTTGTGTAAACCTATTAGCAGGGCTCTAGAGTGCGACCAATTTGGTCGCATATGCGACCAAATTTTGTAAGTGTGCGACTAACATTTTTCCTAGGTCGCACCGGTGCACCTAACGTCCTCGCATCCGCTGCCTCTGCACGAACGTTTGTTGGCGTTTGTTCTCCTTTGACGGAACTCGCACTCTTCTCTCACGCGATGCCACAGCTCGCACAACACGACAGCCCTGCTTAATGAGTGACGACGGAGGACAGAATTAAACATTCAAACGTAGCCTGGTTACACTAAAGGTCTGTTATATTAGTCTGATTTTATTTTAAATTTCGGCTTCCAAAGATTATAAAAAATAATATATTGAGGTAAAACCATTAAAAACTATCTAACTACGCGCAACTTCTTCCCTTCGCAGCATTACGCTGTCATTTCTCCCTAAAACTCAGATTCAGAATCAGCACGATCGGTGATTGTTGTAAATGCAGTCTAGCTACTGTTGCTAAATTGCGGGACGCGTTTAATAATTGAAAGAGCTATTAAAAAACACAAAAATCTGCGCAAGAGATGTTGTTCGCATGGCGGCGCGCGCTCCGAAACAGACCGAGACAAGCAAATTATACTTTCGGTTTCATGTGCAGATTGTGCGCGTCTAAACGATCAATTGTGCACAAAAGCGTGTCAAAATTACCGGCTTTGAGATTCACTAAAAACAGTTTATGTCTTAAATGGACGTAGTTATGGAAATAGTTGGAATATGAGAATATGGTGCATCAGTAGCCTATTAGATCTGCACCCGGTCTTAAAGGGGCCGCAGTCTAATAAACATGCTGACGATTGCACCATTACTGCAAATCAAACAACAAGAGAAAAATCACTCACAGCTCTTGAAAGAATAACTTCAGCTTTAATAAGCATTAATCTATTTATGATAAATTTTACAGTGTTATTTTACATTTTATTACTTTATTAGATTTCTTTTTAGACCATGCCTGAACAGTAGTAGGCCTTCCTGAAATTAAAGCACTGTGTATGCAGTGTATCTTTGTTTAATTGTTTATCTTTTGTTTATCTATTGTTTATCTTTGTTTATTATATATAAAACAAAAAGAACCATAAGAATACAGTTAAAGTACTGTATCGATAAGCAGTATCGGTAAGAGTAGGAATACCGTTAATAATTGTGCTTCAAAAAATAAATAAAAGTTTTTACCTACACCTTCTTGTTTAAATTCATTTACATAATATATATGAATGTGTATAGAGCGTGATAAAAAGGTGACCTTAAAATTGTGGCGTTAAAGGTGATACATCCGAGGAAAAATTTGGGTGCACCCAAATTTTGTGCTGGTGCACCTAAATAAAAAAGTTAGGCGCACCAGTGCAACCAAGGCAAAAAGTTAGTCTGGAGCCCTGATTAGTGTTCAGAGTATTTATTTTTACCCACATTAATTTCCCACATGACCAGACTAGTACAATTATGTGAGTTTGTTTCATTAATAGTGTATACTTTTTTCTAGATTTACCCCGAAATATTGAAAGTGAAATGTGACAACATGCCCCATATGGGGTTCATTGTAACATGATCAGATTAAAATGTTATCTGATCTAATAAAAACATATTCAAGACAAACTAAAATATTTTGTCAATAAAATACAATTATAACTTCATATAAAATTCATATAAAATAATGGCATTTTTTAATAATTAAAAATCAACACATTTTTCAGTTTGACAACAAACACACACTGGAGAACACAGCTATACAGCATAGTTCAAAACATAATAATAATAATTTATAATTTCTGAACATTGACTCTCAGTCTTTATTCACATTTTTATCTTGGTTTATCAATATAATTGATAAAAGTATAGAATAGAATATCCCATTTCGGTAACACTTTATAATAACTGCACGCTATTAATCATTAGTTAAGCATTAGAAAACAGTTAATTCGTCATTTATAAAGCATTAATAGACATTAATAAGCAGTTTATAGATACAGTGATAAATGCTTTATACTTGATTTACAAGCATCTATTATGTGTTTAATAAATGTATTTTCATACTTTATTAATGAACAATTTATCATTTCTAAATGAAGTATAGCATTATTTACACACCAATTATTTAGGAGTTGTCAGTGGTTCATAAGATCACTTAGAAATTGTAAGTAAATGATTAATAAACTGTTTAAATCTGCATTCATACATCTTACTATTCAGACATATAGTAATAGTTACTTAGTGTGTTAATAAATGGTTTATTAACATGTATTTCTACTGTAATTCAGGGTTAATCAGGTAGTTATAAAGCATTTAGTATATAGTGGTCAGTTAAATATGTTTGTGAGCTCATCTAAAGTGAGGACTAGTTATGCCTTGTAAAGCATTTATAAAGGAGATTTAAAGACTGTTAATATTTCTATGTTCTCTATCACTGTGTGTGTTTGTTTCTTGTTTCTGTTTAGAAGAAAACTGAGTCTTTAAATCTCCTTTATAAACGCTTTACAAGGCATAACTAGTCCTCACTTTAGATGAGCTCACACACATAGTTCACTGACCACTACTAAATGCTTTATAACTACCTGCATTTACTACATTTACTCACACTTTCTAAGTGATCTTATGAATCACTGGCAACTCTTAAATAACTGGTTTGTATAACTGGTATGATAAATTGATCATTAATAAAGTATGACAATCCAATTATTAAACACATTATAGATATGCTTTTAAATCAAGAATAAAGCATTTATAGCTGTATTTATAAACCGTTTATTAATGTATATTAATGCTTTATAAATGATGAATTAACTGTTTACTAATGCTTAATTAATGATTAATAGTGTGCAGTTATTATAAAGTGTTACCCATATTTCTAATAGGGGCTCATAACTCAGTGTGACAACATGCCCCGACTGCACAACTGGGGTTTAAACCCTGCGAGTGTTTCTGCTGTTAGATCAGCATTAAAGAAATATCTCAACTGTTAAAGCTGCAGTCCGCAGTTTTCCCTCTTTGTCGCCATCTCTGTTCAAAATCTGCAATTGCAGTTATTCGCGGAATTATCAACTTTATGTGGGTTGTGCCTCGGCACAGTGCGGATGAATCCAATGTTTTGAGGAGAGTGTGCGTCTGTCAGTCGCCGCCGGTGTGGATCCTGGCATTTCTACTTTTGGGAAGTATGACCAACATAAGAATTTTCACCGGAAAATGTCGTCTGAAGAAGTAAGTAACATCCACTTTTGTTCCAACGATCGCTTATCATATCACGTCACCGTGCAAATTATACTTTCTTTGTTCTCAAATTGTTAATGTTATCAACATCAGCATTGCGTGACTACATTTAATGCCCTTCCGATATTTAACCTTGTGTTCGCATGGGCCGGTGTCAGTCTCTTTTTTTCTCCGAAGTCCGAAGTCTTGCGCATTTTACAGCGGGTGAATCTCCAGTTGGTGTTTGAACTTTTCTGGATCTGCCATCAAATTGCTAAGTTTAATTATATCCAGTGCTGTGAGAAAAGGCTATAAATCTCCAGCATCCTCACACTCATATCCGACTAGCCGAGACTCTTCTTTATATGTGGACAGATGTGACGTAATGACGCGAAGACATGCTTGAATTTCCCGCTGAAATCCACCAGTACCACTGGAGTTAAAGACATTATTACAAGCTTACCGTTTTGAGTCGAGCTCAGGCAAGCAGAGAGTTATGAACACTGGCTGGTTATGTACTTGCTCAAACATTTATTTTGGATAATTTTTAACCCAAAAAAGCTATACGGACTGCAGCTTTAAATAACAGATATAAGATTAAAATAATATCAGATTTGTATCATTTTAAATAAACACACAAATAAAACAGATGAAAAATTAATATAAGTAAGAAATGTACTTTTGCTATGGTTAAATGTTCAGTGATATCTTACAAAGATTTCTGAATTTTGGCACATTTTTCCTCTATATTGTTGATATGGCAACTAGTAAATACACTGAGTTTCTTCATGCTGGTGTGTGTGGAAGTGTTTAAAACAAGTGTGTGACAACTAGCCCCGCGTTACACTGTGTCCCGCTCTACTCACTCATTAGATATTAGCACTTATTTCAATACACAATACACAATAGTAATTCAAATTACTTTATGTACAAAACTAATGTAAAATAATCACAACAGATGCATGAAAATAAAAAAACAATAAAAGCAAAGAATAATAAATTATTAAAAATGTATTAAGAATCTAGAAATAAAAGAGAAGGAAAAGCAGACTCGTGCTCTTCATATTTCCAGCTGATGATCTGCTCATATTCAGTGATCATATCTGCAGTTCTGTGTGAGCTGACACTGTTCTTTCAAGATAGTAATATACTGATTTAGTTGCTTTTACACTACTACTGAAACTACAAGTATGCTTGATTTGTAGTTGTTTGACCCGAGTCGAGGAATGTTCACCTTGAGAACTGGATCTGTTTCCAGTAGTAATGACTTCAGTTTCTCTTTGTTTTACTGAAGAAAATCTCGACATCCAACAGTTAGCAGAAACACATTTCACATGTTTGCCATTGACTTCTGGTGATCTGTCATTCAGAAAACAACTATTCAGTTGTGACTCGTACATATTTCTTATTTACTAGCAGTTATTCATTAGAGACTAGTTCTTATTTAATAGATCATTGTACCTATTATATATATATATATATAGTAAAGTATTAGCTACTAGTACTTATTCAATAAATATAGTACATATTAATTAGATACTTATACTTACTCCAAATGTTACAAGTCAGATTTTTTATTTATTTGAATTTTAACCCTACAGTGGCCGTTCTGACCGTAACAGGATGAGTGATAAAGCTGTGAGCAGCAGTTATCAGCATTCCAGCACTTTAAGGCCTTTAGCACATGAGTAAACCACTATTATGTTTATTCAGCAAGCCAACCATAATAGATGGAAAAGACTATTTACAGCAAATACAGGCATTTAAAGGTGCAGTGTGTGTAATTATTAGCTGCATCTAGTGGTGATGTTGCGAATTGCACCCAACAGAAGTTACAGTGGCCGACAGGAAGTGATGTCGAGGTTTCTTTACAAAGATAAATTAACAAATTATATTTACTTAATTATTCAGTAAATCGATATGTTATTGCGAATATTATTGTTACTTGTTCATCATTGTGTCAGTGTTTTATTCGCTGACTTTAGCTCGCTTCTTTACACGAAGAACAACATAATGACGAAATGCGTTTGTCCACTCAGGGCCACCGTAGAAACATGTGGATGTAAGCGGACCCGCGGTGTGTGTAGAGAGAAATGCTCATTCTAAGCTAATAAACACATACTGGTTCATTAAGCTCTTTATACTGAAAACATAATTACGTATATGATATTGCATTTCTGCCAACAGATCCTCCTAAATATTACACAATGCACCATAAACTATGGAAATATATTATTTTTTTAAAGCTTTTTAAAAGTTATAGCGCCAACTATGGTCCAATCTCCATTAGCGTTTGATAATGCTTGTTTAAAATCATGGTTTGCATGCTTGTGTTCACCTAATGTCATGAAGATTTGAGTTTGTTTAAGAATGATCTGCTGTATTGTACACTTGGACACGCCCCTTCTCTAATGTTATAGCTACACAAACACCAGTTCAGCATTTATTAAATAATTTGCCTATTGACCAGAAGAGTCCAGAGAATTGTGCTGCAGTGTTTTTATCAAAGTTGAGTGAAAGTCCTAGGACTTGTTTGTGAAAGTAGGTTTTCAATTAATCTTCTAAATGTTTTTTAAAAAGTTTAAAGTATTAAAGTTTTGATTGACAGCAGTACTAGTGGCCATTATTGGTCATTTACACGCCTGACAAATGCGATGGTGTCCCCAGTGCCTTATCTGTCTAATCTCTCACAGGCCTCCAGCCCTTCCCGCTGTTAAATAGCCCTACTCAGAATATGTTTCAGTTTTCTGAATACTAAACACTGCTTTACAGTTTGTGGATTTATATTTATGAGGATGACCCTTTGAGTATTAGCATACTGAGCAGAAATGTACATTTAATTCTACTATTGGAATGAGCACTCATGTCTAAAAAATAAGAACTAGTATCTAATTAATAAGCTGTAGTATCTTCATAAAGGTACTTTTAAATAATGAGCACTATTATCTAATGGAATAGATCATATCTATTAAAAAATAAGCACTACACTCAAAAAAATGACTCATTGGACAAACTCAATTTAATTGATGGCAGGATTTCCATCCAATAAATATGTGTAGCCCCAACTTATAAAAAACTAATTCATGCAATGAAATGTAATTAAGTTGGTCCAACTCAATTTTGACTAACTTAAATGAGTTGGTCCAACTCAATTATGAGCAACTTAAATGAGTTGGTCCAACTCAATTATGAGCAACTTAAATGAGTTGGTCCAACTCAATTTTGACCAACTTAAATGAGTTAGTCCAACTCAATTTTGACCAACTTAAATGAGTTGGTCCAACTCAATTTTGATCAAATAATTTAAATGAAATGGATACATTTAAAAATAAGTTTTATGCTTCTTAAACTTAAATTAGAACATTTAATTAAAAAAAAAAACAATTAGGAAATCCTTATTTTGTACCCCATACAGACAAGAGACAAATCTTGATCGAGATGTTTTTATTTAAAACTCAATAGTGCAATAGTTATTTAATGTGAAAAGTACTTAGAAAAATGCAAGTACACATTTTAAAGCCTTTTTCCAAACATGTACAAATGTCTTTGTTCTTACTGAACACAAAGGAAGATATGTTAAAGAATATGGGAAACTGAACAGTTCTGGGCCACCATTGACTTCCATAGTAGGAAGAAAAAATAACAACTATGAAAGTCAATGGTGGCCCAGAACTGTTAAGTTTCCCATATTCTTTAACAAATCTTCCTTTGTGTTCAACAGAACAAATACATTTATACAGGTTTGGAACAACCCCGGGATCAGTAAATGATGACAGAATTTTCATTTTTGGGTGAACTATCCCTAAAGACAAGAATGACAGAAATACACACAAAAAGTGTGTAAGAAAAAGCATGTAAGAGTGTTAAAAAATAATAATAATGTGTGGTGTGGTGTGTGTGTGTGTGCGTGCATAAGTATGTTAATGACTCAATATACAACAATGTATTCTCAAATAATTCTCATTGTGTTCTCAAAAAAAGTGCACATCTCATGCAAACAGCTTGATTTTAAGTTGCTGGATTTTTGCATTCAGCCTATGTCCATCCAAGTTCATTAGGATTTTCTGGATAAACTTGAAGGTGTACTTGAGGTTGTCAGGAAAATTAAGATCAAGAGCATGAATGAGACCGAACAGCATGATGAATGCCAGGATCACGCAGTCTAGGTCCCTCAAAACCTTAATGCCCTCGATCACAACTCCTATGTCTGCTGTACAATCTCCTCTTTGGATTTTGTAAATCCCCATTTTCTGCATCCTCAGTGGCCTGGACAAAACACAAAACACTTTGGTTAAGCCCAGGTGAATTTGACCCTTTATATTTTAAAAGTAATCAGCAAATTGCATTGCTACTTTTCACTTTTACTATTACATTGTTGGCTGCCATTTATTTCCATTTTATGGACATAGACATACACATCTTAAAACTTCAACAAATTCTATTGTGTTCAGATGAACAATGAAAGGCATACACAAAGTTATTACCCCTGCAAAATTATTACTATTAAAAATATTATTTTATTAAAATGAATAAAACAAAATATGATTATTCCACTAATACATATTTTATTGTGAAATTAAAATGAAAATTGAGCATTTAATAATAATCATATATTCTTTTAAAACATAAAAGTACTAACAGAATTGTTGTTATATTCATAATAATCACTTACCACATACTCCTTGAAGAAAGAGTCTGGATCTTCAGTCAGGTAGATCATCAGGCCTTTCAGGGTGCACTCTCTCCTGATGTTTATGTTGTCAGGGGGAAAATCAAGACTGAAATTAGCCAAATGCAGAAAGCTGTACAATAACTAGACAAAACAGAAGACATTGCATGCATTTATACTAACAGAGTCTCTGATCGCCAGGGCGTTTTTGATCTTTTGCCCCTTAACTCCTCCTTTGCTCTTGAAGATCTGCATCAGTTTATCTGAAAAGTGGTTCAGCTGTAGGAACATTGATTGCAGTGGCTTCGTAGTGATCTGCATGAACTCTGCGTTCACCTTCAAAATGGAAAAAAAAACAACAACAAAAAACAATTTCTTACTACGAAAAGAACCTAATAACGACTAAAATAAAACACTACATAACATGTTTACTTACTTCACTCTGCTGAGAGAGAGCTGGCCATTGATTCTTGAACACCTCTATCATGGGCATTGGCTGACGACAATGGGTTTGAAGTCTATTAATGAATGTGGATTGTGTTTCCGGTATCTGTGGGTGTTAAATGTACTGTAAATATTACTTTCAAATGCACATCCTACAAACATACACTGAACTGTTTCATTATGCCTGAGATGTCCATTTATGTGTTGAAAATAATCTTTCTGTTGCTAGCTCCTTGCATGAACACACATGATACTGGAATGTTGTTAATTCTTCTGGCTTTGGAGTTTCCTGTTTAGCATGTATTTTGTATGTGTGATTAAGAAGCTTACTCCATGTACTAAACGTGCATGGGCAATCTGTCTATGGACATGGATAGCGAAAACTGCCCCTAAAGCACACATGAGTCTGCCTAAAATGCTGCAGAAACAAATACCTGCTAGTTAGTTTCGATGGACACATTCTTTGTACTAAAAAAGAAACAATCCTAAAAAGAAGAATAAAAAAGTATTATAAGATACCATATTTAACAAATGACACAAGCAGCCTAAATCAGAATATTTGAATATGACTTACTATAAATAGGAGGTTGCTGTTCACCTGGTCATGTTCATAAAACTGTGAAAGAGAAGATGTTGATTAGGAGTGGGAACCAGTACTCACATGAAAATATGCTTTTTGTTTACATGGTTCTGTTTTACCCAACTCGTTCACTTAAAGGATTAGTTCACCTCAAAATGAAAATTTCCTGATAATTTACTCACCCCAATGCCATCCAAGATGTTCATGTCTTTCTTTCTTCAGTGGAAAAGAAATTAAGTTTTTTGAGGAAAACATTTCAGGATTTTTCTCCACACAATGGACTTCAACGGTAACCAAATAGTTGAAGTCCAAATCAATGCAATTTCTAAGGGCTCTGAAGTGCTTCAAAGGGCTCTGCATGATCCCAGCTGAGGAATAGGGTCTTCGTTCGTTTTCTAAAAAAAAAAAAAATCCTGAAATGTTTTCCACAAAAAACTTAATTTCTTTTCCACTGAAAAAAGAAAGACATGAACATCTTGGATGACATTAGGTTGAGTAAATTATCAGGAAATTTTCATTTTGAGGTGAACTAATCCTTTAATATTACAATTCTCTCAAGTAATTAAATTGATTTTAAAATAATTTTAAATGTTTACTTGGTACAATTGTCTATATCGTCTACAATTGTCAAAAACAGACGACTATCGTCCATTCTGTCACATTTTTCAGGTGTTCTGGTGTAACTTAGGCTAACCCGTCTGTCACTTGCTCTGATTTACCTTGGGCAGCTCAGCTACGATGTTGTAAATAGGTAGTTTACATGATCAAAGTAATCTTAATATTGAGATATAAGTTCTACCTTATGTACGTTACCTCTAGTTTTAATTATTTAAACAGGTCTTTGAACAAAAAAGGCCTGTCGTGTATTTTTTCCCCCACAGCGCTTAATGTCATATGGTGATTGTGAAACACGGAATACCTCACTTCATGATTTTATGGTGAAATGTCTTATTTTTCATGTTAGGCAGGTCAAATTTGATCAAGAAAAGCGCACTGTGGCCAATTCAGCGTAAGTGAGTGACGCAGCTAAAAATAGACTCGGCGCCGAAACAATCGCGGCGATCGCAAGCCTCCAGTTCATTTTATGACGGATATATCAATCCAGCTAGCAAGCCAATAAGTTAAGAACCAATTTTGCACTGTTACAGTCAAATTCGGGATCGTTAGACTGGTCTAACACAGAATTTGCACGTTGCGTGAGTAAATTAAGCTATCGAAGGGACACTTAAAACAATTCACCTTGCATAACTTTCACTGCTGTTGCATATTTCACTCAAAATCATGATATAAGTTACACATCCTCTTACAGTGAGGTAAATTCTTTATTACAAATACTCAAACAAGATAATACTTACCAATAACGAATACGACGTTGCAGTCCTTGCAGCGGCAGACGATAAAATGGCGGCCACACCCTCTGAGCATGTTCTTCTCTGAGCTTGTCTTGCACATGCGCAAATGACGCTCTCCGAAGCCAAATTAATTTGAGTTAACCAAATTAAATGAAATCTCATAGATGACACTATTTATACATTTTACGTTAGACTTATTAAATATATATACGTATTATTCCTAATCAGATATATTTAAATAAAGTGAACACAATTTAAATGTGTCATACCTAAGAAGGCCTTGAATCATTTTTTTGAGTGTAGTAGCATGAGAATACACAGTAGTAGGCTATTATGTTTTAAGGATTAAATGTTAAATAGGCTTTCCATACTAGCAGAAAGAGTAGTTTCGCTTGTGTTTTTGTGTTGAGCATGTGAGCGACTGGGAGCGGGAGCGAGCGTGTGTGGAGCGCTAGCCCGTGGAGCGGGAGCGAGCGTGTGTGGAGCGCTAGCCCGTGGAGCGGGAGCGAGCGTGTGTGGAGCGCTAGCCCGTGTAGCCCGAGCGGGCGGATCTTGGACAGAGCGCAGAGCGGCAATTTCAAAAGGACGGAGCGTCGCCTTATTTCCCGATCCAATTTCGCTCCGCTCACAACACGAGTCTGAAGCTTGCTCAGTCAAGCCTGACCCAGAATCCATCTGTCTTGCACAGTCATCAACAGTAGACTATTTTCAGTCAAAACTCGGCTCAATAATGGAGTTCAAAAAGTACTTCAAAAAGGAAAATGAGAAGTCATACAGTGTAGCCTAATATTAATATAAAACAAACTAACAATGATAATGTGGCACAAGAAAACGAATGTGGAGACATGGTTTCAGTCAGTAAAGATTCATTTTTGGAATCTAAAAAGGCACATCTCTCGAAAACATGAAAGTGTGCTACGTGAACACGCTGGGAAGAAAGCAAAAGGTTAGCAAATTGAATAGCCTATACGTAACTTGTAACAAAGTGTACAATACATTAAATATAGCTATAGCGTATAATATTCAAACAAATTCGTTTTGTCATTCAAGTAGGCCTAATGGTTCGTTTTATTTAATTTGTGTCGTCCGTAATAATATATATATTATTAGGCCCATTTATTCGTTTAATTTTACAGCAGTTTGTGTGTACAATGTGTGAGTAGTGAAGGTGAAGGACTACAAATTAGATGGACTACAAATCCCATGAGTTAAGACCAAACTGTTTAGACTTCCTCTTTGTGGTACCATGTGTCAAGCAGGAAAAGCTGTTTGGTGTCTTTCAAGGCTGTGTAATAGCAGATGAAAAACCAAGTTGATTAATGAGCAGCATAGAACTGAATTGGGAAGGTAAGGGTTGTGATTTTATGAGGACTAGTGAGTTTGTCTAGTTTTAACATGTTTGTATTTGTTTTCTGTTTTTGTCTTCTTATGGGAATGGTGTTGATTGGTGCCTCAGAGAATTAAGCAAATATATTTGAGAATACAGGTACTGTTGAATTATTGAATAGGGAGATTTGGTTTTAAGCGTGTGTTTTGTTTTAATGGTTTTAAGGTTTTTAATCCTTGTAAATATTTTGTAGGGAAATCATCAATTCTTTCTTTGTTTTCTTTGCAGATGATGCATGATTGCCATTTACTGCAGAACCGCAGAACCATACGTCATAGCAGTGTGAGGACGCCAGCGCCAGCCGGAAGTAAAACGATTTAATTGAAAATGTAATATCTCAAATATGATAAAATATAAGAATTATGTTTTGTCCTATTAACAAAATACAATATACTACTATTAACAAATGTTAATAGTTTTTTAAAAGTTAAAATGATACTTTATCCATTTGTTTTGTTGAGTCAAATGATTAACAATATAAATTGAAGAAAGCTTAAAACAAAAAAATAATGATATGAAAACAAAGGTTGAGCGTTTGAACATTTGATTTAATTGCTCCAAATAAATAATAGTAATTAAATAAAAATACAAAATCGAACTAAATAATAAATAAGTTATACAAAATAAAATCAAACCAAAGAAAATAAATCTTATAAAAGTTATGCAGGCACACATTTAACAATAATTCTCAAGTGAAAAATAAATCAAATAAATACAAATGGAGTTATATTTATAAATATATGTTTAAATCATGCAGAAAACCATCTAATTCCAAAGGGACTATTATTAACTATGTGTACCTTGAAATGCAAAGCAATTCGCTTTGGATAAAAGCATCTGCCAAATGGATAAATGTAAAATAATATCTATTGCCACTGTATATTAAAAAATAACTCCAGATGTTCATACCTCCATGAACAACAGCCTTTTTAAAGTGGATTTTAATATGATTGTTCAATTTGTCCCGTTTTGTCTGTTTAAAAATACTGCCATCACAAAATGGGCAGTGAACATTTCTGCAGCATGTTGTGCATTGCTCCAAAGCTGTTAGCGCTGAACCTCTCTGAATTATGTGGGTCTGTAGGTGAAATAAAATACAATTAATGCAATTCTCATGGTCAGAAAATTTTACAAATTAAATCACAAACCATAAATATGTAACCTAACAAAGTGATACAATCCAACTGTAAAATACAATACATGATCAAGTGCCATCATCACAATTAGTCACATTTATTAAGTCAAGTCACCTTTATTTATATAGCACATTTTACAATACAGATTGTTTCAAAGCAGCTTTACACGGATCATAGGAAAATAATGCAACAAAGTTTGTCTCAGCAGATCTAGAACAAAATAGTGTCACAATCCAGCTTAAGTAGGTTCAGTGTTGATTCATTTCTGTTGTAAAAAAGTTATTCATTCAGTTAATTAATCTATATAACGTTACGTTAGCCATTCTGGAGAAAACTGTGATGTTATCATCCAGCTCAGTTCAGGTCTCATATAATAGTGTCAATGACAGATCAATAGTATTGTTGAATATTAACTTACAAAATACTTAGAGCCGTTTTGTATAAGCGTAACGTTAAGTATGTTGTATCCAACAAAGATTTAACTTATTTTTAGCTTCTTCTCTTCTTCTTTTCCTCGTTCTACCGTGTTAAACATGAACTCCGTCCACTTCCGGCATCAGACTGTCAGACTGGAGCTGTCGTCCTCACACTGCTATGACGTATGGTTCTGCTCTCAATGGAAGAATCCAATTATTATTATTAATAATCCAAATTAATAAGAACAAAAATCCAAGCCAAACACTGCCAGCGGGACATTAAACAGGAAGTGTCTGTCCGAGCTCAAAACAGGTTTTGCGTGGGAACGCAAATATCTTTGCGTGGGAACGCAAAAGTTTTGAAAAAAATTCATTCTCCCATCCTAAAATTTTTTCCACCACCACGTCCCTTTAGGGGCTCCGTAGTAGTCAGAAGAAACACAAACACAGCCAGTCCAACACCAGCGAACATCAACACACACTCCGTCACCATCACCTCGTCTACAGAGACACAAGAGTTACTCACAGACTAATTAAACAACAGCGTTTTGCAGCATCGAGAAACATATACACTTAAGACACTAATTCTGATTGGCTGTGCTGAGTTTGGAGTCGCTGGAAAATGGAGATGTATGAGAAGATACACTCTTAATAATAAAGTTATTTTCTTTGGAAATGTTCTTGTTAATATACTCCATGATATTTCAATAAAAATTTTGTTATATAAATATAAAGGTTCTTTATTTGGCATCAATGGTTCCATAAAGAACTATAAAAAAGGTTCTTTATAATGGAAAAGTGTTTTTTGATCATTAAAATGTTCTAGAAAAAATGGTTCTTCTAAGATCTGTTACTGAAAGCTTCTTTGCCGACCCAAAAATGACTCATGATTGTACAGACGATGAACTTTTTGGCTTTTGCTTTGATAACTGATATCGCTGAACTAGAACTAGAGTCGTGAGAAAATGAAACACGATGAAGAATAACATCGACTCTCGCCTGTGATCTCCACTTCTTCTGGCGGCTCTGGGACAGAGTTATATTCCTCTGCTAATCTGAAGATATTTTACATGTGATCACTTTATCAAACACAAAGAGAAGTTCATTAAGACTAAAGAATATTAAGCAAACCTCTAAATTAAAGACTAAAGAATAATAAGCAAACCTCTCCTCAACAACACATGATCTGAGGAATAACTCTGGAGCTCAAAGATGAAGATAAAGGCTCTTCATGATCCATCAAATCTTTACGGTCCACAAAAGGTTCATTATAGTGGAAAAAGGTTCTTTAGATTATAAAAATGTTCTTCACACTAAGAAAATAAGATCTGATCACTGAAAGGTTCTTTAAGGAACCAAAAATGGTTCATCTATTGGCATATAACATATTTGTATGAGTGATGTACTAGTGAAGATTGAAATATATTGAGCAAAAGTAAAATCATTTACAAAAACCTCAACATTAAAAACGTTATGAAAATAAATGAGAAATAAAGTCCTGAGTCTGCCTCTGTTCCTCCAGTAATAACTCGCGTGACTGCAGTGATCTCTAAATCTGCAGCGACTCTCAGACGACTTCTGTTGAGATTGTGCGTAACTAGAAGTTTTCTTCCGGCTGTATTGCTGGTTTCTGCAGATATTAGTGGGTTAGTTGTGGAGAATACTTATGAAACCAGGCGATCTCATATCTGTGGGTCATGTTGCAGTTCAGACTGATCCTGTCCTTCAGCTCGACTCTGAACAGAGTAGGGATGGGACGATTACTGGTTTCACTATAAACCACGATAAAATGTACTGACGGTTAGTAATATCGTTTAAAATTTTATTATCATTAAAACCGTGTTTGATTATCGCGATTTTAGATCCTGTCAGACGGGCTCTGATCCTGTTCAGTCTGCTGCGCCTGTGGCGCAATGTTATTTTTTTTATTCAAGAAGGAATTGCGGAAGGCAGTGACCGTGCTCGGGAGATTTTTCAGCCTTTTAAAAGAACCAGTTTTGAGGTGTGATCATATTTTGGCTTTAACAAAAGTTCTGAGGGAAACTTAATCGAGGAAGGTCACCCTGTCAGCACAACATGCACAAGAAAAAGTCGCTGCAATATAGGGGGAAACTTCAGATCTGTCGTCTTGTGTGACCATCACCCACTGTTGTATAGTGAACGCAAGGCAAGTTAACTTTGACCTCAATACCAAAACTACGTCTGGGAAATAATTTGGCATAAAATGTTGTTTTAAGTTTAACTATTTTACATCAAATCACTTGAAATAAACGTGAAGCTTCCGCAAAAAAAAAGTTCGCAGCAAGTGGCTTTGAGCCAAAGACGAACGAACAAGTTCAAACAAGACTATTAAGAGTGACATTTAAGGGATAATAATTCATATTCATTATACACTTATTACACCGATCTTTTTTAGATTAGTGTATTAAATCTTACCTGTTTATAAATCCATTATGTACAGCGTACAAAACAATCGTCCAGATAAGATGATCACAACAATATTATCAAACTCTGTAAACAATAAATCAACTCTGATTTAATTTTCCATACAATTAAAAACGGAGACGCAAGACGGCAAGTTGTATTTGAATGAAACGAGAGAGCGCGTCCATTGTGATAAATGTTGTAACGTCTGTCAGAGAGTTTGAAGTCTGCCCAGATGAAGAATACAAGACAGTGCAAATGAACTGGTAGTTCCACGAGACTTTTATAGATGTTTTCTCTCAGTTAAGCACACTCTTAACATAGCCTACATGTCGAAGAGCGAATGTTAAAAGGGAAAAGAAAACACTCTAAAACACGCTACAAATCAAAGTGGTTTTCAAAGTAAACACATAATAAAACAACGGTCAGCAGTAGAGCGGTCATCTTCCTCTTTGCGCGAGCAATCTCACTCTCACTGTGCGTGCGCGCTCACATAAAAACAGCATGCATACAATAACGTACGCCATAGAAGAAGTTATCTGTCTTAAAGGAGAAGGGTCTGACTGTGGCAGTTTCACCCCAGCAGTTTCGCCCCGCGCATGCGCAGTTTTGGTTTATATTAATATTTAAATATATTTAAAAAGACCCATATTTTTGTGAATTGGTGAATATTCCGGTGAATATTGTTTTGTGGCCACGAATTAATAATTCCTCAGCAGGTTATACTAATTTGTTCCCTCGCTCGTTTTTGTAACACGGAGTCAGAGACATTCGAATACATCTGCAAGGCTTTATTAAGAATCGTCCACAGGCAGGAATAATCACCAGAGAACAGGAACAACGTAGGTAATCCGGGACACAGTTCAATAGACAGGCAATGGTCGCAATGGCAGGTAGCAGGAATCGTCAACGGGGTACACAGTCCAGAGTCATACACAGAAAATCCAACACAGAGATAAACGCTCAGAATTACGACCATAGGGAACGATAAGACTTCGCAATGAACAAGAGAAAGTCCGCGCCTTATAAAGGCAACAACTAATGGGATGATGAGCCACAGCTGAGACGGAAAAGTACTGGGTCCGTGTGAGAAAAGAGTCCGGGCGGAACTAATATTCGGGTGATGGTTCCCGCTGTGTTCGGTCGGAAAGGGCCACAGAGGCGCTATTAGTGACAGAGCCCCTCCCCTGCGAACGGCTCCCGACGTGAGCTCCTCCTCGGCGCCGAGGTCTACCACGAGGATGAGGAGCGGGTTTCTCCGGGTGTTCCCGGTGGAATGTAGCAGTAAGTTGGGGGTCGAGCATGTCCTTAGAATTGACCCAAGACCGCTCCTCGGGTCCGTATCCCTCCCAGTCCACGAGATACTGGAGGACCCCGCCTCGGCGCCGAGAGTCCAAGATCTGGTTGATCTGATAAATGCTCTCTTCTGCGTCCATTAGGGGAGGAGTCTCTGCCGGAGCGGCCTCGTCCTGGTCCCCCTCTCCTCCCGGTTCCACAGCGGGCTTGAGCAGGGAAACATGAAAAGTGGGTGAGATGCGGTAATGAGATGGGAGATCTAAACGGAAAGACACAGGGGTGATTTGTCTGAGGATTTTGAACGGACCCACGTACCTTGGGCTAAGCTTTCTGCAGGGGAGTCGGAGTCTCAGGTCCCGGGTGGAGAGCCAGACCCACTGTCCGACCTGGTATGGGGGAGCGGCTCTCCGGAGGCGATTGGCTTGGCGGGTAACTCGTTGGATTGCCTGTCGTAGGTTGGTGTGTGCTAGATCCCAGGTAGTTTCGCTCCTCCGTAGCCAGGTGTCCACTGCGGGGAGGTTAGTAGGTTCCCCGGACCACGGGAATAGTGGAGGTTGGAAGCCTAACACACATTGGAATGGGGTAAGTTGGGTGGAGGGCTTCCTTAGGGAATTCTGGGCGTATTCAGCCCACATGAGGTATTCGCTCCAGTCCTCCTGATGGAGGTGACAGTAAGCTCGTAGGAAGCGGGAGAGTTCCTGATTCAGCCTCTCCACTTGTCCATTGGATTGCGGGTGGTACCCTGACGTGAGGCTGACGTTGACATTTAACTGAGACCAGAGGGACCTCCACACACGGGACGTGAATTGGGGTCCTCGATCCGAGACTATGTCTTCGGGCAAACCATAAAATCTAAAGACCTGGTTGAGCAAGGTTTGAGCAGTCTCCCATGCAGTGGGAAGTTTGGGAAGCGGAATAAGGCGGCATGACTTGGAGAACCGGTCAATGATGGTGAGGATCACGGTGTTGTGGTGAGAAGGTGGCAAGTCGGTCATGAAGTTTTTTTTAGTTTTTATTGAAAGGATCCCCATTAGCTACAGCCATGCTGCAGCTATTCTTCCTGGGGTCCTGAAAAATATGTACATAAACAAAAAAGAAAAAAAAAAAAAAGTCATTAAAAATACAACAAGTAATTGGAAAAGGTAAATACACATACACATATACACCTACATATACACATGTATATACACAAATCAACGTACATATGTACCCTCATACGGGCATGAAATATACACACATAAAAACACATTCATACACATACGCCTATAAATATACCTACACATGTGCATATACACACATATTCACACACATATATAAATAAATATAAACAGTCAGATGTATTATTTTGATAGATGCTGTTTTACATATAATTTAAATTTATTTACATTGTTAGTAAGTATGATATGCTTTGGCAGTTTATTCCATTCCTTCATACCTCTGAACATAACAGTGTTTTTTATGGCATTTGTTCTTGCTATGGGTAAGGTGAAGTTGCCTTTAGTTGCATGTCTGGTACTGTACTGATGATTGTCTACACTGAAAGAAAGATGCTTAAACAAAACAGAAGGCAATTTTGAGATGGAAATGTTTCTTATGAGAATTAACAGTGAATACAACAGTCTGTCTTCGACCAACAACCAGTTAAGATCTTTGTGCATTAATATAATATTTCTCCTATAGCTGCACCTAAGTGCTACACGAGCAGCTCTATTCTGTATAAGTTGTAATTTATTCATATATTCACCAGTGGCATTTGACCAAACTGCTGGGCAATAGTCGAGGTATGTCAATATTAGTGCTTTCATCGCATAATTCATAATATTTGAAGTTAAAAAATTTGCATGTCTTTTCATAATAGATATACCTCTTCCCATTTTTGCAATAATATTATTAATATGTGTTTTCCATGATAATCTAGAGTCAACTGTTACACCCAGCAGTTTGGTCTCGTGCACCTGTTTAATATTTACGTTATTAATTTTAATATTAATTACAGGATTTTGATTAATGTTATAATTTGAACCTAAAATCATGCAGTTAGTTTTTACTGTGTTTAGTGCCAGTTTATTTAATTTGATCCAATCTAATACATATTGTAATTCTATATTTAAAACATTTTCTAGTTCCATTTGTGTACTTGCTGATGTATATATAGTTGAATCGTCAGCATACATGACAATGTTAGCCTTATGTAAAATGTACGGTAAATCATTAGTAAAAATATTAAATAATAATGGACCCAGACAACTGCCTTGGGGTACTCCACATGTGATATTTCTGATACCTGAGAAACTGCCATTAAAAAACACTGTCTGTGTTCTGTTTGACAGATAACTGTACATCCATGTGATTGCTGACTGCTCAAAACCATAACAAGATAATTTTGCTAATAACAGTTCGTGATCTATGATGTCAAAGGCAGCAGAAAAATCTAAAAATACAGCACCAATAATATTTCTCTTTTCAGTCTCTCTAAGCCAATCATCAGACATGTGAGTCAGTGCAGTGGCAGTGGAGTGACTTTTTCTGTATGCATGCTGAAAATCTGTTAATAAATCGTTTGTATAAAAATAGTTGTTAATTTGATCATATACTATAGATTCCATTATTTTAGATAATACAGGTAATATACTTATCGGGCGACTGTTGGGACCAGAGAAAGGCAGTTTTTTATCTTTGGGCAGAGGAACTATTTTAGCCTGCTTCCATGCATGTGGGCAGGTACAGCAGATAAAACTGAGGTTAATGATGTGGGTTAGAACAGGGGCAATAGAGTCAGCTGCTAGTTTAAGAAGCTTGCTGTCAAGACCGTCGACACCCGGTGGTTTGTTTTTACAGGATTTTAAAAGATTCTTTACTTGATCTGTATTTACACTTTCTAATTTAAACCTTGAGTTTTTATTTTTCATCAGTTCGTTTCTTATTAATAGGTGAGATATATCATTACTTAGATTAGGCATATTTTCTCTTAGTTTGTCTACTTTTCTTATAAAATAATCATTAAGATAATTTGCAATATCAATTGGCTTAGTTATAAATGTATCCCCTGTTTCCAGAAAAGATGGAATTATTTTATTTTTCTTACCAGTCAAATGATTTAAAACATTCCATAACTTCCTACTATCATTACCTATGTTTTTAACATGATTATCAAAATAGATTTTCTTCTTCTTTTTATTAAGTTTAGTAACAGAATTTCTCATTTTACGATATAGGTCCCAATCACATTTATTTCCTGTAGTAACTGCTGTTCTTTTCATTTGACCTCTTATTTTCATAGAATTTTTCAGTTCATCATCCAACCAAGGTGTGACGTTGTTCCTGACAGTAAACTTCTTTAAAGGCGCATGTTTCTCAATCAATGACAAGAATAAATTGTTAAATTTAAAGAGGGCAATTTCTGGATTACTAGCTGCCAACACATCAGACCAGCATATAGCTTGAACATCTTCAATAAACTTGTCATTTTTAAACAATTTATAAGATCTTTTAAATAAGACTGCAGTTCCAGATCCACTCAGCTTGGTTGTTAACACAGAAATGATCAGATTATGATCACTGCTACCAGTAGGAATAGACAGTACCTTTTTACACAGTTCAGGATGGTTTGTGAAAATATGATCTATACAGGTAGATGTTCTGGAGCCATCGCTCTTAAAACATATTCTTGTAGGCTTATTTATAAGTTGAATAAGTCCACATGCATTTGCAGTATTTAAAAGTTTTTTTTTCAAGTAGCAGTCTTTAGAAAACCAGTCAATGTTTAAGTCACCCATAAAGTATATGTCCTGACTTACATTAGTATTTATATCCAACATTTTACAGATAGTGTCAAGATATTCACAATTGGCACTTGGTGACCGGTAACAGCAGCACAGAAGTATCGACTTTCGGTGAGGTAGATGCATTTGCAACCATAATATTTCGATATCAAAACTCATTAAATCAGTTCTTATTTTTACTGGCAAGTGATTCTGAATATAAAAAGCTACTCCCCCACCAAAACCATTTCTGTCATTTCTGTATATGTTGTAACCTTCAATAAATAGTTCTGTGTCATCAAAGGAAGAGTCCAAGTGAGTCTCCGAGATAGCAAGAATGTGTATTTTATACTCATTTAACAGTTCAGCAACATCATTGATTTTATTCCTGAGACTGTTTATATTAATATGGGCTAGTCTTAAGCCTTTTCTTGGAAATGAATACATGAGTTTTATGTGCTGTCATACCTTCAGAGTTGCGCAGAGATTACTTAGAGGTGCTAGTGCGGGAATGGATGATGAGTTTGTCGTGTCTGATGTAGGCAATGTCTCCTTTATCACGTGCTTCTTTCAACTTTGGCATCAGTTCCTTTCTTTTTAACCGCACAGCATCAGTGTAATCGTCATTAATGAAAATTTTTGTGCCCTTGAGGTTCTTTGCTCTTTGCATAACAGCAGCTTTGTTCTTGAAGTTCATAAATTTAACAACAATAGATCTTGGTCTGTTTCTAGCAGCTTCAGGTTTTCCTATTCGGTGTGCACGCTCCATCTCCATGTCTCTTTGTAGTTGTAGTTTTTGCCTAAAAATGTCCTTCACCTTTTCTTCAGAGTCTGCCCAGGATTCCCCAGTGGATTCAGGAACTCCATCAATCACAATATTATTTCTCCTTGATTGACCTTCAAGATATTCTTGTTTGTCACACATAACTTGCAGACTCTCACAGATTTTCACTATATCAGTTTCTGTGATTTTTTCATGCTCAGACTGTTTAGCTTGAGTGACTTTAAGTTCATCTACGTCCTTCTGTGTATATTGTAAACTTGCTTTTAGCTCTTGTAATTCTTTGGAAACATTATCCATTCTGGTGTTCACTGAGTCCATAATAATTTTAACAAAGTCCTTGAACATATCCTGTTGTTGCTGTAACAGAGCCATGAACATATCTCTTTGCTGTTGTAACAGTTCATTAACCTGAATGATGGTTGCATATTCCTCCTCTGTGTTCCTCAACTTTGGAGGAGCCATGTTCTGCTAACCCTGGAAGCTTGAAGCCTGGAGCCGGCCTGGTGGTAGTGGCTGGAAGCCTGGAGCCGGCCTGGTGGTAGTGGCTGGAAGCCTGGAGCCGGCCTGGTGGTAGTGGCTGGAAGCCTGGAGCCGGCCTGGTGGTAGTGGCTGGAAGCCTGGAGCCGGCCTGGTGGTGGTGGCTGGAAAGCCTGGAGCTGGCTAGGTAGAGGAAGATGGCTCCACTACCACCGGCAGGCCCAATCTCAATCCACCAAATATCACCCTTCAGATTCACAATCCACTGCTTCAAACCATCCAAATGACTACACCTCAATCACAAAATCTGTTCAGAAAGTTCCTTTTTGGAGGATGTAGAGACTCAATAGAGACGCACAGAGACGCAAGGTAGTTGTTTTAAACACTTGACTGACGTTATATCAACGTCGACTTCATATGACTTCGTTATATGAAGTCGACGGCCAGGTGGGACCATGGTCTCTCTGGGATGGGGAGAGGCTGGAGCAGACCGGCAGGGCGCTGGCGTAGGGATTTGGTTTGGTTGCATGTGACACACTCCTTGACGAAGGTTAGAATCTGTTGAGTCATGGAAGGCCACCAGAACTTATTGAGAACGAGTTCCCTGGTCGCCTGGACGCCGGGGTGGCCGGCGCTGGGATTTTCGTGGATCAGTGTCAGTACGCGATGCCGTAGGGGAGCGGGGACGTAGGTCAGTCCAGGAGGGCAATCCGGAGGAGCAGGATCTGTTTCTAGGGCCTCAGTAATCTCGGCCATGATGTCCCATTGCACGGGGGAGACGATCTGGGAGATGGGAATGATGGTGGCCGGAGAGGTGTCTGATTGGGACAAGTCGTATTGGCGAGAGAGGGCGTCCGCCTTACCGTTCTTGGACCCGGGCCGATAGGTTATGGTGAAGAGAAACCTGGAGAAGAATAACGACCATCTGGCCTGGCGGGCATTGAGACGTCTGGCGGTTCTCAAGTACTCCAAGTTCTTGTGGTCGGTTAGAATGAGAAAGGGTATGGTCGAGCCCTCCAACCAGTGTCTCCATTCCTCCAGGGCCGCTTTCATGGCCAAAAGTTCTCTGTCCCCGACGTCATAATTACGTTCCGCGGGATTGAGTTTGCGTGAGTAGTAGGCACACGGGTACAATTTCTCTGGGGTTCCCTGGCGTTGTGACAGTATTGCTCCGATACCTGTGCTGGAGGCGTCCACCTCCACAGTGAACTGACGTCGGGGGTTTGGGTGTTTCAAGATAGGAGCCGAGGTGAAACGAGTCTTCAGATCTTGGAACGCTTTCTCGCAGAGCGTAGACCATGCCAGCTTGTTGGATCCACCTCCACTGCGAGTGAGGGAAGTTAGAGGAGCTGCCACTTGACTGAAACCCCGGATGAATTTTCGATAGAAGTTGGCAAACCCCAGGAAACGTTGGAGGTCTTTGACGGTTTGGGGACGGGGCCAGTGTAGCACGGCGGAAACCTTGCTGTCATCCATCGTGACTCCCTCAGCAGAGATGATGTATCCTAGGAAGGAGATGGTGGAGAGGTGGAAGGCACACTTAGAGAGTTTGGCGTACAGCTGATTCTGGATTAGTCTTTGGAGCACAGCCCGTACGTGTTGGACGTGTTCGGACAGGGTGTCGGAGTAGATCAGTATGTCATCAATGTAGACTATGACGCACTTGTTGAGCATATCTCGGAAAATATCGTTGATAAGGGCCTGAAAGACCGAGGGACTGTTGGACAGACCGAAGGGCATGACCAGATATTCATAGTGGCCAGTCGTCGTGGAGAAGGCCGTCTTCCACTCGTCACCTGCCCGGATGCGAATGAGATTGTAGGCGCATCTCAGGTCGAGCTTGGTAAAGATACGGGCAGTGCGGAGTTGTTCCAGGGCTGAGGGTACCAAGGGTAGGGGATAACGGTACTTGGTTGTTACTTCGTTGAGGGCTCGGTAGTCGATGCAGGGAGTCTTGTTGCACAGCCTGTGTGAGCGACCGCATGGACCGCACCAACTCCTCGGTCATGGTGGTTGGCCGATCCAACTGTTGGTGATGCACAGTCAACAGAGAGGCTTGCCGTGTCACTTCAGTCACCACTTGATCTAAAGCCGCTGGATCCTGAGGTGGCGAAGTCTTCTGTAACACGGAGTCAGAGACATTCGAATCCATCTGCAAGGCTTTATTAAGAATCCACCACAGGCAGGAATAATCACCAGAGAACAGGAACAACGTAGGTAATCCGGGACACAGTTCAATAGACAGGCAATGGTCGCAATGGCAGGTAGCAGGAATCGTCAACGGGGTACACAGTCCAGAGTCATACACAGAAAATCCAACACAGAGATAAACGCTCAGAATTACGACCATAGGGAACGATAAGACTTCGCAATGAACAAGAGAAAGTCCGCGCCTTATAAAGGCAATAACTAATGGGATGATGAGCCACAGCTGAGACGGAAAAGTACTGGGTCCGTGTGAGAAAAGAGTCCGGGCGGAACTAATATTCGGGTGATGGTTCCCGCTGTGTTCGGTCGGAAAGGGCCACAGAGGCGCTATTAGTGACAGTTTTACTATCATGGCCACGTTGTAGGCCTACAGTAAAACGTGCTGAGCAGAGCGAGAGAGCCATTCTCTCTATGGCTCTGGTGCCGAGGTATTATTAATTCACCTGAAATATTCACCAATTCACAAAAATAAAGGTCTTTTGCATTCACTAATTAATAGTATCAAACTGTTTTTGGCCACTTTGTAATTCATTAAATCAAAATGAGGGAGGGAATTAGTTCAACGTGTCCACGACTTATTAAAACGAGGGAACAAATAAGTCGTCGTAACAACTAATAATTTAGATCAGTGTGGACAGGGCGCGAGAGAGAGCCCCGGCCGCGCGCGCGCACTCTCACCGCCTTCAAACAACACGAACGCTGTATTGCTCTCTCTCCCTCGTAAAAGGTCGGAAGACCGATTGTGTTTAATAGTAGTTTGTTCATATAAAGTGTTTGATTAGCAAGTATGGGTTAATGTAACGGTAAACGGACTCTGCGGGTAAAACTGTTGTGATGAAACTGCGCATGCGCGGGGTAAAACTGCTGGGGTGAAACTGGCTCTGCAGACAGATATTATTGTCTTAAAGGCACATCCACATTCATGTCATGAACACTACTTAACACTAGGTGGCCGTTACAATGGATACGCGCGGTGTTATAATGCGTTGCTATTGACGACCGTCATTATAAGGAAGGAAATGCTTTAAAAAGTGCATAGAGCTGCTTGTTTTATTTGTTGTTTGTTGATTTTCAAATATTAAACTTGTTGAAATGTCTTCAGTGTGAGCATCAACTCTTTTTGAACACTTTCATCTCGTTTTAACAAAACCGTGATAATATTGATAATCGCGATAATTTTGGTCACTATAATCGTGATATTAAATTTTCATACCGCCCCATCCCTAGAACAGAGTCACTTCATCTTCAGGAACAGCCGGAGGAACATCAACTGAGCCTGAAAATTATTCAGATTAAAGGGGTGGTTGATTAAGATTTGACTTTTCTAACTTTAGTTAGTGTGTAATGTTGCTGTTTGAGCATAAACAACATCTGCAAAGTTACAACACACAAAGTTCAAAGCAAAGGAAGATATTTGCTTTTAAAGAAAAGGACTACAACAAACGGCTGGAAGGGACTACACAACATTCCTCCAGGGTTAGTGACATCACAAACCCTAAAATCTACATAAACCCCGCCCCCAGGAATACGCAGACCATGTTGAGAAGAGGAAAAGTTGTTGTATAAGAGTACATTTGTGAGTCAGCTCAAACTTTAGCATCCATCTTTTCACATGCAATAGAAAGTCACTCTGTGTGCATCTCACAACAGTTCCTATACGAGTGATTTATAGATTACCATGACAGAATATGCTAATTGAAGATAGTTAACTCCACATCAGCAACATAAATTAATCAACTAACCATTCAGAGATGTCCTATTGCTTCTACATGTCACTTCTTCTTGAGTCTCTCCATCTTTGTCTGACTCCGTTTTAACATTAAAGGCAGAACAGTTTCTGTCATTTTAGTGTGTCTGCATGAGGTAATCGCAGCTGCTAACACACACGAGCTCTTGAAACCCCGCCCTCTGTAGAAGCTTAATTGCATTAAAGGGCCAGGCACAAAACGGTGCGTTTTGGCAAACCCTCAAAAAGTGACAACTTTAACATGCTATATAAAAATTTCTGTGGGGTATTTTGAGCTAAAACTTCACACACACACTCTGGGGACATCAGAGACTTATTTTACATCTTGTGAAAAGGGCATTTTACCACCCCTTTAAATCATCTGTTATTTAAGGGTTAAAATGATCAGTTAAAGGAGAACTCTGGTCAATTTTAACATTGAGCTCATTTTTTTGTAAATTTGGAGTGCTGTCAGTACAGAGAACAACGACAAAAATCGGTGTTGCCTACACCGAGTTATTCTATTTTTAAAATGTGCACCCTGTTGACTTCAATGGGGCAAGTTTTAAACCTGCTTTTAGCCTCTTAACATCCTTGATGTGTCATTACAAGTGCACAGGTCATGTGAGTGATTCCTTCTGAGTGAACACGGGTGAATCTGACTGCAGTAGATGTGAAAGATATTAATAAAAATGATGTTAATTCAGCCAGCGCTCATACCTGTATTTACATCCTGTTTTCGGTCGAAGTCCACAGTAGTCAATTGTCGAGTTCACGCGCGTGATCATAGGTAACTAAGCAATAGTGGAGAACTCGACAATCGACTACTGTGGTCAGTGGTCTTCGACCGAAAACAGGATGTAAATACAGGTATGTGCGCTGGCTGACTAAACATCATTTTTATTAATATCTTTCACATCTACTGCAGTCAGATTCACCCGTGTTCACTCTGAAAGGAATCACTCACATGGCTGGGCACTTGCAACACCGATTTTTGTCGTTGTTCTCTGTACTGACAGCACTCCAAATGTACAAAAAAATGAGCTCAATGTTAAAATTGACCGGAGTTCTCCTTTAAAGCATAGAGTAAATTTACCTCTAGAAGTGATGTGAATAATCCTGAATGAAAACACAAAAGAACATGACGTTCTCCATTGTGTCTGTCGCTAATGCTGTCGATCAAACTACAGGTCTCAGATCAGTGCAGAGACACTGAAACCACACGCTTCCTCTCATTACTAAACTTTATTTTGTTGTTATTTAATCAAATAATAATTAAAATGTAAACAAATGAATAAAGAAATATGACTCTACTATTATACTGTAAACCCATTTGTAATGCAAATCATTGTCCAGCAAGGGTTGAAGTCACTGTATAATTTACAGCTTTCTTTTCGTAAAGAGAAAAAATTGTCCACAAAACACTTAAATATATAAATATTTATTATAAATATACACACAGTACAGCATTTTTTTTTTCACAACACATACTTGCAGATTCACAAAGAACAGTGCAGACGACCAATTAAACACACAAAAGCAACATATACATATATATTTTTTATGCAAATATATATTTATGAATTGCTCACACAAACACTGTTTGTCTTACACAGTTTGACAAAGTAAAGTAAAGCATTCTGGGAAATGGAGTCATGTTCCATCATGTTCCACAAAATTACAATTACAATAAATCAAACTTAATTATTTGTTCTGTGACTAGAGCTTTTAACATTCATTGCTGGGGGAAAACATATCCTTTTAATGTAATCAAACTAATGTAATTTATAATGCAATCATATCTGACATATACTGTAAAGCTTCATTTCACTTAAAATATGTATATGAATTTCTTCTAATTTTTATTGAATTGCAATTCTGCTTCCTTTAATTCAAATTCGAATTGTAATTCTAGATCCTGTTTTTTACATCAATTCAAATTCAATTCAATTCTGAATTGTGCACAAGCCTGACAGACACACATTCACAATTCATCAGTTGACGGATTAAATGGAAACAATAACTCTGTTATTGTTAAACAAAATTACACAAAATTTCCTTATACATTTAAATCATAATGTTTTGAAATAAACATTTAAATAAATCAATAAATAAACAATTCAAATGTCACAGGATTGTGGGATATCAAAGGCAGTGAAGGATGCCTCCATCAGATGAAGGGATCTCAGGAGACGCGAAGTCAAACTAACATTGCAGTCGGACGTGTCTTGTAGTGATGGGCATTCCAGCTCTTTTGACTCACAAACGGCTCTTTAAAATATATGTTTTAACTCGCTGGAAGTCCACCGCACAACTGTGAAACGTGAATATTCACATTTTTAATTGTCCACAACAACCCAAAACCGTGTCTGCTTGCCTACTTTTCTATTTCTTTCACTGGGACCCCTTGGTAGTGTTCATGTTCAGCGTTCCTGTTCTCACGTTGGTGTCTCTTGTAGACAACAATCACACCCACCAGAACCAGCAGAACCAGCAGAGCTCCACACACTGATGGCACAATAATCCTGATCTCTACAGCCGGAGGAAGGAGGGAAGAGAACACAGTTTTTAAAATGTTGTTTGTTTTATAATCTCACTGCTTAAAGAGTTTGTAAATCTCTCAATTTACTTACTACGTTGTTCTTTAGGTTTGAGATTATCATCAGTATCCCGTTTTCCCTTTGATCCTGAGCCAGATTCTGTAGAGGAGATTGAAAAGTTACTCACACACAGTTTAGCATCAGTTTTCTGTTCAAATCCTGATTAAAAATCAGCTCAAATATCTCTCCTCATCCACTGATCTTCTCTCACCTGTGACTGAGACTGTGATCAAGGTTTCTCCTTCATAATCCAGAACTCTGTATGTTCCAGTGTCAGTGACTGTAAACTCATTAATGATCAGAGTCTCGTCACTGACGGTCAGTCGATCACTGTTGACCCCGTGACCTCTCGTCCACACCTCTGTCCAGCCTTCACTAGAGTTTCTCTCCACTTTATAGGCGTTGATCAACAGAACATGCAACTTCAGATCCTCTCCTTTCTGCACAGAGATCTCATCTGAGGAGGAACACACACATTCAGCATTAATCATTATTATTATAATGGTGTCAATCAATCAAGGCCATACGCATATATTTAAGATTAAAGGGGTCATATGATGGTACATGCACTTTTACAGGTTGATTGTACTGAAATGTGTGTTGGCAGTGCCTGTACACAACCATCATAAAATGATAAAAATCCATCCAGTGTTTTTTTTTAATCTTCTTATATGTTTCCCCGTCTCAAATAAAGCCGTCCGACTGTGTGACGCCCCTCCCACGATTGTTGATTGACAGCAGTGTTTCAACACAGACCCGCCCCCGCTCCTGAGCGAGCTGTCAATCATAGTCCGCCGTTGTTGAAACGCTGGAGCAGAATGGCGTCTCAGTGAGTGTGGTGTTCTCGGGTGTAATAACGAGCACAGCATCATGTTGATGTTCCTAAATCTGAACCGCTGAAGACACAGTGGCTGAGTGTGTTTGCGAAGGGAATATTCCCCACGATCAACGTCAATGCTTTCATGTTTGCGTGAATCATTTCACACACCAGACTGCTTTACAAACGAGGGCCAGTAACGTTATAAAGCTGGTTTTGCTAAGAAGCTGCTCCTGAAAAAAGGATCGGTATCAACTATTCGTGTTCCTGCTGCTCCTCCAGAAGAACTGAAGTGAGTGTAACGTTTTATTAAGCTTTATATTAATGTAGCGGGCAGGATGGTCGAGATGGGAAGTGTACCTTTAAGGCCTGCTCATCGGCACTGATTATTTGGATCAGGTGGCGTAAGTGACGCGTCCCTTTAAATGTGTCGTGAGACATGAACAGAAAAACATTAATGTGGTGTGAGTTGAAGAGTGAGCCTCTTGGTGTATCGGCTGTGTAAACGGGAGAATCTTGGTTTGGTGTCTGCGTGTATGGTGACCAATAAAGGTGACCAGCAGTTACGAGTCTACAGAAACTTGCTCATATTATAGCGAGTAGTGATTCTACACGGGTTTGCAGCATAAGCAACACTGAGGAGAGTGCACAGCTATTAGTCATTCACACATTTTAACTTTGTTACGGGGCTTATAGCTGTAAATCATCTAGGCTGGTGTCCAGAGAAAAACGAGAATTGCCGTCGTCTGTCACTAGCCACTGGTTTAATCATGTATGTGTGTGTGTCTTGGGGATCTGCCGCCACTGTTCTTTGATGACCTGGACCTATAGCTGGGCCTAGGATGGAGTCCTGCTAGTGGTAGCTTGTTCATTTAAATGTTTTTGTTTTTTTGTCTGTTTGGCAATCATTATAATTCAACATTCGGCCTATGGGCATTGTGCAATATCTCCTTTGGGGACAGTGACTATTTTGCAATGTTTACTAGTGTGTTGTGTGAAATGCTGTGTTAATGTATGTACATACGGCCAATTTGGTTTGAAGTGTTTCTTGCAGTGTGTGTGTATGTGAACAGTATCACATAACTCATTTGCTATGAGACCTTTATTCACTGTGAATTGTTCGCTGTTACCTTCGTGGAACTGTCTGCTCTGATTGCCAATCAGTGTATTGCTTAGTGTTTAATAAAAACTATAATTGAGTACATCAGTACACCATTTTCATTCTTTCATTGAAAACAACCTGCCTAAATAGTTTAAAGGGGAGCGCTGTTTGGGTTTTCTAGTTAAGATAATCAAATTGTGTGCGTTGGAGCGCCCCCTAAGGGTCACATTAATCTTTATATTAATCTTTGCAAACCGCTTGCTGCACGCTTCATGATGAATGCGGCTGTTTACACTCAGGGTACATTACGGCATGTTTTCTATGTACGACGTTCTCAATATAATTCATAATCCCACGTTTATAATGAACAACGAGTTATGGTTATTGTGTTAGAAACGGTGTCCGCACAGAACAGAGGGGCGGGGCGAGCATTATCATTTAAAGACACATGCACTAAAGCCGAGTTCAGACTGCATGATTTTCAAAGTAGTCTGGTCACTGTTCTTTTCACACTGCGTGACTATCTGGGGTAACATTCAGTTGCTGGTGTGTTCACACTACACGATGCATCGGCGACAGGAGGTTTCACACTGCATGACTTTCAGGAGGAAGAATCGCCGACAACTCCTGTCTGGCCCGCAAACTACGTTTCGCAACCAAACACACGCGAGAAGTGATAAGGAAATAACACAAAATCCCGCGTGCGTAAGACCGCAGTTCTTGCGCGAGACTGAAATTGTTATTAAAAATGATAGCCTGCAAGAAGCTTGCGATTCAAATTGTCTGTGCACTGATTTGCAGCGAAAAGGAGAAAAAGAAAAACATTATGCGTGAGGAAATGGCTGGGAAGACAAGGGGAGCAAGGACTGTGTTCTGCAAAGAGAGTTGGGGGTAAATAAATAATGTTGCAATGTGCTGCTGTTGCTGCTGGTCAAGCAAATGTTTGTGCTTTGTTTCTGTTTGATATAATTGTAAATATATCTATTAAAATACTGATATTCTGGCCTATAACTCCTCCCCGAACTCCCCGCTGCTCTGTATCTGGCTCTCTCATTGGCTGTCGGTCATCGCCGATGTAGTTTTCAGTCAGAACACTTTCACACAGCAGGATTTTGAATCGCCGACAGGTCCAGATATTTAGCATGCCAAATATCTCACGGGCGTCGGCGACTCGTCGGCGATTCTCTCAGATCACGTCTTTGCTCATTCACACTGCGTGATTGTCACTCGCGTGAACGAGCACCGATTTGCCTGTGATTTCGGGCATTTATCGGCGAGCCAAAATCGGGGCTAAAATCGTGCAGTCTGAACTCGGCATTAAACGGCGTGCTGAAAACAGAGCTGTTTTTGACCAGGTAAAATGAGTGTTTTCTTACAATACTAATGAGAATTTTTAATTAAAGTATATTACAAACTTTTAATTTATACCCTAAAGAATCATATTAGCTTGTACAAAAACGGCATTATATGACCCCTTTAAAGGAACTGAATGTAATAATTTAAAAAACAGGCACTGAAAATCTAATCTGGATATTGAATAATTGTTACAAAATGTGTTTGCTGATCACAGGCCCTGCACACAATAGTTTTAGATATTAAACTGTTAACATTATCAGGAAATCATGAAAGCACACGCTGATGGTTTGATCAGTTTTGACTTTACCATGAATATGAAGATGATACTCCAGCTTTGATTGATCATTACTGTAATAAACTCTCAGAATGTATTTCCCAGCATCACTGAATGTCAGACCCTTGATGACGACGTCACATGATCCTTCTTTAAACACTCGGCCATTTTTACTCTTACATTCTTCAGTCTGACAATCAAGGATGTTTTTTGACTGTCTGCTTAAAACAATACGAGTAATCTCTCTGTCCTCAGATTCACATGTCAGGGTGACGCTCTCTCCTGTTTTCCCCGTCACAGATCGAGGAGTGTTTCCTTCAGCTGGGGATTCTGCACACAGACAGAATCAAATTAATTCAATACAAAGTATCAATACTGAAAAAAACATGTATTGTTTCTCTCTATTCTCTGTGATCAATGTTATCATTAACTATTCTTTTTTTTAGTCAAATAGATTTATATATATGTATAATTGTAGGTAATAAGGAGCCAACAATATTAGCTGTGCCACATTTGAACATTTATAAATGTTGATGATGTGGAAGAAATGTAATGTTCTATTATGTTTGCACTTAATTATATTCATAGAATATTAGAAATATGATGGTAATTAGATTAATGTGGTGTCGATACATATTCTTATTAATATATGTATGTGTATGTCCTTGTATATGACTGGACAAAAGTTAATGTGACTGAATGTATGACCGAGACAGAGAGTCTCCATTCACGGGTGTATTATGATTAAGTATGATAGACTCGTGCGCCGGGTGCAAAATAGGGAATGATACGCTGTACAAAGTCAGTTACGCTGGGTGCGAGTTAGGGCCCTAGAACTTTTAGCTTGAACTAATAATAATAATAATAATAACAATAACATAAATGACACTGACCGCTATAACTGATAAAGCACAGCAGAAGAAGAAGGAGGTTCATCCTGAGGAGAAAACAGAAGGTTTGTTATGTGACAGATACACACATTATACACTCACTTTCATTTCAGTTAAAGATGTTCATCCACATGTGGATCTTACATCATTAAAAAAAAAAAAATGTATCTTTGTTTCTCCCATCATAGAAAGCACAAGGGTGTGTGTGTGTGTGTGTGTGTGTGTGTGATGCAGATTCACTGAATTCGTCCTCAGCGTTGAAACATACAAGTGTCTATGGTTTTTATCTGATCTCTGATCAGTTTTATTCATTTGTAGACGGTGTAATTAGACATTAGTATAATTAAAAGGAATAATAGTAGTTACAGGGGTGCAAACACATGTATGGTCAAAAAAGAGAGAGGTAATCGAAGCCCTCGTCCCGCGGCAAATATCCAAATACTACATTGCCACCATCCCCAACCCACCCCTATAGGCACATAGAGTCAAATTAAATTTAGAAAAACTATCTTGCACTACTTCTTCTTGCTTTACTGCTACTTCCTGAAAACAATTTCACCTGATGATTTGAATAGCTCTTTTTGTAAAGAATTAATAATTCTAGGATGATTGGGGTAATTGTGTAGGGTAGGCCTAGTACATCTGCATAGAAACTAATAAACAAAATACAAATATAAATACAATAAAACACAAATACACGAGAAATAAAGCAGTGCTTTATGTTTTTCAGGTAAATTAACTGTATTAAGTATTGATACAGTTTATCTTTTGACAAAACGTGATTTTTCTCTTTCTCTTTTGTTGTTTGATTAACTTTGGTGACACAAACAGCTGCAGGTATATTGGGTGCTGTCCCTTTAAGACGAATGCACGTATCTAATACCGGTAATGACACGCATCCGTTTTATTTTGACTGCGTTTACGGGGAAACTCGTTGAGACGGACACTGGCTTATTTTTTCGTGCACATGTCTGTTCAAACCTATTTTTTTACAGTCTATGGTTCAAACACAAATAGAAAAGAAAGAAAAGGGAATTCGGTGTTCACGAACTTCACGTGCTGTCTGCGACTGCGTGGCTCTGTGCGCCGACAGACCATCTACATTTGGATGTTAAACATAATATATATAGCCTGATACAGCAAAGACAACGTCGGCAGTATTGACGGCAAAATAGGCTACAGAATATTTCGTTCTGTAGGCCTATTGACAGGGGCAATATTTGAAAATCGATAATTAGGCCTATTTTTTAAATTACAATTATATATGCATTTGTCAAAACCGAGAGACTTTCAAGCATCAAAATGTAATTTATTAATATGTATTTGCGCCTTCTATTTTGTCTGAAAACTTCCAACACTCTTGCGTGTCGCGTGAAAAATAGGCGTCGGTTGCGGTTCTATTTCTAGCACGCGGTTTCGACGCGGCTCGATAAGTGTGTGTGTGTGTCACGCAGGCATTGTGCTCTAACACAAGCTCTAACTATGGCGAGTGGATAATGCCACGGATAACTTACCGAAGTCTACAGTCGTGTACTTTTACGTGACAGAAGGGGTACGCCGCACCACAGACGGGTGAAACCAACGCGTGACTCCAACGTCGCATCACAGCACGTCGCACCACTGACGCGTGACTCCAACGTCTCACCACAGCACGTCGCATCACAGACGCGTGACACCAACGTCTCACCACAGCCTGACTCCAACGTCGCATCACAATAAAATAATATCTATTCCCCCCCCCCCCTAGCTTTTCTTATCTTTCCTTTGTTATCTTTCTAATCAATCATTCTTTTCTTGTATTCTGATGACATTGAAAATATCAATGATACAAATTTTGTATTGTATACAAAGTTGTGTATGTCATTAATGTCATCTCTGAATGGTTTACGAACATAGTTTTTATATATATATATATATATATATATATATATATATATATATATATATATATATATATATATATATATATATATATATAATTCACTCACTTTCTACTGGATATGAGGGCTATGCAAATTATACACCATCAAAGTCACAACTTTTTGCACAATTATTAACAACAACTTTAAAGTTGAACAGATAAATTCATTAATTTTAATCTATAAACATAATATTCTGGAATGTGTCAGTCTGAGTTTTTACTTTTGAAGGTGGTAATAATTTTAATTTACACAGTTGACCATAATGGGCGAATACACAAAATTAAACTATTCACGATATTGTTTACAGGAGAAGGTGACAAGAAAGTATTTTAATAGCCTATTATTTTCAAGAAACCAACAATGAAAAAATATAAGACAGGGAAATAGTCGTTTAGTCACAAAATGCAAAACAATGTAGGTTCATGGTCAAATGTTCAAGACTAGGGCTGTCAGTGTCGACTATTTATTTAGGCTATATATTTTTTGGTCATAAAGATAGATCTGAAGTGAACAATAGCCTTTAGTATGACTTAAATACATAATTACAAATGAGGCAATATAATTGGTTCAAATAAAGTAGGGTATTAAAAGTAATTAATTATTTTATTTTATTTAACAACACTATTAAAATACATGAAGAAATATATAAACAATGAACATATGTATATTATGTACAAATGCCAACAGAGGGCGCAAGAGGATAACTGACGATAATTGTTACACTTTACATCAAGAGCAGTACTACGGTGACGCATAGCTGCTGCCACATACATATTATTGTTTCCCCTCAATTATGTTGTAGCCTAATAACGAGATCTTATGTCGTTTTAACGTCATATTTTCTCGTAATAACGTGATCTTATGTCGTTAAAACGACATATTTTTCTCGTAATAACGAGATGTCACGACATCTTTTTTTTTTTGCCTTTATAATCCACATAAAATTGACAGCCTATCCTTTTTCACACTTCTACGTTCAAAAAGCTTATGCAAATAGTAACAGCCCCCAATCAGGCAAAATGAATCAATGAGGCCCTTTTTAAAAATATATTTTATCTAGGCCTATAAGTTTTTTTTTATATAATATATTAATTATATATAGCCAAAGATTTATTTTTGTTAATAGGCTATATCTTCATTACCTAGAGATAATTAAACAAAAAGTAGTCAAAACACATCTAACAGAACATAGCCTAAGTTGTTTATTTTTTACAACATTGTGTTCTTATTTTGTTTAATTAACGAAATGTCAATCTTCATCTTTATAACAGAAGATACAATACAAAAATCTTCAAGATACAGCCATATACAATCTTCATATGTATAACGGACAGTCACCTTATAAACAGTCCTTTGTGTGGTGGAATAAGCAATGCTATATAGAAATGTTACCGGTATAATTTAAACTTTATTTTATTATTTTATTTGTTCATGAACTAATTATGCTAACTCAACTAATTTAATGTAAAGAGCTGGATAAAATTACTAATTAAATAATGTCAAATATTAAATGTAGGCTATTGATTAGAGTTGCCATAGACTAAAGGATTTTTCTAGACTAGTAGTAATTTATTTAAGCAATTAGGACTAATCGCACGTTTATATTCAATCCTGGGTGTATATATGGCTATTCCGCGCTCAAGCGCATAAAACTTGCCGCAAAGCACCGGCAAAAGTAGGCTAATGAATGCGCCTTTCATACGGACAGGATCACATAATCAGATGGTAGCCTACCGTATTTGCTTTCGATTGGATTTTTTTTTCGTTGGTGGACATTTTTATTTTATTTATAAACTTTATATAGATAGTGATATTTCTCATGTCTGTGAGGCTAACTGTTTTCGGTTCATTTTTTAGATGCGCTCCAATTCACAGAGATCATGAAAGCGCGTTCGTTTTCTTTTATTTTACAAAAGCACAACGTTTTCTTGTTGTTGAGAGTTTACACAAATAAAGTTGCGACTGATGTATTATTCTTTTCTGTATGACCAGAAATGGAGTATTTAAGTTGTTTCCACTGTTGATAGGAAAATGCGAGTGATGGCACCGGCGCGTCCATGTGTGCCATGCAGTGCGCGCTCCACACTCCGCACAAACACTCGGATATGCGCTTAATAATAGCGAACATTTATCTAGGTTAACGTTAGAGCGAGCGGCCATGCCAGACTGATAAGTCCTTCATGTTTAACAAATCAAATTCTGTTGCATTTTATTGCGCCAGTTTGAAAAGGGCGGCTGAAACACTCTACAGATAAACGCCCAATGCTGTTTTTTTTTTCTTTAAACAAATTCGTTTAGTCTTTAAAATAAATATTGTTTGTGGGCTAATTAATGCCACAATAATTTGTTTATTTTATTGGCTACTTTTATTTTTCATTTTTGTTTTGCATTGAATACCATTTAAAGGATTTGCTGTGCACCGCAATGCCATCCTCCCATAGAAAGAAACGTTAAGAGCCACCTTTATTTTCTTTATAATTATGGGTTTCTATCGGAAAACGCTTAACGTATAATTAAATGCATTGTGTTCATATTCTGGGCTCATCTGCTTTTCTGTAGGATATGGTTTATTAATAAGGTGTGTGCAGCATTTGATCTTTATCACTGAAGTAGCCTATTAAGCCACATTAAGCTTTTTCTTTATGCTTAGCCTAATATGCAATTAAACCTATTTTTTACAGTCTGAATTAAACACAATGTTCGCATTCTGGGCTCATCTGCTATTAATAAGGTGTGTACAGAATTTGATCTTTTAACATGAATGTCCGTTGGGGGCTGCTATTTCTTCAGCTTTTTGAACGTATGATAAAGACATGATTGGCTATCAATTTTATGTGGATAAAGGCATATTTTGTACATGACTACAAAATGTGTCGTTTTAATGAAATAAGATCTCGTTATTACGAGAAAAATATGTCGTCAAAACGACATAAGATCTCGTTATTACGACATAATTGAGTGGAAAAAAAATATATGTAGCCTATGTGGCAGCAATGCGTCACCGTAGTTTTTCATAAACTTCGATTTAAGAATAAAGAATTTTCCAAGCAAAATGATTAAGTCGACTATATATTGTACAGAGAAATTTGAGTCAGAAAAGTAAAAGAAGATATCAAAATTAGATAAATGTAGGCTATGTTTGAGCCAAGTTGTTGAAACATTGTTGTTGCCATTAATGATTAATGAGGATAGGAGCAGGCTTCACTCAATTTTTGATAATACACTTTTTAGAGTGCTGGCCTAAAAATATAATAGCCTACATAAGAATAGGACAGAGGCCGCACTATGCATAGACGTTTTTTATTCGTTGCACAAACGCGTTTCGGCGTGTGCCTTCTTCACTGAAACGCGTTTGTGCAACGAATAAAAAACGTCTATGCATAGTGCGGCCTCTGTCCTATTCTTATGTTGCCATTAATGAAACATTGTAGGCTATATCATTCCACAGAGAAGAGCTATGTGAGCAATTATAGAATAAATGGTCTAACGTTTCCGTTTCCATAAAGCAAAAGCTGCATTTTTCGTCTACGGTAGGCTATAAATTTAGAGATAATCTTGTTACAGGGGTAATAAATTATATTTCTTTTAATTTGTTTGTAATTAAAAATGTATGTGGGTTACTCCATGCTCCATTCCAATTAATATTTTCATACAAGGGGGACCATTTGTATCTGGAGGCAGGGATAGATTTTGCAAATAAAAGATTTTTATTACTTTGTTGTTAACTTTTCTGTCTAAGATAGACCATTTATTGAAACACTGCTGTAGAAAGACCAATAAGTTAGAGCCTGTTTATGGAAAATTCGCTTCTTTTTTTATTAAATCCAAGCAATTGGGTGATGACAAATTTAAAATTAAGAGGCTTTAATATTAAACAAAAATTCACTTTAAAGAAAAGCTTACAAAACAAAACAAAAATCATGTCTCCCGATCGCCTATTGCAAATCCAGTCTTACTCATGCTATTCACTTTTCGTTATCAACATCGGAAAAATAACATTAGATTGGGACAACGTGTGTATCAGGCGTCTTATTAGGCGACGTACTGAGGGACGACGTGTGTATCAGGCGTCTTATTAGGCGACGTACTGAGGGACGACGTGTGTATCAGGCGTCTTATTAGGCGACGTACTGAGGGACGACGTGTGTATTAGGCGTCTTATTAGGCGACGTACTGAGGGACGACGTGTGTATCAGGCGTCTTATTAGGCGACGTGCCTGGTTCAGACGTTATGATTTTTTATACATTTCTCACGTACGCCGTCGCCACGTCGCCGTAAGGTATACGTTACAACTGTGACGCCGCCGTGACGTCGCCGCCGGTCTGTCGTCTGACGTCTCTATCAATCCCATTCAAAAATAGACACGGACTGACGGCGACGGAAGGGTAGACTGCTCCTTCGCCTTCTTCAGGGTAGACTTAGAAAAGTCATTATCCGCTCGCCATACTCTAACCAGTTAACATGAGAGCCGACATAAAAACGGACACTCCACGCCACGCAGAGAGAAATGTGATGCAGTGGCAGATCCAGAGTGAGACAGAATATGGCCGTAGCCAGCTATGAGGTCACCGAGGTCCGGACCTCGGTCATTTTTTTATATTCAAAAATAAAATTTCAAGCTCTCTGAATGATTAATTAGCCGTTTAAGCTACGTCATATGTGTGTTTGCAATTCATGTCGCTGAGAGAAGGAACAGTGAACGGGGCTTGAGAGCGCGTTGTGAGCTTACAGTCTATGGTTGTGAGTGAGGGCGCGGGTGCAGCCTCTGTGTTGCCAGATCCACCTATTATACGTCTTTTGGACTCGTTTTTCCCATTTATTGTGACACTTTAGGACGTTAATAAAGTGGAAAGTTGAATGTTAGGGCTAGTGATATATTAATTTTCTTTTCCAAAACACAAGCTTTGAACTTTTTTCTCATTATTATTATTTTTTTGTTTTTTTTTTAATGTTTTTCGTGGCATTAATAAAAAGAAGAAGCTTAGACAAACTGTAATTGCTGACAGGAAGATACCAAATTCGGTAAGACAAACGCAATGATCATGATTATCTGTAAGAAATGTAGGCTACAACACTATCAAAAACAATAGCATAATACAGATCTGTATCATTATTCTAACGTTATTTGTAACTTGTTACGAAATAAAAAGTCTCTCACCTAAAAAAAACGTACTTTCCTGTCCCGTCAGTCTCGTTGCTCGTCCTCTTCAATTACACGCGCAAATGCGGCAGAGCGCTTTATGTCACTTTATTATAAATAAAGCGCAAAAGAAACTACAAGCATGATGCAACAACATCGTAGTTGATGTCAATTTGTAAGTCATGAAATTACCAAAAAGTGCCAATAAATTCCGCAACTTACTTCATGTTTGGAATGATTTACATGCAGGTTTATGTTCATTCAATTTTCATTCTATTCATCAGGATCAGTGGTCATGTTCATTAACAGCTCATGTTAGTATTGTGTATTTACCATGGTTACTGTTGTTTCCTTAACCCAAAAATGCCACTTATTTTCACTGTGTTTTTGCACTATATTTCTAAATGATTGTGGTCTGACATACCAACTTATTTGTATTTACAAAAACTATTTTGGAACTGCTATTTAATAGCCTTATACTTTATTCATCATCAGTAGGCCTATGTGTCATATTCTTATACAGTATATATATACATATAATATATATATATATATATATATATATATATATATATATATATATATATATATATATATATATCACTAATTGTTTGGCATACTAAAACACCAGTGATAATGTAATGTAGACAAACTCTATATCATAACTAAAAAATAAGTTTGAGCCCCCTTTAATGTCCAGGTACAAGTCAATGTTTTTTCTTTTTGCACAGTTCATGGGTTGAAGCCCGTTGAAGCTCTTAATTTTGAGCTCTCAAAGAGCACCAGATTGATGCATTTAGCCTTAAAATGTACAAAATTTTCTTACGGGGGAGCATGCCCCCGAACCCCCCTAGAGGGACAGAGGTCCACCCATCATAGTTTTACAAAATCCTATGGGAAAGAACGATCATTTATGAAATTTACTCCAGCATAGTACAACAAAGTTCCTTTTAAGTCAGTAAACTAAAACTGTTAATGCAAAATTCAAATATCCTTCGACAAACTATACATTTGGCCTGCCTAAGGGGGGCCTACAACACATTGTGCCCAGGGGCCTCCGAATTCTTAATCCGGCCCTGCACCTCACCCCGGACCTCACTAATTTTCAAACCCTGGTTACGGCCATGGACAGAAACACTAGTGGTTCACGCTTGCGCACATACTGCTGGTTTGGCGCGCAGTGTTCTGATTCGCTTATTTCCTATTTACTTCTTGGTGGACGCAATCCAGAATTACTGTTGGTTAAATTATAATCAGACCCTCTCAACCCCCCCCCCCCCCCCCAAAAAAAAACTCTTCGGATCTGCACGATTCACACAAGTCACCCAAACTGACGTGAAAAAAGCGGGAGGCGCCGAAAAGCGCGCTGTTTGCACCCCTGTAGTTAATACCCAGCAAACATTGGTCCGACGGCAACGTCGTGTCCCTGGCCAAAAATAGTCGCGGTATGACGGCATAAATCGATAAAAATATGTAACACAGAACATTTCCTAAAAATGCATTCAGATACATGTGTGCATGTCTACAGTTATCTGAGGTTGCATGTATAATTGTTATTTTGACTTTTAGCTACGTGTAGTTCAATATATACCATGTTGTGTTTCGGGTGAGAGAGGACGTCACCATGGCGACGTCTTTTACACGTGCATTTATAGTCCATCATGACCCTCTATGAAATCAATTGTGATAAAGCTGTGCTTAATCCTTGCGTGGTTAATACTGCAATAATTAATACAATTTTTTATTAAATTAAAGTTTTAATAAGTTGTGTGAATACGTCCACTGACGTCCTTTACACGTCAGTGGACGTATTCACACAACTTATTAAAACTTTATCGGGTGAGAGGACGTCACCTGGCGACGTCTTTTACACGTGCATTTATAGTCCATCATGACCCTCCATCATGGAATCCTTGTGAAATATGCAAAAGCTGTGCTTAATCCTTGCATGGTTAATACTGCAAAAATTAATTTAATTGCCCAAGTAGTTTTTAAGAGGTTGTGAAGACGTCCACTGACGTCCTTTACACGTCAAGGCTGTGAATACACGTCCACTGACGTACACGTCTAGTCAAGCAAGACAGAGGAAAAAAAAACCCAGGAATTATCTTTATGAAATACACGAATTGTATACAAAGTAAATATATTTACTTTATCTTGTTTAAATAAATTATAATCACACAGTTCCCAGTGTGGTTAAGTGAATGCAAAGCCTCTGCATTTTAGTCATTATTTCAACCTGATACGTTGTGTTTTTTTTTTTTTTTTTTTTTATGGAATGTATGCATGTAAAACAGAAATATATCTGGTCACCATTTATGTCTGAGTTGGATGTAATTGCCAAAACTGTGCTGCCAAGATGTAACAAAAGATCTCCCGACATTACCAAATCCCGCGATAGGTTAGATTATCTCACGAGATGTTAACGCGTTTTCCCCATAGACTCACTCCGGAACACTGAAGTTTGAACAACCACGAAGAGAGGAGGAATTGAGGCCCATATTATTAAAAATCTACTGTTGGGTACGTACATTTTGTATTATTAGATTCACGTGCTAGAGTTTTACTTGTTTGACATGAATGAACCGAAAGAAATGATGCCCACCTTGTCAACTGAAATTGGCTAACTGAGTTTGGCTAAAATTAGCTAGTGGGCTAAAAGTTGCTTTGAACTTATACGACGGTATACCATAAAGTATGTTTAATGATACAGTCAAAGTTATTACTGTAAATTATTAATGTAGCCTTTTGAGAGTTTCTTTCAGAAAGTAAATTATCTGAAGTAGAATGAAATGTTTAGCTGGATTTGAACATGTATGTTTTCAGTAACTGCTTTAAAATTTTTGTAATTTTAGAATTGCTAAACATGTCTATTCAGGGGACATCACAGCCCACCTGTCTTTATCAGAAATGTCCTGTTCACTTTCTCACTGTTACACACCTAGTTAAGGGTCTTTCTCAAGGGCACCACAGTGGAATTGAAGAGGCAGGGGACAAATGCTGTTTTGAATTTAGCTGAAGACCATAAAAATATTTTGAAAATAAGTGCATGTCATTTACCTCAAATTTTTAATTTTCATTTATTTTAAAAAGAAAAATATTCTCTTCCCTTAGATGATGTGAAGAGGTGGAGCCCACATGCTATACAGACACTGAAATTGATGCAGCAATGGCAGAACACCTGAAACACGCTCCAGGAAGAGCTGGGGGTGGTGGATACAAAAAATGAGCCAAACAATGTGTTTAAGGGATAGTTCACCCAAAAATGAAAATTGTCATCATTTACTCAACCTCATGTTTCAAACCTGTATACCTTTCTATGCTAAACACAAAGATGTTTAGAAGAATGTTTGTAACCAAGCAGATGTCGCTTCCCATTAATAATATTTTTTTCTCCAACAATGGTAGTCAGTGGATGCTCTATTTGCTTGGTTACAAACATTCTTCAAAATATCTTCTTTGGTGTTCAGCAGAAGAAAGAAACTCATACAGGTTTGGAATTTGGTGAGTAAATTACATAATTTTCATTTTTGGGTGAACTATCTTTATATAATAATTCAGTATTTTGCAATTGGTATTTTAGTTTGGTTAACAAATCGAGAGCTTAGAATTATAAGGTTCTATCTCCGTTTATTGTAGTTTATTGAGCATCAAAGTTTTTAAACTCGGTTTATGTTTTGTGAGATGGAACCTTTTATTTTATTAATAACTACTAACAATTTTTTTTTTTTTTTTTACAAAAATAACACCCCACAGGCATTAATAAACACCTAATGGATCAGATTGTCAAAAACTCAATTTCAACCAAAAGTGGAGATAGAACCTTAAAATTCTAAGCTCACGAAATGTTAAACATTGAAAAAAATAAAGAGAAATTTTGGCTGTTCAATATCAATAAAATGTTGTGCTTAATCAGAACATGCTTCTTTTTTGCTTATGTCCACAAATAATGTGTTATTGTTTTTGATGTACACGTGATTAAAACGTTTTATTGACGTTCAGGTCTGACTGGACCAATTTTGGACCTTTTTAGAACCTTTGTCAAGATGTAGGCTAAACCTCAAGACGATTGTCTTTCACGATGTTACACAATAGGTGTGTGATTATTTTATATGCAGGCTTATATATACACTTAAATTATGCAACACATTTAAACACATATGACGACGCATTTAGACGTCCAGGGACGCGCAGAAGAGACGTGGAATTCACGGCCAGAAGAGACGTGGAATTCACGGCCAGAAGAGACGTGGAATTCACGGCCAGAAAAGACGTCGGTTCAACTTCCATTTTGGAACTATTTTTCAACCATGACGGGACGTCTCGGACGGACGTCTTTTCAACGGTCATTAAACGTCCAAATGTTTGCTGGGTAGTCTCTTATTGGCCTGTTTATCTGAGCCATGGAACAAACAAAACAAGACCTGAACATTAATAGAAGAACACATATTATACAGACACTTGATATTTAACATTATTAGGTGATAAGTTAATGGAATTTGATATTTTACTTTATGTTTGTAAAAGCTGTTTTTCTGCATGTTTGGTCTGAGTTTGCTGCTTTACAGTTTACACTGTTTGACCAGCAGGAGTCGCCAGCGAAACAGTGAATCATTTTGCGAACCAATTGGTTCAATTGATTCGAAGCTTGAAAAGATCCGATTCTCCCATCACTACTACACGACACTACTAAATAAAACTAACACGCTTTTCGGGTTTTACACTTTGCAGACGCTCCTTTCAGAACAGTGTCTCTGCCTTCCTGCACATGTTCATCGGTGTTTAACTGAGTAGAAAGGTTTGTGGATAAAGCGATGTCGAGCATTCATGATACACATAACTGTTTCGCAGACCGATATAACGACAGACATCCCAAGTCTCCCGGAAGTTCCGGGAGTTTCCCGCATATTGATAGCGGCTCCCTGATGCCCGCAAATGAGTTAAAATCTCCCGGAATCTAGAGCGAGCGAGCAGGAGCGCGCATGCGAGACAGAGACTGTGCGTTCCAAACCGTGTAGCGCTGCGCGCGCACGGCAGAGAGGGTCGGAGCGCGTGTGTGAGCTAGTGGGCGTGTGTGTCGTGGGCTTGTGTGCCTCATGTAAGACAGAAAGCATCCTGATTGGCCTGTTTCGGTAAGTCAACCCCCCCCCCCCCCCCCCCACACACACACACACACTCCCCTCTCAATTGACTCTCACCACCCCACCCGTCAGACACCTCTCTGAAATAACTTTTTGCAGGTTGGGATGTCGGTAGGGTATGTTTAAAAACAGAAAACAAAAAGAGCGATGGATGAGGTGAATATTTGCAATCCGTTGTCTGAAACAAAACTTTGGTTTTATAAATGTATATATAATAAATAAATAAAAAAACATGTTTTAGAGGTTCATTTCCCAGCTACCAACCAATCGGAGTAATCATGCTAAAACATACAATTATATTATACTAGGACTCTGATGAAGATGTAACTTTACATCGAAATGTTAGTCATTGTTATGCACCTTAAATAAATTAATTAATAAGAGGACATTGTGCTGCACCGGCGATTCATTTTTTCTGCCTTGTTTTGTCCTGCCCTGGTTGCACCGGATTGTTGTGGATTGCAGAAGCGCAGAGAACCTTCTTTTTCATTTGAATACAATTATATTAATAACCCCACTATAAAACATAAACCATACAAATAATTGTCTTAATATATCCACTGAAATAATTCAGCATAGACTGTCTTGGACTCTCTTTAACATCAGCAGGGTGAGTTTCCCACAAACAGACAAAACTACTGGAGTATAAGAACACACAAAGACACAAGCTATCGTTATATTTAGAAATATGAAAACTTACATGGTAATAGTTCTGCATGGAATGGAACTTGTTCAGTCTTCATCACGTCACAAAGTGACGTGAGGCTGTCAGGCTGATGAAACTCACACTACTGCCGCTTTGAGATGCTATTGGTCGATTTTCTCTCTTCGGTAGTAATGGGCGTGTCGAAGTCTATGGCGGAAATGGGTCCTGTCCATAGACTATAAATAAAATAAAAGTCGAAAAGTTTCTGCGTTGGCCAATCAGTTGTAACCATTATACGTCATTTCCTTTAGCTAAAAATAATTCCTTTAGACTGAAAGAAGATGGCGGAGACCAGTGCATGAATACCATGTCATAATTTGTCGTTTTCTTTGCGTTCGATTTTTCAGATTACTTAAGGTTATAGATAATAACGTGAACGGTGATGTTACGTATCATAATTGGAAACTTATGTCAAACATGTTTTGCCTTATATATGAATTTTATGTTGTTTGTTGTTTATGATTCTTATAGATTTGATCATCTTTGACTGCCACTTGGAAAAGCAAGCACTTTCACTGCTTCAACTGCTCGAAAACAATATTAAACAAGTCTGATTTTATACAAAAAAAAAAAAAAATCTCAAGAAACCTATACAACGGGCACACTTGAATATTGAACCTGACCTTTAAAGTCTGTTTATTGACCCAAAAAATGCAGTTGTGTGGACTTGCATATCGCTATCAAGAATGGAGCACTGGTGTGCATAACTATGATGACCACATCATACTCAGATTGAAATTGTGTCTTCTGCTTTGAATTTTTTTGCAGGCATTGTGGATTGCTTTATTTATTGCAGGTTGTCCAAACTCTGTCCTGAAGGGTCGTCCTGCAGTTTAGCTCCAACTTGTCTTAACACACCTGCGGGGAAGTGCTTTTGGAGAAAAACATTTATTTCATAATGTGATTTCCACCCCACATTCAATTCTTTTACTTCAATGAAAGGTTAGAATTTTGCCATTTTTTTTGAATGAAAGATCAAAAGGATAAACGATGCAGATTTATTTTTTACAGCCAGTTTTGATCATATTTATCAGGGGTGCCATTAATTGTGGAGGGCACTGTATCTGTGGGTCATGATGCAGTTCAGACTGATTCTGTCCTTCAGCTCGACTCTGAACAGAGTCTCTTCATCTTCAGGAACATCAACTGAGACTGAACATTATTTAGAGGAAATCATCTGTTATTTGAGGTTAAAATGATCAGTTAAAGCGTAAATTTACCACTGGACGTGATGTGAATAATAAAACACAAAAGAACATGACTTTCTCCATTGTGTCTGTTGCTTGTAAAGCTGTTGATCAAACTACAGGTTTCAGTCACTGAAACCACGTTTCCATTTCCTTTCCTACCATAAAGATTACACGTTCTGCATCATTTAAAGTGCTGTGTTTGTTACAGTTGTGGTTTATTAAGCTTCTGTTTCACTGTATGTGCAATGCCATCATTATACATATCAAAAATAGATTTTTTTATAGCATTGGATGTGGCCTACATCATCATGAAAACTGCATGAATGTCTGAATCTAACATCTTACCACACCTGTCAGTGACGGGAGCAAACTTATATATGTTTTTTACTGGCCATGAAACAGCATGTGCATCACTTCATTAAAAAACAGGCATAACAAGTATCTATTCTTATTGCAATTATTATTCTTAATATTTAAATGTATTGTTATTTAATCAAATAATAATAATTAAATTTAACAAAAATTAAACAAATCAATGAAGAAATATCTCTATAATACTATTTAACTGTAAACCCATTTATAAGGCAAATATTTTTCCAGCAAGAGTTGCATTATCACTAATTTACATCTTCTGCATTTTCTTTTAAGAAAAAAAAAATTGCACAAAACACTTAAATATATAAATATTTAATATAAATATATACAGTACAACATTTTTCACACTATAAAGTGGCAGTGTAACTTGGTATGGGTCAAATTTAGCATAAAAACATGAAATTTGATACAAAAGCATGTAGTTTATATAGGAATGCTCTAAGAACAGTCATGTGAATGCACTTTTGGTCATAAAGGTTTTTTAGTTTTGGTAATGTTCTGGTGATATGAGGGCTAGAATGATCATTTATGTGTTGTAATGCTGTGTGTGTATAAAGACATCGTCGTTGACTTGTTCCAGTGGAGAACAGCAGGACTGGCACTAGAAGCTGGTGTGTGTGAATGTGCCGTTATCTCAGTTCCTCACGGTGGGAGAAGACGGAGAAGCAAAGACGCCAGCAGAACCAGGAGTGTGTGAGGGAGATTCCTGTCAGCAACATTCGGCTCTGGAGAACACAAACTCGCATCAAGTCCTGCTCATTCAACACTAACACTGACTGTGTTTACATGTGCACCAATAATGCAGATCATCTCCAGTAATCAGAGTGAGGATTTAAAGTCGCCCTGTGGTGAAGATCCAGCGTTTAATGTTGTTTATGTGTCTATGTGGTGTTTTTAATCTGCTTTAAGACAGAGCATGTGTAAATTCATAAGTCGACACCATTGCTGAGTATTTCCTCCTTAAAACTGCAGTGAACCAAAGACAGTCTCAAACACACGCTTTGAAATCGCTGGTGTTTCTGACGTCACAAACTACCTTGTAACCAATCAGATCAACGTGTGATCGTCAACCAGTGGATCTCTGAGCTGAGTGAGTGAGTGGAGGCGGGGCTCGTTTGCATATTCATAGAACCGCGTATACTAAATGAGGCAAGGGTGTCGAGTTACATTTCAAGATATTTTAAGGCATGAAGACATTTCATTCAGGTAAAAAACGTTTAAATATGTCATTTTGGTGATCAAAGATGAGTTTTAATGGATAAAGTTACAGGAGGACTTTAATGTCATGTTTACATGAGCGCCTCAAACCTCTTCTGATTATTCGCTAAGAGTTGTGGTTATTTTTAACACCATAATTCACAGCTCAGATGATGAACTCATACAGTGAGAGTGTTACTTTGCACTGTATACTTTGATTTGTTCGCAGTTCTTTAATATCCGCAGTCATTTATGGAGATGCACCATATCTCTGAGCAACACTGTCAACATCAACTTTATAAATAAATTCAGCATGTTTTACTACGATTATGGTTGCTTCAATTATGAGCCATACTGCATTAATTTGAACAAAGTATGGTGTAAACACGAGGTAAACTTTAATAGCGATATTGCGTGCATCTCATTATAATCGCATTATGAGGGTGCATGTAAACAACACAGTCATCGTCACTTAGATTATAAAGAAGAGTTTTAAATGAAGCCAGAATTATTTTTTAAAAGGAATATAAAATGATGGTGTTTCACTGAAGAATCAAGCCTCTTTATGTTCACTTACTGTCCCTGTCTGATACGGCGTCTGGATCACAGTCTGTGGAAACTGGAGCAGAGAGAGAGTGAGCAATCGCTGGTTTAGTATATATGCTACAGATTTAGACTATAATTTAATATATAGTAACTTAAAGGAATAGTTCACTCAGATATACAGTCAAACCAAAAACTATTCAGACACCAGGGGCCGTATTCACAAAGCATTTTATCTTACCACTAGGAGTACTCCTAAATCGCACTAAAAGATTTTAGCTAGGAGTTTTCTCTTAGAAGTTATTCACAACGCCTTTCAGACCTACTCTTAGTAAAGAAAAATGACAACTCCTAAACTGAGAGTGAGTCTTCGTTGCTATGGGTGACGTCATTACTCGTGCACGAGCTTGACTGAAGTGACCACCTTGATTGGCTGATGATTGTAACGCGGGAATGATTCCAAACCCCTCCCCTACGATGATGAGTGACAGGTGACAGGTCTGAGAATGCGTGCGCTACACAAGTAGTGCGAAGGACGGAAGATGATGAATAACTGAATAAATAGCCTAAATGAATAAAGAGTAAGGCAAAACAAATAGCCTAGTAGCCTAATGAAACATATGGATTGATGCAATATCTTTGCAACATTATTGAATTAATCTGTCACTATATGCCTCTGCCTACGTTTGCAAAGAGAAGAACATTTTAATTTGATTCACAATGAAACGTTACAGTTAGTTTACATGCAATGAGTAGCCTAGTTTTGGTTGTTGGTGGTGGCGTTATTGCATCCCTAGTTATGCCTACAATGCAGAATTGTTCCTCGCGATTGGAAGCTCCTGTAGCGCCGCATACGCATTTCAAAACATCGCAACGTGAAATGCCACAAAAAACGGTTTGTGAATAGCTCTTAGTGAGTTAGGAGTCCTCTCGACTTCTTTTAAGCTGTCCCAGGCTTAGGTGCTACTTTTAGGGCTAAAATGCTTCGTGAATTACTCTTAGTAAAAAAAAATAGGAGTCCTAAAGTTACGAGTGATTATTTTTAGGAGTTGCTCCTAAATTCACCAGTTAGGAGCTACTTTTAGCCTTAAAATTCTTTGTGAATACGGCCCCAGGTTTGTACATCACCTTCAGATTGTATCTCTGTAGACATAGAAGCATTCTTTGTAATCTCATAGGAGCCTGATGCAGCGGCTTCTTAAATATACTCTCTAATGGCTTGTGATCACTTTCAACCGTGATTTCCTTTCCGTACACATACTGGTGAAATCTCTCACATCCGTAAACTATGGCTAACAACTCCTTTTCAATTTGTGCGTATCTACGCTGACAGCCGTTCAGAGCTCTCGAGCCATAAGCCACTGGCCTTCCTTCTTGCAGAATCACAGCTCCTATTCCTTCTGAACTGGAATCTACCGACAGTGTGACCGGTTTGCTCACATCAAAGAATTTCAAAGTAGGACTTTGAGTAACCAAATATTTCACTCAAATGTATTACATACTTTTATGGCCTCTTCCCCCGCCACGTGCAGAAATGTCGCACACTGCACCGTCTCAGACTTCTCTGCTACTCCGCTAGCTAGCGAGAAAAGTGCGAACCTCTGTATCCAGTTCTTCCAATTTTCCGAGAGATTTCCTTGCAGAATCAATGGCGGTGGTGGCTGTAACTGTGCCATCCTCTTTTCCTGCGTTTATATCAGTTTTATTCTGACACCATGTTCTGTTCTTTAGATAGACAGACGAACACGAGCACCTGCTCCATCACGTAACTTTATTTTAACTGACTTCAGTAACCAAAACAAACACACGTGACTCTGGATGCCATTAACACATCATCATATCAGATGACCACTAGATGTCCTCATAACCTCATATATGTATTAGAGTTCTCAACGGGCCTGAAAATTACAACCCGACCCGACCCGGCCCGTGGCTTTTAAAGCCCGGACCCGATGTAACCCGACACATAAACATGAATTATCTGCCCGAACCCGGCCCGCGGCCCGACGCCGCGTCAGTTTTTTTTTTTCTCTCATACACGTATTATCATGACCAGCAGACGGGAATTCAAATCAACCTTTAATGTTCACGCCTTTTAACAATACAAACAATACAAACAACTGAAACAATAGACTTTAAATATATAAATAGGCTGTAGTAGCGACGGTAAATTCACCTGCGGCAAGTTTACTTTTCACCAACTCCATCTTCTTCTCCAGACTAAAGGCGTGCACGCAGCGGCGTCAGGTCTGCCCCCGCCCCTCTCCATGATGCACGTTACACGCAGCAGCCAGACTTTCTTTACGGTGACCAGCAGCGATGATTAATAATTTTTTTTTTTTTTTTTTTACTGAGCGGAAAAGATTAAGCCCGAGGTCCGACCCGACCCGAATCATGATTATATTTTCGACCCGAACCCGGCCCGAACCCGCGGGTCCCGTCGGGTTTGTCGGGCCGACCCGACCCGTTGAGAACTCTAATATGTATATCATATATAATGTTACAGACATCATCTGAACTGCACTCCAGTATAGAGGACTGAAGGAGACCCGTTTATTTCATCAAACTCAACAACACATTTAACATTGAACACATTTTTATTTATAGCCGAGCTTTATGTGCTATAAAATAGATGGCATTCATATTTTCCTTAGACTCAGCGTATATGTACATATTAATGCTCCTAAATATATAATGTCTAAAGATTTCTAACAAAAGGTCTATGATATTCAAGCATGTGTTTGTTTGTTTTGGCTGTGACAGAACTTGACTCTTGCTTTTCTTATTGATATAAAAAATGTCAGTTGCATAAAACATGCTACTTAAGGTAGGGTATGGGATTTGCAAAACGGCTGGCAGATTTTGAAAATACACAACTCAAATGGTCCTACCTTCTTTCCTCCAACGCTGGCCCTGACTGGATGGGGGGAGGGGGGTATGGTACGACCGTTTGATTGATGCACTTACTGTCCAATGATTCTAGGTGGTCTTGGAAATGATTGGCTGGAGTTTTTCGAGTCCTGCCCGTTCCACAGATGATTAAATTGCTTAATTTTCATTTCAGTGCTTCTAACTCAGTGGCTGTAAGTGGGTTAGGAATAGGATTTCAAGTGATTTTGGAAAAATGGACAAAAAAGAGAATCACATACCCCACCTTTAAACTCTAAGTTTGAATATTGTTTATTTATATTTAGGGTTGCCAACTTTCTGAAATGTAAATAAGGAACAGTGAGCGGGGGCGGGGGGGAGTGACGCTAACATGCCCCCACGGAAGAAAATAACCCCTGAAATGATGACTTCAGGAGAATATTGTGGAAACTAATTGATACATTTAGATAAATATATTTCCATTATAGCATATTATTATACAACTTATTAGGGCTAAATAGAATAGAATAGCAAAGTAGGCCTAATCAATATACAAGACTAAACCACATAACTTAGATGTGAAATATAAAGGCTATCATGATCATTTTGTCAACAATGAACCATGGATTTGTTTAGTTTATAATACGTTTTATTTTTTATTTAAACAAATACAACATAACATTCAAAACTCGTCGGCTTAGACTGCATTTGAAGAAAAATAAACACAACAGTTTTCTGTAGCCTTGTGCGAACTTAGTCAATGTTCTTTCCAGTGCAAAAAAATATATATTTTTTAATTTATTTAGACAACATTTTAAGGAAGTGTAGTGCACATATATTTATATAATTATACTTCCATTATAGTTAACTTTTCTTTCCAGTGCAAAACAATAATACATAAAAAAAAAAAAACTAATAAAGAAAATATAAAATATTGCACTCAAATAGCATAGCCATACATTACATAGCCTACCATATCAGCCTCTGGAGACGTCTGACGGCAAGGAACCTTGACATCGCTCCCTCCTGTGCCCAATATCGGTATATGGTACAATTACTCAAATACTACTAAGGTAGTCATTTTCCCATTCAATTCTATATTTTTGTGCTCTTTTCTTTTTCGCCGGCTGCTCGGAGGTAGTCATTTCTACATTTCCCGCTGTTGTCACTTGTCGTCATCGTTGCTATGATACGTGACTCACAATGATTGAAACGACCAATTAAAAGGGCATTCTCTGATGATGTTCCAAGATATTAAAAACGTTTTTTTTTTTTTTCTTATCATAGCCTACAAATGTCTTCGTTCATAGTCTGACATATATTAGAAGCTATATGTGTCTGTCATGGATTTGCACTGAATTGATTCTCAAAAATACGGAACAAAGTGCATTCCGTATCAGTTCAATACGGAACAAGACTTTTATGTGTCAAATAGGCCTACGGGACGATTCCGTATTATACGGAACGGTTGGCAACCCTTGGATTAATAAATACTGCATTAAAGACAGTGGCAGAAACAGAAGCATTGCTATTTTACTGAATATTAACCACAAATGATCATGATTGTTTGAGCTTTCAACAGAAGTGTGAGATCTGGCCATCATTTGAACAAATCTAAGAAGATACACTCTTATTTTCTGAATACTCCATGATATTACAATAAATATTTGTTTTATATATATATATATATATATATATATATATATATATATATATATATATATATATATACTGTATATATATATATATATATATATACTGTATATATATATATATATATATATATATATATATATATAATGTGTATATATATATAAAGGTTCTTTATTGGCATCAGTGGTTCCATGAAGAGCCATAAAAAAGGTTCTTTATAATGGAAATGTGTTTTTTGATCATTAAAATGTTCTAGAAAAAATGGTTCTTCTAAGATCTGTTACTGAAAGGTTCTTTGCCGAAACAAAAATGACTTATGATTGTACAGACCAATTAACTTTTTGGCTTTGCTTTGATAACTTATATTGCTGAACTAGAACTAGAGTCGTGAGAAAATGAAACACAATGAAGAATAACATCGACTCTCGCCTGTGATCTCCACTTCTTCTGGCGGCTCTGGGACAGAGTTATATTTCTCTGTCAGCTGATCAGAAGATATTTTACACATGTGATCACTTCATCAAACACAAAGAGAAGTTCATTAAGACTAAAGAATATTATAGTTTCAATATTATTATAGCAGCAAACCTCTCCTCAACAACACATGATCTGAGGAATAACTCGTGTCTGGAGCTAAAGGAATTATAGTCAGATAATTATGTTATTAATTTAGTTATGTGAAGTTTATCCAGTGCTTTCTGTTGCATTTCCCACAGGTGTTATTTGTGTGCGGTTCACTACGATCACACTGTTCCCATAACAGCTCAGCAACAGATGCTGATTGTAAAATGATTGCTCATTTCTAATTCTATTAGCCATTCATACAAGTGGGCATAATATTCTAACTTTAATTTTATTCTAACTAAATTCACGGACACACTATGGTTCTGGTATATGAATATTAAACAGTTCACAGGTACAGACATACTGTAAATCAGCCAGTATCAGAGATCTGGTTAAAGATGAGATGAGTTCAGGCAAGGGTTTTGAGTTTTTCAGAGTTTTGTGAACTGCACACAGCAGAATTGGGCAACTTTTAACTTTTACTTCTGTTGCCGCAGATTATGCAATACTCGTGGTGTGGTTTCTGTTAACCAAGCAGTTTTCACTACTTTCTGCTTTTATTTTTAATTACATGGATTTGTTATTAAAGCCAGTACCATTATTACATGAAAGAACGTCAGTAGAAACTCTTTTGGTGTCTAAAGGTTTTAACAGTCTGTGTCTTCAACCATCTGTCATTATTCAGTCGGTATGGAGCTCAGGCAACTTCCTCTTCTGCTCTGTGAGTATTTGTTTTTCTCTGTATGTCAGTGAATTTTACATTATATTTAATATGACAGACACCTTTATCCAACATGAAACTTCACTAAGGCACTGGATTACAAATGTCTTTCCAGAATAAATGGACTGATGTTATTTAGACACAATGCAACCATTTATTTTTTTCTCATGTTGAATTTTTTTGCATCTTTTCAGTGTTTTATTTAATTTATTTACTTTCAGTTTGGTCCTTTGGTTGACAGTAATACATTTATCTGGGCAGTGATGTCAACATTCATTTGCTTATACATTGGTTAAAACAGTGTATATTTATCACAGTTTTATATAATTTTGCAATATATTTATCAACAGTTTTGCAATTTAGGTTTAATTCAATAAGTGTAAGATAAGCCGTTTTATTGCATTAAGTGTTTGCATTTGATGTGAATGGGACACAGAGGCAGTTCATTTTCATTCCTCTGTTTGTGATCAGAAAGTTCCCTAAACAGTTTTCTCTGCATAGCAAAATCTATCAAATAAATTCATCATCTGCACTCAAACAGACGAATTTAGCTCTAGACAAAGTAGACAAGCCTCACGAAAAATAAGATTATTTGAGCTTATAATGGTGTTTCACAAGCATATAGGCTACTGTTATAATATATCTGAAAAAGAAAAGTTTTTCTCTTTGTGTTTTTAGTGCTGATTTCAAACATCCACTCTGGACACACTGAAGGTGATTATATTTGATTTATACATTTCATCAACACTAACTGTTTCAAGCCAGCTGAAAAAATATTAGTGTTACATTTATAGGACTAAATACACCTTATTGTCTATCTAACAACGTTGCCTTTTTTAACATTGTCAGTCTATTATTCACAAATATTGTCTACTGTATATTGCTGGAGTCTTGAGACAGAACAGATGATTTCCGTTTCTGAAGTCTAATGTGTGAATTGTGAACTGTTTTTCACAACCACTGTCGATTTTCATGGCCGCCATTTACAGCCTAACAAAGTTGATGTGTCATTAAAAAGCTGTAAGTCATAATGCAGGCATCTCTGTAACACTTTTTTTACTATAAAAAAGATGATTTAGTCCTCATTGGTTTGGTGACAGCAACACCTACTGGTCAGAAACTATAGTATTTTAGTTTATCTAACATCAACGTTTTTAACAAAAACTGCTGTATAGCAACATGTATGGAGAACAACACTAAAGTCTAACCTGATTCAGCAAGTATATTTTGCAATCAAGAAACCATGTTTATATATTATTTTCACTTTGTTGTTATTGATTTACAGAAAGACCAAAACCCAAAGTGACCATTAAACCTGATCATCGTGTATTCAGAGGAGACTCAGTCACTCTCAGATGTGACATATATGATGAAGGAGTCACTAGCTGGAGGTACAACTGGTATAAAGACGGCTCAACCAGTGTTTTCAGTGAACGACAGGAACACACATTCAGTTCTGTTACTGAGTCTGACGCCGGTAAATACTCCTGTAATGGGACAGAGACTGAAGGATCACGCAGATCAAACATCAGTGATGAAGTTACACTGACAGTATCAGGTGAGTTTGAACATCTCTTCATAAACAGACACAAGTTTCACATTTTATCAATGAGTGATGTCTCCATTTCAGTTCCCAGAGCAGTTTTGAGTGTTTCTCCTCAGAAGTGGTTGACTGAAGGAGATCCAGTGACTCTGATCTGTGAGGTTAACGGCTCCTCTACAGGCTGGACATTCAGCTGGTTCACTGTAACTGGCCCAGGTCAGTTATAATGTGCTTCATCTGATAACATCTAAATTAAGTAAGGGTTAATGCCCGACGAGGTGTCCATTGTCAGGTATTAATGGACGACGGCAAAGTTTTTATCAAATCTAAAGTTTTTACAAACAGTAACTTGGTTTCGGAGATATTTATAGTCCGCTCAGCTCGTAGAACCCTTCAGTTTTGTTTTGATACGATAAATTGTAAACGGATACTTTGACTGGCTGTTGCTATGGTTACTCACAGCACATTTATTTATTAATTTCGAACGGTAAACAGTCAGTTTCACCAGAACTCCTTTACTAGGTGTCCTCTATCACATTTTAACGGACACCCTGCAGCCAATCAGAATCGAGTATTCACCCACACCACGGTATAACTGGGTTTATTCAAGTCAATATGACTTAATCAACCCTGACTAAGGATTACATCAATAACATTCTACCCCAAACTCTTGCAATTGGCTAATAGTGCCAGAGATCTGGTGCCTTTAAGATGACATCCTAACATTCTGACTTCATCCAGGGATCGGGAATCATTATGAGCTCCTCTCAGACAGCAGCAGAGGAGCTGGAGGAAAGTACACTGTCAGTTCTGCTGATCTAAATCACTCTGGAGTTTATGTGTGCAGAGCAGAGAGAGATAAAACAGCCGTTTACAGCAACACACAACCACTGTGGGTCACTGGTGAGTATTTTTCATTTTTGAAAAAGAGAGTTTTGAAGCTCAAATTTAACACTTCCAAATTCTAGCTGTAATTGTCTTGTCAGGCGTTTCTCCTCCAGTGTCTCTGATCATCCGTCCCAGCAGAACTCAACACTTCACATATGTCTCTCTCGCTCTGAGCTGTGAGGACCAGAGTAACTCTGATGGATGGACAGTGAGAAGATACACAGACAGCGGACGGCTGGAAGATTGTCCATCATTACGCTGGGGATCACAAACAGGATCTACATGTACAATCAGATCCACTGTCCCATCAGACACTGGAGTTTACTGGTGTCAGTCTGAATCTGGAGAGACATATCAGCATGTTAATATCACTGTACACAGTGAGTCTTTATTTCCATATTTGTTCATTTCACTGGTATGTTACAAACAATGCATACGCAGATTGGTGCAGGAAGCATTAGATCAGGGATCTTCAACCTTTTTGAAGTTTTGTCTAAAATAACTAGGCCTATGTGTAAAAATAACTGTGTGTGTGTATTGACGTAATTTATTACGATTACACTGTAAATCTATTATAATAATAAATGTTGTTATACAGTCAATATTAGGGCTTGATACTTTTTAGGCACTGACCAAATTGCCTCAATACCATCGAGTATCAAAAAATGTCTTGTCATTCAGTGAGCCCATAAGCATGCAGTATTGATTGCCTGCACTGCAAAAAATGCTTTCTTAGTTAGTATTTTTGTTTTGTTTCCAGTCCAAATATCTAAAAATTCTTACATCAAGAAGCATTTACTAGAGAAGTAAAATGACATAAGAAATTCTATTTTGTTTTAAGATAAAAAGAAAGTAAGCAAAATTATCTGCCAATGGGGTAAGAAAAATAATCTTGTTTTCCATTTGAATTAAGATTTTTTTCTTACCCCATTGGCAGATCATTTTGCTTGTTTTAAGCAAAAATTACTTAAATTACTTTCTTTTTATCTTAAAACAAAATAGAATTTCTTATGTCATTTTACTTCTCTTGTAAATGCTTCTTGATTTAATTTTTTTAGATATTTGGACTGGAAACAAAACAAAAATACTAAGTAAGAAAAGCATTTTTTGCAGTGTGTGGCCAGAACCATTGTGAGGCATCAAGGAAAAGCACTATTTTATGGCGGTTACGCTCAGAGACGTGGCTCACACCGTGTCCTAGCTACACGCGACACGACACGTGACAATTCTATTTTAGAAACGGTTTCTATTTTTCTGCAACATCGCAGCTGGAACAACAAACACAAAGTGTGGCTCTGATGATCTTGCCTTGCCTTTATTTAATGTTAAAAGCTTGTAATGTGACTTTGAATATCATTTAGTGCTCCAGCTTTGTAGCAATGGAAAATTCACCTCAGATCTTAAAATTAAACAAATGGAAACAGGAACGTTCAAACTGTGAACAAGTGTATTTTTTGACAAAGATTGTTTTACTAAATCAGCCTATGTATTTTTAATATAAATGGTGTAATATTTGTGAATTTGATTATGTAGCCTACTTATCTATTTTCTTGCCAGTGCTGTCAAGATTACTCTCTGGTGCCGTGCACTTGCCGCGAGACGCCGCCCACACACTGCTCTGATTGGCTTTGGGATTTGATTGATTTTGATGCATCTTCAGTCCAGTGTGGACAGACGCTTTTTGTCTAGAATTTGTCGCTGGAATCTTATCGCATCGCGACTGGTTAGGACACCGTGTAAGCGTCCCAACCCCCATTGGTGTAGATGTGGAAAAGATCAAAAGTGTGGCTACATTTCACTAGACTCGATGCCAACAGCGCGAGGTTAAATATTTGCGACAAGAAAACTGCTGCCAAGACAAACAACACAACAAATGAAGCACTTGACAGTGAAAAGATTAAACTGAGAGCACAAAGTTGCTCTGTCTTCGACTACAAGAAGAACTGGAGTGTGTCACAAACTCTGCGTATAGGCTACTTGCCTCACAGACATGAGACATAGGCATATAGAAAGCTTGAAATGGCTACTTTTAAATTAACCAATCTGAATCGAAAACAAATACTCTCTGATTATGTAATCCAAATGAAAGGTGCATTTCTCTCTATAGGCATGCACACGTTCACTATACTGTGGAGATGACGAGTCAGCAACGTCAACTTCATCTTTGCAGCCACCACTAACATTATTATTATTATTAAACAATTAAAATGTCTCTTTGCTATTTTTTCCTGACACATTCAAGGCTACTTTTGCCAGTGCTTTGCGGCAAGCTTTCTGCGTGCACTTGAGCGCAAAGCATATACTCCACCCCCAGTGGTCTATATGAGTCTTTGAGTCTGTAAAATATCAACAAACTGAAAAAATAAACCAAAGTTTTTTAGATTTCATAAAATTGAAATTTTTAGTCTAAATCAAATTTAGAGATGTTAAAATGGTGCTGATGTGATCATATTTCTAGGATTTAGTAAGGGAGCTCCTAGAGCCTGTGTGACATCTATCCAACAAAGCATTATCATAATCTAGTATTGAGATCATGAACGAATTATTTCATTTTTCACCATTAGACAGTATATGTCATAGTTTGGCAACATTTCTAGGTGAAAAAAAGACTGTTAACACTGACAATGGGATTATCAAAAGAAAGATTGCTATCAAACATAACACCCAAGTGCTTAACTTTAGAAGACAATGTAACCGTTTGGAAATACAGTTGAGTGTTGTCAGCAAAACAGTGAAAGCTTCCCAACGCAATCAGCTCTTCTGACTATTTGCAAACATTGCATGTCTCCTGTGTTTCTGTAGTTGGTGTGATTCTGGAGAGTCCTGTTCATCCTGTGACTGAGGGAGATAATCTGACTCTACGCTGTTTTTATCCGTATATAAGCCCACCAAAACTCAGAGCTGATTTCTATAAAGATGGATCACTCATCCAGAGTCAAACTACAGAGATGATCATCCCTACGGTCTCAAAGTCACATGAGGGTTTCTACTCCTGCAAACACCCAAAGACAGGAGAGTCTCCCAAGAGCTGGATCTCAGTCAGAGGTGAGAGTCAATGAAACTGTGAGCTGATGTATTTCTTCATATGCCCTCGTTCAGATATAGTGCATGATAAAGTGCTTGTGTGTCTCTTTTTCAGGGTTTCATTCTTAAGGGTCTCATTCAGACTCTCAGATCTCTGTCCTCCACATACTCAGTTCTGCACTGGCAGCTTGTCCATATCTGATATTGACAGTCGTACTGATTTACAAATGCTGCAAAATGAGAGGAAAAACACCTGAGTGATTTATTAGAAATCATAATCAACATTAGGCTACCCATATATAATTGGCCAATTGTGACAGCTGTCTTTTGCTTGCTATCTGGAGGTATTGTGACAATACAAATCAATTCATTTGAATCTGTCCTTTAGCATACCTTTGTTGAGAAACCAATACAGTGAAAGATGAACAAACCTAGCTTAAGTAAAATATTTTGTGTGTATTTAACAGTTATATCTGTTGAAGAAGAAGAAACTTCTATTTGATTTTAAACCAAGAAAACTTCCATGCTTCCTGGAATCACTCAATATCTCATTCACAGTCTTGGGCAGAGCGTGCTTACTGTAAAAAATAATAATAAAAAAAACACACTAAAACTGTGTTTTAGTGACAACATCATGTTTAACTTTTCATGTTTCTTCTTTAAAGGGGTGGTAATGCCCTTTTCACAAGATGTAAAATAAGTCTCTGATGTCCCCAGAGTGTGTGTGAAGTTTTAGCTCAAAATACCATGAAAATGACTTCACATGTGGTGTTTTTTTGGTTCTGACTGGTGTGTGAAAATGTTGCCTACTAGTGGTTTCTGAATGTAAATATGAATTTAATGTGTAATATGAGTAATGGCAATATTGATGCTTAGCAAGAACCAACCTCTAATTAAATTTTGAATGTGTTATGTGTTAAGCCTCGTTCTACATTAAAAATGAATAAAACAAAATCTGACCACTGGTGTATGTTTCTTTTCACACTGCATGAGGTTTATTTTGCATCAAGGCACCATCAACTAGAAATTTGCCGGGTTACACAGTGGAATCAATGTATATGTAATAAGTGATTATAATCAAGGCATTAATCAATGTTTTTTCCTTCTAAATATCAAATAAGTTGAATGACTTCTCTGGAGATTTTACTTTGTTATAGAAGTTACCAGTGTGATTACTGAAATGTTCTTTTCATGTATTCTTTAATGTCAGTATTTGATATCTGAATGCAGTAATAGTGCTTGCTCATTGAGCCCGGCTTCCAGGAATGAAATAGGGACTTGTTTTATGTTTTGGTCTTCAAAGTGTTAAGACATATAGGGGTCATTGAAGCCAATAGTTTAAGGGCCCATTTCTCAGTTAAAGCCTTACTTTCCCAACCCCAGGCTCATTGGAAATACGTTACTCTGCCTACATTATGATCAGTCATGTTAAAGCATAGAGTAAATTTACCGAATAAACAAAACACAAAAGAACATGACGTCCTCCATTGTGTCTGTCGCTCGTAATGCTGTTGATCAAACTACAGGTCTCAGATCAGTGCAGAGACACTGAAACACACGCTTCCTCTCATAACTAAAGCTTACACACGGTCGACATCATTTACAGTGCTGTGTTTGTTACAGCTGTGGTTTATTACACTTCAGTTGTATGTACATTGTGCAATGCTATAATTATACATAATATATATAAAAAAAATATATATATTTTTTTTATTATTGGATGTGGTCTATATGATCATGAATGTCTGAAACGATCATCTTCCCTCTCCTGTCAGTGACTGGACATCATTTACCACACATATATATTTTGCACAGGCCATGAAACTGTGGATTATTTCATTAATAAAAAGGCAGAACCAATATCTAATCTAATGGCAATTATAATTCTTAATATTTGTATTTATTTTGTTGTTATTTAATCACATAATAATTAAAATGTAAACAAATGAATAAAGAAATATGACTATAATACTATTATACTGTAAAACCATTTATAATGCAAATCATTGTCCAGCAAGAGTTGCAGTCGCTGTATAATTTACAGCTTTCTTTTCGTAAAGAGATAAAATAGTGCACAAAACACTTAAATATATAAATATTTATTATAAATATACATACAGTACAGCATTTTTCACATTATAAAGTGGCAGTGTAACTTGGTGTCAAATTCAGTATAAAAATAAATATTAAATCTGATACAAAAGCATGTAGTTTATAGAGTAATGCTCTTGAACAGTCGATTTAATGCACTTTAGGTCATAATCCTGATAGTTTGGTAATGTTCTGGTGATCTGAGGGCTAAGATGATTATGTGTGTGTTGTAATGCTGTGTGTGTATAAAGATGATCATGTGTTGTAATGCTGTGTGTGTATGAAGACATCATCGTTGACTTGTTTCAGTGGAGAAGAGCAGGATTAGTCTGGCACTAGAAGCTGGTGTGTGTGTGTGTGTGTGTGTGTGCCGTTATCTCAGTTCCTCACTGTGGGAGAAGACGGACAAGCAAAAACGCCAGCAGAACCAGGAGTTTATTATTAACAATTATTATTTAATTGTTTTTAGATCAGGAAATAAAGAGGAGCTAAAAATTGTGCAGACGGAGCTGAGGAAGAAGATCAGGGATGGTAAATGCAGTTATAAGAGGAAAATGGAAGATCAGCTGCAAAGTAACGATGTCAGAGGTGTCTGGAGGAGCCTGAATACCATCTCTGGGTATAAAGTCATCACACCTCTATCTGAGGTGGACCATCTGCCCCTCCCTTTGTCCAGACTCTCCTTAAGAGCACATTACCATCGCTGACACTTGGTTCAGAGCCCTTTTACATCTCCAGTACACCTACTCCTCCATTTCCCATCCCCCAGATTACTACTCACAGCCCTGGGCACCCAACTACTAAACTGTCTCTTACCGTCAACCAGGTGAGGGGAGAGCTGAGGAGACTGAAGATGAGGAAGGACCAGATGTTATCAGTCCACGGCTCCTTCGGTCTTGTGCTGACCAGCTGTGTGAGACTCTTCAGCACATGTTCAACCTGAGCTTGAGGCTGGGGCAAGTACCACAGCTGTGGAAAACATCATGTCTGGTTCCTGTGCCTGAGATGCCACACCCCAAGGACATGAACAGCTACAGACCGGTGGCTCTGACGTCTCATCTGATGAAAACATTTGAAAGACTCGTTCTAGGATATCTTCGTCCCCTGGTGAACCCATTGATGGACCCGCTTCAGTTTGTCTACTGGCCTGGCATCGGAGTGGATGACGCTCTCATCTACCTTCTCCACAGATCCCTCTCTCATCTGGAAAAAGCTGGAAGCTCTGTGAGGATCATGTTTTATGATTTCTCCAGTGCCTTTAACACCATCCAGCCTGCACTGCTGAGAGACAAGCTGGGGGACGCTGGAGTAGACCTTCACCTCTCAGCCTGGATCCTGGACTACCTCACCAGCAGACCACAGTTTGTGAGGATTAAGGACTGTCAGTCTGACACAGTGGTCTGCAGTACAGGGGTACCACAAGGAACAGTATTGGCACCATTCCTCTTCACCCTCTACACTGCAGACTTCACCTTCAACACCTCAGACTGCTTCCTCCAGAAGTTCTCTGATGACTCTGCCGTCGTTGGTCTCATCTCTGATGGGGATGACAGAGTGTACAGAGAACTGAATCAGGACTTTGTGGTCTGGTGCAATCTAAACCACCTCCTTATCAATGCAGCAAAGACTAAGGAGCTGGTGGTGGACTTCCGCAGGAGTAAGCGTGCTTCCCCGGTACCTGTGAATATTCAGGGGATGGACATTGAGATTGTGGACTCCTACAGGTATCTTGGCTTCCAGGTTACCAATAAATTGGACTGTACAGACACTGTTAAGGACCTTTATAAGAAGGGCCAGAAGAGACTGTTCCTGCTCAAGAGACTAAGGTCTTTTGGAGTACAGGGTCCACTCCTGAGGACTTCTTATGACTCTGTGGTGCCATCAGCCATCTACTCTGGTGTGTTATGCTGGAGTAGCAGCATTACAATGGCAGACAGGAAGAGGATAAACAGACTGATTAAAAAGGCCGGTTCTGTCCCGGGTTGCTCACTCGAGCCAGCTGAGGTGGTGGGAGAGAGGAGGGTGACAGCTAAGCTCTCATCCATGTTGGAGACCTCGTCCCACCCCCTTCATGGGACACTAACATCACTGAGCAGCTCCTTTAGTGTCAGACTGATGCACCCACGCTGTGTGAAGGAGAGATTCAGAAGATCTTATCTTCCTGCGGCCGTGACACTTTATAATCAGCACTGTTAAGCATTAAACAGAAACCACAACTCAGAGACTGAGTGGAAATCAATGCACAATGTCACTTTGCATCGCTAATATATTCACTTGCACTGTTTTTATATTTGGTCATTTGTTTTATAGGTGTAAATATATAATCTTTTTTATTTTAGTATTGTATAGTTTATTTTGAATTTTGATATTGTTAGTATTATGTTCATGTCACTTATTATTTTACTTTATGCTATCTACTTTCTGCTGTAAATGCTGAAATTTCTCACTTGTGAGACAAATAAAGGTTGATCTAATCTAATCTAATCTAAAAAAACATTTTCTGAACATAGTAAAAAATAGCCAAAATATTTAATTAATACAAAAATACATACCAAAAAAAAAAATAATACACAAACAAAAATGTTTCTTACAAAAGTGGTTTAATTTTCACAATACTACTCACAGATTTACAAAAAAATATTGCAGATCTCCTATTATGCAGACACACACAACAGTGGAAAGGAAAAAGTATATAGGTGATGATGATGATGAAGACACTTAAGGAGAAGCTAAGGCTCTTACAAAGGCCATATTAAACATACATATTTAAAAACAATATGTTACAATTTATGCATATGTCTATACACACTGTCTTTCACTATATCAGTTTATTCCCACTAAGATGCATTGCATCAAACCACTGTGGGCAGAGATGTATTAAAATCCTCCTGATTTCCCAGCGTTGTTTTTTAATATCATGCACATCATGATACATTTCATTATTCAGTTATAAATCCTGTTTCTTCCTGGTTCACATGTCACAACCTGAGTTAAAGAGTGCATATAACTTGATCTCAGTAACACATGTAATGTTTAAGTGTTCTGGCTAAACTCTCAGACCAGTCCGCATGTGTTTCTGTTGTCTTTAAAAACTAAAGGAGGAAGACCATCACTAATGTAACGTAAGACATGAAGCTTACACTGACATTTTGAAGAAGTGAACATCAGTGATAAAGGAGAGAAGTTTATCTTGATGCCGGATCATTTCAGAGCAAGAGAGGATTCAGTTCAGTTTACAAAGAGAAGCCCCGTATAATCTCCTGTAGAGATCAGTTAAAGGCAACAGCGGCGAGGAGAAATCTCTCTAAAGATGATTAATATGGGAAAAACACCTCGGCATGAACACAGACTCAACTTTGGCACACTTTTCCTTTTGTACAGAGAGTCAGACAGACAGAAACAAATTACAGGAAAATCAGACAATTTGCAATATGAGTGACTCGATAATGTGAGATTCCACATCAGTAACAGTAAAACAACAATTCTGATATTATTGTAGATGATAAATAATAATTTGATGCATTTATATGGAGCTTTTCTCTGCACTCAAATCGCTTTACACAGAAGGGGGGGGGGGGGGGATCTCCTCAAACACCACCAACACCAATACCACACTCCTCTCGCTGCAGATGTTCAGTACTGGCAGAATCCTCTGTAGATCTGTTGATCCTAACCAGTGTCGTCACTAGATGTTCTGGGCCTCGTTTACAGTTTAATCGTGGCCCTCAGGAGAGATTATTATAGGCCTGGTTCCTCTGCATTCTGATCCACCGGCGGTGAGTAAAGTCTATTCAGACACTGGGATTTCTTGATGACAACAAAGACAATCACACACACCAGAACCAGCAGAATCACAGGCAGTCCAACACTCCAGAACCAATACACTGCAGCTGGAAGGAGGAAGGAGGGAGGAGAACACAAGTTTTTAAAAATGTTTTTTCTTTTTTTTTAAACTCACTGCTTAAAGATTTTTTAGTTTAAAAAGTTTAAAGTTCTCAATGTCTCCTGTTTTACTTACTCAGTTGTTCATTATGTTTGTTATCCTCTGTCTCCAGTTTTCCCTTTGATCCTGATCTAGATTCTGTAGAGGAGATTGAAAGGTCACTCTCACACAGTTTAGCATCAATTCTCAGTTCAAATCCTGATATAAAATCAGCTCAAATATCTCTCCTCCTCCACTGATCTTCTCTCACCTGTGACTGAGACTGTGATCAAGGTTTCTCCTTCATAATCCAGAACTCTGTATGTTCCAGTGTCAGTGACTGTAAACTCATTAATGATCAGAGTCTCGTCACTGACGGTCAGTCGATCACTGTTGACCCCGTGACCTCTCGTCCACACCTCTGTCCAGCCTTCACTAGAGTTTCTCTCCACTTTATCAGCGTTGGTCAACAGAACATCCAACTTCAGATCCTCTCCTTTCTGCACAGAGATCTCATCTGAGGAGGAACACACACATTCATCATTATTATAATGGTGTCAATCAATCAAGACCATAAAAACATATTTAAGATTAAAGGAACTGAATGTAATCATTTAAAAACCAGCCAGTGAAAAGCCTATATTGGAATCATCTAATCTGAATAATGAATAATTGTTACATTTAGTGTGTTTCCTGATCACAGGCCCTGCACACAATAGTTAAACTTTAAACTGTTAGTCAATTAAACTGTTAACATTATCAGGAAATCATGAAAGCACATGTTGATGGTTTGATCAGTTTTGAATTTACCATGAATATGAAAATGATACTCCAGTTTTTCTGCCTCCACTGCTGTCTGTTTATTATTATTGTAATAAACATGTAAAAAGTATTTCCCAGCGTCACTGAATGTCAGATTCTTGATGACGACGTCACATGATCCTGCTTTAAACACTCGGTCATTTTCACGCTCACATTCTTCTTTCTCACAATAAAGGATGTTTCCTGACGGTCTGCTTAAAACAACAGCAATAATCTCTCTGTCCTCAGATTCACATGTCAGGGTGACGCTCTCTCCTGTTTTCCCCGTCACAGGTACAGGATGGGTTCCTGCACACAGATACAGAATCAAATTAACTCAATACAAAGAATCTCCAGAACATCTAATTAGAACATTTAATTACCTAATTGTAGGTAATATGGAGACAACAATATTAGCTGTGCCACATTTTAACATATCAAATGTTGTAGTGTATTCCTGAATAATGTTTATTAATAGATGAACTGCATAGAGAAGTATAGTCATGTGTGTGATGATGTAATACACTAAGAAATGTCCATCATTAATCCACAAATGTCAAGCAAAGTCACTTGGTGCAAAATAGAAACAATCAACTAGATCAACCTGGAACTGAAAGTTAAACATTGTTACAATATATGAACAAATATGATACTGACCGCTATAACTGATAAAGCTAAACAGCAGAAGCAGATTCAACCATCTGAACCTGAAGAGAAACAGAAGAGCTGGTTTATGTCACAGATACAGGCTAATAATCATAACCACATCTTTAACCGTATCTCTAACCGTAATAAAATATTAACCGTAATATTTGATGATATGTCACTAATAAAGGTACAGTAGGACTGCATTGTTTGTGGACTGAGCTTTACTGTGGAGAAAAGCACAAATAACTCCATTAGCTGCAAAGCACTAGTCACTGCAGGGCGCAAAAACTACATTTAAGATTACAATAAAAACTTAATTGTAATTTAATACATTTTTAATTCATTAAAATGATATGCATTTTTGACTGAAAATTTTCACCATTAGGCACACAGCAGCTGACACAACACTTCATGTTTGATTAATTAACATACAATATAACACAACATTTAAAATCTTTAATTAAATTATACATTTAGTCTATTCATTAAAATGCATAATATTATCAGCGTTATATCATATGCATACATGCAGTTAAAAGTCAATACAATTCAAGTCATATAACTGGTAAAACCTGAAAGCCAAAGAAAAAAAACATCTTTATGTTTTACTTTCTTTAGACAATATATAATATCACTCAGTATTAATATTAAATGCTATGTTAATGCGGTGTACGAGACGAGGCTGACTTCAGCTCCTTTGCAGTTCCTTATTCAGAAAATCTTCGCCCTACAAGTCCTATCTGTCGCGAAACGAAATTCTATCGTTCTATCTATCTATCTATCTATCTATCTATCTATCTATCTATCTATCTATCTATCTAAATTCTATAATTCTATTCTATCCTAACTGTCCCTTCTATGAAATTCATATGAAATGCTATGGTAATGCCGTAAACGAGTAGCCTACATCTGTCGTGACATTAGGCTTGTTTGAGATGAGCAAAATCTGCGCAGAATCGATCACCGGTGATCAGCGCGAGATGCATGCCGGTTAGAAATGTGTCCGAGTGCCGTCCGCCTTGCTCTGATGTCATGCTGACGTATGTCAAAAACTCTCGCGAGCGCAAGGCGGATGTGTCGGATTCTGCAGTCGAGCGCAGTTGCTCTCCACCGACTGCGCTGACCAAAAGGTGTGTTGGACATCGGCTGGATGCACCCGATCGGCGAGAGTAGCCGCGTGCAGGCGGGGAGGAGCTGCAGACGGAGACGTGAAGTCGGACACTTTCTGGTTCCCGAAGTGACCGCTCACGTGGTGTTTGCATACTTTACCACAGCTGAAGTGAAATAAATGCAATATTTGCCAAATAATACACAGATGTTTCAGAGACATTTTCATTCAATACTTTATGCTTCACACAGCGTCTGTTTGAACAAGAATAAAGTTCAACATAAGCTACTATCAATGAAGTGGAGTCTACGTTTTTTAATCAGTTTTAATTTGATAAACATGACACAATATTACTTCGCAACGACATGAAAAGAGTGTTCACTGTTATAAAAAAACTGATTTGTGAGCTTTAGAGGAACTAAAGATGTTCGAATAAACACGAAACACACGTGATCGTTGTCATGCGGTGAAACCGGCCAATCGTGGATCAGCTGTGTCGTCATCAGCCCTCGTGCAGCCGCTCTTGAGAAGCTGCGCTGGCTGAGTTCTCCGGCTACTCTCGAATCGCTCTCGCGGTACTTTGATGGCACACGTAACAGTCACGTGGCGTCGGCGCTGTATCAAGTCGGACAAAATTTCTAACCGGCATGCACTGCTTCAAGTCAGCCGCCGATCGGTCTGCTCAGAGCTGCATGAAGTCGAACAAGCCTAAAAGCATGATGGGAAACGACTTACTGACGACACAGCTTAATGTTTATTGGTTTAAACAACCGTGATGTATTGTTCTCTTTTAAAATGTTTGATTTTAAAACTCTGATATCATGTTTTATGTGTATACGTTGTGTTAATATTCCCAAACTATCTGACAGTGCGATCTCTATGGGTTATGCAATGTCATTTTAATAAAAAATAAAATAAAAAAGCACATATGTACGGTGGCCGAGAGAGCTCAACGCGCTGCAACTGAAGAAAACACATGCAAATAGAAAAACACCTGCAAATTAAGAAAACATCTTCATCAGTTTCACAACACATGTGTGCTCCAAATACTCACAACACAAACAAATACAGAAACGCGCTGCAAATAGGACAGAACACAAGTGTTTCCGGGGAAGCCAATAAGTGACGGACCCGGCTGGGACGTGCTTACGTGCTTACAGCTGTCTACTTTTATTATTATTTAATTTTTTGCAAAACATACAGAGATGACACGTTTACAACAACCTTTATTTATAAAGCACTTTTAACACAATACAAATTGATCCAAAGTGCTGTACATAGTGCATAGCAGGACTACACTATAACAAACAACAATTACAAGTTTCCAAAAGCTAAAGAATAAAAATGTGTTTTCAGAGTAGATTTAAAAATGTCCAATGAAGGAGCAGACCTCACAGGATAAGGGAGAGCAATCCAAAGCTTGATCACCCTTTCATTTGTAGCAACTTCGTGACACATTTAAAAGCAAGTGATTTGAAGATCTAAGTGCCCTAGCAGGACAGTATGGCACAATAAGATCACAAATATATCTTGGTGCACAGCCAGACAATGCCTTATAACATAAGGATCTTAAAATCAACTCGAAACTTAATAGGAAGCCAGTGAAGGGATGCAAAAACAGGAGAAATATGATCCCTCTTTCTAGACCCAGTCAACAGTCTTGCAGCTCCATTTTGAACAATTTGTAAACGAGATAGTGAAGATTGAGGAAGACCACAATAAAGAGAGTTGCAATAGTCTAATCGTGATGTTACAAATGCATGAATTGCAACTTCTAAATCTTTGCTTGAAAGATGGTTCTTCAACTTTGCAATAGATCTTAAATGGAAAAAGCTTCCTCTAATAAACGCACTAATTTGTTTATCAAAAAATAGTGAAGAGTCAAAGATCACTCCAAGGTTTTTGATTTGTTTGCATACATTTGTTGAGAGAGGACCTAACTGGGCTTTCAGAGCAGGAGAGGAATCTGCCGGACAACCTAAAATTAAAACCTCTGTTTTATCCTCATTTAGCTGCAGAAAATTATTTGTCATCCACCTCTTGATATCATCTACACATTCCAATAACACATCAGATGAAGCAGTGGTGTCAAGCCTTACTGGAAGGTAAAGCTGAGAATCATCTGCATAACAGTGATGTGAAATGTTGTACTTCTGAAAAATGAGGGCCAAGGGGAGCATATAAAGAGAAAACAACAAAGGTCCCAAAATAGATCCCTGAGGCACACCAAACAAAACAGGCGCAGATGACGAGGAACAATTTCCTAAATTTACAGAAAAAGTCCTCTTTTCGAGGTAGGAAGCAAACCACTTTAATACAGTGCCCTTGACACCTACCATACATTCAAGCCGTTCAAGAAGAATGCTGTGGTCAATGGTATCAAATGCAGCGCTCAGGTCCAACAAAACCAGCACAACACAAGAGCCTGAATCTAGAGCTAGCAAGATATCAGTTGTAACCCTCAACAGAGCTGACTCAGTGCTATGTAATGATCTAAAACCAGATTGGAACATGTCCAAAATATCAAAACAATTCAGATAAAACTGGAGCTGTGAGAAAACTACTTTCTCTAAAAGCTTAGAGATAAAAGGCAGTTTAGAGATCGGTCGATAGTTACTGCACATTTCTGGATCAAGTTGAGGTTTTTTCAACATAGGTTGCACAATTGCATGTTTAAAACTAGCTGGAACGGCACCTTTGGCTAAAGAGTTGTTTATGATAGTGGTTACCATAGGACTAATGGTAGAAAAAACCTCCTTGAAAAGACGAGCCGGGATAATATCTAACTTAGAACCAGAACACCTCATAGTAGAGACTATATCAGCTCGCTGAGTTGGAGAGACAGGTTTAAAGTTAGACAGACAACTCAGGACAGGGCAGTTGCAAGTGACATGGTTTATGACATACAACTTTGTATACAATATACAAAATGTATTTACAATATGTTCAATGTCATAAGAATACTAAAAAGAACAATGAGCTGAAGACTAAAATAAATAAATAAATAAATAAATAAATAAATAAAGAAATAAATAAATAAAGAAAGATAGAGAAAAAGAACATGAGGGAAAGACATTAATCTATACATCAGTTACATTGTACACATTTTATCATGTTATGTTAAAATAAGTTTCATAAGAAATGTAAGAATGCAGCTAGGGTCCAAATATGAGACGGCAAGTTTTAAAGTTGAGACACTCACACACAGATATAACGCATATATTAAAAACTTTGTTGTATAAAATGTATATTTATTTGCAACAGTTATGTTAACAGCAATAATACTATATTTCTGGTAAGAACAGCTATTCAGCTGATGGATACGGAAACATTTACGTTGTGTTCTGTCCTATTTGCAGCGCGTTTCTGTGTTTGGTTGTGTTGTGAGTATTTGGAGCACACATGTGTTGTGAAACTGATGAAGATGTTTTCTTAATTTGCGGGTGTTTTTTCTATTTGCATGTGTTTTCTTCAGTTGTAGCGCATTGAGCTCTCTCGGCCACCGTACATATGTATTGTATTAAAGGAAATTTTTTTGATAAACATGTATTTGGAATGGAATTAAATAAGTAGGCTACTTTGGGTGTCTTGTTCATTATATTTATTTTCATATAAAAGCAACAGAACTTAAATTCAGTCCAGTTTATTAGCAACACTGTGCACGAGCGTGAATCCGGTGAATCCCGCGATATCCATCATTGATCTCACAGGTGTCAGATCCACTGCGAGAAGAGAGATCTGTCCGGCTTGCCTGCGCTTCTTTCAATCCTCCTCATCACTGCAGCGCTTACTCTCGACTACATCTCAGGAGAGGCGCATCTCAAACAAGCCTTATGTGTCCTAGTGCGGTCCGCCTTGCTCTGATGTCATGACGAACGTATGTCAAAAATCTCTCGTGAGTGCAAGGCGGTCGTGTCGGATTCTGCAGTTTCTCTCCACCGACTGCGCTGATCAAAAGCACGATGGGAAACTCATTAATACTTATTGGTTTAAACAACCGTGATGTATTGTTCTCTTTTAAAATGTTTGATTTTAAAACTCTGATCTCATGTTTTATGTGTAGAAATTATGTATTAGTATTCCCAAACTCTCTGACAGTGCGATCTATGGGTTATTTGATTGTTGTCATATATATATATAACATGTCTGTAATTGAATGATTGATAAACATGATTGATAATGATTGAAAATGATTGATAAACACATCTTTGGTATATAATTAAATGGGTGTCTTGTTCATTATATTTATTTTCATATAAAAGCAACAGAACTTAATGTGAAAGAAAAAATGTGAACAAAAAAACAAATGTGAAAGAAAAAAAATAACAATTCCTCGACCGGCCCAAAAGTGAAGCGGCCCACCAGAAATCCTCCAGATTCTCCCGGTTACCCACCCCGGGCCTGCCTCTGTATAACCGCATTTGTGAGGAAACACTTTATCATTTACAAACAAATAATCGACAGCCTGTTGGCGAAACATGTTTTACGCTACACAATAGTTTTGTTGGGAACGATATGTAGATTTTACTATGACAAAGGTTATTTTATAAGAGAAGACAGAGACGGGAATGTGATTTAGTGATAATCACAGTAGTGGATACAGTACGTTCATCATAAACATGTCGACTTATTTCCTTTGCATCATTAGCAGGATTAGCTTTCCACAAACAGAAACACAACTATTGGTTTAATAACACACAAACACACAGACTGGATATATATTCAAAAATATGAACACTTACATGGTGAAACTTCGGCATGAGTCCTTTAATCAGGAGTTAACTTCATACATTACTGCATTTAGCGAGTGGTGAGACTGACTGAATCATAACAAAACTGAAAGTAACTTTCCTGAAAGTCATGTTACTTCCTGAATCCTGAATCTGGGCAAAGATGCTGCCTTCACGTGCTATGGAAAAGATGATATTTTCCACTTGTGAACTGGTATTTACCAGTGTGTTGTGTTCAAGTGCTTTTGTTGTCGTAATGTAGTACCCGCAAGGTCTGTGTCAGTAGAGTATCTTTTTTATCTTTACAAAAAATAACAAAACAAAAAAAAAACGTAAATGTGGTGCTTTCTGATGATTAAAACATAATTAAGAATTTAAAAAAAATACAACATGACATAAAATGATTACATATGAACCAAGGAAATTGCGGCTAAGTTGAAAATTGAGTGTTAACGCATTATATTACAATCGTTAATGACACAACATTGTATAGGCTACAAAAACTATCCGCTAACAGTATTCACGACTCTTGCGTTGCTCTCCGCCATTTTGAAAAGGTCAAAGGTTATCTCATCTCGGCAACTCGTGCATCAAAATATTCTACGAGTTGCCCAGTGGAAAATACCACATGAGGGGGTGTTCATGTGCATTTTCCATGTCGGCTTTTGGTATTTACCATAATTACCATAGCACGTGAAGGCACCAAGAGTATAGAAGCCCAAGAGGCGAAACTCTGTTGTGTTATGGGTAACAGTCTGTAGATGGCGCTGCGGAGGCGCGTCCGCCATTATGGACTGAAAGCTGCTGAAATCGTTAGCGCCAGTCAATGGCAAAATCCATTTTAGTAGGTGTTTATAGTTCATGTGTGCACTTGCTAGATTGCACATCTTTTTTGTACCTTTCCGCCTGTAATAGGACATTCATAGATTCATTTTTTTCTTGCCATATGCCATTGAAACGTTCACTGTGTGCACTTTCACTGAAGATGTTGAAAAAACAAGTTGCTAATATTTTTGTGATATTCTATGTAAAAGAAAAGTCTTTAGAAATGTTCATTTATAATGTTATTTATTTATTTATTTATTTATTTATTTATTTATTTATTTATTTATTTATTTATTTTTCCAAATCCTATATATGGTGATGTTCACTAATTTCAAAATCAACATTTGAATAAATATCTTATTACTGTGTGTCTGCCTATATATTATTTCAGGAATTTCTGTTATTCATATAACAAGGAAAATGCATAATAGAACATAAATATTGATAGATTAAAGGTTTGCAGTAATTTTATAATTGTATCTTTGCAAACCGTAAGTGGTAGGCTAATGAAGCCGATTCGGTGGGGGACATACTAAAAAGTACTATAGGAATCTTATAGTATTTTGGGACAAAATATTATAGTAATCTTATAGGAATACAATTTGGGACATACTACAGAGGTACGATAAGACTACTATATAAATACTATAGCAGCTTAAAAATATTATAGAGGTAGGCTATTACAGAACATCACAGAAGTATGTTATGTTCTGTAATACCTCTATAATATCCAAGAGCCGCTATAGTATTTCTATAGTAGCCTTATAGTACTTCTATAGTAATATTTTGTCCCAAAATACTATTTTCCTAGGGTAATTAGGCCATGCATAACCAACACAGTATATTTTCTGTCATTTAACGTAATTTAACGTCGGTCATCCTCATTAATGTATTTTGAATTGTTTTCATATTTAGATATGACGGCCAGAAAAAAATAAGTTATGTTAAGTTTTTGTTATGTTAAGTTTTTCAGTGCCATCCATTGACTCCCATTATTTTTCGGCGTTTTCCTTCAGTTTTCAGTCCATAATGGCGGCCGCGCCGTCACGTCATGGGGGCAACTGTTGCTATGGAGCGTTCTATTGAGTTTCGCCTATTGGGCTTCTATTCTCTTTGATCTGGGATTGGAGCAGCATCATGTCACGTGACTGACCCTGTCCTCTCCACTAGGGGTCGGAGATCTCTGAACCAGTTCCGTTTTGTCTTATATATATAAACAATAGAGGAATGCAAAAACAGTGCAAATCTAAATTCTGCATCTTATATCAAAATTCAGTCATGCTTCTAATACATCAAGTACTCTTGTCAACAGCACCTATAGATCAGAAACATCAGTTTCAAGTTTCAAGTTTTATTTTAATGACACATTTGTATAATAAAAACAAAGCTTTTTAAGAGTTAATAATATATTATTGGTCCAGTTAAACAAGCTCTTTATTAAACAAGTCGTACAATTTAATAAAATAACACATATTTTACAGAAACGTCATGGTATTATATGATTTGTTAAATGTATTTAATAGATTTTACTTTCAATAAAACATTTGTAACTGGCTGGTAAAGGTGTTTTATACATGTTTTGACTGAGTTTCACTGCATTTACACAGTTTGTGGAAGAGTTTCGTTCACAGTTTCTCCCGTCTCTAACCAAAAGTATCCCACAAAGATGAGCGTTTCAAGAAAAAAAAAAAAAAAAATTGGCCATGATGTTCAGTGACTGACATGATTTAGTAAATTATTTATTTAATAATTTGCATATGAATTCATAAATTAACTTTAATACAGTGACTTTTATTTTGACACATTAATATAAAGTGTAACCAAGTTTTCTTTATTATAAATCTATTTTCTATAAACACTTTATTAGGTTTGTGTGTTGCCCTAATGGCAGTTATGCAGTAACTCTGTGTAACTGTGGCAACTATACATTCATAAACACATTTTTGAATATTTTTGAATACAAATAAAACTGTAAAAATAGGTGGTTTGCAGTCACGTGATTGTGATTAGTGATGGCAAAATGAGGCTTCCTGAACCACTGAGACCTCGCAGCCCATTGCTTCAGCCAAAGGTTCATTACTCGAAGCTTCATTCAGCATTGCTCACTAGTGACACCTAGCTACTGTGCAAAGAAATAGCAGACAAATTAATTCATTCTGAACCAGTGTTCAGAGCCACGCCCCCCCCCCCCCTTCCTTCCTCTCTAATTTTATAAATATATATATATATATATATATATATTAGGGGTGGAGCCGAACCCGAATACGGTATTCGGAATGCACAAATAATGTGTTTTTTACGAATACTTATTTCGAACAAATACTTTTAAAAATATTTGTATTCGGGAACAAGAAAAACTTTATATCAAAAAGCTGCGTTTCCTCATGAGACATGGCGACCGGCGGTGCTGCTGATGTGGTGGCTGAAATATTTTGGATTAGGCTAATGTCACGTTGTCATAAGGGGTAGTTCACATAGCGCGTTTTTTGCGCGTGCAGATTTCAAATGTAGGCGCGCGGCAAGCGCCCTAATAGAAGCGAGCGGCGCGCTGCATAGCAACGACAGACGCCACAGGAGGACAAGCGCTTGTGGAAAGGAGAAAACGGTGCGAACTGCGATCTTCATGATGACGAGGAAGTATCAGCAAAGAATTAATGGAATTCTAGCCCTTGCATTAGCTTTAGATATATTTATGGAGATGAGAAATGAAATAAAAAGCTGTCATTATGTCATTAGTCCGTCAGAAAAGCAGTTCTAGGCTTATTCTTGGCTGGATAACTCTTAGCAGGTTTAAAAAGCTCTTTTAAAATTAAATATGAATGCAGTTTTTGATTAAATAAAAGTACAGTCAAGTCAAATAAAACATGTTTTATCTCCTGTTTGGTAACACTACAATAAGATACCATTCATTAACGTTACTTAATGCGTTATCTAACACCAACACATTGAGTGAACAATATTTTTACAACATTAATTAATGTTTGTGAATGTTATTTAACACAAATACTTGATTGGTCATGTTTGTTCACTTCATTCATTGTGCATTAAATAATGTTAACATAAATAATGTTAACTTTTGATTTTAAAAATGTATTTTTAAATGAACCCCAAGGAGAATAATTGCGACAGTATATAGCCTAACTATTGTTTATTGTTGTTTATATGTTATCTAACAAATGGAATCTTATTGTAAAGTGTTTTTAATACTACAGTTTCCATCTTTGTAACCGTGATATACACTTTAATATAGGCTATGTAAATTTAATCTAAATTAAGCTTTGGTACCGAAATTGTTACCGAGAACCGTGGATTTTCACTGGTATTGGTACCGAATACTGAAATGTTGGTACCGTGACAACACTAGTAGCTCTGTTAGCTCGGTAATTTAGACAATAGGCTGTTGACAGAGTAACGTTAACGTAGGTAATGGCTGTTATGTTATTTTCTTTTCAATGTCGTTCCTTGTTACATGTTCATTGCTGGATTTATGGAAAAACATCAACCAATATTGCATATCCATAATTATTATAATGGATATAATTAAAGAATACTTACACTATAACGTAAATTAGAAGTGTAACGCAAAAAAATAGATTTTTACACCTATTTTGAATTTTACTCGAATACAAATACAAATACTTTTCCCCTCTCAACAAATACAAATACAGATACAAATACCGGCTGCTTTGCACACCCCTAATATATATATATATATATATATATATATATATATATATATATATATATATATATATATATATATATATATATATATATATTAGATATATATATATGAGATTGTCATTCAACTGATCTTTGGTCCATCAGAGCTCCATGTTTTGCTGCTCTTCATCCTTTCTGCTGCCCACAACAGTAACAGATTCCTCCTGTGATGACTGTAGTCAGAAACACAAACACAACCAGTCCAACACCACCGAACATCAACACACGCTTCGTCACCGTCACCTCGCCTACACAGACAGAAGAGTTACTTACTTTCATATACACAGACAGTATTAACTCATAACTTAGATTTAGTGCTGGATCTCCAGTCACTATGAAAAATGAACATCCAGAAAATGAACATCCAAGATAATGATCAACCTGTTACCTGTGTTGACAACAACGTCTTCTGGCTCTTCTGTTACAAAAAGACCTGTAAATATGATCAGTTTATCAAACAAACACACACAAAAAAACTTGTATGGTAGAGTGATTAAGAAGAGATTCGGTCCCATAGTGTCGGCCCAGATCCGGCCCACATCCGGTACGTGTGGAATCCATGTGTATCAGATCTGAGACGACATGATGCTGTCTGGAGAAGTTTTTAACTTTAAGTTGTCCTTGTGTAATACAAATGGTGCATAATGACATATCAGAGCCTTTAGCATTTTTCAGATCAAGAAAATATATATATGTTTAGTCTGTCCAAACTTTTGATTAGGGACTGTTCGTTTTTTATTTAAAGGGCCACCGGAGGAGTTTTGAGATCTGTTGTCAAAAAAGACATGACCCTCCCTTCGCCAGCAATACATTTTTCTATGACCCTCCAAAATGATTGTGAAAAAAGGCATGACCCTCCCCGATAATTTATTGATTAGCCTACTTCTGTACTGGTTTGCGCTTGGCAAAGATGTTCAGATAGCCTTTTTTTTTAAACCATAAACTCTTGCTTTCTCATCTTACTAGGGCTGTAACGATAGACCAGCACAGTTTTCGGTGGTGATGCGGTGTGTGACTCGTTCAACATGTGGGTGGCGCTGTCAACAAAGCATCTAAAAGCTGTCACAAAGAACGGGCAAAAGTAATTATTATTAATATGTCAAATATAGCGCAGAGACATTTTAATTGTTTATTAATAAACAAGTGTTTTCTGTGTCGACTCTGCAAAGATGAAGTTGACGATGCGTCGCGATCTTCTCAGAACGCGCCAGAGAGAAATGTACATTTCATAAGCAGAAAGCAGTCTGTTTTCTTTCGTTTTGAATTGTTCTGTTTAAAGTAGACATTTCAAGCTTTCTATATTTCTCAGGTCTGTGAGGCAAGTAGCATAGCCTACCTTACGCTGAGTTTCGGTTCATTTATGAGACAAGAGTCCAGTTCACTCGCCCGCGCCTCCGTGTCATGATTATCTATTTTCTACTATATTTACTTCTTATTTATTAAATCCAGATGAAACAGTGATTAAAATTAAGATACAATTAATAAAAAAACGAAATTCACTTTAAAGAAAGGCTTTGTGCATTCTGTTTGAGGTCTTTGTGAAATTTTTAAAGTCACTTTCAGAGCAGTCATGTCCGTAATGGAGAACTGTCACGCCCAGCCGTAACATTGTTTTTTTTTTTTTTTTCACATAAATGCAAACACGAAAAATAAAAATAATATTTTATGTTCTGTGGAGGCCGATCTTTATTCATCCGGTGGGTAGCCTATATATCTTTTGTTTTGCACAGTGTAATTCATAGAATTACTAAAAAATATTTTGCCACCTACAAGTTAAAGATTTTTTGTGTCACGTCACGTGTATTTCCCTCATATTAAATATAAAACGCATGTGTAGACTGATATTTTTCTAATGTCTTGACTCCTTTCAGACGTTTCAAAATATTGGTATTAAATGCATTTTCTGAGAATTTATATTTCAAGATTTGACTGCAAATGTCATGTCCATAACACTGGAATCGCCCAATTTAACGAATTTATCCTCAACTAGTTTTTGTGGTGTAGGTCTACGTATTTTATTATGTTAACTTAACTAATACTAATAATAATTTAAAGATGCGGTAGCCCAACATTCGTGGAAACAAAATAAGAATGGAAACTAAAATATGGTAGTATCGCGCTACAGCACCTTATCAGCTGCAGTTCTGGCGCCTCAGTCAAAACCCGACGTACGTTCACATCACATGTTAATGCAGCGGTAGAGTTACACTCACAGGACACTGTGCACTTAACAAAAGTTCATTATTTGCTCGTGCTTTAAAGCTTTGCCGGGTAAACATTTCTTTGGCATTCTGTTCTGACATGATGCACTTTTTCTAAGCGCGAACTGAAGCGCACACTGTCAAACAGCGCCAAACTGGATTTTTGTTGGGTCAGACCCATCTGATATCGAAGGGGGGCTGATAACGCGAAATCAACACGGAGCTAAATGAAAAATAATAGCACCAAACAAGCGACTTTGAAATGTTGCTGTTTTCATGAATATAAAAGTTGGGTGACCCTCCCCCTAGACTAAAAAAAGTTGGATGACCCTCCCCTCAACAAAGAATAAAAAGACATGACCCTCCCCTATTTTCCTCCGGTGGCCCCTTCCATAAATACCGAACGGTCCCCTAGCAGTGTGTTTGTGATTTAAAAATTACAAAAAAAATGGATTTCTCTGATATCCAATTGATGTATATATACAACCTTAAAAAAAATGAAACTTAAAATTGTAAGATCTCAATTTACCATAAATATGAAATCAATAAAAAAAATGAAATTTGTTACCTTCAATCTCCAGTCTGATGGGTTTGTCGAAGTGCATCTCTGGAGCGTCAGACTTTATTCCACAGAAATAAAGTCCTGAATCTGATTCTGTTACTCCAGAAATAGTTAAAGAGACTCTGGTGACCCAACTGTCTGCTGTTATTTCCAGACGAGTTCGGTTCTGATTGTAGTTGATCAGGAGTCTTCTCCCAGTTTTGTCTTTCTTCGCAGAAATCAGTATATTGAGTTGTTCAGAACTGAGGTGAAACCAGGCGATTTCATATCGGCCTATCATGCTGCAGTTCAGAGTGATGTCTTCTCCCATCCGAACCCTTAACAGATCAGAAGATCCTCCAGCTGACAAATTGATAAACACACATTCTTTTAGACTATGTTAATGGTTATTGTATTTGAGATTGATATGTTCATTTCATGAATGTTTGAAAAATTATATATTTACCACTGGATGTGATTTGCATAATCCAACAAGAAAATACACAGAAGAAGAAAAAGACTTTCTCCATTGTGTCTGTCGCTCGTTAACTGGGTCGATCAAACTAAATTCAGCTCAATGCGGAGACACTGAAACCACAGTTTCCTCTTCCTTTACAGAGAAATATAAAGCTCCTTTGAAGGTAATGACAATCAGGAAGCTTACGCTGCAAGTTTGAAAAAGCCACTTTGGCTTTCAACAACATCATTGATAAAGGGAAGGTTCTCAAAACATTTCAAGCAGGTATAATTGTTTATTTAGATATGTTTAAATATACAGACAGCAGAATGGAATGACATACAGTATAGGAAATATTAACAACATTTTCCCTCTTATACCCCAAGAAATCCGATGTTAAAGGAGAACTCCAGTCAATTTTAACATTTTTTCTGTCAAAAAATATGCTGTCAATACAGAGAACAATGACAAAAATCTGTGTTGCCTACACCATGTTATCCTCTTTTTAAAATTTGCACCCTGTTGACTTCAATGGGGCAAGTAAACCTGCTTTTAGCCTCTTAACATCCTTGATGTGTCATTACAAGTGCACAGCCAATGTGAGTGATTCCTTCTGAGTGAACACGAGTGAATCTGACTGCAGTAGATGTGAAAGATATGAATAATAGTGATGTTAATTCAGTGAGCGAACATACCTGTATTTACATCCTGTTTTCGGTCGAAGTCCACAGTAGTCGATTGTCGAACTCAAACGATCCAATATTCACGCGCATGAACTTGACAATCGACTACTGTGGACTTCGACCGAAAACAGGATGTAAACACAGGTATGTGCACTGGCTGAATAAACATCACTATTATTCATATCTTTCACATCTACTGGGGCCTATACCATGAAGCCGGTTTAGGTGGCTAGCCAGCTATGTTTCAGCTTAGTTTCCGCCAACCCTGGGTTTTAGGTACTATGAAAGTAGCTCGGCTTTAATCGGTGTTCGTTGCCATGGTATCTTACGCTGCACGGCTAACCTGCTCCGGAGCAGGTTATGTTCTGGATTCAAGATCTCAGACTGAAGTTTGACCAATCAGCTGAGAGCAAAGAAACATATAGGTGACGTAACTTATTCCCAGTGTCTGTTGCAATGGCTTCACCTTTTCTTCTAAATCCGGTGGACATCTCAGCGCAAATTGTTTGACGAGCACTTCGTAGAGAAAGAGTTTTTAGCCAGACAAAATCCCCTTGCCTTAACTGATAGTTACTTGTATGAAAGATACAGATTTTCCGGTGAAGGAATGTCTTATCTTTGCGAACTTCTTGAGCCGCACATAAAGAATTTAACACGTCGAATTCATGCAATTACTGTACCGCAAATGGTACATACTTGCACGGTGGGTGACGCACAGAAGCTAGGGGAAAACACGGTTTGTCGAACCATTCGTAAGGTGGTCCTGGCCCTGCAGGAGTGCATTAATAGTTTCATTACTAGTGTTCCCTGGACATTTATCGACCATGTCCATAAAAGAGGGCTTTTATAAAATTGGCGGTAAGATATATTGATAGGGTGACATCACATGAACACTTTTTTTTTCACAAATGTACTATACAATATAATACATGTTAAGAATTAATTTTTTTTTTTTTATTATTATTCTGTTAATCTTATGATAGTCATTGCAACATGTATGCAGTCTATTGCTCCAATCTCCACTGCTCTGGGAACATGAGGCAGATTATGTTCATAGGAAGTCCTATCACAGCCATAATGTTCAGGTAGAGATGATGTGAATATGTGAGATGATTATTTTCTGTGAGATGAATCTTTAAATTAATTGTGGCCGTTCAAACGTTAAGTCAGGAAATAAGACACAGCCATAACATCTAAAGAAAACGGGTTCTTTTATTCCTGACTGAGCCTCAAATGAGACAGTGTTAATGTATATTTTTGTTCAGGAGAAACAGCAGTTTTAGAAAAACATTCCAATTAATAAGTGAAATTGGCGTAACAAAATAAACTATCAAACTGACTCCAATGAGTGAGTAAAGTAATAAGAGTCTTACAAAACAAAACAAATAAAAAAAGGTGGTTTTCACATTGATAATCTCAGAAACAACTAAAATGAGTGCCAAAAACAACGGTAGTGGCCTGTATGTGCCTAATGAAAGAAATAAAACACAGCATACATGAGAAATCTGCACATTTCACCACATGAATACATTACAATCCACAGTTTGACCCCTTCTGTTCAAATCAAACAGTAACTACCCTCAAGAAAATAGTATACCAGTGATACATTGCGACCAAAATGGTTGCATATGCTATCTTTTGAAATGCCATTGCGACCCTAATTTTTAATGGGTCGCAAATGTATCACTGATTATTTTTGCACCTATGTTTTAGGCACTATGCTATGATTTACTCTGAGCATTTATTAAAACAGAAATGTGTATTATTATGGAGAGAGAATTGTGTCTTTATTACATGCGAGAAAATAAATGATCTGAGAGAAAAAAAAAAGTTTTAGAGAGAAAGTTATTACACTGATAGCAAAAAAGCATTTCATCAGAGAAAAAAAAAGATTTGAGAGAAAAAGTTTTTATACGAATAGCAAAAAATAATAATATTTGAGACTAAAAAAAGTTTTGAGAGAAAGTATAAAAAAAAAAAAGTGTTTCTCTCAAAACGCTTTTCTTTGCTCTCAATGCATTTTCTTGCTCTCGTGTCAGGATTTTGCTTTCGCTGTGAAAATTGTGTCATGGGCGGGGCCACGTTCCTATTGGCCAGTCGGGTGAGCATCGTCTTGTCTTGGGAGTCAAACCAGAGCCCGTCTACGGAGAGCCTGGCCACTCCCTATTAAGTCCTATTGTACCGAATTGTGGTTGTAGTTCCACTAGAGTTCCACTGGGGGCGCTCGCCATGAGTGCAGACTGAATGGGAGTCAATGGGGCTAGACGGCTAAATGTGTCTCTTTCACCCGATTGCCATTGAGAAATCTCAGATCTGATTGTAGATTTTGCAAGTTCAACATAGCCTGGGTTTCCCCATACTGCCTTGCTCACAGCACGATTTTATTCACGCTGCTAGGCGGTCTGGACACCATGGACCAAATTTTCCCCTGAAAAAGGGAACCAATCACAGAACGGGGAGGGAGCAGCAAGACGATGACGACACCGAAGCAGTTTGTTTATATCAGACTCGACATTACCTTCTACCCTCATGTTTATCTTGCACAAACGGTAATATTCGCTAAACGCCATCGTGTACAAATAAATCTTTGACCCATCGTCTTTTTCTTCGTCGAATTTCTGTCACTCTACATACGTCATGTGGTATAATTAAAGCGATTGGCTATGAGCTACATACAGGCGCATTTGATAGACATTCATAGCGCCCAATAAACGGCTCTGGGCATTCGTAAACCACGCCTCAAATACGAGAAAATGAACACGTGGTTCCCAGACCAAGTCTCAAATGAGCGTTAGCCAGGCTAAGTTCAACATGGGTTTTAGGTCGAAAGTTGAATGAGTGAGTACTTATGTCGTTTTGATTTCTTACAGGTTGAGTTGTTGTTGCCTATAACACGCTAGCATTCTGCTAATGACGTCATTGACATTTTGAAAGACTTTTTAAAGCAAATAAGTGACTCTAAAAAATCTAACACCCAGCAATGTGTAATTTCTTTGCATCTCCTTTCGAATACAACATTCAAATCACTAGACAAAAAATTATATCCTGAGAAAAGTGGATTTTGAGGGTTTTTCGCCATAGACCTCCATTCATTCTGCACTCGTCCTGTGAGCGCCCTCATATGGAATCAGAGAGGAACTGCAACCAGTTCAGAAGCCGGAAGTTTACTGAGAGTGGAAATTCTCGCCATATTAGACATTCTCTGGTCAAACTGAATCATTACACCATTGTTCGGTTCACCGGCATAGATGCCGCCTCTGCCTTAGTTGAGCACGGACACTCCAATGTTTGGGTAAGATGATGACACACACAACTCGATGGGTAGCTGGCTGAGCAAGTTCAGCATCACTGAAGATTAAACATTAAAAAATAGCACTCATATTCATTAATGTGTATTATATTATTAGCTTGCTAATCGCTAATTAGCCATCATGTTAGGTAAACTTGCAAACTCTTTGGCTGTTTCTCAATTCCAAGAACGCAGAGAACGGACTTGTGTTCTCGTGGAGACCGGTCTTGCCAAGCTTCCTATTAGCCCCATTGTATAGACCCTTTGCACGTGACGTCACGCTCTACTCGCGCGAATTCTGAACGCCATGACGGACGGCGGAAGAGCTGTTCTGTAGACGGACGGCAAGCCAAATGAGTACGTGTTTGAGTTCGTTCTAGTAGTAAAATGGTTATTTCGTGTTGTGCCGTGGGCTGTGCTAATAGACAGGGTAAAGCCAATATATCTTTTTATCGAATACCATTTGATGGGGAGAGAAGGCAGCGATGGGTTGCTGCTATCAGCCGAAAGGACTGGCAGCCCTCCAAGTACTCCAGGATTTGCAGCGAGCATTTTTTACAAGGTAAGGTTCATGTATTTCCCAGTTATGTTTACTTCATTTGTGTAATACCATACCGCCATCCTTGTCCAGATGGAGACCCAGTCAAATTGTCATTTGTAACATGAGTAACCTAAGTTAGCTATGTAATGAGCAAGTGCCAGCTAGCGTGATAGGGCTGTGCAGTCTAACGTTAACGTTACTGCTACCCATTCACAAAGGTAGCTAACGTTAGCTTAATGTCAGGAATAGCAGATTTTGGTGCCACTTAAATGTCTATGCTTCTCTGATGCTCATAAATTTACGTTAGAGGCAATGTAAACATTGACACATGTGAGGCTATTTAAAGGGATAGTTCACTTTAAAATGAAAATTCTGTCATCATATACTCACCCTCAAGTTGAAAAAACAACACAGAGCAGACCTCATGCTGCATTCAAAGTGATTGTAAATTACCCTTTTCCCATCCAGATGTTGTTTTTGCAATTTACTTTACAAATAGAAAATGGATGATGTTTCAGGAGGATAGTTATAGGCTGGGACCATGGTTCTAAGCTCCCTCTTGGTGGTACTCAGGCAGATGATTTGTTTTATCAGGACAGAAGAGTGATGACCCTTTATCCCCTGATTATGTGCCGTCAGTGTTTGCGCACACCAAGTCCCCTGAGAAGCGGCGAGCCCTGGGAAGTCTAGGGAAGTATGAGGTCAGAGAGGCAATGAAGAAAAAAAAAGCGTCAGGCATCGTCCAAACGTGAAGCTGCCAGGGCACTCCTCAATCTGTCAGCTGAGATGAATGTGTTATGTGAGGTTGAAGAGGAGATTGTAGAAGAGGCGATTGTAGCAGAGGCTAGTGTTAGTGAAACTAGTGGCAAATGTGATGCAATGTGCCAAACCAACCTCACTTCAGACTACATTGAGTCTCTTGAATTTGAGTGTCAGCAACTCCGGGGTGATACGTTTGCTCTGAAGGAGAAGCTGAAGCCCTCAGATCTGGAACAGAGCACTTTTGAAAACAGTGACAAACTTAAAACCTTTACAGGACTGCCCAACTATAAAGTGTTTATGGCAATGATTGATCTGGTAACTCCATTACTTAAGGATACGGCAAACATCACCATCTTCCACCAGCTACTGTTGACATTAATGAGGATCAGGCTTAACCTTCCGATTGCTTTTTTGTCATATCTGTTTGGTATTCATATGTCTACAATTTCAAGAGTGTTTACAAATGTCATTAATATACTAAATGACAACTTAGTACCTGTGTGTGTGGTATGGCCTGACAGAAATGATGTCCAAACATCTCTGCCAATGTGTTTCAGAAAGTCTTTCAAGCATTGCATGTCAGTAATAGACTGTTTTGAAATTGCCATTGACAGACCTAAAGATTTGAAGGCAAGGGCCCAGACATACTCTCAGTATAAATCGCACAACACCATAAAATACCTAATAGGTATAACTCCACAAGGGATAATCTCCTTCATCTCCAAGGGCTGGGGTGGGCGGTCAACTGATGCTCACATTACAGCAAACAGTGGGTTTTTGGATAATCTCCTACCAGGAGACTTGATCCTAGCAGACCGTGGCTTTAGGATTCAGGAACAAGTTGGCTTGTACTGTGCAAGGGTTGAAACTCTTGCCTTTACACGGGGGAAAAAACAGCTGAGTGCTGTTGAACTGGAAGATTCCAGAAAACTTGCAGCAGTCCGCATACATGTTGAGAGGCTAATTGGTCAAGCACGATCCAAGTACAGGATGTTGCATGGACCTGTGCCCATTAGTCTTCTGATTAAGTCGTCAGAAGAAGAAGAGTTCACCTCTCTTGACAAAATAGTCAGAGTGGCTTGTGCCCTGACGAATCTGTGCCCCTCAGTGGTGCCAATTGATTAGCTAAAAAAACTGTTATTCTTTAACAGAGAAGTTTCAAAGTTAAACACATTTATTTGAGTAACAATTCCAAGTGTAAATAGTTGAATAAATTCATAAAGGATTGAAACAACGTGAGGGCAACTTATATGGTGACAGAATTTTCATTATAAAGTGGAGTATCCCTTTAACAATCAATTGTTTACTTATCCATTAAAATCAGCTGAAATGTAACAGAGTTATTAGTTAGTAGTTGCATAGAACCCATATATGTGGATGAGAGCTCTTTTAAGACCATCTATTATATACTATTATTGAAGTTATGTATCAGGCTATTGGCTGCGTAATGTAAGATGGTGTGTGTACAGTGGCTACTGTATCACTCTGCTGTTTTATAAACCTCTTAAAATTGTCATGTGTCAGTTCCCTTAACACATTCACACTTTGTATTAAATTGAAACATGCAGGACAAACGTTATAAAAGTTGTATATGAGTGTACATTATGTAATTTAGGTTGGCTTTTATAAAGATGTTGAAAGATGTTTTTGTAAAATAAACCAGCCCTCAAACTTTTGACTTTGCTGTTGTCCTTTATAAAAGGATATTAAATGTATGTAGAATTACACACTGGCAAATCTTACTAATAATTCAATTACATTTTATTTATAGTATCAAATCATAAGAAATTAAAAGAAAAACATTACAAATGGAGTAGGTCTAGACCACACTATAATTTACAAAGACCCAACAATTCTAGTATTCACTTCATGAGTCTGTGGACTGTGTTTTGTCTGACAGCAGTCTATCTGGGCATGTATATGTCTTGGCCAATAACTCAGTTAAAATGGCTGACCTATAGAAGGCCTCAACATTCTGCACTGCTTCTGTAAAAAAGTCAGCATCAAGCAAAATTCTCTGTATAAAAAAATTGGATGTAGACCACACCATGAAGTCACAAAACTTCCGCTTCGTCACACACAACTGGGCTTGCACCTGGTAGTGGTATTGATGATCTCTGGTAAGTGCATGTGTACCATCTGTTTTCTCAATGCAGAAATGTTTCTTTTCAGTGGCACTGAGGACTCCGGTGTCTTTGGCACAGTGTGGGCACTTGATTTCCAAAATACCATCGCCACAGCAGGAGCAGGACAGCAAGGCATCTGGAGATGCTCCAAGGTAGGGACGGGAGGTATCAATGTGGAGACCGGCATCACGAACACTTAGGTCCTGATGCTGTTGTGCAGTGTAAGCCTCATATGTCTTTCTGGCTTTTTGTTCATGTTCACATCCCCATCTGAAAATGAGAAAAATAATGTTATTAAAGGAATAGTTCACTTTAAAATTATAATTTTCATATACTCACCCTCATATTGTTTCAAACTTGTATGAATTTCTTTCTTCTGCTGAACAGAAAGGAAGATATTTAGAAGATTATCAGTAACCAGACAGTTTCTGGTCTCATTGACTTCCATAGTAGAAAAAAATATACTATGGAAGTCAATGGGACCCAGAAACTGTCTGGTTACTGATAGTCTTCTAAATATCTTCCTTTCTGTTCAGCAGAAGAAAGAAATTCATACAGGTTTGAAACAATATGAGGGTGAGTATATGAAAATTATAATTTTAAAGTGAACTATTCCTTTAAGTCATCGTAGCTCTTTGAGTGCCCTTTTCATCGGATTTGTTCTCTCATTTCCCTACGAACTATAAGTACTATACTGTAGATGTCAGTACCCAAAATTGGCCTAATCTTAAAAGCACATAATATTCTCTTGTATCATATTCTATCACAGATATCACAGAGTAGTTTAAAAAGGTGTAAATTAAATATAACAGGAACCATTTAAAAGGAACATTAGGAATAAATAGGCAAAGGACCTACACCATACACCTGGGATTAAAAATAGATAAGGGCACTCAAAGAGATTGAGGGATGTAATCTGTCATCATGTTTCTAATTTAATGTTGATAATTTGTAATACTGACTATAATAAATATTCCAATGATAAATGCATTTCTTTGTCTTGTGTTTGTTTCCTTGATGTTTTTTTTAAGCAGGGGCCCTCTACATTAGAACACATGTATTGCATACATTTCCATAGTTGAAACATAAGTTCAAAGAACATCTAATTTCTTTACTCACTTACACTATGGTGAAATTAAAAACAGTAACTGTATGTTTGTGTCATTATGTCACACATGCCTGGTTGCAACTGTTGAAAATCTGCATAGGTCAGGGTAACAGATCTGCCTAATTAGGGATTTGGAAGGATTTGTAGGGTCTGTCCTTGCAGCTGACTTGAACCTAGACGCTGTCACCCTACCAGCCCTCATGTCAAACCATAGCCTCGACTTTCCCTGTTGTCGTGTCTCTTCCTCAACTTTTACTGCCTACAACATTGTAAATTATAGAAGATGAAATTAATGACATGACACCTTCAAGCACATTTTAGTCATGTGAGATTAAGAAGGGATGACTATACCTGCTCTGGTGTGACTTCCATATCATTGAATACCGCATCACATTTTTTCTCAAGGTCTGAGGCAGACAGCTTCCGGTTCTGAGCACTGTATAACTCAGTCAGGAGCTGTGGTTGACCCAGAGACACCACTTTTGGTTGAAACTGTTTACAGTAGTGTGGCAATATGCGTAGGATACCACTCTTCTCTGAAGGGTTTGGAGTTGCATTATCCAGAGCCTTGTAGAATTGTTCTATAGCTGCTCCAGACACACCCACTTTTTTCACAGATGGACAACCTGAATGGCTTTGGTTGTTTACACCACAACGCTTTTTTGCAGGATTTGAGAAATCAATTCCTGATCCCTCGTCATACAAAGCCTTGCCCGCTTTCAAAGGAGGAAGTCCCCACTGTCTGGGCCCATCAGTGCAGCTTTTGCCTTCCAGATGTTTAACAGCAGAGTCTATTGCGTACAGCAGAGCTGTCACGTGGGAGCACACCTCTCCCAGGCCCGCTTTGCATGTACAGTGGCCGCACAAGACTGTCCCATCCTTCTTCAAAGATACCCATGGTTGTAGTTGGGTTTCAGACAGTGACTGACTGTGATGCACCTACAATTACAGAAAGTGGCATAAATATATTATTCTTACATGTGTGATGTTATTATTTACTGCTGCAGTGACACCATAAATGCCCCTTGTGAATACATCTTAATCACTATGATAGTCCAATCTTAACATAGGCTACAGCGAATATAATCACAGATAAGATGATGGCTAGATGTAACAATTATGTGTGAATACTGATCACAGACACTCTGTGGTTTAGTGGCTATGATGCACCTACAAATACAGAAAGTGGCATAGATACATTATTTTTACATGAATGTTATTGTTTAATGCTGCAGTGACACAATAAATGCACATTGTGAATACTTTGCTGTGATTAACTAGTAGAATCTTAACATAGGCTACTGCGAATATAATCACAGATAAGAAGATGTCTAGATGTTACAATTATATGTGGTTACTACGGATCACAGACACACCGTGATTTACTGTCTGCATGGATTAACGTGTGATCGATAATTAATGACTGCACTTCCCAGAGCTGGGATGCGTCCAGACATCCATTAAAAAGCCACGGCCGACCATGTCCTCTAAAATCATAGGCTACGTGTTATATAAATATTTATCAAGAAATAACAGACCGCATTCTACATTAGAATTCAACCAAGTCATGTAATAATACAAAATAAACCATAGATCGTTGTCTTACCTTTGCCATTATGAGGTACCTCCCCCCGCCGTTAGCGTAGCAGCGCGTAGCTGTAACCCAGCCAGCAACAAAGAACTGGTAAGCATCCAGACTTTTAAAAGCTTTCAGATCAGCACCAGTGTATGGGGATACCCCGTTAACCACATAGTGGTACAAATCGTGTGGGCCGAAGTCAGGCAGGCTCGGCGATTTAATGAGGTCCGTGAAAACCGAGGGATGAAGAAGGTAAGGGTCGGTATCCAAACCTGCTATCTCCAACTTCTCCAAATATCGCTCTTTGTGAGCACCTACCAGATGCCCTACCTCGACCGATAACGGCAGTACAAGTTCTTCAATAGAAGAAGCCATTAGGTTTAGTGGTAACGTTATCTATTTTAATCTGTTTAAAACTAATCAAATTTCCCGCTCGTCTACTATTGCTCAGCCTGCGCGTCCAGTGATTTTGCCGTCCAGCATGGCGTCGTCACGTGGTCGTGGTCACGTGTTTGCAAAGGGTCTATAAAAGAACGTGGCTGTTCATGCTTTTCCAGAACAACAGCTGGCCTCCATAAATCTCCCTTTTGCATCCTTATTCCTTCTCCAGGTTGCAGATCAGGTAAGTGTTTAGCCATCCTGTTGTAGTACTGCTTCTGTTTCTCCTGTCTCTGCTTAAGTTGCTCATGCACTTGCGACATTGTCTCCGTGGTAAGCAATGCAGATGATGTTGGTAGCTTCGTCCTGAGACGTCTCCCCATCAGTAATTGTGCAGGTGATAATCCTATCCCTTCCATTGGCGTGTTACGGTACTCCAGTAGTGCTATGTACGGATCACATTGACTACTCTGCGCTTTCTTTAAGAGATTTTTCACTGTTTGCACTGCTCTCTCGGCTTGTCCATTAGACTGTGCATAACCAGGACTTGAAGTCACATGCTTGAATCCCCATTCCTCTGCAAAACTTGAAAATTCAGCACTTACATACTGAGGTCCATTGTCAGATACTACTATATCTGCAATTCCATGTCTTGCAAAGATGGACTTCATTTCCCTGATGACTCCACAGCTTGTCGTGTCCCTGAGTAGTTTTACCTCAATGTACTTTGAAAAGTAGTCCACACATAACAGAAATGCCGAACCACTATGGTAAAAAATGTCTGTACCTATTTTTTCCCAAGGTCGCCCTGGCACTTCATGTTGGAGCAATGGCTCTTTTTGATTGTTTTTCCTGTTTTCATTGCAGGTAGCACATCTGGATAATGCATCCTCAATTTGTGTCGACATACCTGGCCAGTACCAAATCTCTGCCTCTTGCCTTACATTTGACAATTCCCAGGTGTGACTTGTGTATTTTGTTGATCATTTCCTGTCTTAGCTGATTTGGAACAATGAGCTTATTTGCTTAAAATAACAGACCATCTTCATGACTGATTTCCTCTCGAAATGTCCAGTATTGCTGTCTTGATCTTGGCATCATAGATCGTTCTTTCGCCCATACATTCAGCACTGCCTTTTTTAACATTAGCATCTCTGCATCCTCTGCTGTTGCTTTTTTGAAAGCATCCAGTTTCTGTTCCGAAATAGGAAGTTGTGATGTAATCCAGTTCACTGCTAGATCCTCTTCCAGCAGATTTTCCTTCTGTTCGTGTAGATAAGCACGACTTAGAGCATCTGCTATGTATAGTTCCTTACCAGGGGCCGTATTCACAAAGCATTTTATCTTACCACTAGGAGTACTCCTAAATCGCACTAAAAGATTTTAGCTAGGAGTTTTCTCTTAAAAGTTATTCACAAAGCCTTTCAGACCTACTCTTAGTAAAGAAAAATGACAACTCCTAAACTGAGAGTGAGTCTTCGTTGCTATGGATGACGTCATTACTCATGCACGAGCTGGACTGGAGTGACCACCTTGATTGGCTGATGATTGTAACGCGGGAATGATTCCAAACACCTCCCCTACGATGATGAGTGACAGGTGACAGGTCTGAGAATGCGTGCGCTATACATGTGGTGCGAAGGACGGAAGATGATGAATAACTGAATAAATAGCCTAAATGAATAAAGAGTAAGGCTAAACAAATAGCCTAGTAGCCTAATGAAACATATGGATTGATGCAATATCTTTGCAACATTATTGAATTAATCTGTCACTACATGCCTCTGCCTACGTTTGCAAAGAGAAGAACATTTTAATTTGATTCACAATGAAACGTTACAATTAGTTTACATGCAATGAGTAGCCTAGTTTTGGTTTTTGGTGGTGGCGTTATTGCATCCCTAGTTATGCCTACAATGCAGAATTGTTCCCTCGCGATTGGAAGCTCCTGTAGCCGTCGCATACGCATTTCAAAACATTGCAACGTGAAATGCCACAGAAAGCGGTTTGTGAAGGTCTTAGTGAGTTAGGAGTCCTCTCGACTTCTTTTAAGCTGTCTCAGGCTTAGGTGCTACTTTTAGGGCTAAAATGCTTCGTGAATTACTCTTAGTCAAAAAAATGAGGAGTCCTAAAGTTACGAGTGATTATTTTTAGGAGTTGCTCCTAAATTCGCCAGTTAGGAGCTACTTTTAGCCTTAAAGTTCTTTGTGAATACGGCCCCAGGTTTGTACATCACCTTCAGACTGTATCTCTGTAGTCGGAGAAGCATTCTTTGTGATCTCATAGGAGCCTGATGCAGCGGCTTCTTAAATATACTCTCTGATGGCTTGTGATCACTTTCAACCGTGATTTCCTTTCCGTACACATACTGGTGAAATTTCTCACATCCGTAAACTATGGCTAACAACTCCTTTTCAATTTGTGCGTATCTACGCTGACAGTCGTTCAGAGCTCTCGAGCCATAAGGGTCCGTGTAGAATCACAGCTCCTATTCCTTCTGAACTGGAATCTACCGACAGTGTGACCGGTTTGCTCACATCAAATAATTTCAAAGTAGGACTTTGAGTAACCAAATATTTCAGTTTTTCAAAACTTTGCTGTTGAGCATCCTCCCAGTGCCACTCTGTCTCTCTCTCCAGCAATTTCCTCAAAGGTGCACTTATGTCAGACATATTGGGAATGAACTTTGCCAGATATTGCACTACTCCAAGAAATCTTTGCAGTTCTTGCTTGCTTTGTGGTGGTGGAATTTCAGTCACTGCCCTTACCTTTTCTTCATCTGGCTTAACTCCTTGAGCACTCAGTATGTGTCCTATGATCTCTGTCATTCTTATTTTGCACTTGTTCCTGTTGAGCTTTAAATTGTTTTTTTTTCTTGCACATTTCAGCAGCTTCATTAGCCTTTCATCATGCTCTTGAATGGAGTCTCCCCACACCAGCAAGTCATCGATGATATTTACCACACCTTCCAGTCCTTCTATCATTTGTGCAATGGATCTCTGAAAGACTTCTGACGCTGAGGATATACCGACAGGTAACCTAAGAAAACGGTATCGCCCAATTGGCGTGTTCGCATCTAGCACAGAAAAGTACTTTGCATTCGGCATTCTTGAGACCACATCTTCTACTGTCAACATTGGATAATGCTCTCTTTTTATTGCCAGATTGAGATCTTTAGGATCCATATACATGCGCATTTGTAACTACAGTTACCATGCTGTTGACCCATTCAGTTGGCTCAGTTTGCTTTGCGATGACCCCCATCTGCTCCATTCTTTGTAGTTCTTCAACCACTTTCTCTCGCAGAGCTACAGGTATCCTTCTTGGCGCATGCACAACTGGTCTGATATTTGGATCAGTTTGTATGTGGTGTTCTCCTGGTAAACAGCCTAATCCTTCAAATAGATCATTAAAATCCTTGAGAATGTCACTGCTCTTTTCAATTTCATACAGTCTCTTAATCATGCCCATTTTTTGACATCCAGATCGTCCTAGAATGACAGGTGCATCATGCTTCATTATTTCAAACAGGATTTTGTATTTCTGTCCTTTGTACACACAATTCAGTGCTTTCTTGCCCAATGGCGCCATCTTGTGTCCAGAATATGTAACAAGTTTGCAGCTTGACCTCTGCAGTCTCCCTGCTATGTTTAGCAACTTGCACACTCTTTCTGACATGACATTACATTCAGCTCCTGTATCCAGTGTCACTTTTACATCATTCCTGTTTATCTGGATTGTCTCGACCCATTGTTCATCCTCCTTACTTGAGTTGACGGACATTACATTTCTTTCTTTTTCCACTGTACTGGACCAATAAACATGTTACCATCTTGTTCAATCATGTGCATTCTTTTACTCTGACTCTGCAGGTCTTTGGTATTACACATCTTTGCAAAATGATTTTTCTTCTGACAAGACTTGCATGTTTTCCCGTAGGCTGGGCATTTTCTGTACTCGTGCTTGTTGCCGCATCTGCTGCACTCCTTTCTCATCACTGACGCTCTGATTTGGTGTCTCTTTTCTTTGGTTTTATGGATTCAACTTTGTGTACATTTACTTCATCATTGAGTGCTTTCATCTGACTCGACGTGATCTCGCTGGCCCTGCAAATGTCTATGGCCTTCTCCAATGTGAGATCCGTTTCTCTTAGAAGTCTGCCTTTTAGCCGATCCTCTCTTATGCTACATACAATCCTATCACGAATTAATGAATCGTGCAGATCACCAAACTCACAGTCTTTTGCTTTGCTTTTCAGATCAGTGACGTACATGTCGATTGTTTCTGCAGGGCCTTGCGATCTCGTGAAAAACACATGTCTGATGTACGGTAGGTTTTTTCGAGGCTCACAGTAATTTTTAAACTTGTCTTTTAGTACTTGTATTTTATTTCTCTCCTCTTCTAAACTCAAATGTATTTCATACTTGTATTGCCTCTTCCCCCGGCACGTGCAGAAATGTCGCACACTGCACCGTCTCAGACTTCTCTGCTACTCCGCTAGCTAGCGAGAAAAGTGCGAACCTCTGTATCCAGTTCTTCCAATTTTCCGAAAGATTTCCTTGCAGAATCAATGGCGGTGGTGGCTGTAACTGTGCCATCCTCTTTTCCTGTGTTTATATCAGTTTTATTCTGACACCATGTTCTGTTCTTTAGATGGACAGACGAACACCAGCACCTGCTCCATCACCTAACTTTATTTTAACTGACTTCAGTAATCAAAACAAACACACGTGACTCTGGATGTCATTATATCAGATGACCATTAGATGTCCTCATAACCTCATATATGTATATCATATATAATATGTTACAGACATCATCTGAACTGCACTCCAGTATAGAGGACTGAAGGAGACCCGTTTATTTCATTAAACTCTCAACAACACATTTAACATTGAACACATTTTTAGTTATAGCCGAGCTTTATGTGCTATAAAATAGATGGCATTCATATTTTCCTTAGACTGAGCGTATATGTACATATTAATGCTCCTAAATATATAATGTCTAAAGATTTCTAACAAAAGATCTATGATATTCAAGCATGCGTTTGTTTGTTTTGGCTGTGACAGAACTTGACTCTTGCTTTTCTTATTGATATAAAAAATGTCAGTTGCATAAAATATGCTACTTAAAGGTAGGAAGAAAATCAGCATAAACTTTGACTCTCTTTAATATCACTAGCAGGTTTAGTTTTCCACAAAAAAGACAAAACCATTGGTATAAGAACATAAAAACTCACAAGCTGGTGTCATATCTAAAAAATATGAACACTTACATGCAGTTCTGCATAGGGATGGGAACTTATCAGATTTGATCAATATCACTGACGATTCTGCTAATCAATCCGATTCTCTATCGATTCCTGATGGCACTGTGTGGAAAAAGCTTAGGAACAAAGCTTTTGTTTTAAAGATTACACTTGAGTAAGCAAACTGTACTTTTTATGTAATTTATGTTATAAATGGAGCCTTATTGTAAAGTGTAACCTAAACAATCCTGTTGATGTAAGAAAAGAAAGAAAAAGACTAACACTCATGAATATATAAAACAGTTATTTTATTAATATCTGCGAAGAGAAAATAAGAAAATGCATAAATTAAAACCATAAAACTAATTTAGAAAAGTTATTCAATTTAATAAGATGAAAATTTGGTCCAATTAGACGAGTGGGGGAGGAGCCAGGACACAGATGATGCAACACTCCTCGCGAGATAGAGAAGCTGTGCGATCCTAAACAGAGGAGAAGAAATAATAGAATTAGACCGAACAAACTAACAGTTGTATAAGAGAAACAACACAGAGACTTTTAAATAAAAGTGTGGATTGAATTTCACCAGTCAACGATTACGGGTGAATGTGTGATTACACGAATACTACAGAGAAAACACAGGCCTAAAGTTGGGAGTTTTGCCTTTCTGAAAACTTCATAATTGAAGAATTGAGTTTTCTTGGTAAGTGAAATTATTAAATTCTCTATTACTGAGGTTTTTGTTGTTGTTGTATAAATGTTTGTTAAATGGTGTTCAAATGCTGATGTTATATGCAGTGGTAGGTAAAATACGCATAAGAGTTAATCTGTTTTATAATGGTTAGAATATTGCGTGAATGTGTTGAATAACTAATGTTTCAGAGTTAAAAGTTACTTTGAGCAGTTAACAGTTGTTATTTTAATAGTTTTCGTCGTGTATTCGAGCTGAGAGTTAATGGCGGATCATGACGCAGATGACGAGGCCTAAGCGCGCCATTTAACGGCTCTTCGGACATCTGTGTAAATTCACTGTGCTAAAGTTAGACGAACATGAAGTCAAAAATGTTGAATGTTGTTTATATGCAGACTAACTGCTGTAATGATGTATATTTTTGAAAGAATGTCTAATTGTATTTTTGGCCTGTCTTTTGCAAGGTTGGGTCTTTTCTTTCTTTTCCCTTTCCCCTCTTTTACTCGTTTTTTTTTCCTTCTCCATTTTTCCTCATTTTCTGAGTCGGATGCTGCACATTTCCTGGACACTGGAGGATTCCTGAAGAATATTTTGTAGATGTGTTGTCCCTGCTTCACATCGGGGAAAAAACTATTGCGAGCAGCGGAGCAGGAACTGGCGAGCCATGCCCATATAGTAAGGACCGAGCTTTGTGAATCAAGGAATGAACGGTAGGATTGTGCACGTTTTTGTTAATTTAATTTGGTTTAATTTTCTTTTTATTTATTTATTTCTAGAGAATGAGAGTAAAAGGGTATTTTTAAAGGGTTGTCCTTTGGAAGAATACCCAGTCAGCAAATTACCTTTGGCACAGATGTGGGCCAGATAAACAGCTGAGCTGTGGCCCAGATTAGTTTGTGTTTGCCGGCCCAGATATGGCCCACATCTCCTTTGCCAGAACTGAACCAAAGGACTGCCATAACTCCACCAAGCATGAGCCAAATACTACAAATTCATGTGGCCCATGTGTGGGCCTGGTATGCAACTTTAGTATGGTTGAGTTCTGTTAAAATCTACCGGCCCTTATGTGGCCCACATGCAGCTGACAGTATTTAAAGTTTTAACTCACAGGTAAATAAACACTCAACAACAAATGCACTCAAAACTATTTATTTTGACAAGCATTTAAATAATTACAGCTAAAGTGTTGTACTTAATTACAGCAGTATTCAGTTGAAAACATTTCATAAAAATAAATATAATTACAGCAAGAGTTGAATAATAACAGTAGTATTCAGTTGAAAACATTTATCAAAATAAATATAATTACAGCAACAGAGTTGAATTTAATAATAACAGTAGTATTCAGTTGAAAACATTTAAGAAAACATAATTACAGCTACTCAGTTGTACTTATTTTAAGTAGAATTCAGTTGAAAACATTCAAGAATACAAATTAATAATATAAATAGCATTCAAAGCTAATTTTTTACACCAAAGTTCAAAACACTCGATCAAAGCTTGTATTAATGTTATGTTTAATTAGTCCAATGAGAGTAATACAAATAAATCACAGTTGGTAAAGAGAAATTTAAAGAGAAATTGAGAAAGTTAAAGCAAACTTGAAAGGTAAAGAGTTGAGAAGTGTGTTGATGTGCAGAGTAGTCTCCAATGAGGGTCGGCAATGTGTTGACCTTTTCCAGTAAGGGGATTCTGCCTGACTGCACCTGCAATAAAGAAGAATTTAAATAATGTTAGCAGCAATACAACCTGGAAGCTAGAGCTGCAGGATACTGAAAAAAATCATTAATGTAAATATCCTTTAATATTTTAATTGCAATTATTAACAAATTAAACACCTCTGAATTACCAGTGTATGAAAGTTTTTTTCCAGTAAATTTTCAAAAGGAATTGCAAATTGTATTTTTCAATATGTGGGCCAGAATTATACCGTAATTCCTTTATGACAAATTATTTCGATTTTTAGAATACTTTTGCACCAACAACCGGTTAAAATTTACAGCACTGCATGTATTCTGCTTCTTTTTTAAAAAAAAGACATGCACACTCTAATGTAAAAACACACCAACACAGATAGCATTAATGTCATGTTTTAGTCCAAAGACAGAGTCTACAAAAATAAGTGTTTTTACTAACACAAAATAAACTCAAGATAATCTGCAATGATGCGAGACAATTTGGAAGCAGAAACACACAAACAATAATGGGCCAAGTACTGAATGCAAGGAGGAACATAAAGGGTTAGTTCGCCCAAAAATGAAAATTCTATCTGTAATTACCCTCAAGTTTTTCCAACTTCTGGGTTGTACGTCAGAGCGTAGACTCACTATTGGCCGACGCTGGTCATGTGTGGGATGCTGGCCAGTCGTGAGCCTACGTTCTGACGTACAACACAGAAGCGCTGTGCTGTTACACTACGTTGAATAAAGTCTTTATTTTAGCTTGTTTTGCGCACAAAAAGTATTTTCGACACTTGATAAACTTAAGGTTCAGCCACTGTATTCTTGGACTATTTTAACAATGTCTTTACTAACTTTCTAGGCTGGCAAGTTTCAATAACAGAGAAGCCTATGGAGGAGTGAGACAGCTCTCAGATTTCATCATAAATATCTTAATTTGTGTTCCGAAGATGAACGAAGGTCTTACGGGGGTGGAACAACATGGGTGAGTAATTACTGACAGAATTTTCATTTTTGGGTAAACTAACCTTTTAAATACACAGTGATAATGAACTAAATACAGATAGTTGTAGGCATGCGCTGGTATGAGACTTTGACAGAATGATAATCTTATATTGTGATTACAGCTTTAAAATGTATGATTGAAACAATATGATTCGCAATATATAAAAAAACTTCTAAATAAAAAAATGCAGTCACTTAAGTGAGCCACGGATGTGATCAGGTAATGACAAAAAAAAGTTGTTTGGTTCGATACTGAGATAACAGAAATAAAAATACAATGTTCTGTAAAGCGGTTTTGAAAAGTTGTGAATTGTGCAAAGTGCAATACAAATAAAAGTGACTTCTAAAAAAGGTCTCACCAATGACAACTTCCTTTACGACCAGGCGTTGGACACCAATCTTCCCATTGACTTCTCTCCGATTCATAACGTGCCACAGCAGTTGTAAAAGTGCCTTTCAGCACTCTCCACACGGTGTTATCCAGGTCAGAGCCACCAACCAAACCCACATAGGTAATCTGATAGGAAAAAAAAACATTGTGTAAGTGGTTGAAATATGCATTTAAATAGACCACCCCCACCCTAAAATGAAAGTGCTTTTATATTCAAAAATGAACTATAAACTATTATTTACTCCATCTGAAACCATATTTTCTAGGTTTTTAATATGGAAATTATTGTCATTTCCCCACCCATACCACACATTAGGGCTGGGTGGTATGACAGTATACCATAGCATGGTATATAAACTATATCGTGAGAAATTAGAGTAATTATGAAAATGTCCTGCCTCTTCCAAGCTTTATAATGGCAGTGAATGGCTGCTCAATTAATTGAAAGTTAACAGAAATACAGCAATTCATTGTTTGTTCATGTTAGTTCACAGTGCATACTAAAGTTAACAAGTACAATTTTTTATATTGAATGCGTTAGTAAATGTTGAAATTAACATTAACACATATTAATATATGCAGTAGAAGTGCAGTTCATTATTAGTTCATGTTAATGTTCAGGTATTGTATCGAAAGTCATAATTTTGGTATTGTGACTTGACACTAATAGCCTAACGTTAACATTACAACTTTAATTTTAAAGAGGGAAAGGTCATGAGAAAAAGTCTTGGTTGAATATCATTTCAGAGTTAAATAAAGATACATACAATAATGCACACGTATTAATGTGTTTATTCTTGCCATTTTTATATTATTATGATTAGTTGAATGATTGTGAACACAAATTAGGATTTAGGTTTTCTGACAAACAGTAACACCAACACCGACTTTGGACCGCGTCGCCTTAATTCACAAATAGGCTACTACACAATGACAAACTATACTATTTTATTGTGTACGACAGTGAGCTGTTGATTTATAAACAAAAACATCTTAATTTAAAACGGCAAACCAGCGAACTGCTATAGCCTAAGTTAACGGTTAACGTTAAGTTACATTAAACTTTATTGTAAGTTATAGCAGTAAACTGAGGAAAATATTAGCTAGTTCAACCCTTTCATCTATGGAACGAATAACTAAACGCATAATAACATGCAATATTGACACATAATGCTGTATATTTCAATTTAAAATAAATTTCAATTCAATTTAGACTTTAAAATGCCAAAACATCACTTACCTGAATGTACACAGTCGTGAGGAAAGCAGAGTAAAAGGCGTCAGCTGGCCAGCGTCGCAGTCAAACTCGCGCCGTAGTCTCACTCCACCAATAGGAGGGAAGATGCATAGCAACCTGAGTTGTGGAACGGCGGATGTTTGCCGCACTTGATTTCAGGATTCCTGTGTTTTTCCAAGTATAAGCCAAATGTTTACCACAAGTCGGTGTTTCTCACTGTGTGCCATAGCTCAACCACATATGGTCCTCATGTGTTCGTTGTTATCTGGGCCATATACCTCAAAATCAGTTGTGAACCAAGAGAGCATTTCCCGCAGATTTTAAAGTTATGGCAAAACAAATATGGCTACGATTTGGCCCATATCTGTTCAGCCATGCCACATCTAGGCCATATGTGCCAGATAATACCCACATGTGGCCCACATGTAATTGCTATCTGGGTAGTATTCGAATTAAAAAATGATTCATTACCGGTACATTAAATAAGCCAATTAGAAACAATTTGTATAAAGGCCCTTTCACACTGAACGCAATCTTGACGCGCGCGATGGTTTTATTTTTTGATCAGCTGTTTGTGTAATGATAGCTTCCACACCGAACGCATGTGCTGCGGCGAAAAACTACTTTTATTTTTTTCGCTTCTATGTCGATTATTTTTTATTTATTTATTTTTTTACTTTTGCGGCGACAGAAAAGGCTTCAGCCAATCACAAGCTACAAGGACAACCATTTGAAAGACAATGTGTGGCGTAGCATTGCCAACCAACTCTGTTATCACGACTGTGAGTGTGTTGTGTGATAGTTTTAGTCGTTGTGTAGTCCTGTGCTGTGTTGGCCAGCAGGCTAAACTACATTTGGGATAGAAAGCTAACACTATTATCGTCAAAGATAGAGACAGAGACCGTGTTTACTTTGAACATGTTACAAAATGTAATGAGACTATTTAGGGCTGCTTTTAGTATACTATACATTCTTTGTGTGATGTCTACAGTTTCTAGTCGAATGATTTTAACTTACTTTGTGTGTTACATGTAATGTGTAGTGACATTACAAAACGCACTGTGTTTAGTTGAAGACGCAAAAAAACTGTGTACATTAGCATTCAGACTTCAGAGCCCTTCAGACTCTCTGTTCTGTAAGATTGGGTGCACCCAAAACCTTATTTTCTGTCTTTTAACCCTTGTGCATTGTTTAAATTTACTACCTTTCGTTATGTTTGTGGCTGAAAACATTTTGAAAACACACTTTTTTTGCATAAATCTATTAATCAACCTCTGTCCTGCACAAAAATACTAAATCAGGGCTTGAATTTCGGTGCGGGATTGCGGGTATTGCGCATATTTTTTATCATTCCCGCAGGTCTCCCATTTATAATGCGGGAAATTCCCGCAAACATTGATTCACTTTAGCATGTAGGTTCAGGTTGTATTAGTAAATTAATCCACGCAGATGGAAAATCAAATCAGTCATTTTAAAACTGTCTGCGAGACGCAATTTCACAAACAGCGTGAGTGATTCAGCGGCGCTGCGTCTTCTATCTCGCGTCTCTCAAAATGGGTTGCACAATGCAATCGTTAAGCGCGCAGCAGGCGGCGGAAATACACTCTCGCGTTTCGGGAGTCGATCGGGCCAGCATTGCATCACGAGTAACTAAAGTTTACCATTTGCACGTCTTTTCAAGTCTCACCAGTTTAAACAGTCACGCGATTTTAAACTCTTCGGTACTTGCGCGCTGTCTGAGAGATGCTTTTTTCTCTGCACACATACATAGAGTAAAGCAGCCTCACAAACAGCTCGCGGGTAACAAAAGTTATTTTTCGTGGATTATAAATCGCTTTAACAGTCAAAAACATAAGAAAATGATGTCAATTTCGGTCTTGGAGAGTATCCTCTAATCTAAACACAGTCGGTTATGTCTTAAATAAGCATAAATCGCACGTGACCGTATAATGAAAACAGGATCCGTGCACTAGCTCTTAAAGGGACAGCAGCCATATGTGTCTGTCATTAATTTGTTTGTCAAAACAACAAAACATAGCTTTCATTTTAAGGAATCAGGATTAATAGCCTATGAATTTAATTTAGTCAGGACTAAAATACTACCCAGTGTTATTTTACATTTGATTAGGCTACTTTATTCAGTCTCTGTAGTATTTCTGAATAGCCTACTAGTTTTAGACCTAAGCAAAAAGTTTTCTCTTTATTTCTCTTTATTGATATCTTTATTCTATTGTATTTATTTGTGCTACTTTTTTCAATTTAATTCAAAGATTGAAATCAAGCTTCCTTGAGTTGTGTAAATTCTTAAGAACAAAATGACCCCATTGTAAAAATGCAATGAGTAGGCTAAGCATACATTTAGGCGAGATAAATGTAATTAAAAAAAAAGTCTAAACTCCCCCCTCAAATTAAAAATTCCCCCCCATAAGAATCACCTAAGGGGGGATTTCCCCCCCATTTTCCAAAATGAAATTCAGGCCCTGACTAAATGTTAAAAAAAAAATCAGGATTTTAACTCTTTAATTGCCAAATTCGTAAATGATGTCACTGATTTGGGGGGGACACAAAATGACTCATTTTCAATATAAAATGTGATTGTGGACTGGATTTTTTTTTACCTTTTATCACAGTCTTGGACATGTCAAAGATTAGAAACAACATTGGTTTTGATGCATTGTTAGTTTTTGTGCAGCATCAGATTTGAACTTTTTCTCCCTCATTTACTGTTCGTGGCTGTTTTTGCCCCATTGACTTCCATTATAACCACATTTTTTGATTGCAAAGCCATGACACCATATAATCATGCATTTTTGATTGTTGGTGGTTTTCCCTGTTGGGAAGATGTAAAATTTGTAATTTTTACTGTTGATAACCAGGTGGCACCATTAACCCTTTAGATAGGCCTGTGCCAAAAAAAGCTTAGTTTCTGGCTTTTACATGGAGTTATATGGAGTATAATAGCATAATAAAGTGTGTGTGTGTGTGTGTGTGTGTGTGTGTGTGTGTGTGTGTGTGTGTGTGTGTGTGTGTGTGTGTGTGTGTGTGTGTGTGTGTGTGTGTGTGTGTGTGTGAAAACTCACCTTGATGTGTCTGAGAAAATCAAAATATGCACCTCAGCTCTCAGATCTACATGGAGTAAACAAAAACAAAGTAAGTGTATTTACAGATGGTGGCCAACCAGAATGAGACTTTTAAATTGGGATGTGTATTTGCTGCCTTTTACCGCTGAGTGGCGCTGTAATCACAGACTTCAAAAGTGTCAGTTTATTCTCTTTATGACGTAATCTGCCGCGGCAGTAATCTGAGCTGAGGTCACAGATAAATTCAAGATAAATATTGTGGTTAAACGAATTCAAATTCATTAAATTTAAACAAAGTAGACACACGTTAACATTGTGTGCCCAGTTTTTCTATAATTTAGAAAGGCTATGTCAATAGGTTACTTACTTCGTGTTATTTTAATGTGTTTGTAGATTTATTAACTGAAACATAACAGTGAAATAAATTAAAATAATTTACCGTAAAATTAAGACATTTTCAGGACTTGCAGTTACCCGATGTTAGTCAGTTTAAGCATTCTTTGTTATATTCAGAATTAAATAGGCTTACATGTTACGATTATCATTTGAATTCTTTAATAAATAATCAACCACAATGCCTATTAGCCTACTGCCGCAGCAAAAATAAACCAGTCGAATTTCAAAGTCGTTCGCGCACAGCAGCAACTGCGGCATTTTAAAAGGTAAGTTTCCTATCTGTTTATTAAAAAAAAAAAAAAACATGGCGCAAGATCTTGTAAAAAAAAAAAAAAAAAAAACTTTTTTCATTATTTGAACAAAAATGAGACTGATTGAATATGTAAAAATATAAACAAACAAAGCAGAGAATAAAACAAACTTTTAGGGAAAAAATATAGGCCTATTATGCTACAACAGAATTGGTTAACATTAACGAAAGCAAAATATGTAAAAATACATTTCAAACAATATAAAACAAAACAAATTCGTGGCCGAGTGGTAGGCTATAACGTTCAAATCCCGAACAAACATGGGCTACTTTTTTATTATTAATGCAGAAAGATTTGATAGTTCTAAAATATTGCTACACCATAGCCTATTGTTTTTTTCTCATAGCCTATTTTAAATATTTTATATTTATAAAATAAAATTACCATTAATTTCCATTTTACATTAGGGACAATTTTTATCCAACAGAATGGCTGAATTAACATCTGCATAATAATAATAATAAATAAATAAATAAACAAACAAACAGCACGTCTTGTAAAAACACTTTTTAAAAATTTTTTCGACACATAATTTCGAGACAGTAAATTGCCAATGTTAAAAAAATAAACAAATAAAAAAGAATATGACAAACTTTTAAAACAGAGAAAATAGTTTACCTAGGCTATTCAGACGATAGCTCTGTGGTCAATGCAATAACAATAGCCTCTCGAAGCTTCAAACGATCTGAGATCGAATCTCAGTGTAGCCGACAGGGTTTATGCTTTTCCGTTCTTGATGCTTAAATATGCATCTGTTTATTAAAGTCAATCATCTTGTTTAATTATCAATTGTACATTACAACATCAATTTGCTACATTCCAGTTGAGCCGCTGCAAAGACGACACATCAGATGAAGGAAGACTGTCAGCCGATTGCACCAGAAAATAAAGATGATGAAGCTCGTCTTTAATCTGCTAAATTATTTTTGTGTGTGTGTGAATCATTCACGAGATTGAGATGACTGACAGTGATACCCGGCCATTACAATGGAAGACATTTTTCAAAACAGATCGAACAAATCAGAAAAATACTTTCAGTACAGTATTGCTTTCAATTAAAAAATAAACAATGAAAATGTAAAAGAAAAAGAAAATTAATTAAGTTTGAAAACCCATTGCACATTTCAAGGTATGAATATAGTGTCGGGAAAGTTTATTTATTTAAACAGGGTTGCATCGATGCGATTTTATTCCCTTTGTGATGCAAAATAAGAAACACAGAATCTTATTCTTGCAACATTTTAAATTTCTATTGTCAAAGAAATTGCAGCTAAATTAAAAAATTAAAACGGTACAAAACGAAAAAAGTTCAAAGCAACATAAATTAAGAACAGGCGTTTTTCTTCGCCTCTCTGTATTTTTTTAGTAAGTTTGGTCTCCCTCACTGCGCGCGGCGGGTCTTTCTCGAAATTAAGCATTTCAGCGTAAAAAAAAACACCATACAGCTGATAATACTGTATATGTCGCTGTGTGTCATCCACACAAATCACGAAAGAAAAAACTGTAACAAATAGCTTTTGTTCCTTCAAAGATACAACATGCCTTGCTGAATTCACCTTACAATAAAACGAGGTGGGTCGCGAATTAAAGAGCTCTGTATCTGCTAAATTGAAATTGTGTGTGGAAAAACTTTAAATACAATCAATAAAACTACAATATATAATTTAATAAGATATAGGGCCTACTGCACATAGGCTATGGACTTTTGGAGATTTTGAGATTAATCCTTAAAAGAATTTTGCCTTTGCTTGCTCAACAGGCTGGCTCCGACACTCTCCATATGAAAGACGGAACATTAACACCTCTGTCCTGCACCCCCACGATAAAGCAACTATTGCCTTCTCCAAACCCACCCACAGGCTAGCTGAGTTTGCAAAACAAAACAAAGAGTCTGCCACTCGTCGTGGTGTGCCCAAACACTTAATTATAAACTTCAATATTTCATTCAAAACAATCTCAAGACGCTTTGTGACATTTTGAAAAGCCGTGGATGCATTACTGCCACTATGAACGCAACAGAATACTGGTTCTGATTTTATTGTTTGTCGTTTAAACGTCATATATATATATATATATATAAAAAAAAATTTTAACAGAACTGCTTTTGAAATTACCATTGGAATTATTATAGGCTACAGAAGTAAAGTCATTGTATAATATTTGCTCCTTAGTGTAAAATGGAAATGCATGGTGATTTTATTTTGTAAATAGACTATAAGCAAAAAAAAAAACAACGATGTTTTAGAACTTGACAAATCTCTCTGCGTCAACAATAGACTATAAAATGCATTAATAGGCTAAAAATCAGTAGTCCTAGTAAGTTCGGGATTCGAACCCGTGTCATCTAAATGATCGTAACGTAAGTTCAACCACTCGGCCACGATTCACTCGATGCGACATGGCCTAACGTTCCAGTGTGTGTTCGCTCGCAGAGCGAGAAGCGCTCTTCATTCAAATGAACGCGCCGCCGCGTTTGTCGAACACTAATTCAACATGCCAGAATAAAACCTGGCTTTAGAACAATGCATAGCGCCACTCATCGTGGTGTGCCAAAAATTTTACAATCATTTAGTTTAATTTATTTCAGTGTTAATGTTTGAGTTAAAAAAATCCTCTACAAATTAAAGTAACACAAAGTCGGCTATAAGAGTCCTTTATAGGCTACTAAAAAGCAAAGGGCTTACAGTCTTAACATTTAGGCTACTTTGCTTAAATTCGATACATTTATTTTCAGTAGGGCCTAATACATTTGTAGGGATGTGATTTCAGTATGCTTTACCAACGCTATGTATTCAATTAAAGTTCCAAGAGGTCTGGTATATTTCCTTCAGCTGACAAGTGCACAGCAAAAATCACAACTTGTGTTTGCTGCGAACGCAAGTTATTTAAGGTGTCTCAACTGTACACAGTCTACCCTACAGTGTGAATTCGTTACAAGGTTTCATTTAATTAAATTAATGTGCAGCAATTTGTACAAATAGAGTCTATAGGCATATACTGTTGTAGCCATTAAATAATCTCATTTAGTATCATATTTGTTAAAATATTCTAATGTTATTTTTTTCCATCTGTTGAATATGAAAAGTGAACAGCACGAGTAAGATAGGATGCATTATATCGAGAGATGGATATGGAGTGGGTCAGACATGATTTTGACCACTTCATTAAGTTTTGTTTTGTAGAAAACCTTTCTTTAAAGTGAATTTCGTTTTCTATAAATTGTATCTTAATTTTAATAAATTTTTCATCAACCCTTGCCTGGATTTAATAAGTAAGAGAGGCAAATATAACAGACACTAATCATGGAGGCGCCCGCGCGGTCACTTGCATTGCACGTCAGCTGAAGCGCATCTCATCCTCCTAACTTAACGAAACTCAGCGTATGCCTCACACAGACATGATAAATACATCAAATACACAAAGCTTGAAATGTCTTCAAACGAAATAATTCAAAACGAAAAGAAAAAGGCTACTCTCTGATTATGTCTTTATGTGCATTTCTCTCTAGGTGGGTTCACTACAAATATGGCGATCGTCAACTTCATCTTTGCAGTCGACACTGTCAGAAAACACTAGTTTATTGATAAAAATCAATGCACGCATCACCGGATAAATACACATCTTGCTTGTTGCTTGCACGCACACATATTATGTCGAAAAAACGAAATATTATGTTGAAATAACATTATTATTATTAATAATACATCTTTTAGAATATTTGATTAAATGCTGATCGTTGCGCTTGTTCAATTTAATTAAACTAAAACTTTAATTGTGATAATTAAAATAATTGAAAATTAAATATTTAGTGGCCAAGTTTTGCTAATTTATTATATAGGCTATTATATGCCTATTGCCTATATTAAGTAGGTCATATTAAGACAAGGCATATATTAAGTTATTTTAGCTGTTATGAGAAAAATAAATCTAAGGAAATCTAAAATCTAAATCTAAAAAAAAAATCTAACGCCAATTCAACATGCCAGAATAAAACCTGATTTTTGAACAATGCGTAACGCCATTCGGCCTGGTGTGCCAAAACACTACATTTTAAACTTCAATGTTTAATTCAAAACAATCTCAAAACGCGTTGTGACATTTTTTTTAAGCAGCCTAGCCTACATACATTAAGGGCATCCGCGTAATCTCTCAAAAATTATGCCACACTACTCCATGTTTTTTTTTTTTTTAAGGACTGCTTTTGAAATCACTATAAATTACTATGCAATTGTATCGCTCACGAGAGCTCTTCATTTATCTATGCCTCAATAGAATAGTAAAAATATTCAGCGTCATTGCTCCTAATATCGTCTCTATTTTTTACTTTTGATTCTATTTTTTCAGTTCTAAAATTGATTCTATCTTTGGTTCTATTCTGTTGTAGCCTAATAGGCCTATTTATATATATGAAAAATATGCCTATTAGGCTTAGGGTTTTATATTTAACCCACTTACATTTTAAAATACGGCAATTGCTGCTGTTTTGCACAATGTCCCTTTGCGCCACCTGGCGGTCATTTCGGGAACGACTTTGAAATGCGGCTGGTTTATTTTTGCCGCGGTGATTTCGCCGCGGCAGCTGGCGCGGCGGTAATAGGCATTCTGGTTGTCCACCATCTGTATGCACCTGCTGCCTTTTGATGGTGAGAAATGCAGACTAAACAAAAACAAAGCAAGTGGATTTAAACGCGTGCATGCAAGCCTGCTGGTCATTTGATGGTGAGAAGAGCAGCCAGCAACATGAGAAAGGGCTTGACTTGTAGTGAAGTTTTAGAGATGATTATGCAGCCTGACCCTTCCAGCGAGCTGCAGGATGTATCGTCTTCTCCCTCTGACACCACAGACTCAGGAGAGTCAGATCCTGATTTGGATGTGGCACCCTCATCATCCTCTCTAGCTTCCACTGAAGGCGAGGAGGATTCGGAGGATCCTGGATCTGGGTGGATTGGGAGAAACGGCGAAGTGTGGTTTTCCACTAACGCGGAGACAACTCCCTTTCTTCAGCCTGCCAGAGGCGTGACTCCAGGGCCGACGTGCTATGCCATTACAAGGCATAGTCATACATGTTTGTATGACTGTACAAACATGTATGTGTTGACGCAAGTCATGCTGACAATGAGGTCAATCATCTCCTCCGTAAAAAACAGATTGAACACGGAATCCATGTTCTGGACCCATGCGAAGGCATAGCACGTCGGCCCTGGAGTCACGCCTCTGGCAGGCTGAAGAAAGGGAGTTGTCTCCGCGTTAGTGGAAAACCACACTTCGCCGTTTCTCCCAATCCACCCAGATCCAGGATCCTCCGAATCCTCCTCGCCTTCAGTGGAAGCTAGAGAGGATGATGAGGGTGGCACATCCAAATCAGGATCTGACTCTCCTGAGTCTGTGGTGTCAGAGGGAGAAGACGATACATCCTGCAGCTCGCTGGAAGGGTCAGGCTGCATAATCATCTCTAAAACTTCACTACAAGTCAAGCCCTTTCTCATGTTGCTGGCTGCTCTTCTCACCATCAAATGACCAGCAGGCTTGCATGCACGCGTTTAAATCCACTTGCTTTGTTTTTGTTTAGTCTGCATTTCTCACCATCAAAAGGCAGCAGGTGCATAAATACACTTACTTTGTTTTTGTTTACTCCATGTAGTTCTGAGAGCTGAGGTGCATATTTTGATTTTCTCAGACGCATCAAGGTGAGTTCACACACACACACACACACACACACACACACACACACACACACACAAACACAAACACACACTTTATTATGCTATTATACTCCATATAACTCCATGTAAAAGCCAGAAACTAAGCTTTTCTTTGCACAGGCCTATCTAAAGGGTTAATGGTGCCACCTGGTTATCAACAGTAAAAATTACAAATTTTACATCTTCCCAACAGGGAAAACCACCAACAATCAAAAATGCATGATTATATGGTGTCATGACCTTGCAATCAAAAAATGTGGTTATAATGGAAGTCAATGGGGCAAAAACAGCCACGAACAGTAAATGAGGGAGAAAAAGTTCAAATCTGATGTTGCACAAAAACTAACAATGCATCAAAACCAATGTTGTTTCTAATCTTTGACATGTCCAAGACTGTGATAAAAGGTAAAAAAAAATCCAGTCCACAATCACATTTTATATTGAAAATGAGTCATTTTGTGTGTGTTTTTTCCCAAATCAGTGACATAATTTACGAATTTGGCAATTAAAGAGTTAAAATCATGTTTTTTTTTTTAAACATTTAGTATTTTTGAGCAGGACTGAGGTTGATTAATAGATTTATGCAAAAAAAATTGAAAAAAATATTTATCTGATACATTTTTATAGCAGTTTAAAGTAGTGGCTGTTTTCAGCCTCGAAACATAACGAAAGGGTAGTAAATTTGCCCACAGTGTACTGTTGAGTTTTTGAAAAATTTCAAAGCATTTTCCCAAAATATGTGTCAAAATAAGATTTGTCACCAAAAGTCATTCCATTTGCTGAAACACAGAAAAAGTTATGGCCAAATTTAGACTCAAAAATACCCCATAGTGGATGAAAACATCCCCAACAGCACATAAGGGTTAAAGAAAATGAAAAGCTCGTCCTCACTGGATGACGATGATGATGATGAAGTGTCCATGTTTTCTCAGCTGTCAGCGCAAAAGTTTTGGAATGTTGAAGCTCTGAACGTCACAGACGTCGCAAATTCGCGTCGCGGCTGATGTGAATGGTTTTGACGCGAACTATTCACTTTTTCGTTACGCATCCGGTGTGAAAGGGCCTTAAAAAGGTAAAAAGTAAATTGTATACATATATTAATGGAGTAAGGGTCAATTAAATGTATTAGCTTGAATCTAAATGGGTCACAAAAAGAGAGAAGCAATTAATAATAGTGATAAACTAAATAGGAAATATAAATCTATATAAATAAGGGTTATAAGAAGGTTACATTTAATTTGTTTGGAGCAAACCTTGACTGTCATCCTGGTCATATCTATATATTTTTTCTTTTGTTATGTGGTGATGTTTTGAATTTCACTGCTTTATCTTTTTATTTATCATTTCCCTTAAATGCATCATACCTGTTTCTAACGCAGCCACCATTTTCTTTTCCCCTTGTTGTTGATTCAGACGTCTCCTGAGTTCAGTGTTGGAAAGATCAGTTGTTTTAACTATTCATTAAAATGAATCGGTTCAAAGGAGTCATTAGTTGGCGAATTGGACGTGTCATACGCGTTGTATGATTATCCCAGCAGAAGGACATGGACATCCCACAAGGTTTGTGTCAACAGAAAACATTACATCACTGGATAGGTTTTTTCATTTATTTAAAGTGTGATTTTTATGTCAGCTGAATGTGCGGAACGCTTTTCAGAGAAGATAAGGCGACGTATTTTAGCACAATTCACACCCAGCGGTAATTCAGGAAAAAAAAAATCTCCTACTGCTCCACATGAAACTTTGGTCTTCCGACCTTTTACCATCGTGTCAATGTATTTTGATTATGTGCGAGGGAGATCTCCGAAGAGAGTGCGTGCTCTCTCTCTCTCTCTCACGCTAAAAATAAAATCAAATACAGCTTTAGATCATTTAGTAAAATAACGCTTTAGATCGTCTCTCCCTCTCCATGAATTTTTTATTTGCATAGGCACTTTGCACTACTAATATTTAATAATAAAATAATGAAATTATATTAAAAGATTAAATATTAGTCTTCACACGGGTGCGAGGGCCCTTTCATCGCTGCTTGTGTTTGCCTCAGTAGTGAAGCTGGAATGGGTCGTGATCTTCTGTGGACGCGAGGCAGAGCTCTTTGAAGGAGGGCCACTTTTTTCATTCTTTCTTTACTGCAGCTTTATCCAAACAGAGAAACCTGAGCACTGTTCTGATGTGGATGCAGCTGTTTGAGCCGGGGTTTTCAAGATTAAACCACTGATCTGAAGTCCGATCTGGACTCTTGAGAAGACTGGACACAGGAATGGACAGACTTCCCAAAACCTGAACATGGTCATTATCCTTCACCTGTACACTAATGTTCTGTCGCTTGGGGCACTGATGAAGAAAGTGAACGCGTTCTGCCACTTAGGCTTCACGGTATTCCAGCAAATCTGGCTGTCATGAGTAACGTCCTGCACTGAGATTTGAGCAATCGGGTTGGGAATCCCCATTACCTTCTCTCATAGGAAGTGCCTCAGCCTGGTCCAAAAACACTGCCAAGATGGCTTTGCTGTTTTACTCCCCACACTTGTATTTCTCTTTCCTTGGTTGGCTTCTAGTGTCAGCCACTCCAGTCTGAGGTGAACCCGTCCTGTAGGGTTGTCCTTCAAAGTGAACCACTCATCAACTATTTTAGATTCCTTCACAATCCCCAAGTTTAGTACGGTCCTGCCCAGGGAATGACCTTGATCAGAATCTGTATCAAACACTTCCACCTCTAGGTTCTGACCAGCCTCCTCATGAACGATGGCCTCATACATTTCATGCCATTTGGGATTGAGTGCATTGTCCAGATGCTGGGATTTGAAGGTTTGTTCCCGGACTCTGAGCTGTGCGTATGTTGCAGACACACCAGACACAGTGGTGTCCTTCGCAGCCAGATTGTCGGCCTCCACTAAGTGAATACGCACAACTCCCTTGGGTAAGGGTTTCCGCAACTCTCCCACATTCAGATCTGGAACTAGAGGAAAACTTCAACGATTAGGATAAACCAGGAGCTGGGCAATTTTGTCCATGATCTTTTTGTTGGTGTAACTAGTGAACAGTTTTGTCCAAAAGGGCCCAGATAAGGTCAGTTCTGGTCTTTTGAGGAATATGGTCACATTACCCACGAATGGGAAATCATCCATCAGTGGCTCCAAAATGATGTGCATCATTCCTTTAAACTGTACATCAAATTTAGTGATTATATGGACATGCTCTACGCAGCTGATGTAAACATCAAGCCGAATTTGATCTTTTTCAGCCTTTGCTCCAACCACCTTAATCGACTTGATACCGAAGTCTATCTTAGACAAGCAGGAGGTAAGGTCATCCATAAGCAGCCTATTAAAATATGAAGAAATATGTAGCTAGACATGCTGGATAACCTCGCTTGGCCATTCATCCTCCACATCTGGGAGGTTGAGCTTTTAAAGATGGATGAGATTCCCTCCAGTTATCAACCCAAGAAAATCTTTGCATGAACATGTTTAAGTAGGAATTATAATTATTTGATTTTGGGGGCCATCTATCAATATTCTTGTCCATAACCACATTGAAATCTCAGACGAAAACCAAATAAGAGCTGATGTCTCTTATGCTGTGATGCTGTTTGATAAATTATTGTTTTTACCACAACAATTGGTGTCAGAAGTCGGGATCTCGTGGAAGTCTCTTCTGGTCCTGAGACGGCGGATTTGACAAACTGATCATCCTAGAAGCACCAGCTTTGATCTTACCTCGAATATTGAGAGAGAAGAGCCAAACTGCTTTCAGGGCCAGAGACTGAGGGACTCGACTGAGATCAGAGAGAACCCGGTGGCAGTAAAAGCGTCTCGGGTAAGAGACAGTAAAATTATATTATTTTGTGTGGTGTAATTGACATGACTGTGAGTGAACCATAGTGGCTGGAACTATCTCTTTGGTACGGGCAGAGAAGGTTTTCCAGGGGGAGATTGTAACCTGAGGAAGTCAAGTCAATATTGTGCCGAAAACTAGCTTGTAAAAGTGGAAGGAAGAACCAAACCTGATTAATTAGGGGAAACCAGAATCAATCGAGCGCTGGAAAGCGCTCACGGAAAGATTTTGAGTAAGCCGTAATTACAGAGCATCTTTGCTACCCTTGCCCATTTGAGGTGACACAATCTGATCTGTTGAAGACGTTTGACAGATTATTAGACGCGCGTCGAAGGAGAATCCAGGAGAGATAGAGATCAGCCAATATGGGGTCATCTCAAAGCAAGCTTAAAAAAAATTCATACACCGGTTTTTCTGTAAAATGGGGAAAAAATACGGCTAGAAATGCATGCAAGAAATTGGGAAACGGAGAATTGTTTAACAAAGGGGTTGTTGTAGTCGTGTTCAGCATGTGTGTAAACTGTGAACAGACAGTAGTTTGTTGAACTGAAGAAGATAGAAGAAAATGAAAATAAATGCAGAAAGAATTAGCATTTACGGGGAAAGATAGTAGGAAAAGAGAGAATATTTTTCTTGATGGAAATTACAAACAGTGAATTGTTGGATTGCAGATGAAAGAGAGCAGATGCAGAAGGAACTGGCATGCAGGGAAAGAGAGAATTCATGGAAGTATTTATGAACGCCTGTTAAGGCAAATTAAGTCGAAATGGTATAAAAAGTTTGATCAAGCAGAATGGGGAAAATTCTATATTTTAGAGATAAAAAAATTATTGAAATGACGATGTGAATACATTTTATTTTATTAATGTTATGAAAACAAGGGTATTTAAGAATAGATTGACGTATTGTTGTAACGAGTTGAAGGTGCGAGCGGCTAGGAAAGCTGTGTAATTTAGGGACTGAGATATGAGTAATATAATCTTGTGGTTTCTGTGACACAGTAGAGATAAGAGGGACTGAGGAATAATTATATTAAGTTGAATCTGCAGACTAACCATTTGATTGAAGAATAAGCTTTTAAACCAGTGTTGATGAAATTGATGACACGTTAAAGTTTTATACTGTATGAAGAGTAACTGAACAGTCCTGATACACATCGTGAGATAAAAGAGAGCAAATGCTGTAAGCAGCTCTGAAGAGATTTGCAGATGATGATTTGTGAAAGCTTGATTGTGATTAGAAAGATAAACAATAACTTTGAATTATTCGAACCAAAAAAAAAACCAAAACGATACAGATTTGAAGAAAATTCTGTGTTAATATGGGCTAGAAAGTAGATCAATGTTAATATGATGAAATTAAAGATACTAATAATATATGATAATTATGATAATTAAATAGAAATTTAAAAGTACCGGCAACTAAAAGGATGATTGTGTTTTGAATGAAACGCTTTGATAAGGTTTTAGATGATAGAGAGAGACAAATCTAACGAGTGATTTATAATTAGAGAGTGCAGCCTCAGTTAGTGTGAATCCTAGAAGCAGATTGATAAACTCCCAGAGAAAACATTGAAGTCAGGTATTAAATTATGGTAATTGAGAACCTGACAACTAAAATTGAGATGAAACGTTATTAAGAACTAGAATAATTATTATTCTTTCTTTAAGATAAAATAAGCAGAAGCAGTGTTACAGGATTAACTAAATGTAAAATATATGAGAAAGGCATTTGATTAAACAGAAAGCTTGTTGTTGACTATGAAAAGAACTAAGAGCTGATGTTTTGGGTTCAGAAGATAAGCTTGTGATTGGCTGAAACAGGTTTGCTAATCTGAATCTGGTGTGTGCTCGGCTGAACTGCCCGTGCGACAGAGACTAAATCTGAGTATGGGCAAAAGACAACAATAAAAAAATTATGTTTGTATTGAAAGCGTATGTAATTATGGCAAAGATGCCTTAAGTTGGGCTAGAATTAAAAGTTTTCTGTTTTTGAAGATGCAAAGTCCTGAATGCCTCTGAACAGTCTGTCTCTCTCATTCAGTGTCAGCTAGAAGCTGTAATCTGAGCCTGTGTCATAAGTGATAATAAGCTATTATAGTAAAGCACAGTGTTTCACGTGAAGACCATAGAAATGTTAAAATAAATCCTGCTACAGGCAGTTCAGGTCTGACACATTTAGAGGGCAATTTGTAAAACTGAATGATTTTAAAGAAGTGTGTTATTGACCTGTCTCCCTGTGAACACTATTAGGTCTGAATGGCTCTGTGTGACTCTTGAATGTGCCTTTCCTATAAGCTCCAGAGAACAACAGATTCTGTTGAAGGAAAGAAAGAAAAGTCAAAGATTGGGTGTAGGGAAAGAGCGGTAACCGGTGTTGCACGAGGTGGCTACTCAACGACGGGTAAGATCCTCTTTGGCCAAGCTGAGGGCAACCTAAGGCAGGGGGTCACCGCCGCCACTGGGCATCTCCTGACGGGGGTGTTTTAGGTGAGATGGGCATGAGTTGAACAGATGCCTGTGTATGGCCAGCGGCATCCAGATGTCATTGAGGGGGGATGAAGCTGTGTTACGGCAGTCTGCCCCAGAAATGTGAGTTCCTCTATACCACTCACCAGAAACCGGGTTGATTGTATGGCTTGTTTTTCATCGTGACAAGCGTCTACAACTATGCCAGGGGACAACACCCTGAAGAGAAGAAGATTACAGCTTAAGAGCTGATCCGAATGGGCTTTCAAGAGCCAGCAGAGACCACTGAACTAATCAAATTATCTGTTGTGGAGACAGTAACACACTTTTGTAATGTTAGTTTCCTGATGGGCAAGGAAAACGCAGAGATTGTGTAGATTTGAACTAATCTGTCAGTTCTGACTCCTGTAGGCCATTAGACATGACAAAAGACAAATGAAAGTCTGGATAACAAAGGAAAGGTCAAAGGTTAGTATAATGAATTACATTCTGTCTAAATTACAGTCTTAGGAGGCTGTTGAAGAATATGATTTGTTTACAGAGAGGGAGACTTTGGGACAAATGGTATTGTGTCTGTCTTTCTGCGGTCTGTGCGCTGAAGTAATGAATAATGAACCAAAACAACCCAGCTAAAGTCAAATGAGTAATGAACAAACATGCTTTGAAACGGGTTAAGAGACTGTCAAATTAGATAAAGACTTAAAATCTTATTATAAACGTTAATCTTTTTAGAGAACATATGTGAATATGAAAATATGAGTGATTTATAGTCAGGTGTGTGTGTGTGTGTGTGTGTGTGTGTGTGTGTGTGTGTGTGTGTGTGTGTGTGTGTGTGTGTGTGTGTGTGTGTGTGTGTGAGGGATGAATGGACTTTAGGTCTTGGTAAGTGTTAGCTTAGGGGAGCTGTTCTGTCTGAATAGTGTCTGTGTGTGTGTCATTAACATCTGGAGTGAGTGTTTCAGCATTATAGATGGGTTAAGGCACATGATAAATCTGAAAGTAAGCTGAGGATTGTGAGTCGATCTGATGAGAAGAACACAGAACATGGGACGAGCTTTAAGTTGGTTGATCATCGAGCTCTGTCTGTTAGTTATTACTCTGGTCATTTATGATGTGCAGTAGATTTGAATTACTTTCTGGACAGGTTTAAGTGTTGATGTGTAAATTAGGATTGTGAAGACGTAGATAGCCGTCCGTCATGTGTTGAGACAGTGTTATAGATTCAACAGCGACATCAAAGTGACACGTAGGCTAAGCAAATGTCAGATTATCCAGAGAGCCCTGAACGGTTATGTATTGTAAAAGGGGGAGATTGTTGTTTGACTGACGTTGACTAAGTCTGCACACCACGACCTGACCTGACCAATGGATGACCTGGAGAATGTTCGTAGATGACAGTTGCTTAAGAGACCAAACAATAGGCCTGAAAAGCAAGATACGCTGTGAGACTCAGGGCCATTGCCCTTACAATAGTTTAATATCAGGGTTTCCGCGGGGTCTTAAAAAGTCTAAAATTCTGAACTTTAAATTTAAGGCCTTAAAAAGTCTTAAAAATGGCCAGATTTTAATCCTAGGTCTTAAATTTAATTAAGTCAGGTCTAAAAAAAAGTGTTCACCCTCATTCATTTCCAGAAACGCTTGCCGCAGAAAGTTATTACAAAGTAGCAAAAAAGTATGGAGTTGTAGTCTATAAAGCGGAGCCCTAGAGCAGGGTCTCCCACACGTCGCTCGCGAGCTCCAGTCCCTCGTGGCCTGATATGTTTGTTCAAATGTCGACATTTTTTTTTTACTTTTTTTTTTTTTTTTTTACCTTAGAAACTTTTCAGAATGCCGCAAACGCACCGCAGGTCATGTGACAGGAACCAACCAATCACCCCTTTCCATAACAACACTGAAAGCTCAGTCAACATGAAGGATGGGGGTGCACCCAAACACTACTAATAAATATAAGCTAATGTGTAAATGTCAGTAATTTGTTTTTTGACTCATTCTTTTTATAAAAAAATATTTAAAGGCTGAAATATGAGGTTTATCTTTGTATAAAACCTTTTTTTGTCAAAACTTTATTTGAACTTGTACATATTAGTAGACAAAATACTAATATACTTAATATCTGGCCATCATTTTTAATGGTATTTTAATGTTTACGTAAACAAAAAGTGCATATTGATGCTAATCTGCTGTTTTTCGACATAAAACTTGTTGAATTGACTTCATTCTGTAGTATTAGTACTTTTTGAACAGGATTCTGTGATTACTGTGATAATTTTGGTCACTTTAATCATCTCATCATTTCCTCTCTAGTTATGATCAGCATAAACTGAAAGATGATCCCTCTGGGTTTGTCGCTGCTCGCTTGTTCACGCTCAAGTCGATGTATGGTATCGACAGTGTGTGGAAGTGTGTCCTTTGCTTCTGGTAAAAGCTTCTGGCAGACCTGGATAACCCTCTGCCGAACATCCTCCCTCTCCTTTTCAGGGATCCCGTAGAGTCTCAGTCTTCTTCACTTGTGTCTCCGCTACACCGAGCTTACCTTTAACGCCATTAACTTTGGCACATACAAACTCAACGGCTGTCTTCACGTCGGCGATCTGTGTTTTCGTTAACGGCCTCTTTCATGCTCGCGATCGCTCGTTCTCCGCCACCGTTCGTTCCAGGGCATCAGAACGATTATTAGTTAGAATCGCTCGTTCTTAGAGTTGTGAGAGGACATTAGCGGTATCAGTGCTTTCTGTCTTCCGCTGTTTTATAACAGGAGACTTGCATGCCGAGGGAAAACTACTTCAGCATAATATCTGCACAGTCCATCTCTGACTCGAGGTAATCTTGTAAATTGTCACTCAAAAGTTGGTTTGAGACTCGCTGTTCTGTAGATGTAGCTTTAGCAGGATTAGCTTTGGCTTGACATACATTCTTGTTCTTTCTTTTTTCCCATTTTCAGTCACTATAATCGTAGTAAAAGCCTCGTATGCACCAGAAGAAAGATAAACAGTCTTTCTTACCGCACTACAAATCGAATTATTAATTTTCTTGTCATACCCCATGATATTAACATAAAAATGTGCTTATATATATATATATATATATATATATATATATATACACTAAAAAATTTACCGTAAAATTTACAGTAACTTACTGGCAACAATTAGCCAGTAAGTTACTGTGAATACTTTTTACAGTAAGGGTACTGTACTTCCATTTACAGTATTTTATGTATACACTGTGAAATCAAAAACAATTAAATACTGTGATTTTAGTTGTTTTTACAGTAACTTACTGGCTAATTGTTGCCAGTAAGTTACTGTGAATACGTTTTACAGTAAGGGTACTGTACTTCCATTTACAGTATTTTGTGTATTCACTGTAAAATAAAAAACAATTAAACACTGTGATTTTAGTTGTATTTACAGTATTGATTGTTTTACTGTAGAAGAAAAAAATAAATACGTCTGTATGCGGTCAGGAGATAACAGTTAATCACTGTAAATTCAGTTTCTCACTGTACAATTTAAATACTGTATCACTGATTTAATATTAGCCATCATTAAAAGAATCAACCATATTCTATATTGCAATCAACTGCAGACAATAAGAAAATTGTTAATAGTTATTTATTTAGAAACATTTGGTGAACAGGAATGACAAAACAGGTACAACATAAAGGGATAATGGACATTGGACAACATGCCTTTATACCATCCAAAGTTAACACACATTCTATGTTTGTAATGCAGCCACAACGCCCAGCGGAGTGTGTTAACTTTGGATAGTCTAATGGCGTGAAGTCTATTATCCCGCTTATTCTACTGTTGCTAAATTTAAGTTACGACAGAAGAAAATTTTACAAAACGAGGTATTTCATTACAAGTTTTGTAAAGTTACAGAGCAAACTGTTACTAGTTCATTCATTAGTTCCGCATGACAGGTTGCTATGACAGAACAATAATGCAAATTGATACAATACGGTCAAAACATGTAACTACTTTAAAGCCGTGCAAATAACTGATTATTACCACATTCTAAAGAGCAATAAATAACACTATGGCAATATTGAAATAAAATAAAACATTGAACATTAAAAAATTAAATATTTAACATTTGCATGAACATTTAAAACAGAAAGGAAAATAAACTTCCCCTGCCACTTGACAAAGGTCTATGACCTCTTGCATGCCCTGACCTTGGAGACCTAGAATCCCAGTTGGAGCCCTGAAATGAAAGTTGCTAACCAACACTAGCAGAGCAGCCATTGCATTGCATATGCAGCCCCTGGATTTCGAGTCCATAGTGAGCATTTTTTAGCGACAGACTATTTAGAGAGTTGTACTTTCAATACAACCGGTTTACAAGCTTACCGTGTTGAATCGAGCTACGGCAAGCAGAGAGTTATGAACACTGGCTGGTTATGTACTTGCTCAAACATTTATTTTGGATAATTTTTAACCCAAAAAAGCTACGGACTAGAGCTTTAAATAACAGATATAAGATTAAAATAATATCAGATTTGTATCATTTTAAATAAACACACAAATAAAACAGATGAAAAGTTAATATAAGTAAGAAATGTACTTTTGCTATGGTTAAATGTTCAGTGATATCTTACAGAGATTTCAGAATTTTGGCACATTTTTCCTCTATATAGTTTTGATATGGCAACTAGTAAATACACTGAGTTTCTTCATGCTGGCGTGTGTGGAAGTGTTTAAAACAAGTGTGTGACAACTAGCCCCGCGTTACACTGTGTCCAGCTCTACTCACTCATTAGATATTAGCACTTATTTCAATACACAATAGTAATTCAAATTACTTTATGTACAAAACTAATGTAAAATAATCACAACAGATGCATGAAAATAAAAAAACAATAAAAGCAAAGAATAATAAATTATTAAAAATGTATTAAGAAAATATATATATATATATATATATAGGTATCTTTATAGCCATCTTTATAGCCATCTTGGCCACACACACACGCACGCCCAACCCCCCCCCCCCATCCCCCCCATCCCCCCCCAAGTCAGTCACTGGAAAATGGAGATGTGCATCTGTGTGAGAAGATACACTCTTAAAAATAAAGTTATTTTCTTTGAAATGTTCTTGTTATACTCCATGATATTACAATAAAAAGTGTTTATATATATATATATATATATATATATATATATATATATATATAAAGGTTCTTTATTGGCATTAATGGTTCCATGAAGAGCCATAAAAAGGTTCTTTATGAATGAAAAGTGTTTTTTGATCATTAAAATGTTATAGAAAAAATGGAATCACAAAACTGTTCACATTGTCTACTTGTATGCATGTGTGTGTGTGAATGTGTTACATATACACTGTGTGTGTGTGTGTGTGTTTGTTTGTTTGTTAGATAAGGAATGGATGGAGAGTGAATGTCCTTTCCAAGGATCGCCACCTTGACGTGGTGGAAAGGCTTGTGTGTGCCAGTGATCCCAAGAGTGAGTAATTCTGGAGCTTTTTACTCCAGTCTGACTGACTTAAGGCTGAGGTTCCAGACTAAGTGCGATCCAAATGGGCAGTAACCAAATAAAATAATTTTTGAAGCATAATTACTTGATTTTGTCTTTCTTGATCCACACACACATTCAGACACGCTCACTAACACACACACAAGTTTAAATGAAGTAGTAATTAGTAATTTCATCTTTATACGTTGTTCTGATGCAGAGAATATAGGTCTTGTAAAACGGTTGCTTGTGAACTGGGGAGCAAACATCTTATTTTGTGGGTAATTTAATAAATTAAAGTTTTTTAAGGAACAGGACTTGTTCAACAGTGTGAAGGCTAAGTCTATTTCTTTTTTTATTTACTACTACCGAAGGGCACGACACTCGAAACCTGCTCAGGGTTCACGCTATTTTTGACACGTGACACAAGTCACGTGACTGTGTGTGGAAACGAAGCTTCGGACGTCACAGATCACATGGTTATGGCAAAACGAATCAAGCTCCGATACACTGCTGCAACGTGTGATGTTTTGTTTTTTGATACAAGCTTCGAAGCCTCGGTGCCGAACGTCTCATCACTATGGATTATCCTTTCATTAAAACACTGCATTTGGATCCTCAACCCTCGTGTCTCGGAGCAGTTCGTTACATCACGTGATATACATGTGCCACACTGATTGGTCAGTTGTGTATAAACACTAGTTTAGCGACACGTGAGACTCTTTGTATTTTCTGGTTTGTAGTAAGAGTTTATTTAGGGCGTCTTCGCCGCTGAAGATCTTTTCTTTTGTTTTAATTTTGGGTTTTTGGTGAATGTTGATTTTAGTTAGATTAGAAATTTATTTTGTTTGTATATAGTAAGATTGTTTTTTGTTTCTTTCTTTGATTTGGCTCGGTCTAGTTCTCTTCTCTTTTCCTCGTTCTATTGTGAACCTTTTCCTTGGTCTGTTGTCTAGGACTAGATGTTGATATCCCTCAATAAGCACTTGGGGCACCGATGGAAGTCCGTGGGATGGTCAAATGAGTGAGGGCACCCTTTGGGTTATCAAGTGGGCGCCCTCCTCCTCCTGGCGTAGGCCTATTGATGATTTCTGGTGTGGTTGTATTTTTCATTTAAAAAAAAAATATTGGTATGCATTTGTTTTGAACTGTTGTCTTTAATTTGAAGTGTTACAATGGAAAGCTGGAAATTTCCATCAATGGCGGGGATAGAGTAAATAGAGAGTCATGAACAAAATATTACAATAATAGATTACCACAAATTAGTTAAAGGAGCTGTATGTAGGATTGTGGCCAAAACTGGTACTGCAATCACTTTAAAAATACTGTAGAGAGGTGTATCCCCTCCCCCTCCCCCCTGACTCGAGGTTGCCAGATAAGCTGAAGGATTCAGCAGAAACGTAGGCTGCTTCAATGGTCATACAGGTCAACTTGCAGCATGTGTAACTTATAGGGTTGCCAACTTCAGAAAAGGAAAATACAGGACAATCGTGGTTATTTATAGGAAAATGAGGGACACTCAAAACTGTACATCATTTCAGTGTCTGCAGTTAAATATGTGTTTAAAAGGTTATCAGACATGAACACATTTGTATTGCTTTACCTATTTATGTATTTAATTCATACATAAAATACAAAAAGTCATACATAAAAAAAAAATCACATTACAAACAAACCATCATTCAAAATAGCAGCATTTATCTAAAATAGAAAGCTTTTTAACATTATATAGGCTTACAGTTTAAAAGTTTAGTAGATTATTTTTTTGGAAAAAAAAAATTTAAAGAAAGTATTTGCCTACTTTTATTCAGCAAGGATGCATTACATTAATCAAAAGTGACAGTAAAGACATTTATAATGTTACAAAAGCTTTCTATTTACTTTCTAAGGCTTTTTTTTACATTATTAATAATCAGAAATGTTTTTTGAGCATATTATTCCTTCAGGTAGATTACATGTTTTCTTGCGTGGCTGGATGTTAGACTCATGAACAATAATCACGTTGTTTGCATTCGCCAAAATTGTTTTGCCGAAATCAAAACGTGGACAGTAAAAGGTTATTACCGTTAGCGCGAGACGAGTCCGGCTTGAAGCGGAAGCAACCAGACAGCAGAGGATTATGTTCGCAAATCAAACAATGATTTGTCTAAAAACAGTGATTAAAAAAAACTGTGATTGGATGATGATGACAGGTGTCGGTGATCATTCTCAAGTGTCGTGGTCAGCACTGCTGCTGTTACTATTGTATCAGTCAGTGGTTAGATCAGCTTGTCAAAAAACGGGACATGGGAGGTCACGCACGGGACAAATATATTAGGCCCAAAATACGGGACGTCCCACCTAATTCGGGACAGTTGGCAACCCTAGTAACTTAGTCCACGATATACTGTACTTGAAGAACGAATGACGAATCTTTTTTTTTTTCTGAGGTAAAGTTAGGCTTCTGTCTCTGTTGTTTTCCTCAGCGTCTCCGCATAATGACAGAGAAACGGGCTCCATAATGCATTGCTAATACGTCCATGTGAGCTAATGTTACGTTACTTTGCACGAACATGCATAACTTTGTTCGACTGTCATGAATATATGAAATGTCCATTGACATCAAGTACAAGTTAGCCAAGCATAGATGAATCTTACCTGTCCAGGAGGAAATTAGCAACGTTGCGTCTGTGTTCAAATTCTTCTCCGTTTTCAGCCGTCTCCCTCTTTCAAAAGCATCTCCAATACAAATTCTGTTTTTATTTCGAACTTTGTCACGACGAATTTCTGAATTATAACAAGGTCTTTTTGATTTAGTAACGTTAGACATGTTTATCCGACTAGAGTTAGGGTAGGTAAGAGCAGAGCTGGCAACCCGGATCCCGAAACACTACTGACTTCGTGATTGGTCGATAGGTGGAGGGAGGCGCATCAGGCCAAAACACAAAATGACAACATCAACATCAGTTGAGGGCTGCAAGTCCACTTTTTAAATGACAATATCCTAGCCATGCTACTGTTGTCAGTGATATAAGTATTTGAAATGAACATGATTTCTTAATGTCTGGTGACACATCAGGGCCATTTTATGATTAATTGAAATAGATTTCTTACATACAGCTCCTTTAAAAGTAATGTAATAGAATAGAACAGAGATTATAGAATTGAGACAAGCCTTAATATAGTTAATTTGTCAGATAAACCTCACATAGAAAGATCTAGTTAGTTCTTTCTATCTCTCCATCCAGACATTAATGCTGTACCTCAGATCAGTTGATTTCACTGGTTTGTCCAGAACGGTCACTCTTCATGGACACACAGCTGGACTCTGAGTTTCATCTCTGACGGCTGAATCGACTTATAATAGAATACAGTTAATCATTCATATAGAAGATTTAATGTGGAGTTGGCAATAGATCAAAGACAGCATATGGAATGTATATTCTGCAATTCTAAATGAAAACATGATTAACCATTTTATTACTGAAAGGTGTCCATAGATTATGAGTTCAAATTAAAAAAATAGATTTTCATGTAACATTTAAAAGTGGCGATGCATCATTGGTTAAAAGGCAATAGATGATTTAATTATGAATGTTACTATAATCAAAGACATTTGAATATGTTTGGTGGGCTGAATTACTCAAATTAAGTCATTAAATAAATATTATATATGGAGATGTTTGTAGTAGAGCGTTTGCAGTGTAAATGTCACTTCTGTAGAAACAAAAGTCAAGTCACCTTTATTAATACAGCGCTTTTTACAATACAGATGTTTTCAAAGCAGCTTTACAGTGAAAACAGGACAATAATCCAACACGGTTTGTTTCTGCTGTACAACAGATCTAGAAGAAAATAGTGTCATAGTCCAGCTTAAGTAAGTTCAGTGTTGATTCATTTCTGTTGTAAAAAGGTTATTACTTTAGTTCATTTATCTATAGAGCCGCTCAGGAGAAAACCGTGATGTCATCGTCCAGCTCAGTTCAGTTCTCATATAATGGTGTCAGATCAGATCAATAATATTGTTGAATATTAAGTGTCCTCAACTAAGCAAGCCAGAGGCTACAGTGCAGGAACTCAAACTCCATCAGTGACAGAATGGAGAAGAAAACCTTGGCAGAAACCAGACTCAGTCGCTCAGTTCTCCTCTGACCAACGAGAGAACAGTGTATGATTATGATTCAGGCATTACAGGTCAGAGGTCATGATTCTGTTGAATGTGATTGTGTCTGTAGAGGCTCTTTATTCTCCATCAGCTGATCCAGAGAAGGTCAGACTAACATCTAAAACCTGTTAGTAAAACACAGACAGTCAAATGTGTGCGACATTATTTCATTATCAACTTTAGAACAACTAAAAGAAACTACTGAGATGATTAAGTGAGACATTATAATATAATACTGAGATACACGATTGTTAAAGCTTATCTATAATCCTGTATGACTGTCCTCTTTCTATGTCACTGGGTCAGTTTTATTTATGATAAAGAATCTAGTGATAAATATTTACCATTATCTTTTATTGCAATTGACATTGACAATGATAAAAACAAAATATTGAATTGTTTGAAATATAAAGAAACTTGAAGATTTTTGATTGTTGCTATAAACTATAATGAAAAAATAAATGAATTAAACTCTTATTAAACATGTTTATAGTGAGTAATTCACCATCACAATGAAAGTAAACTAAGAAACTAAATTAACTTTCAATTAAATATGAACAGTTTTAATCATCACTACTCACAGAAGCGTCTCCAGTTTATAATGTGGATCTTTCCACAGATCAGAGAGCTGCTCGACTCCAGAATCTCCTACTTTATTCCCTGTCAGACTCAGTTCTCTCAGGTGTGAGGGGTTTGATCTCAGAGCTGAAGTCAGATCAGCACAACCTTCATCTGTAACACCACAATCCCACAACCTGTAGAGAACAATGACACTCTTCAGTCTCTCAGTTCAGGATCTACAGCTCAGATAAGCAGAACTTCACAATCAGAGACTTAATCCACGGCACCATTAGCAGGTCCAGTCTAAGGTTCAGACCCGCTTCTACAAACTGCTTGATTAGTTAGTTTCCATTTGATAAAAAATTACAAGAATATTCAATAACACTTTATTTAACAGTGTCCTTGTTACATATGTTACATGAACTAATAACAGTAAATTGTGCATAATTACATGCAACTAACCCTCAACCAAATCCTAATCCTACCCTTACCCTATAGTGAGTACATGTAGTTGCTTAATATTACTCAGTACTTAAAGGTGCCCTAGAATGTGAAATTGAATTTATCTTGGCATAGTTAAATAACAAGAGTTCAGTACATGGACATGACATACAGTGAGTCTCAAACACCATAGTTTTCTCTTTCTTATTTAAAGAGCAACTTGCAGGTTAGAAGACCAAACAAGTCAATGTATAGAAAAATAATGTAGGAACTAGATTTTCTTTAAAAAAAAAAATATAAATATGCTACAGTGGCTTCTGGAGTCGTTTTTGTGAGAAAATTTTACTTCCGCATCTGAAAATGGGCGTGACGGGCGAGAGTCGTGACGTAGCACGAGGGAGAGCGGTCGATTCAAACAACAGGGAAATATGGATTGCAATGACATTTCGGACGCTGAGGAAATTGTTTACGGACCACAGCCATACAATTATGAGCCTGCTAGGCTGCCAAGAGAGCAGGGACAGGCCAGGATTAATGTTAGACAGAACATATCGGAACTTACAATAACAGAAACTAAGCTTTGATCAGGCGTTTGTCATGCTCATTAATATCCGCCCAGACTAACGTTACGTGATATAACTTAGCAGTTTCTCATGGAGAGACAGAGAGATATTTATTCATGATACATTTTTTGTTCCATAGGTGCTTGTGTGGGAAATGCGAGGCAGTGTTTACAGCTGAGGAAAGTCAGTGTTGCAGGGAGGTGGATGCATACTGGGCCTTAGTGGAAAATGCCAAACTTCCATGGTTGCAGTTAGTGTTACTACAGTAAAGCCATGCTGAATGTTGCTGATCTGGGGACACTGGATAGTTCGTTCATTCATTGCACAATGTTTATTCCTGGTTTTCACGTCAGCGCTGTTTGATTCGTTAATAACGGAGAAATGTGAATATTTCTCACTAGATCTCGCAGCGATGTTATTACTTCAGTGGCGAATTCTTTATTTACTGGATCTCGCAGTTAGGCTACAGTGTTGCTTGATCAGGCTCGCGCTGCACTGGTCCAAACTGATAAACGGTCCACACAAACACAATAACGAGTAACTGTTAGCTCAGTTTCGTTCCGCTTACATTGCGTTTGCCAGTTGATGTTGTGCTCGCGCCTACATCCAGCGGGAGAACCCGAAGATGCGTGCACTGAAGGAACCGCACTAGCTCTGAGTCTCACCCGGTTCTTACTTCGGTATCCCATGTTGAACTCCTTCATATCGCCGGGACGATAATCCTCCGATCTGAAGTGAACGCTACACACGACCGCGTTTTCCGAAGCCGACGCGGAAAAGAAATCCCGTCTCTTCACCTGCACAACCCGCACCCAGGCACGAATGATAGCACCGTCCTTTTTCCTGTTAGGAAACCGGTGGACTCGATGTCCTGACAGGCTGGAGTTTTTGCAAGCTCCACAAACACATAAATTTACCATGACGATGATAAATTGAAATACAAAAACTACTGAAAACACACTGTCTCACGACCGCTCTTACTGAATACCAACCCACTCTGCACTGAGCTGCGGCAGAGCACAGCACACATCTCCCTCGTGTGACGTAAAATGACGCAATGTTGAAAAAAAAGCGGTTTGTACGAGCAGTCAAAGAAACGCTTACTTTATCTACTAAATTGGTGTCATTATGTCGTTTTAAAACATTTTAAATCCTGCATTATCTTTTCATATGGTATTTTCATACACGGTTATATATTCATTTAGAATTTTTTTTTACCTGCAAGTTGCTCTTTAAATCTCGTTTTTGAAAAACACCCCTGACAAACAGGTGAATCTCCACATAACACCGACTGTGACGCAACAGTCGGGATCATTAATATGTACGCCTCTAAAAATTTGCATATGCCAGCCCATGCTCAGTGCCAGGCGAAACTGCACACCCGAATCATCAGAAGTTCTGCAGGTGAAGAAACAAGCAAGGATCATAGGGAAAATGGCAGATCTGTCTATAATCTATCAGTTTAATTCGAAGTTGTTAGTTGCTCTGCCCATTTCACCACGGACTGTTTTTCTAACCAGGCTTCTCTCAGCGTCTCATACTGACGAAGGGGCAATTTCAACTACCGTTATATTCCCGCAAGCGGTAAGTAGTGATTTTATTAACGATAATTTACACTGTGTTATCTAGATCCAGCGCGATATTGTTTTTTCCTCGAGAGACATCGTGGCTTACAAACGAGCGAGCGAAGCATGGCAGTTGCTCAGTTTGGATGTACAAATGAACACAAAAATAGTAAAAGTTTTCCAGATAGCTCTACATATAATGCCAGATATTTCATATGCAAGCATGTGAGCCAATCACAGCAGTGGGCAGCAACACAGAAGTCTCACAGCAGCCAATCACAGCAGTGGGCAACAACACTGAAGTCTCACAGCAGCCAATCACAGCAGTGGGCAACAACACTGAAGTCTCACAGCAGCCAATCACAGCAGTGGGCAACAACACTGAAGTCTCACAGCAGACACGCCCCTTCAAACTGAGCGTTCAAATCAGGGGATGAAATCAGGCTAGGAAATATGCCTTTTATTTCTAAATTATAACAAATTTTGATCTAAAAAACATACTAACATTATAAGGGCACCCCAGGAAACATTATAAAATAATAAAATAATCCATTCTACGGCCCCTTTAAATATATAATTACACTGTAACAATGACACCTTAAAATTAAGTGTAACCGAATATAATTTTTTTATGCAAATACCCAAAAATCATCAACATATCTGTATATGAACACGGTTGTCACATCTTTGCATCATCCAGTCATGTTTAATCTATCATTAATATTGTAAAATGATGTCAAACACATTGGAAAGAATCTAATGAAAATAAAATCAACATTTCCATTAGTAATTTCACAGTAGATTCTTTTTTTTTTGTATGGCAATCATTATTTACCATTAAAATAGAGGACTATGTTGGGACATTTTATACAATCTTACCTCAGTATCTCCAGTTTACAGTGAGGATCCTGCAGTAGATCAGAAAGCTGCTCGACTCCAGAATCTCCTACTTTATTCCATGACAGACCCAGTTCTCTCAGGTGTGAGGGGTTTGATCTCAGAGCTGAAGTCAGAGCGGCACAACCTTCATCTGTAATACCACAATACCTCAACCTGTAGAGAACAATGACACTCTTCAGTCTCTCAGTTCAGGATTTGACGTAGTTTACCTAACCTGAGAATAATCAACATAAGGTTAAAGGTGTCTAGAAATACGCACCATGAAACACTATCAAAAGTAAAATGAGCTCAGAAGTTTTGGAAAGAATCTAATAAAGATTATTCATCCTTTTCAGTGACTTGATGGTAAACTTTTTTTGTATATATTATATATTATTTTTGTATATCATTCATTATTCACCACAGGAGAGAAACAGACAACGTGAGACTTTTATACAATCTTACCACAGTTTCTCCAGTTTACAGTGAGGATCCTGCAGTAGATCAGAAAGCTGCTTGACTCCTGAATCTCCTACTTTATTATAAGACAGATCCAGTTCTCTCAGGTGTGAGGGGTTTGATCTCAGAGCTGAAGTCAGAGCAGCACAACCTTCATCTGTAACACCACAATCCCTCAACCTGTAGAGAACAATGACACTCTTCAGTCTCTCAGTTCAGGATCTACAGCTCAGATCAGCAGAACTTCACAATCAGAGACTTAATCCACGGCACCATTAACAGGTCCAGTCTAAGGTTCAGACCCGCTTCTACAAACTGCTTGATTAGTTAGTTTCCATATCATAAAAATTGCAAGAATATTCTATAACACTTTATTTAACAGTGTCCTTGTTACATATGTTACATGAACTAATAACAGTAAATTATGCATAATTACACTTAACTAACCCTCAACCAAATCCTAATCCTACCCTAACCCTATAGTAAGTACATGTAGTTGCTTAACCCTCTGGAGTCTGAGCTGTTTTCTGGGCCCTGGAGGTGTTCTGACATGCTCTGACAATTGAGCTTTTTTCAGTTATTTATAAACATATTAATGGCAAAGGTGTAAATTCACTCTATATAGCACAAACAGGGCTACCAAAATATCTGATCAACATGCATGTATATGTTTGAATTTTTAAGAGAATAATGTTTATGCGTGGTTATTGGAAAAAATAAAAATGAAAGTTGCAGAAATAAGACCTCAAAACACATACTAAATATGTGTGAATAAGACTTTTTACTAATTAATTGTGTAGCTTTGAGTTTTGGCTTCAAAATGGTGTGAAAATCATCCTGCCTCATCGTTCTCATAAAACAGTACATTGATTTGAACTTTCTAAAACAGTTTTTTTGTCAGAAGAGGTTTATGCATGGGAGGGGTGGCCCATCAATATTAATGGGCCAATGGCCATCAATATTAATGAGATTCAGACCAGGGGTGTGACATACACTTTCAGTGGCTAATGGGCCATCAAGTGCCTGAACAAAGAAGAGGAGATTCAAAGGTTTTGTTTTTCAATCTGTTTTATTGTAATTCCTCTGTGGAGGCTCTCTTCGGGACAGGTGCTTGGACATGTTTATTGTCACATCTGTAAAAAAATAAAAAAAATAAAAAATAAAAAAAAACACGTGAGCATGCTGATAACACAATAAAAGAACTTGTATTATCATTATCAATCACTAATGGCCATGGATAAAAAAAGACAACTGTTTTTGTCATTTCACACAAGAATAGGTAGGCTACTTTTATATTATTATGATGTAAACACAATTAGGCTACATTTCATCTGTAAAATATTACGTCTATGTACTTACTCAGTATGATTCTCGATCGCACTGAGAACTGAACGACACCTGCGTGCCCCTCTGCGAGGTGCTGGAGAAGGAGAGCTTGAAGCAGACACATTCCTAAAAAAAAAAAAAATTAAAATACAACTGTTAGCATACATTATTCAAAGTAAACTGGTGAGCAATTGATGGTTATGGACCATTGATGGGCCATATAGACCGCACGCATTTAGTGAAGCACGCAATAAACGGATCGTTCGCGAACGACACATCACTAAAACATTTACACAGTCTGTATTCAAAAACATCTGCAGCATGATAAATACTGTCATAGGCCAACCAAAACCAGAACATTTATATAAAAATATAATGTATTTAGACAGTATCACATATTTTACCGGAGGCTGAAATATAGTTGCACTAAACCACATATAACCTATAAGCAGATATTCGCAAACAATCTAGCCTACATTATGCATAATGCAGTATTTTAGCATGAATCAGTGTCATAAGCTAATCAAAACTGAGTGAAATATATTTAATATACAAATATGTTTAAAGAGCAATATCACATTTAAAAAAAAAAAGTTTACACTTGAGCATATAAGTTCCACGGATGTTAGGGATATTGTAAGTCAATCGTTACTGTAAGTTGTCAAAAGCTAGCCAAAACTAGGGAAAATATAGTCTAAAATTTCAGAAATTAAATATATATAAAGTTCTATATTATCAGAAAAGGAATTATATAACAGTAAACAACTTACTCTGAACTTGTATCCTCTGCGGGATCAATTCGCTCTTGAAAATGCTGCCGTTCTTCGTCTGAATTACAATCTTCCTCTGAGGAAAAGGTGAATTCTTCCTCGCTGTCCAGAATCATCTGAAGAGCGTCTTTGCCGGAGAAACGAGCCATCGATCCTCTCTAAACACGATGAATTATCAGTGAATCTGAGCTGATGAAACTTAGTGTTTTCAAGGCATTGATCGGGGGGGCGTGTGCGAAGCAGAGATTACCTAAACTATTTACCATGTGAATCGCGCCGGGGGCGGGGCGGCCTCAGCTTATTAGAGATAATGAAGGCGAAGGAAAAAAACGGCACCTCTCCTTGCTTTCAAACGGATTACATGAGTTGAAAACATTTGTTTTTTATATTAATTACTTCACTTAAAAGAAGAGAATGCCAGCTTCATAAAGACATATTTCACGTGTCTGTGTGAAAAGTATTCGCTGAGTTACAGATCATTTTCGGACGCGTTTCAGAATGACAGAGAGGAGGCAGAACTCGCATCATGTTTGTTTTTCTTTATTTGTCGAAAAGCACAACACTTTGTTTTTATTGTGAGTATACACAAAAATAATACACACTTAACAGGATCGATTGATGTAAAACACTAGCATATAAAATAAAAATTAATATTTTTTTTTTATTTATTTTTTTCACTGATAGTGAAAAAAACGAGCCTATCGCGCCGGCGCGATAGCCGACCTCAGGGGGTTAATATTACTCAGTACTTAAATATATAATTACACTGTAACAATGACACCATAAAATAAAGTGTAACCGAATATTATTTGTTTATGCAAATGTGGTGGGTCCCGGCTAGGTCTCCGCTGGCAGATATATATATAATCCTCTCCTAGGAGTGCTCTGGAAATATATTAAATATTACAGAGAAATCAGTGACGCAGGAACACAGTTGCTCATTCTCCATTGACTCGGATTATATTTATTTTCAACTTCAATTTAACTTTGTATCTGCAATCATGAGTTGTTTTCTGTTATTTTTGTCTGCTTTGCATTTAAGCACAGGTTATATCCACATTTGGATAACATGAAGCAATATATTCTTGAAAGGTCTGTTTTCACATAAATGTATACTCACATATTTTACAAACATTAGCTTATCAAAATTTGTATGAAACCAAAAACAAACATTTTCCATTTAAATCACATTTTTGGTCTATCATCAATCATATCTGCACTTTTCTCTTTAACATCTGTCATCTTTGTTCTCTTATCAAAAGAGTATTTTTGTAATAAATGTACATTTTATAAGTGTTCACTTTATACAACAGGATCATTCTCATTTGCAGTTTTGTCACATTTACACTATAAGAACTCACACTTCAAAAGTAAACATCTCTGCCTCATAACTTTGGCACTCAGTTCTATGAACTTACTCTGTATTATTGTAATATTAACACACATGCGCCCTTAAACATGGTCGCAGCCGTAACTGGTCTTATGCTGTACATTCACATTAACTTTTTACCCTTTAAAGTCCCACTCCGATCATATTTTGAGCTATTTTTAAACATTATCAGTGGTCTTTAAATGATGATTATGCCGTTTTTAGCCAAAATCACAAAACCTGTGCCGTTTTCTGGGACTTCGCTTCAGCAGAGCGGCAGTAGCTCATTAGCAATTCGCCTCTGCGTTGTGGGCGGAGCCGTTGGCACGGAGACGACCCTCCCCCTCCCAATATCTCTCCTCTTACTGTACGTTCACACCGCCGCCGACTTGAGTTCAGCGGCAAACGCCAGCAACCAATCGGAATATATAGACGTCCTTCGCGCTGGCTGATTCCGGAGAAAACATACGATGTAAACTTTCGTTCCTACCAAAACATTAGTTCCGAGAAAACAGAGGAGAAGCTGATCATCGCCATTGCTGGGTTTCCTATCATCGTATTAATTGCAGTTTAACCAACACAGAGTGAAAGTTTATCATTTGCATGTGTTTTTAAGTCCTGCCAGCTTGACAGGGCATATAAGAACGAGGAGAGAGAGAGAGAGAGAGAGAGAGACCCGGCCGCGCGCGCGCACTCACTATTAATAATAATAAATAATAATGTGACCAAAACGGTTATACAAATGCTGTCAATATAAAAGGTTTCTAGTGTCAATGTATTGCTTGTTTATTCTGTTTACTTTTCATGGTGTGACACTTCTCTTCTCCCATGATCGAACATAGAATGCTGCTACGTCAGAGCGGCCAAAGCGTCAACAAGCTTCCTCGTACTTTTTGACAAGCGTCCTTGACAGGGCGGCCAGAGCTTCTTTGCCGCTCAAGTCGGCGGCGGTGTGAACGTACAGTTAGCATTGCAACCCGCTACCGCACATAGGTGTTGATCCGCCATCGTCTTCTCTACTTCTCAGAACCTGAGCGGGTGGGGCGGAGGGGGGTATAAGCTTGTGGCCCCGCCCAGTGGAGTTACTACGTCACAACTCCAGTCTATTTTAGCCGTCATTTTAGCGTCTGCTACTGATTCACAGCCATTTGAATGCAGAAATACTCAGAAATACAACTTTGAGCTTATTTTTCTCAAGATATGTCCTCTAACATAAGAAAAATGCCACAAGAACATGTTAACACCTAGAAAAACATGATTTTCATTGGAGTGGGTCTTTAAACACATATAGCTGTTTTCCACACACGCTGAAATAACCCACAAATGCCCCGAAGCCATAAGAAATAAATAAAAAACAATCTGTGGGCATCTGCCGCCATTTTCTCAACTGCGTTCTGTCAATTTTAACTGTTTACACACTTGACATGTTTTTAGATTACGGAGCACACTTCCCTGGGGATTCATATAAGCTTATAAACATCTGGAGTCACATAAAAGGTGTGTAACTGACCTGGAAATATATTAAATATTACAGAGAAATCACTGACGCAGGAACACAGTTGCTCATTCTCCATTGACTCGGATTATGAGCTCATCTTGCTCTGCGCATCGCTAAATGTCCCCGTGTGACGCTACTCGCGATTACTGCCATGTGTACATTTTAGGAAACATGTCATTGTGTGCTTTTTCCGTACCCTCTCATTAATATTCAATTATATAAATCAGAATAAAATAAAATACTATTGCAATAGAAGGAAAGGAAACAAAAAGTAATAATCTCAACAAAACTTATTTTGTGAGTGTCACACAAATACCCCAAAATCATCAACATATCTGTATATGAACACGGTTGTCACATCTTTACATCATCCAGTCATGTTTAATCTATCATTAATATTGTAAAATGATGTCAGACACATTGGAAAACATCTAATGAAAATAAAATCAACATTTCCATTAGTAATTTCACAGTAGATTATTTTTTTTGTATGGAAATCATTATTTACCATTAAAATAGAGGACTATGTTGGGACATTTTATACAATCTTACCACAGTTTCTCCAGTTTACAGTGAGGATCCTGTAGTAGATCAGAAAGCTGCTTGACTCCAGAATCTCTTACTTTATTCTCAGTCAGATCCAGTTTTCTCAGGTGTGAGGGGTTTGATCTCAGAGCTGATCTCAGAGCAGCACAACCTTCATCTGTAACACCACAATCCCTCAACCTGTAGAGAACAATGACCCCTTACGCAACAAAAATATATTTCTCAATATATTACGTGACAATATATTTCATGTGTCTCCATATATTGTGAAATTGACATAGTAATATATCATATGATATATTATATAATAATATATTATATATGTAAGTTATATATTGCAATATATGGGACAATACTGCAATTATTGCCGTTTTCATATATTGAATAAATACATATTATTATACTATTTAATATATTGTTATGTATATTGAAATATATCCCACATTATATTAAATTATATATTGGAAGAGGCATTGTATATATATGTAAATATATATGTAAAATTATATGCAATAATATACCTCAATGTACAAGATAATATAATCAGATTTATATGGGAACATATATTAAATATGTTGAAAAATATATTGATTTATATTACATAATATATTATATAATTATCATATTATATATTGTATACATGGTAAACATGAAATAATCTAATGTACAATGTCTGTCATATATTTTAAAATATAATAGATTGAATAAGACATCGATAGTTCACATTAACTGAATGAGGTTTATTTCAAAAGCAGCAGCTGAAGGACAACTGTTCTTCATTGTAAAAAAATAAAACAGTTTTTAGTGCAACAAAAACAGAACAATCCATCAGTGGAAAAAACAGGACAACAATCCTTTAGTGCAGTGTTATGTTATGGTGCTAAGAGCCATTAGGAGTGGCGCAATCAGATCGCGCTGGCGCCGCTGCCAGTGTGAGCAGGGGAGAGAGAGTCAGATGAGAGCAGATCTGATGAAACAGCAGGCAGCAGCACAGAGCATTTCTCCAAAGCATTTCTTCTCTTAACAAAAACTGTGATTGAGGCCCTGTTTACACGAGAACGCTCGCGGGTGAAAACGTAAACATATTTTATCAGATGTGCCTTTCGTTTAGACGGCGACGGCGTTTTCGGGGCTTAAAAACGCAAAAAAGTGAAACCACCCTCCAGAGTGGAAATCTTAAAAACGCTCCACCATCGCGTTTCCGTCTAAATGGTAAAAACGCAAAAGTTTGCTAGACAGTGAAGGCACCGATCAGTGCTTCACATTGCCACCTAGCCGCCTGGAGTGCATACTACATTGAATTTCACACACTTTTGCGTCACCACATGCACGCAGATTTCCCCCCCGATAACGCTCGTCTAAACGCAGAATAAAAAGTGATCACTTTTGCGTTTTCTCTTCAGATCGTTTCCGTGTAAACGTAGCCTGAGTGCGCTTGGAAAGTTGGACTTTGGTCATGTTGAGGATGAAATGTCATGTGGGGGAATTCAAAGTGGACTCAAAAAAAAAAAAAAAAAAAAATGTTGTATTGCTGCTGTTAATGATCATTTAATTTATAATACTCTCATCTACATTTTACAATATATGAATCAATACATAGCCATAGCCAATACATAGCCCATCCATATGGCTATATAATGTAAAATATAATGAATGTCATGCAAAAATTTGATTTGGACTATTGTTAATCAATCTCTCTGTAAACCTATGCATGAGCTTGCTTAACTCATAAAAAATACTTTGTTTCAATAAACATACATGCAATAAATGTAATACAGTTTTGTTTGTATATCAATGTATTTTAATATATGAATCAATATATAGCAATAGGTTGTCCATCCATATATTGCTATATATTTTCAAATATATGAGGAAGTTTCTGATACATTGAAATATATTTTCTAATGTATTGCAATATAAATTCTAGTATATTGCAATATATTTTTGTTTCGTAAGGGACACTCTTCAGTCTCTCAGTTCAGGATCTACAGCTCAGATAAGCAGGAACTTTACAATCAGAGACTTAATCCACGGCACCATTAACAAGTCCAGTCTAAGGTTCAGACCCGCTTCTACAAACTGCTTGATTAGTTTCCATATCATAAAAATTAAAAGAATATTCGATAACACTTTATTTAACAGCGTCCTTGTTACATCTGTTACATGAACTTACCATAGTAATAACAGTAAATTATGCATAATTACACGCAACTAACCCTCAAGCAAATCCCAATCCTACCCTTACCCTATAGTGAGTACATGTAGTTGCTTAATATTACTCAGTACTTAAATATATAATTACACTGTAACAATGACACTTTAAAATAAAGTGTAACCGAATATTCATTTTTTTATGCAAGTACCCAAAAATCATCAACATATCTGTATATGAACACGGCTGTCACATCTTTACATCATCCAGTCATGTTTAATCTATCATTAATATTGTAAAATGATGTCAAACACATTGGAAAGAATCTAACGAAAATAAAAATCAACATTTCCATTAGTAATTTCACAGTAGATTTTTTTTTCTTTTTTTTTTTGGTATGGCAATCATTATTTACCATTAAAATAGAGGACTATGTTGGGACATTTTAAACAATCTTACCTCAGTATCTCCAGTTTACAGTGAGGATCCTGCAGTAGATCAGAGAGCTGCTTGACTCCAGAATCTCCTACTTTATTCACTGTCAGACCCAGTTCTCTCAGGTGTGAGGGGTTTGATCTCAGAGCTGATCTCAGAGCAGCACAACCTTCATCTGTAATACCACAATCCCTCAACCTGTAGAGAACAATGACACTCTTCAGTCTCTCAGTTCAGGAAACACTGATATAAATAATAAGATATATATGAATTTCTCCTTTCTCCTCAACAGATTTGTATATGAAAGCAGTTGTCACCTCTTCACATCATCCGATCATGCTTATAACTATTGTTGTGGAAAATATGCAATTGTCCTGTTACAAGTATGCCTTTTTGTAAATTAGTTAACCTGTAAATAATAAAACTATATTTAATTGAATCTAAGAAGCTCGTCTGCCAAAAGTCTTTGATTTCTAAAAAACTGAACTGAACAGATCATGAAGAAGTCTTCTGACCTATAGATTGTGAGTATGAAAATTCAGATGCTTATGATTTAGGACAGATTTTACGAACTTTCCCTAACCTGAGAATAATCAACATAAGGTTAAAGGTGTCTAGAAATACGCACCATGAAACACTATCAAAAACTATCAAAAGTAAAATGACCTCAGAAGCTTTGGAAAGAATCTAATAAAGATTATTCATCCTTTTCAGTGACTTGATGGTAAACTTTTTTGGTATATATTATTTTTGTATATCATTCATTATTCACCACAGGAGAGAAACACACAATGTTGAGAGTATTAAATCATGTTTGATTCAAATTCAGAGTACTTATTTATTCTTATGGAGCCTGGCTGATTTAGTTTAGGTCTAGTCGTAGTTAAGGATAGCTCTACATTGGTTCATGATTAGTTCATATCTTCGCTAATCACGAGTTCATGTTGAAATAACTATTAATTCAGGTATTAGTATATGATTATTCATGTGCTGTTATAAGTACACCTAAGATATATATATGTGAATTTCTCATTTTACAGTATTGTTTTGGTACGAAAGCACATGCTAAACTCATAAATATGGACAAATAAAGAAGTGTAAAGTCCATGATTGTGCCTGATGAAGACCTGAGGGTCGAAACGTTGCTTGAATAAATTATTTTGGAGCAGTAATTTTCAGTGTGCGGACTTCACACTTCTTTATTTGTCTATATCATTCAGTTGTCCTGCACCTGCGCCCAATCTGGGTGTTTGGGATGTGCACACCATTTTTGTATTTTTAAACTCATAAATATGATCATGTTTTATCAGTGTAATGATTGTTGTCAGAGTGACTTACTGAACTGATCTGGACTCTTTAACCACAGGCATCAGCTTCTGAAGAACTTCATCTGCTGTATTATTGGCTCCAATAAACTGTTTTAGATCAAAAACATCCATCTTCTGCTCTGATGTCAGCAACACATAAACCAGAGCTGACCACTGTGAAGAGGAGAGTTTGTTTCTTCTTATTCCTCCAGATTTCAGATAATGTTGGATCTCCTGCATCAGAGAATCATCACCCAGTTCATTCAGACAGTGGAACAGATTGATGGATCTCTCTGGAGAGCGATTCTCCCTGATCTTCTGTTTGATGTTCTGAACTGTTTTCTCTTTGTTGTAGGAGCAGCTTCCAGTCTGTGTCAGTAGTTCTCGTAAGAGAGTCTGATTGGACTCCAATGAGAGACCCAGAAGGAAACGCAGGAAAAGGTCCAGATGTCCATTCTTACTCTGTAAAGCCTCATCCACAGCTCTCTGATGCAGCTCAGATAATGAGTGATATTTCATCTGGTTTAAGATTTTAGAAAAGAAACTTTGTATGGTTTTGTCAAACACATTTCTGTTCTCATTTGTAAAGTGAATGTGTGCATATAGAGCTGCTAGATGTTCCTGGATGCTCAGATGAACAAAGCAGAAGACTTTCCCCTGATACAAGCCCAACTCCTCTCTGAAGATCTGAGTGCACAATCCTGAGTAAACTGATGCTTCTGTCACATCAATGCCACACTCTCTCAGGTCTTCCTCATAGAAGATCAGGTTGCCTTTCACAAGCTGCTGGAAAGCCAGTTTCCCCAGTTTGAGAATCATGTCTTCATCTTTCACTCTCTTCTCATAGTCCTTCTCATGTCTGATGTTGGTCTGAATGATCAGGAAGTGTGTGTACATCTGAGTGAGAGTCTTGGGAATCTCTCCTCTCTCTGCTTCACTCAACATCTCCTCTAGAACAGTGGCTGAGATCCAGCAGAACACTGGGATGTGGCACATGATGTGGAGGCTCCTCGAGGACTTCAGGTGTGTGATGATTGTATTGGCCAGACTCTGATCACTGATTCTCTTCCTGAAGTATTCCTCCTTCTGTGGCTCACTGAAGCCTCGTACCTCAGTCACTCGATGGACACACTCAGAGGGGACGAGATCCGCTGCTGCTGGTCTGGAGGTGATCCAGATGAGAGACGAGGGAAGCAGATTCCCCTCAATGAGGTTCGTCAGCAGCTCGTCCACTGACGCTGATTCAGATATATCACACAGTTTCACTTTGCTCTTAAAGTTCAGAGACAGACGACACTCATCCAGACCATCAAAGATGAACAACACTTTATATTCACCACAGGATATTTCCATTTCTGTTGTTTCCGGGAAAAACACATGAAGAAGATCTGAAAGACTGAGTGTTTTGTCCTTCATCAAGTTGATCTCTCTGAAAGGAAGTGGAAATATGAGCTGGACGTCCTGATTCTCTTTCCCTTCAGCCCAGTCCACAATGAACTTCTGCACAGAGACTGTTTTCCCAATGCCAGCGACTCCCTTTGTCAGCACAGTTCTGATGGGTTTGTCTTGTCCAGGTAAAGGTCTAAAGATGTCATTGCATTTGATCGGTGTGTCCTCTGTTTCTGCTCTCCTGGATTGTGTCTCGATCTGTCTCACCTCATGCTCATTATTGATCTCTCCACTTTCACTCTCTGTGATGTAGAGCTCTGTGTAGATCTCATTCAGGAGTGTTGGGTTTCCCTGCTTTGCTGTTCCTTCATACAGACACTGAAACTTCTTCAGCAGGTCTGATTTGAATCTGCTTTGGACCAGTGAAAGATTGACAGATTACAAGATAAAGAGAAAAGTTTTAGTAAAATAACAACACTCTCTAATTAAATAATTAGACAATATCACACAAGCAACAGTGCTGTTGGTCTCTATATCAGTAAAACTGTTATTTGGCCGTTTGCACAAGCCTCTGGGAATTGGATATTGATATAAATTTTATTATTAGATTTTTTTCTCAATTCAAATAAATATGTAAATATCTGAGATACATGTACATTTTGTAGGGAAAAACCTCTCAACTAATGCAGTAAACTATACAGTGGATCTGCTTCACTTGATCATTACTATAATATTAAAGGTAAGAATTAGCAACAATGTCCAAATTATTGAATTCAACTGAATTCAGACAGAATAAATCAACATTCAATTTAATCTGAAAATCTGAAGGCCGGTTTAATGAACTTCCATAACCTGCAGCTCCTGAACTTCCTGAGTACTTTATTCTAGATAAAAAATGTTGTACCTCAGATCAGTTGGTGTGTTTTTTCCTTTAAATATTACACAAGGATCACATGACAAACAGGGAATCACATGGTAAGAGACAGAAACATGACATTAGTCTTGTTCGACTTGTACCGGAGCTGCAGAGACCGATCGGTTTATGACATCAAAGTACCGTGAGAGCGAGACGTCTCCTTATGCTTTTGAATTGCTCTCGCGGGACTTTGGTGTTATAAACCGATCGGTCTGTGCAGTGCCTGCGTTACACTTCATATTTAATGTATTTATGTTCAAATTACTATGTTTCTTCATAGTTTTTTTTTCTAAACAGTTATGTACATTAGGGTTTTATGTTACATTTCATGTTGTTAAATTAATGTTTATTGCATTTATAAAATTTCATGTGTGTTACCATGATGGTGTTTAGTGTTTGTGTGAATGAGACTGTGCAGCTTCTATGAATCACTATTACTTGTCTTGTGGAAAAGCTGCTTGTGCTGAGCTTTGATTCATCATGTGACTCTCATCTCCACTGTGATTGGTGGTTGTTAATGAAGTACAATGGTACAAAATAGATATTAATACTTCAATAGATCAGTATATTAACATTATATCAAATAATAAAATACGTTTTTTTACTCTAAATTTAAGTAAAGTCTGTAAAATTTTAAATATTGCTACCATATTTTTTAGGGTAGATTTCAGTTGTTGTTTTTTTTAACAGTGTGATTTTACATGTAGATAAACTTTATATAGACTCTATCTATCTATCTATCTATCTATCTATCTATCTATCTATCTGGCCACCAACTGGACCTGGTTTACACACACAACTGCATCACAGACAACATTCTGGTGAGACCTCTCCATGTTTCAGATCATTTCCTCATTACTTTCAGTCTACAACTCTATCCCTGCACCAACAACCCCCCCCACCAGTCACTTTCAGACGAAACCTGCGCTCACTTTCTCCCGCCCATCTTTCCTCTGCCGTGTCATCTTCTCTTCCCCCACCCTCACAATTCTCATCTCTGGATGTGAATACCGCAACGGATACCTTATGCTCCACTCTAACCTCTTCTCTAGACATTATCTGCCCTCTCTCCTCCAGGCCAGCACGCGCTACTCCCTCCAACCCCTGGTTATCTGAGGTTCTTTGTGAACTCAGGGCAGCGGAGAGGAAATGGCGCAAATCAAAAGACACATCTGACCTGAGTATGTATAAATCTCTCCTCTCTTCCTTTTCTGTGGATGCAGATGTTAATGCTGCAAAATCTTCATACTTCCACAACAAGATCAACATCTCCTCCAACACACGATCACTCTTCAAGACATTCAGCTCTCTCCTCTGTCCACCTCCACCCGCCTCCCCTTTAACTGCTGACGATTTTGCGAACTTCTTCACCAACAAAACAACATCTATCAGCCGTCAGTTCTCAGCTCCACACACACGGGAACCCAGACCGACCCCTCCCATCAGGGACGGATTATGACTTGTAAAGGCCCTGGGGCCAGTTATCTCCAAAGGCCCCCCCAGCCCCCCTTCAGATTAATAATAAAATCGTTTTTTGATAAATATAATGCACAATGTTATTGATGAAGACAGGGCTGCCAAATCTCACGCATCGTGTTGACACGGTTCTCTGTTTTTTCACGCAATGAAAAATCACGAAGCAAAGAGGCCACTGACACCAACAGACAAGACAAGGCAGGTTACTTTTGATCAGACGCTTTTGCCGGGGAAACCGGACAATAGCCTGCTATGTAAACCCCCGAAATCATAAGTTGTTATTTCATTGAACTCAGGGCCGGATTAAGAATTTCCTGTGCCCTGGGCAACAAGACTCAACACCCCGGCGAGGTTAGGGGGGTTCGAGGGCATGCTCCCCCGAGAAAATTTGAATTTCTCTGATCTACATATGTGCAATTTAGGACTTTTGAAGGCCAAAAATTATAAGAAATAGGCTAGCTTTAAACCCTTGTCATTAGATCATTTGTCAATACCTGCTCTCTCCTCATCGTCATATTTATTTTTCTCTCAGTCTTCTTATCCTGGCCTATTTCTTCCCCTCCTAAAGCTGAACTTAGTCTTTTCATTTTCGTCTGTAAACATAGGCTCAACTGATATTTATACGTTTTATGAATCATTTTCTTAGACAAGTTAATTCACTCAAGGCTAAGTCAGTATTGACATTAGGAACCTTCTGCAAGCTTTGGAATTTGAAAATGTCTGTTTTTAAATGTTAAAAGTAATTTGAAATAATACACATTATAGACTAAGTTTACCGCAGTTGGTGGAATTGGCAGACGTTCCCTTAAGGATCATGCGCTGTGGAAACGCGTCAAAGCATTCTCAGGTATAATTATGCAGCATTAATGCACAAATGATTTTGAATGAATATTTTCATCATGTTGATATGCAATGGTCACATAATGTTAAAACTAATCTTGCTATTGATATTTTTGTTAGACTACCAGTCTGACTCATTTAACAGGACTGGCACGAATCTCTTGCTGGAAACTTTGATTAACAGCTGATATCATCATCATAACCTTAAATGCTAAATTCAATGTGCTCTACCTTAGTATTGTTCTAACTTAGTTATGTTATGTAAGGACATAAGATCAGCAGATCTTATACAGATTCTTACATTTGTAACTCCACAGGGCCTTCATATTCACATAGGGCCCAACAGTAAGTTCCAGGGAGTCCTCATAGTCCAAGTGCCTTGTTTAAGAGGCCTTGTGTATGGGACACATATATTACAGAATTAATAAACATTTGTTTTCATTGTTAATGGGTTTTGTGAACCAAACTGGATTGCGTGGCCTTAAACCCCAGGGCCCCCCCGGGCTTCTAGTAGGCAAGCGCCCCTGGGCACTGGCCCCATAGGCCCGGTCAGTAATCCATCCCTGCCTCCCATACACAAAAGAAATGTAATTGAAATATATTTTCAGAATATATTTTTAGAATATATGCAAATATTTGAAATTGGCCCAATAAATATATTTTAATTAAATATTTATTGACCTTAAATGACAATTTTATGTAGGAAACAACACACAGAATGCAGAGTTTTTCCCCCCCTATTTTTACAGAATTGAATACAGATATTTAATAGTGTGTGTATGCAGTGTTAGACACTGAGTTCTATCTATTGTTTAAGTGCACTTCACTGTTGGAGTGTCACTGCTATACTTGCATCATAAATATTGTGCATATTTTCAATATTTAAATGACTTCAGGAAAGATGCCAGTAAAACAACAATAAATCTAATAATTGCACTTAGTGTTAAGTACGTGCCACCTAATATGGCCTAATAGTCCTAGGAAAACAACTATCTGTCATTTTACATTGCAGTCATTTAAATGTAAGTACAGTATTTATTATAGCTGTGTGTCATAATACAGTAGTGAAATATGGTAGCCTACTGTTGTGCATAGGGGAAAAGGTAGAGGAATTACTATGATCAAAATACATTTTCGAACCTTCTTTAGCAAGCTAAACATTTTACGACCATATATTTTGTCATATATTTTACATTACATGTTATAAATGTAAATATATTTCACACTTAACATCATATATTTTTGTTATATTTCAGAATATATTTCAAAATGATAAATATAAGTGAACAACAATGCAAATATATTTCAATGTATTTGGAATATATGACACATATTTTTGACACTTTAAAATATATTTCAATATATTTCTTTTGTGTATGGGTACCACCTGTCCTCTAGACCCCATCCCCTCACACCTTCTACAAGCCATCTCTCCCACACTTCTCCCAGCACTCACACACATCATCAACTCATCCCTCCATACTGGCACTTTCCCTACAGCATTCCAGCAGGCTCGGGTTACTCCACTGCTTACAAAAACAACACTAAACACATCATCTGTAGAGAACTACAGACCTATCTCTCTCCTACCATTCATTGCGAAAACACTTGAAAGAGCTGTTTTCAACCAAGTAACATCCTTCTTGTCTAACTTACCTTCACAGATCACATTTCAAAGACCGCTCGATCATGCAGGTTTGCGCTGCACAACATCAGGAAGATCAGGCCTTTCCTAACTGAGCATGCAACACAACTTCTCGTCCAGACCCTGGTCATCTCTAGGCTTGATCACTGCAATGCTCTTCTGGCTGGACTTCCATCATGTGCAACTAAACCTCTACAGATGATCCAGAACGCTGCAGCTCGTCTTGTCTTCAACGAGCCCAAGAGGGCCCACGTCACTCCTCTGTTCATCTCTCTGCACTGGCTACCTCTCGCTGCTCGCATCAAGTTCAAGGCATTGACGCTTGCTTACAGATCTGTCACAGGCTCAGCTCCCTCCTACTTTCACTCACTCCTACGAGCCTACATCCCTACCAGAAGCCTACGATCGGTCAACGAGCGACGTCTACCAGAAGCCTACGATCGGTCAACGAGCGACGTCTCGTGGTTCCATCACAGAAAGCCACAAAATCACTTTCCAGAACATTCTCATTCACAGTTCCTGCTGGTGGAACGCTCTCCCCACCCTCATCCGGAATGCAGAATCGCTGACAACATTCAGAAGACAGCTGGAAACCCATCTCTTCCATGAGCACTTAAAGGTATAGCGGAGGATTTTCTTTTTCCGGGTGGGTAGTGTAAACTATTGGTCCACCTAAGTGTCAATCATTCTGGTGATATGTTTACGTAAGGCCGTCGTACGTGCTCGTCCCTTAGTTTTCGCTTTCTGCGCATGCGCACTTTCAGGTGTTTATGTGTGGTGGTGAGCTAGAGCTAAGCCATTCATTGAAGCTCGCCGTTTCACCGGGTCCTTTGAAAATGTCTGAGGGTCGCAAGAGAAAAAGTTTGTACGAACTGTATGAGAAGAGAAAGGCCTCAGAAGAGAGAAACAAGATCAGAGTGTTTTTGGGAGATTGTTTCACACGATGGCGTGCGCTGAAAACACAGGTCGGGCTTCCCACTGATGCCTCAGTCGCGAAGTTTCTACTCGACAGGTAAAGTTTGGCATGCTATTTGGAGAAAAAGTGCAAATCTTCTTTTGGAAAGTAATCTTGTATGAGTGATGCCGACAGCAACTTGTAAACAGAGCGTGCACGAGGAGAACCTCGCACACGTTTAATAGGCGCAGACATCCCAAGTCTCCCGGAAGTTCCGGGAGTCTCCCGCATATTGATAGTGGCTCCCTGATACCCGCAAATGAGTTAAAATCTCCCGGAATCTAGAGCGAGCGAGCCAGAGCGCGCGTGCACAGCAAAGAGGGAGAGGGAGCGAGAGACCTTGCGTGTGTGCGTGTGTGCGCACGTAAGATAGAGAGCATCTGATTGGCCTGTTTCGGTAAATCAACCAATCAATTGTCAGTGTGGGCGGGTTTTATCGCTTCTCCCGAACCGAATTAATCAGTTCAGTGTATCTAGAAACAGGAGCGCCATGGCAACGGGAGAGTGCCACAAAAAAACATGCAAAAAACGAAAGTATAAGATACATTTTACGGCAGACTACATGAAAGTGTACCCCTGTCTTATAAGAGTAAAACATAATGATAGTCTTGCATGTTGGTAAAGTTTGTAACAGTGACTTCAGCATTGCCCATGGCGGGTTAAATGATTGTAAACGACATGTTGAGGTGAGTTCAAGTTTCATTTCATTCATGTGCATATTAGCCTATTCCTTAGACCTGTTTAAAGCTGCAATGGAATATAAATAAAAGCAGTTTACATGAATAGTATAAGCAGCTTATAAATAGTAAAAGTAATCTACAAATTGTAACATTATGAACAAATAAATGCATAGGCCTATAGCCTATAGAAATTATGTATTATGCTTTTATATATTTTAGGGACAACAACTCTGTGGTGAAATGTCATATCCTTGGGGGGGGGGTACCTCCCTGAAATGAACTTTTGCAGTTTGGGATGTCTGTAGGCGTTCCCTCTCGGGAGCAGGTAGAGTGTTGAGCATGTGCATTTTTTTCAAAAAGTGGAGAGGGCGGTTCTTATCTAAAATTCGGAAAGATCCTCCGCTATACCTTTAACCAAAAAAAAGAAAAAAAAAAACCTTTCTCCTTTAAATCCTCGCTTATCGGGCTGAACTTCGCATTTTGAGCACTTCTTTAGTTGTTTCTCGCCTCTCCACAATGACTTGCTTAATTTAGTCCTAATTTGTGAGTCGCTTTGGACAAAAGCGTCTGCTAAATGACTAAATGTAAATGTATCTATCTATCAAATGTTGTACCTCAGATCAGTTGGTGTGTGTTTTCCTTTAAATGCTATTGGATGCCCCATAGACGCGTCACTCCTCATGGACACACAGCTGGACTCCGGTGGGTTTGATTTCTGTCTGCAACTTTGGCTTCAATAGAAAACAGACAATTTAAAAAAAACAGATATAACATAATAGACAAGAATTCAAATTGCTAATTTTACATGTACAAACTTTATATAGACTATCTATCTATCTATCTATCAAATGTTGTACCTCAGATCAGTTGATGTGTGTTTTCCTTTAAATGCTATTGGATGCCCCATAGACGCGTCACTCCTCATGGACACACAGCTGGACTCCGGTGAGATTGATCTGTCACCCTTAAACTGACTTTAACAGAATAGAGACAAGAATCAACTTGGCTGATTTAACATGAAAATAAATCCCACATGAGAAGATTGTCTAAGATCGTATACCATACTATTCCATACCAACTTTATTTGTTAAGCACTTTACAACAACCAAAGTTGACCAAAGTGCTGTACAGGAAAATTATGCAAAGTTACATTTAACGACATAAACATGCATACAAATAAATGTATGCTAAAGAGTGATGAGACTGTCCAAGGATAATGTCATATATCATCTAGCTGTCGACTGTATCTGTGTGTCTTTGGACCGTGTTTAAAGACCCTGAGTGTCTCCAACTACTGTATATCCCGCACCAGAATATGATAGAGACAACAGATCACTATACCAGCCCTGGCAAACACACACAACACCCTGTTATGTGCAGAAAATGAGTCTTCTATAACATTAAGATCATATGAAGATTGAAGTACCTGAATCCTGGAGAAGAATATCCATGTCTGAATGTGTGTGTGTCGTCCATGATTCATTCAGTCTTCATGGAGCTTCAGTCAGATCTGTCATGTTTGCACCAGTATTTCATCTGTGTGTTTAAAACAGAAATATCTCGGCTGAACAGACTGGGAAGTTTGTAACACTAGAGTTTAATGTTCTTCCACTGAAGCCTCAAATATTGTACAAATGGGACAGTTTACTGTAAGCCCACATTAATACTTCTGTGAAACTGTCTAATACAGTATACACAGGTCCACATTTTAAAATAAAATGTTTGATTTTTATGTAAACCAATAAATGTATTTATTGGTATTAAATGTTCAATAAAAATTACATTACATAAAGGGAGATTGTAACAACAGCACTCTTTGTAATTGACATTCATTTACACAGAAAACTATATCAAAGTTTAAGAAACACAGCACAAAAAAAGTTAAAACAAACTCTACAGAGGTTAAAGAGAAAAGTTTGTTTTTTAGTAATGAAAACGAAAATTAGACCTACATAAAACGTGTAAACGTGTATTCTAACATATATGGTCTAGGCTATATGTCTATGTCCAATAATTGATAAGTTAAAAACAACTGCATATTAAGAATTTCATGTTTAATGTACTTTAATATTTCATGGTTACTTACGTTAGTGAGGAAGTAAGTTCATTTCCATTCGCCACACCGGAACACTTGCTCTGAATATAAAGTTATTAAACACCTCGAGGCTCGAGTTTTCCATCAACAGCTCGTTAAATCAAACTTATACAAACATCCCTTGATACTTGGATGATCCGTTGTTCTTATTTAAAGATTCTTAAAGCCGGGTGTAAAATGGCGCTGGTAAATAAAACACACCTGAATGTACTTTCGCTTTCACTAAGCCCCTTTTGCCCCTTATTGTGTATTGTGCCCCTCTCTGATAAATGTAAATTATTATTATTATAAATATTATAATAAATATCAATACACTTATACACCATTGCTACTAACAATAATAATAAAAAAAAAAAATGTTATTTAAAAATAAAATTGGCGGAGGTGACGTCATAGGCGGAGTTTCCCTTGCAGCGGATCTACAGCAGTTCGCCGCGAGTCTTCAAACTACACGAGCAACAGGTAACATTCAGCTAATATGGAAAAGTTACATTTATCCTACTGTAGAAGGTAGGACATTAGGACCCATTAGACGCCACCTCCGAGCGCTTCTTTTTCTATTTTTTATTTTTTTTATTGTATTATGCTTGCAAACAATACAGAGATGACAAACATGTATACAAATTTGTATCAGAATTACAAAAATGTCAATACAAAATATAATAATATGTACAATGTCATCTGAACATACATAATAGCAGTGCATAACCAAGACAAACAAGAATAAAGAAAAATGAAGAAGAAGAAAAAAGGAATCATGAGGGTAAGACATCTTATATATCATTTAGTTTAAATTGCTTTCTTATTTACTGAGGATGAAATAGTGTTAAGGTACATTTTAAATTCTTTCAAAAAAAAATAAAACAATAAAAATTGGTTTGTTATTGGTGAATTTACATTTATGAATGTAAAATTTGCCAATAAAATAAAATAAATTAATAACAAAACAAGCTTTTATTTTATTGGGGTCAGACTCAAAGTATCCAAAAATAATGTCTTTAAAGGTTACTGATATATCTTGCTGGATATTATCTTTAATAAATATTTCAAGATTTTTCCATAGTTGTTCAGTATAGAAACATGACCAAAATAAATGATAAACAGTTCCCAAAGATTTTTCATTTCAGAGAAATTCCAATTGTAAGCAATGGCTCGTCCCTGGTCATTGTCGCCTGTCAATGAAGTAATATCCGCTTTATCCCTGGTTTCCGCTCGTACTGCCATAGTTGGCGACAGACGTGGACAACTGCGTTACGTCCAGCGGCGCGCTCACGCTGTTGTTGTTTCGTTATGGCCATGGCAAGCAGACTTTGGGACACAAGGGGTGCTTCTCAATTCTTATTTGTGCATCCTCGTTTCCTCTCCTCGCTTCCTTTCCTCGCGTCTCAGCTCCGCCCCCTGTAGGATGCGAGGGAAGGCTGGAAGGAAAAGACGCGAGGACGGAGGAATCGAATGAAAGCTTTTTGTATACATTGGAATCCTTGATCACTCGAGCGTCACTTCATCGCGTCATCAGCAGCGCTCAGAGGATCTGCCCTCATGTTGTTGAAATTTGTTTATTTAATAAATTCATAATAAATAATAATAAAGAAAGATACCCTGTTGAAATATGTGAGGTGTGTGGTTTATATAAACTGCAAAATTAAAGTATAAATCAAAATTATTGTGACCGATGTGAAGGGGGAGGAGAATTGATACGTGCGTCACGTTTTAGTCGATAAAACTCTTCCGCATAGGATGCACCTGTGTATCCTCGCTCATGACTCCTCAGGAAGCCTCCTCACTCCTCGATCCTCGACTCCTCGCGGTGCAATTAGAGAATTGAGATGTCCTTCAAGATGGCTGAGCTCGATCGGTTTCCGGGTCATAGGATGGAGGACGGAGGAGAGAGGAGACGAGGAGGGATATTGAGAAGCACCCAAGAACTAAAACGAGGATCAATATCAGCGTTTTCGAGATGCCGAGAGCTCCACGTCCACGACTAACTTCGACTTGACAGAGACGCCGCTCTTGCAAACTTTATTAGACAGGTGAGCAAAATGTATGAAGGTAAAATTATGCCATAAAGTATTGCATGCGCAGGGTAAGATTTGTGAAAGTGTACATAAGTTTGCAAGCGTAAATTAAATTTGCATGCGCAAGAGAAGATTTGTAAAGGTGTAAATCGCCTTTCAAGTGTAAGAAAAAAATATTTGCAGCATTTCACTGTTACTCGTAAGTGTAATTCATGTATTGTGAAGCTGCAGCTTCATGCTAACGCAAAATAAATATGATCTGTATTCCTCTGACTTCCATTTTTCCGCGCTTACACTTTTGGCACGGTTTTTACGCTCAAATACGGCCAAAAGTATTGCAGGCCCGTGAACAGCAATTTGCGACCGAAAACAACAGAGTTAGGAACTGCAAAACAGATTCACTGCATAAAATCAAACTTTGTGTAAAAAAATAAACTGTTGCAAATGTCTAAATGTGTGCATAGGGCAACAAAGTTACCGAAATAACCCGATTTGTACAGTTACGTCTTTCTTTTACCTGCGCTTCCAGTTTTGGCACGATTCTCTCACTCATTGAGTTTTGCAAGCGCGAAGAGGAGGGCGGGTCCACCTTCATCATTTAGCCAATCAGATGAGCTTCTCGCTGACTCTAGGTTTACTCTTATCTGATTGGTTCAATAAACACGCCAGTCACCAGAACACATCTTTATCTTCATTTGGCTCAGAAACCTTCTGGTTGACGAAATGGTACTTTTAATGCACACATACATGTTAAATAAATAGATAAATAAATAAATAAATAAATAAATAAATAAATAAATAAATAAATAAGTCATGATTGCTTAATAACCTGTGCATCATTAGGCTGATTAAAGCTGACTAACATTCATACTGAATTTCAAGCTGGTGTTAACGTTACTGGATTGAAATGTGATATATTATATAGGCTAATCTGTTACACCACTGAGCAGATGTTAAACTTTACAATCAAAACATTTAATACCCATTCTTTATGTAATAATACAATTCTGATGCAGTGTTTTTCACATCATGTCTCTGTTCGTGGCATTTAACACTCAATTACATATTTTGAAATATTGTCTTGGTCGCACTGTCAATATTGATTCTGACTTAGTGATTACTTTCGTGTGACTGATCAAGCTATTATATGTAGCTAGTATAAATAACAAAATGCTTTCTCTGTGTCCAGATTTGACTGTAATGAAAAACTGATACTAAATCAACATAAACTCAACTTTGACAAAAAGTAACTAATTATGTCTGAATAAAAACCCAGCAACCAGGGAATATACAGCATCTTGATATGTTCATATATAGGGCTATACAGCCATCTAGTGGTTACACGATGGCATTGCAGGTGATAAATGGTGCATCATTTAGAGATGCTCTTAAATACACGAAAAAAATATAATTGTAACATAATAATAGTGGAATCCTCCCAATCAGTAGACAGGTGAAATTATGCATGCAGTAGTTCAGATAAAAAAAAAAATTTCTTAACACACCAGCTCGAAATTCATTATGGACTCATATAGTCATCCTAATGGTGCACAGCTTATTAAGCAATCATGACTTATTTGTTTATTTATTTGTTTATTTATTTGTTTATCTATTTATTTAACATGTATGTGTGCATTAAAAGTACCATTTCGTCAACCAGAAGGTTTCTGAGCCAAATGAAGATAAAGATGTGTTCTGGTGACTGGCGTGTTTATTGAACCAATCAGATAAGAGTAAACCTAGAGTCAGCGAGAAGCTCATCTGATTGGCTAAATGATGAAGGTGGTCCCGCCCTCCTCTTCGCGCTTGCAAAACTCAATGAGTGAGAGAATCGTGCCAAAACTGGAAGCGCAGGTAAAGGAAAGACGCAACTGTACAAATCGGGTTATTTCGGGAACTTTGTTGCCCTATGCACACATTTAGACATTTGCAACAGTTTATTTTTTACACAAAGTTTGATTTTATGCAGTGAATCTGTTTTGCAGTTCCTAACTCTGTTGTTTTCGGTCGCAAATTGCTGTTCACGGGCCTGCAATACCTTTGGCCGTATTTGAGCGCAAAAACCGTGCCAAAAGTGTAAGCGCGGAAAAATGGAAGTCAGAGGAATACAGATCATATTTATTTTGCGTTAGCATGAAGCTGCAGCTTCACAATACATGAATTACACTTACGAGTAACAGTGAAATGCTGCAAATATTTTTTTCTTACACTTGAAAGGCGATTTACACCTTTACAAATCTTCTCTTGCGCATGCAAATTTAATTTGCGCTTGCAAACTTATGTACACTTTCACAAATCTTACCCTGCGCATGCAATACTTTATGGCATAATTTTACCTTCATAATATGTACATAAAACTAATCAATGCTATATAGCTCAACAAATGATGAAATGTTAGAATATGATTTACATTACATTACATTTATTCATTTAGCTGACGCTTTTATCCAAAGCAACTTACAATTGCTATATATGTCAGAGGTCGCACGCCTCTGGATCAACTAGGGCTTAAGTGTCTTGCTCAGGGACACATTGGTGTCGCACAGTGGATTCTCACACCAAAGGCACATGTCTTATCCACTGCGCCACACCACCCATGATCAGTATGTTGATCTATAGCTTACTGCTAGTCTCATACAGACAAACTAACACAATAACATTAGAACTTTCAACACACTCATATGCTGTTTAGTGTAGACCAAGTGAAACAGCGCTGCGTTACCTCACAAGTTTAATATGTCAAATAAACGGACCTGTGTGAGTGAGTAATTCAGCACTTGCGGTTAGTTCGGTAGATTGAAATGTCTTCTTTATATCTGTGAGACTTGTGTGTGGCGCTGAGATCTGTCTCTCATTAGCACTCGTGCTCTGCTTCACACCTCAGTAATGTTAAAAACATCAATGGGTTTTTTTTTTTTTTGACTTTTTGACTTTTTGGATGTCATAACTTCCAAGACGTTCATGCTGTAAGAGGTGTGGTAACAGATTCAAATGTGATAGTGATAAACGATAGAAGTGTAAAAATAGTAATGCAACAACCATTCAAATATTACGCAATCAGGTTAAGGTAATTAATATATATAAGCATATTTAAAAAACTACAAAGACATATCATTCCTCTCAATTCCTCCTCAATTCTATAGAAACCTAAGGAAAAAGAAGTGTGATCATATCATTTTGTGAGGTTTTTTTTTTTTTTTTTTTTTTTTTTATGTATAAAAATAATTTCTGGGTGTCCTTTTTTAGGCCACATCCACCAAAACAGAATGTTTCAAAGAGAGAGTAAAAGCAGGATAGAAAATAACCTATTACTTCTAAATAATGATGTTTTTCATTAAAAAAATATTTCTATAATCTTGCTATAAGTGGGCCTCAGAGAACAGTTCATGACATCTTTAATACTAATGCTAGAAATGTAAATGTAGACAACAAAGATCAAGACATTTATTTATAGAATGGTTAAGTTATGTGTTTGCAGAAGTGATGTCTTACTCATTCATGAAGGCTTTAATCTCTTAATTCCAATGATTATCTGGAATACTAATAGGAGTTTATATATAATAAGGCTATTCAGAAATCATGAAGGACTGGAACATTGAAGAATGCAGAAATGAGATCTCAGACCTTAGGAATTATAGTGGTCAGATAATTATGTTATTAATTTAGTTATGTGAAGTTTATCCAGTGCTTTCTGTTGCATTTTCCACAGGTGTTATTTGTGTGCGGTTCACTACGATCACACTGTTCCCGTAACAGCTCAGCAACAGATGCTGATTGTAAAATGATTGCTCATTTCTAATTCTATTAGCCGTTCATACAAGTGGGCATAATATTCTAACTTTAATTTTATTCTAACTAAATTCACGGATACACTGTGGTTCTGGTATATGAATATTAAACAGTTCACAGGTACAGACACACTGTAAATCACCCAGTATCAGAGATCTGGTTAAAGATGAGATGAGTTCAGGCAAGGGTTTTGAGTTGTTCAGAGTTTTGTGAACGGCACACAGCAGAATTGGGCAACTTTTTACTTTTACTTCTGTTGCCGCAGATTATGCAATACTCGTGGTGTGGTTTCTGTTAACCAAGCAGTTTTCACTACTTTCTGCTTTTATTTTTAATTACATAGATTTGTTATTAAAGCCAGTACCATTATTACATGAAAGAACGTCAGTAGAAACTCTTTTGGTGTCTAAAGGTTTTAACAGTCTGTGTCTTCAACCATCTGTCATTATTCAGTCGGTATGGAGCTCAGGCAACTTCCTCTTCTGCTCTGTGAGTATTGTTTTTCTCTGTGTGTCAGTGAATTTTACATTATATTTAATATGACAGACAGCTTTATCCAACATGAAACTTCACTAAGGCACTGGATTACAAATGTCTTTCCAGAATAAATGGACTGATGTTATTTAGACGCAATGCAAATTTTTATTTATTTTTTTTCTCATGTTGAATTCTTTTGCATCTTTTCAGTGTTCTGTTTAATTTATTTACTTTCAGTTTGGTCCTGTGGTTGACAGTAATTGCAAATACATTTATCTCGGCAATGATGTCAACATTCAGTTGCTTATACATTGGTTAAAACAGTGTATTTATCAGTTTTATATTTATATAATTTTGCAATATTGCAGTATATTTATCAACAGTTTTGCAATTTAGGTTTAATTCATTAAGTGTAAGATACATTTATAAGCCGTTTTATTGCATTAAGTGTTTGCATTTGATGTGAATGGGACACAGAGGCAGTTTATTTTCATTCCTCTGTTTGTGATCAGAATGTTGGCTTGAAGTTCCCTAAACAGTTTTCTCTGCATAGCTAAATCTATTCTATGCACTCATACAGACGAATTTAGCTCTAGACAAAGTACGAAAAATAAGTCTGAAAAAGATCTTTGAGAAAAAAAGTTTTTCTCTTTGTGTTTTTAGTGCTGATTTCAAACATCCACTCTGGACACACTGAAGGTGATTATATTTGATTTATACATTTCATCAACACTAACTGTTTCAAGCCAGCTGAAAAATATTAGTGTTACATTTATAGGACTAAATACACTTTATTGTCTATCTAACAACCTTGCCTTTTTTTAACATTGTCAGTCTATTATTCACAAATATTGTCTACTGTATATTGCTGGAGTCTTGAGACAGAACAGATGATTTCCGTTTCTGAAGTCTAATGTGTGTGAACTGTTTTTCACAACCACTGTCGATTTTCATGGCCGCCATTTACAGCCTAACAAAGCTGACGTGACATTAAAAAGCTGTAAGTCATAATGCATGCATCTCTGTAACACTTTTATAAAAAAGAAGAAGATTTAGTCCTCATTGGTTTGGTGACAGCAACACCTACTGGTCAGAAACAGTAGTATTCTAGTTTATCTAACATCAACATTTTTAACAAAACCTGCTGTATACATGTAGGTATGGAGAACAACACTAAAGTCTAACCTGATCAAGAAACCATGTTTATACATTAAAAAAGCACATTGTTTTCACTGTGAATTGTTATTGGTTTACAGAAAGACCAAAACCCAAAGTGACCATTAAACCTGATCATCGTGTATTCAGAGGAGACTCAGTCACTCTCAGATGTGACATATATGATGAAGGAGTCACTAGCTGGAGGTACAACTGGTATAAAGACGGCTCAACCAGTGTTTTCAGTGAACGACAGGAACACACATTCAGTTCTGTTTCTGAGTCTGACGCCGGTAAATACTCCTGTAATGGGACAGAGACTGAAGGATCACGCAGATCAAACATCAGTGATGAAGTTACACTGACAGTATCAGGTGAGTTTGATCATCTCTTCATAAACACACACAAGTTTAACATGTTATCAATGAGTGATGTCTCTATTTCAGTTCCCAGAGCAGTTTTAAGTGTTTCTCCTCAGAAGTGGTTGACTGAAGGAGATCCAGTGACTCTGATCTGTGAGGTTAACGGCTCCTCTACAGGCTGGACATTCAGCTGGTTCACTGTAACTGGCCCAGGTCAGTTATAATGTGCTTCATCAGATAACATCTAAATTAAGTAAGGGTTAATGGCCGACGAGGTGTCCATTGTCAGGTATTAATGGACGACGGCGAAGTTTTTATCAAATCTAAAGTTTTTACAAACAATAACTTGGTTTCGGAGATATTTATAGTCCGCTCAGCTCGTAGAACCCTTCAGTTTTGTTTTGATACGATAAATTGTAAACAGATACTTTGACTGGCTGTTGCTATGGTTACTCACAGCACATTTATTTATTAATATCGAACGGTAAACAGTCAGTTTCACCAGAACTCCTTTACTAGGTGTCCTCTATCACTTTTTAACGGACACCCTGCAGCCAATCAGAATCGAGTATTCACCCACACCACGGTATAACTGGGTTTATTCAAGTCAATATGACTTAATCAAACCTGACTAAGGATTACATCAATAACATTCTACCCCAAACTCTTGCAATTGGCTAATAGTGCCAGAGATCTGGTGCCTTTTAGATGACATCCTAACATTCTGACTTCATACAGGGATCGGGAATCATTATGAGCTCCTCTCAGACAGCAGCAGAGGAGCTGGAGGAAAGTACACTGTCAGTTCTGCTGATCTAAATCACTCTGGAGTTTATGTGTGCAGAGCAGAGAAAGATAAAACAGCCGTTTACAGCAACACACAACCACTGTGGGTCACTGGTGAGTATTTTTCATTTTTGAAATGACACGCGACGATTCTATTTTAGAAACGGTTTCTATTTTTCCGCAACATCGCGGTTGGAACAACATAGACAAAGTGTGGCAATGATAATTTCAGGTAGGCTACTGTTTATGTGCTTTATTTAATGTTAAAAGCATGCAATGTGACTTTGAATATCATTTAGTGCTCCAGCTTTGTAGCAATGGATAATTCACCTCAGATCTTGAAATTAAACAAATGGAAACAGGAACGTTCAAACTGTGAACAAACAAGTGTATTTTTTGACAAAGATTGTTTTACTAACTCAGCCTATGTATTTTTAATATAGTTTAAATGGTGTAATATTTGTGAGATTCGTCAAGATTACTCTCTGGTGCCGTGCACTTTCCGCGAGATGCCTCCCACACGCTGCTCTGATTGGCTTTGGGATTTGATTGATTTTGATGCATCTTCAGTCCAGTGTGGACAGACGCTTTTTGTCTAGAATTTGTCGCTGGAATCTTATCGCATCGCGACTGGTTAGGACACCGTGTAAGCGTCCCAACCCCCATTGGTGTAGATGTGGAAAAGATCAAAAGTGTGGCAACATTTCACTAGACTCGAGGCCAACAGCGCGAGGTTAAATATTTGCGACAAGAAAACTGCTGCCAAGACAAACAACACAACAAATGAAGCACTTGACAGTGAAAAGATTAAACTGAGAGCACAAAGTTGCTCTGTCTTCGACTACAAGAAGAACTGGAGCGTGTCACAAACTCTGCATATAGGCTACTTGCCTCACAGACATGAGACATAGGCATATAGAAAGCTTGAAATGGCTACTTTTAAATTAACCAATCTGAATCGAAAACAAATACTCTCTGATTATGTAATCCAAATGAAAGGTGCATTTCTCTCTATAGGCATGCACACGTTCACTATACTGTGGAGATGACGAGTCAGCAACGTCAACTTCATCTTTGCAGCCACCACTCACTACTTTATTAATAAACATTATTATTATTATTAAACAATTAAAATGTCTCTTTGCTATTTTTTCCTGACACATTCAAGGCTACTTTTGCCAGTGCTTTACGGCAAGATTTATGCGTGCACTTGAGCGCAAAGCATATACTCCACCCCCAGTGGTCTATATGAGTCTTTGAGTCTGTAAAATATCAACAAACTGAAAAAATAAACCAAAGTTTTTAGATTTTATAAAATTGGTATCAAAATTTTTTTCGTTCAGTCTAATTCAATTTTAGTCAAATTTAGAGATGTTAAAATGGTGCTGATGTGATCATATTTCTAGGATTAGTAAGGGAGCTCCTAGAGCCTGCGTGACATCTTTCCAACAAAGCATTATTATAATCTAGTATTGAGATCATGAACGAATTATTTCATTTTTCACCATTAGACAGTATATGTCATAGTTTGGCAACATTTCTAGGTGAAAAAAAGACTGTTAACACTGACAATGGGATTATCAAAAGAAAGATTGCTATCAAACATAACACCCAAGTGCTTAACTTTAGAAGACAATGTAACCGTTTGGAAATACAGTTGAGTGTTGTCAGCAAAACAGTGAAAGCTTCCCAACGCAATCAGCTCTTCTGACTATTTGCAAACATTGCATGTCTCCTGTGTTTCTGTAGTTGGTGTGATTCTGGAGAGTCCTGTTCATCCTGTGACTGAGGGAGATAATCTGACTCTACGCTGTTTTTATCCGTATATAAGCCCACCAAAACTCAGAGCTGATTTCTATAAAGATGGATCACTCATCCAGAGTCAAACTACAGAGATGATCATCCCTACGGTCTCAAAGTCACATGAGGGTTTCTACTCCTGCAAACACCCAGAGACAGGAGAGTCTCCCAAGAGCTGGATCTCAGTCAGAGGTGAGAGTCAATGAAACTGTGAGCTGATGTATTTCTTCATATGCCCTCGTTCAGATATAGTGCATGATAAAGTGCTTGTGTGTCTCTTTTTCAGGGTTTCATTCTTAAGGGTCTCATTCAGACTCTCAGATCTCTGTCCTCCACATACTCAGTTCTGCACTGGCAGCTTGTCCATATCTGATATTGACAGTCGTACTGATTTACAAATGCTGCAAAATGAGAGGAAAAACACCTGAGTGATTTATTAGAAATCATAATCAACATTAGGCTACCCATATATAATTGGCCAATTGTGACAGCTGTCTTTTGCTTGCTATCTGGAGGTATTGTGACAATACAAATCAATTCATTTGAATCTGTCCTTTAGCATACCTTTGTTGAGAAACCAATACAGTGAAAGATGAACAAACCTAGCTTAAGTAAAATATTTTGTGTGTATTTAACAGTTATATCTGTTGAAGAAGAAGAAACTTCTATTTGATTTTAAACCAAGAAAACTTCCATGCTTCCTGGAATCACTCAATATCTCATTCACAGTCTTGGGCAGAGCGTGCTTACTGTAAAAAATAATAATAAAAAAAACACACTAAAACTGTGTTTTAGTGACAACATCATGTTTAACTTTTCATGTTTCTTCTTTAAAGGGGTGGTAATGCCCTTTTCACAAGATGTAAAATAAGTCTCTGATGTCCCCAGAGTGTGTGTGAAGTTTTAGCTCAAAATACCATGAAAATGACTTCACATGTGGTGTTTTTTTGGTTCTGACTGGTGTGTGAAAATGTTGCCTACTAGTGGTTTCTGAATGTAAATATGAATTTAATGTGTAATATGAGTAATGGCAATATTGATGCTTAGCAAGAACCAACCTCTAATTAAATTTTGAATGTGTTATGTGTTAAGCCTCGTTCTACATTAAAAATGAATAAAACAAAATCTGACCACTGGTGTATGTTTCTTTTCACACTGCATGAGGTTTATTTTGCATCAAGGCACCATCAACTAGAAATTTGCCGGGTTACACAGTGGAATCAATGTATATGTAATAAGTGATTATAATCAAGGCATTAATCAATGTTTTTTCCTTCTAAATATCAAATAAGTTGAATGACTTCTCTGGAGATTTTACTTTGTTATAGAAGTTACCAGTGTGATTACTGAAATGTTCTTTTCATGTATTCTTTAATGTCAGTATTTGATATCTGAATGCAGTAATAGTGCTTGCTCATTGAGCCCGGCTTCCAGGAATGAAATAGGGACTTGTTTTATGTTTTGGTCTTCAAAGTGTTAAGACATATAGGGGTCATTGAAGCCAATAGTTTAAGGGCCCATTTCTCAGTTAAAGCCTTACTTTCCCAACCCCAGGCTCATTGGAAATACGTTACTCTGCCTACATTATGATCAGTCATGTTAAAGCATAGAGTAAATTTACCGAATAAACAAAACACAAAAGAACATGACGTCCTCCATTGTGTCTGTCGCTCGTAATGCTGTTGATCAAACTACAGGTCTCAGATCAGTGCAGAGACACTGAAACACACGCTTCCTCTCATAACTAAAGCTTACACACGGTCGACATCATTTACAGTGCTGTGTTTGTTACAGCTGTGGTTTATTACACTTCAGTTGTATGTACATTGTGCAATGCTATAATTATACATAATATATATAAAAAAAATATATATATTTTTTTTATTATTGGATGTGGTCTATATGATCATGAATGTCTGAAACGATCATCTTCCCTCTCCTGTCAGTGACTGGACATCATTTACCACACATATATATTTTGCACAGGCCATGAAACTGTGGATTATTTCATTAATAAAAAGGCAGAACCAATATCTAATCTAATGGCAATTATAATTCTTAATATTTGTATTTATTTTGTTGTTATTTAATCACATAATAATTAAAATGTAAACAAATGAATAAAGAAATATGACTATAATACTATTATACTGTAAAACCATTTATAATGCAAATCATTGTCCAGCAAGAGTTGCAGTCGCTGTATAATTTACAGCTTTCTTTTCGTAAAGAGATAAAATAGTGCACAAAACACTTAAATATATAAATATTTATTATAAATATACATACAGTACAGCATTTTTCACATTATAAAGTGGCAGTGTAACTTGGTGTCAAATTCAGTATAAAAATAAATATTAAATCTGATACAAAAGCATGTAGTTTATAGAGTAATGCTCTTGAACAGTCGATTTAATGCACTTTAGGTCATAATCCTGATAGTTTGGTAATGTTCTGGTGATCTGAGGGCTAAGATGATTATGTGTGTGTTGTAATGCTGTGTGTGTATAAAGATGATCATGTGTTGTAATGCTGTGTGTGTATGAAGACATCATCGTTGACTTGTTTCAGTGGAGAAGAGCAGGATTAGTCTGGCACTAGAAGCTGGTGTGTGTGTGTGTGTGTGTGTGTGCCGTTATCTCAGTTCCTCACTGTGGGAGAAGACGGACAAGCAAAAACGCCAGCAGAACCAGGAGTTTATTATTAACAATTATTATTTAATTGTTTTTAGATCAGGAAATAAAGAGGAGCTAAAAATTGTGCAGACGGAGCTGAGGAAGAAGATCAGGGATGGTAAATGCAGTTATAAGAGGAAAATGGAAGATCAGCTGCAAAGTAACGATGTCAGAGGTGTCTGGAGGAGCCTGAATACCATCTCTGGGTATAAAGTCATCACACCTCTATCTGAGGTGGACCATCTGCCCCTCCCTTTGTCCAGACTCTCCTTAAGAGCACATTACCATCGCTGACACTTGGTTCAGAGCCCTTTTACATCTCCAGTACACCTACTCCTCCATTTCCCATCCCCCAGATTACTACTCACAGCCCTGGGCACCCAACTACTAAACTGTCTCTTACCGTCAACCAGGTGAGGGGAGAGCTGAGGAGACTGAAGATGAGGAAGGACCAGATGTTATCAGTCCACGGCTCCTTCGGTCTTGTGCTGACCAGCTGTGTGAGACTCTTCAGCACATGTTCAACCTGAGCTTGAGGCTGGGGCAAGTACCACAGCTGTGGAAAACATCATGTCTGGTTCCTGTGCCTGAGATGCCACACCCCAAGGACATGAACAGCTACAGACCGGTGGCTCTGACGTCTCATCTGATGAAAACATTTGAAAGACTCGTTCTAGGATATCTTCGTCCCCTGGTGAACCCATTGATGGACCCGCTTCAGTTTGTCTACTGGCCTGGCATCGGAGTGGATGACGCTCTCATCTACCTTCTCCACAGATCCCTCTCTCATCTGGAAAAAGCTGGAAGCTCTGTGAGGATCATGTTTTATGATTTCTCCAGTGCCTTTAACACCATCCAGCCTGCACTGCTGAGAGACAAGCTGGGGGACGCTGGAGTAGACCTTCACCTCTCAGCCTGGATCCTGGACTACCTCACCAGCAGACCACAGTTTGTGAGGATTAAGGACTGTCAGTCTGACACAGTGGTCTGCAGTACAGGGGTACCACAAGGAACAGTATTGGCACCATTCCTCTTCACCCTCTACACTGCAGACTTCACCTTCAACACCTCAGACTGCTTCCTCCAGAAGTTCTCTGATGACTCTGCCGTCGTTGGTCTCATCTCTGATGGGGATGACAGAGTGTACAGAGAACTGAATCAGGACTTTGTGGTCTGGTGCAATCTAAACCACCTCCTTATCAATGCAGCAAAGACTAAGGAGCTGGTGGTGGACTTCCGCAGGAGTAAGCGTGCTTCCCCGGTACCTGTGAATATTCAGGGGATGGACATTGAGATTGTGGACTCCTACAGGTATCTTGGCTTCCAGGTTACCAATAAATTGGACTGTACAGACACTGTTAAGGACCTTTATAAGAAGGGCCAGAAGAGACTGTTCCTGCTCAAGAGACTAAGGTCTTTTGGAGTACAGGGTCCACTCCTGAGGACTTCTTATGACTCTGTGGTGCCATCAGCCATCTACTCTGGTGTGTTATGCTGGAGTAGCAGCATTACAATGGCAGACAGGAAGAGGATAAACAGACTGATTAAAAAGGCCGGTTCTGTCCCGGGTTGCTCACTCGAGCCAGCTGAGGTGGTGGGAGAGAGGAGGGTGACAGCTAAGCTCTCATCCATGTTGGAGACCTCGTCCCACCCCCTTCATGGGACACTAACATCACTGAGCAGCTCCTTTAGTGTCAGACTGATGCACCCACGCTGTGTGAAGGAGAGATTCAGAAGATCTTTCCTTCCTGCGGCCGTGACACTTTATAATCAGCACTGTTAAGCATTAAACAGAAACCACAACTCAGAGACTGAGTGGAAATCAATGCACAATGTCACTTTGCATCGCTAATATATTCACTTGCACTGTTTTTATATTTGGTCATTTGTTTTATAGGTGTAAATATATAATCTTTTTTATTTTAGTATTGTATAGTTTATTTTGAATTTTGATATTGTTAGTATTATGTTCATGTCACTTATTATTTTACTTTATGCTATCTACTTTCTGCTGTAAATGCTGAAATTTCTCACTTGTGAGACAAATAAAGGTTGATCTAATCTAATCTAATCTAAAAAAACATTTTCTGAACATAGTAAAAAATAGCCAAAATATTTAATTAATACAAAAATACATACCAAAAAAAAAAATAATACACAAACAAAAATGTTTCTTACAAAAGTGGTTTAATTTTCACAATACTACTCACAGATTTACAAAAAAATATTGCAGATCTCCTATTATGCAGACACACACAACAGTGGAAAGGAAAAAGTATATAGGTGATGATGATGATGAAGACACTTAAGGAGAAGCTAAGGCTCTTACAAAGGCCATATTAAACATACATATTTAAAAACAATATGTTACAATTTATGCATATGTCTATACACACTGTCTTTCACTATATCAGTTTATTCCCACTAAGATGCATTGCATCAAACCACTGTGGGCAGAGATGTATTAAAATCCTCCTGATTTCCCAGCGTTGTTTTTTAATATCATGCACATCATGATACATTTCATTATTCAGTTATAAATCCTGTTTCTTCCTGGTTCACATGTCACAACCTGAGTTAAAGAGTGCATATAACTTGATCTCAGTAACACATGTAATGTTTAAGTGTTCTGGCTAAACTCTCAGACCAGTCCGCATGTGTTTCTGTTGTCTTTAAAAACTAAAGGAGGAAGACCATCACTAATGTAACGTAAGACATGAAGCTTACACTGACATTTTGAAGAAGTGAACATCAGTGATAAAGGAGAGAAGTTTATCTTGATGCCGGATCATTTCAGAGCAAGAGAGGATTCAGTTCAGTTTACAAAGAGAAGCCCCGTATAATCTCCTGTAGAGATCAGTTAAAGGCAACAGCGGCGAGGAGAAATCTCTCTAAAGATGATTAATATGGGAAAAACACCTCGGCATGAACACAGACTCAACTTTGGCACACTTTTCCTTTTGTACAGAGAGTCAGACAGACAGAAACAAATTACAGGAAAATCAGACAATTTGCAATATGAGTGACTCGATAATGTGAGATTCCACATCAGTAACAGTAAAACAACAATTCTGATATTATTGTAGATGATAAATAATAATTTGATGCATTTATATGGAGCTTTTCTCTGCACTCAAATCGCTTTACACAGAAGGGGGGGGGGGGGGGGGATCTCCTCAAACACCACCAACACCAATACCACACTCCTCTCGCTGCAGATGTTCAGTACTGGCAGAATCCTCTGTAGATCTGTTGATCCTAACCAGTGTCGTCACTAGATGTTCTGGGCCTCGTTTACAGTTTAATCGTGGCCCTCAGGAGAGATTATTATAGGCCTGGTTCCTCTGCATTCTGATCCACCGGCGGTGAGTAAAGTCTATTCAGACACTGGGATTTCTTGATGACAACAAAGACAATCACACACACCAGAACCAGCAGAATCACAGGCAGTCCAACACTCCAGAACCAATACACTGCAGCTGGAAGGAGGAAGGAGGGAGGAGAACACAAGTTTTTAAAAATGTTTTTTCTTTTTTTTTAAACTCACTGCTTAAAGATTTTTTAGTTTAAAAAGTTTAAAGTTCTCAATGTCTCCTGTTTTACTTACTCAGTTGTTCATTATGTTTGTTATCCTCTGTCTCCAGTTTTCCCTTTGATCCTGATCTAGATTCTGTAGAGGAGATTGAAAGGTCACTCTCACACAGTTTAGCATCAATTCTCAGTTCAAATCCTGATATAAAATCAGCTCAAATATCTCTCCTCCTCCACTGATCTTCTCTCACCTGTGACTGAGACTGTGATCAAGGTTTCTCCTTCATAATCCAGAACTCTGTATGTTCCAGTGTCAGTGACTGTAAACTCATTAATGATCAGAGTCTCGTCACTGACGGTCAGTCGATCACTGTTGACCCCGTGACCTCTCGTCCACACCTCTGTCCAGCCTTCACTAGAGTTTCTCTCCACTTTATCAGCGTTGGTCAACAGAACATCCAACTTCAGATCCTCTCCTTTCTGCACAGAGATCTCATCTGAGGAGGAACACACACATTCATCATTATTATAATGGTGTCAATCAATCAAGACCATAAAAACATATTTAAGATTAAAGGAACTGAATGTAATCATTTAAAAACCAGCCAGTGAAAAGCCTATATTGGAATCATCTAATCTGAATAATGAATAATTGTTACATTTAGTGTGTTTCCTGATCACAGGCCCTGCACACAATAGTTAAACTTTAAACTGTTAGTCAATTAAACTGTTAACATTATCAGGAAATCATGAAAGCACATGTTGATGGTTTGATCAGTTTTGAATTTACCATGAATATGAAAATGATACTCCAGTTTTTCTGCCTCCACTGCTGTCTGTTTATTATTATTGTAATAAACATGTAAAAAGTATTTCCCAGCGTCACTGAATGTCAGATTCTTGATGACGACGTCACATGATCCTGCTTTAAACACTCGGTCATTTTCACGCTCACATTCTTCTTTCTCACAATAAAGGATGTTTCCTGACGGTCTGCTTAAAACAACAGCAATAATCTCTCTGTCCTCAGATTCACATGTCAGGGTGACGCTCTCTCCTGTTTTCCCCGTCACAGGTACAGGATGGGTTCCTGCACACAGATACAGAATCAAATTAACTCAATACAAAGAATCTCCAGAACATCTAATTAGAACATTTAATTACCTAATTGTAGGTAATATGGAGACAACAATATTAGCTGTGCCACATTTTAACATATCAAATGTTGTAGTGTATTCCTGAATAATGTTTATTAATAGATGAACTGCATAGAGAAGTATAGTCATGTGTGTGATGATGTAATACACTAAGAAATGTCCATCATTAATCCACAAATGTCAAGCAAAGTCACTTGGTGCAAAATAGAAACAATCAACTAGATCAACCTGGAACTGAAAGTTAAACATTGTTACAATATATGAACAAATATGATACTGACCGCTATAACTGATAAAGCTAAACAGCAGAAGCAGATTCAACCATCTGAACCTGAAGAGAAACAGAAGAGCTGGTTTATGTCACAGATACAGGCTAATAATCATAACCACATCTTTAACCGTATCTCTAACCGTAATAAAATATTAACCGTAATATTTGATGATATGTCACTAATAAAGGTACAGTAGGACTGCATTGTTTGTGGACTGAGCTTTACTGTGGAGAAAAGCACAAATAACTCCATTAGCTGCAAAGCACTAGTCACTGCAGGGCGCAAAAACTACATTTAAGATTACAATAAAAACTTAATTGTAATTTAATACATTTTTAATTCATTAAAATGATATGCATTTTTGACTGAAAATTTTCACCATTAGGCACACAGCAGCTGACACAACACTTCATGTTTGATTAATTAACATACAATATAACACAACATTTAAAATCTTTAATTAAATTATACATTTAGTCTATTCATTAAAATGCATAATATTATCAGCGTTATATCATATGCATACATGCAGTTAAAAGTCAATACAATTCAAGTCATATAACTGGTAAAACCTGAAAGCCAAAGAAAAAAAACATCTTTATGTTTTACTTTCTTTAGACAATATATAATATCACTCAGTATTAATATTAAATGCTATGTTAATGCGGTGTACGAGACGAGGCTGACTTCAGCTCCTTTGCAGTTCCTTATTCAGAAAATCTTCGCCCTACAAGTCCTATCTGTCGCGAAACGAAATTCTATCGTTCTATCTATCTATCTATCTATCTATCTATCTATCTATCTATCTATCTATCTATCTAAATTCTATAATTCTATTCTATCCTAACTGTCCCTTCTATGAAATTCATATGAAATGCTATGGTAATGCCGTAAACGAGTAGCCTACATCTGTCGTGACATTAGGCTTGTTTGAGATGAGCAAAATCTGCGCAGAATCGATCACCGGTGATCAGCGCGAGATGCATGCCGGTTAGAAATGTGTCCGAGTGCCGTCCGCCTTGCTCTGATGTCATGCTGACGTATGTCAAAAACTCTCGCGAGCGCAAGGCGGATGTGTCGGATTCTGCAGTCGAGCGCAGTTGCTCTCCACCGACTGCGCTGACCAAAAGGTGTGTTGGACATCGGCTGGATGCACCCGATCGGCGAGAGTAGCCGCGTGCAGGCGGGGAGGAGCTGCAGACGGAGACGTGAAGTCGGACACTTTCTGGTTCCCGAAGTGACCGCTCACGTGGTGTTTGCATACTTTACCACAGCTGAAGTGAAATAAATGCAATATTTGCCAAATAATACACAGATGTTTCAGAGACATTTTCATTCAATACTTTATGCTTCACACAGCGTCTGTTTGAACAAGAATAAAGTTCAACATAAGCTACTATCAATGAAGTGGAGTCTACGTTTTTTAATCAGTTTTAATTTGATAAACATGACACAATATTACTTCGCAACGACATGAAAAGAGTGTTCACTGTTATAAAAAAACTGATTTGTGAGCTTTAGAGGAACTAAAGATGTTCGAATAAACACGAAACACACGTGATCGTTGTCATGCGGTGAAACCGGCCAATCGTGGATCAGCTGTGTCGTCATCAGCCCTCGTGCAGCCGCTCTTGAGAAGCTGCGCTGGCTGAGTTCTCCGGCTACTCTCGAATCGCTCTCGCGGTACTTTGATGGCACACGTAACAGTCACGTGGCGTCGGCGCTGTATCAAGTCGGACAAAATTTCTAACCGGCATGCACTGCTTCAAGTCAGCCGCCGATCGGTCTGCTCAGAGCTGCATGAAGTCGAACAAGCCTAAAAGCATGATGGGAAACGACTTACTGACGACACAGCTTAATGTTTATTGGTTTAAACAACCGTGATGTATTGTTCTCTTTTAAAATGTTTGATTTTAAAACTCTGATATCATGTTTTATGTGTATACGTTGTGTTAATATTCCCAAACTATCTGACAGTGCGATCTCTATGGGTTATGCAATGTCATTTTAATAAAAAATAAAATAAAAAAGCACATATGTACGGTGGCCGAGAGAGCTCAACGCGCTGCAACTGAAGAAAACACATGCAAATAGAAAAACACCTGCAAATTAAGAAAACATCTTCATCAGTTTCACAACACATGTGTGCTCCAAATACTCACAACACAAACAAATACAGAAACGCGCTGCAAATAGGACAGAACACAAGTGTTTCCGGGGAAGCCAATAAGTGACGGACCCGGCTGGGACGTGCTTACGTGCTTACAGCTGTCTACTTTTATTATTATTTAATTTTTTGCAAAACATACAGAGATGACACGTTTACAACAACCTTTATTTATAAAGCACTTTTAACACAATACAAATTGATCCAAAGTGCTGTACATAGTGCATAGCAGGACTACACTATAACAAACAACAATTACAAGTTTCCAAAAGCTAAAGAATAAAAATGTGTTTTCAGAGTAGATTTAAAAATGTCCAATGAAGGAGCAGACCTCACAGGATAAGGGAGAGCAATCCAAAGCTTGATCACCCTTTCATTTGTAGCAACTTCGTGACACATTTAAAAGCAAGTGATTTGAAGATCTAAGTGCCCTAGCAGGACAGTATGGCACAATAAGATCACAAATATATCTTGGTGCACAGCCAGACAATGCCTTATAACATAAGGATCTTAAAATCAACTCGAAACTTAATAGGAAGCCAGTGAAGGGATGCAAAAACAGGAGAAATATGATCCCTCTTTCTAGACCCAGTCAACAGTCTTGCAGCTCCATTTTGAACAATTTGTAAACGAGATAGTGAAGATTGAGGAAGACCACAATAAAGAGAGTTGCAATAGTCTAATCGTGATGTTACAAATGCATGAATTGCAACTTCTAAATCTTTGCTTGAAAGATGGTTCTTCAACTTTGCAATAGATCTTAAATGGAAAAAGCTTCCTCTAATAAACGCACTAATTTGTTTATCAAAAAATAGTGAAGAGTCAAAGATCACTCCAAGGTTTTTGATTTGTTTGCATACATTTGTTGAGAGAGGACCTAACTGGGCTTTCAGAGCAGGAGAGGAATCTGCCGGACAACCTAAAATTAAAACCTCTGTTTTATCCTCATTTAGCTGCAGAAAATTATTTGTCATCCACCTCTTGATATCATCTACACATTCCAATAACACATCAGATGAAGCAGTGGTGTCAAGCCTTACTGGAAGGTAAAGCTGAGAATCATCTGCATAACAGTGATGTGAAATGTTGTACTTCTGAAAAATGAGGGCCAAGGGGAGCATATAAAGAGAAAACAACAAAGGTCCCAAAATAGATCCCTGAGGCACACCAAACAAAACAGGCGCAGATGACGAGGAACAATTTCCTAAATTTACAGAAAAAGTCCTCTTTTCGAGGTAGGAAGCAAACCACTTTAATACAGTGCCCTTGACACCTACCATACATTCAAGCCGTTCAAGAAGAATGCTGTGGTCAATGGTATCAAATGCAGCGCTCAGGTCCAACAAAACCAGCACAACACAAGAGCCTGAATCTAGAGCTAGCAAGATATCAGTTGTAACCCTCAACAGAGCCGACTCAGTGCTATGTAATGATCTAAAACCAGATTGGAACATGTCCAAAATATCAAAACAATTCAGATAAAACTGGAGCTGTGAGAAAACTACTTTCTCTAAAAGCTTAGAGATAAAAGGCAATTTAGAGATCGGTCGATAGTTACTGCACATTTCTGGATCAAGTTGAGGTTTTTTCAACATAGGTTGCACAATTGCATGTTTAAAACTAGCTGGAACGACACCTTTGGCTAAAGAGCTGTTTATGATAGTGGTTACCATAGGACTAATGGTAGAAAAAACCTCCTTGAAAAGACGAGCCGGGATAATATCTAACTTAGAACCAGAACACCTCATAGTAGAGACTATATCAGCTCGCTGAGTTGGAGAGACAGGTTTAAAGTTAGACAGACAACTCAGGACAGGGCAGTTGCAAGTGACATGGTTTATGACATACAACTTTGTATACAATATACAAAATGTATTTACAATATGTTCAATGTCATAAGAATACTAAAAAGAACAATGAGCTGAAGACTAAAATAAATAAATAAATAAATAAATAAATAAATAAATAAATAAATAAATAAATAAATAAATAAATAAATAAAGATAGAGAAAAAGAATATGAGGGAAAGACATTAATCTATACATCAGTTACTTTGTACACATTTTATCATGTTATGTTAAAATAAGTTTCATAAGAAATGAAAGAATGCAGCTATATGAGACGGCAAGTTTTAAAGTTGAGACACTCACACACAGATATAACGCATATATTAAAAACTTTGTTGTATAAAATGTATATTTATTTGCAACAGTTATGTTAACAGCAATAATACTATATTTCTGGTAAGAACAGCCTATTCAGCTGATGGATACGGAAACATTTACGTTGTGTTCTGTCCTATTTGCAGCGCGTTTCTGTATTTGTTTGTGTTGTGAGTATTTGGAGCACACATGTGTTGTGAAACTGATGAAGATGTTTTCTTAATTTGGGGGTGTTTTTTCTATTTGCATGTGTTTTCTTCAGTTGTAGCGCGTTGAGCTCTCTCGGCCACCGTACATATGTATTGTATTAAAGGAAAAAATTTTGATAAACATGTATTTGGAATGGAATTAAATAAGTAGGCTACTTTGGGTGTCTTGTTCATTATATTTATTTTCATATAAAAGCAACAGAACTTAAATTCCGTCCAGTTTATTAGCAACACTGTGCACGAGCGTGAATCCGGTGAATCCCGCGATATCCATCATTGATCTCACAGGTGTCAGATCCACTGCGAGAAGAGAGATCTGTCCGGCTTGCCTGCGCTTCTTTCAATCCTCCTCCTCACTGCAGCGCTTACTCTCGACTACATCTCAAGAGAGGCGCATCTCAAACAAGCCTTATGTGTCCTAGTGCGGTCCGCCTTGCTCTGATGTCATGACGAACGTATGTCAAAAATCTCTCGTGAGTGCAAGGCGGTCGTGTCGGATTCTGCAGTTTCTCTCCACCGACTGCGCTGATCAAAAGCACGATGGGAAACTCATTAATACTTATTGGTTTAAACAACTGTGATGTATTGTTCTCTTTTTGTTTGATTTTAAAACTCTGATCTCATGTTTTATGTGTATATATTATGTATTAGTATTCCCAAACTCTCTGACAGTGCGATCTACGGGTTATTTGATTGTTGTCATATATATACATACATATATATATATATATATATATATATATATATATATATATTAGAGGTCGACCGATAGTGGATTTTACCGATAACGATAGCTAGGTTGGGCCATACTTGCCGATAACCGATTAATCAACCGATAGTTTTTAAAATTGATACTGGATAAAAACAAACATAGCACTCCAAGTAAAACAGTGCTGAACTTTATTATAAACCTAATAAAACTGTATTGAACCATGAAAACATGCTAAATGAAATAAATATATAATATGAATAAATATTGAAGTCAATAAAAGACATTCATTCAAACTGAAACAAAAAGTAATACTCTAAATAACAAATAAAACCAGTTACATTCAAAATGTAACTGTTTAACTGTTCTTTTTCAAGCCAACTTAATGAATAAAAAAGTAAAAAAATTTGATCAGTATAATATTTGAGCAATACAATTGCACCTTGATCATTCATGTTAGTTTGATAGTGCATTAACTATGGATAACAAATACATTTTTGTCAGTGTTTTAACCGCTTGAGGTACTACTAAAAACCTTAATTTAAAAATGTATTAGTACATGTTAATTAACAAATAATGAACAATCCTTATACAGACGTTATTAACCTTAGTTAATGTTAGGCTACATATGGAATTTTATTGTAAGTGTTATAATTTCATATAAACCCAAACAGTCATGCTTAAATATCTACAAGAGCATTGAAATGACATACATATTAAATGTATAGTCTCACACTTTTGCTTGTATTTTATAAACACTTGATGATTATCTAATCAAAATAACAAAATATGTATTAAAGTGATGATGAAAAAATAACTGAAATCGAATGCTTTTCTGATTTGTTTATATGTTTCTTTCGGCTGTATGAACATATCAGTTTGATATCTTACGCCTCTAGCTTTAAATATGCAACTTCTCTGCATATTCAATGCATAAAAGTGACCAGCTGGATATAAACTAATGCAAATAGAGGTAACAATTGGGACATTAAACATTCGGGTCGGACTTACGTTTATTTTTGTCAGTGTTTTAACCGCTTGAGGTAGGCTACTACTAATGTTAGCGTCCTCTCAGCCTTGAAGGCAAACAAACATACTGTTGTGCTGTTCTTTCTCTACTAATGCAGCATTTAGTCAACAAATGAATCACTTTATAATAATATGACAAAATGTACTGTATACATAGGCTACCTTTTAGCTCTCGGTGCTTTAAACGCGCGTCTGATGTCAGAGCTCTCCACGCAGCGTGTGCTCTCAGTGCAGCACGCAGAATCACGTGTCGAAATAAACAACAGAGGCATCAGCGATAGTTTTTATTACACCTCTAGAGGCCGCTCTTGTACTGCATGATGCCAGCAGAGCCTTCTCAGCTCTCCCTTACTGTGTAATGAATGACAGCGCGCGCTTCTCAGCTGCTCCAGCAGCGGACGCAACCAGGAAAAACTATCGGTATGTATTTTTGCCGATAACGATAGTTCCACCAATCAACTATCGGTGCCGATTAATCGGCAAAACCGATGAATCGGTCGACCTCTAATATATATATATATATATATATATATATATATATATATATATATATATATATATATATATATATATATATAACATGTCTGTAATTGAATGATTGATAAACATGATTGATAATGATTGAAAATGATTGATAAACACATCTTTGGTATATAATTAAATGGGTGTCTTGTTCATTATATTTATTTTCATATAAAAGCAACAGAACTTAATGTGAAAGAAAAAATGTGAACAAAAAAACAAATGTGAAAGAAAAAAATAACAATTCCTCGACCGGCCCAAAAGTGAAGCGGCCCACCAGAAATCCTCCAGATTCTCCCGGTTACCCACCCCGGGCCTGCCTCTGTATAACCGCATTTGTGAGGAAACACTTTATCATTTACAAACAAATAATCGACAGCCTGTTGGCGAAACATGTTTTACGCTTCACAATAGTTTTGTTGGGAACGATATGTAGATTTTACTATGACAAAGGTTATTTTATAAGAGAAGACAGAGACGGGAATGTGATTTAGTGATAATCTCAGTAGTGGATACAGTACGTTCATCATAAACATGTCGACTTATTTCCTTTGCATCATTAGCAGGATTAGCTTTCCACAAACAGAAACACAACTATTGGTTTAATAACACACAAACACACAGACTGGATATATATTCAAAAATATGAACACTTACATGGTGAAACTTCGGCATGAGTCTTTCGATCAGGAGTTAACTTCATACATTACAGCATTTAGCGAGTGGTGAGACTGACTGAATCATAACAAAACTGAAAGTAACTTTCCTGAAAGTCATGTTACTTCCTGAATCCTGAATCTGGGATTGGAGCAGCATCATGTCCCGTGACTGACCCTGTCCTCTCCACTAGGGGTCGGAGATCTCTGAACCAGTTCCGTTTTGTCTTATATATAAACAATAAAGGAATGCAAAAACAGTGCAAATCTAAATTCTGCATCTTATATCAAAATTCAATCATGCTTCTAATACATCAAGTACTCGTCAACAGCCCCTATAGACCAGAAACAGCAGTTTCAAGTTTCAAGTTTTATTTTAATGACACATTTGTATAATAAAAACAAAGCTTTTTAAGAGTTAATAATATATTATTGGTCCAGTTAAACAAGCTCTTTATTAAACAAGTCGTACAATTTAATAAAATAACACATATTTTACAAAAACGTCATGGTATTATATGATTTGTTAAATGTATTTAATAGATTTTACTTTAAATAAAACATTTGTAATTGGCTGGTAAAGGTGTTTTATACATGTTTTGACTGAGTTTCACTGCATTTACACAGTTTGTGGAAGAGTTTCGTTCACAGTTTCTCCCGTCTCTAACCAAAAGTATCCCACAAAGATGAGCGTTTCAAGCAAAATTGGCCATGATGTTCAGTGACTGACATGATTTAGTAAATTATTTATTTAATAATTTGCATATGAATTCATAAATTAACTTTAATACAGTGACTTTTATTTTGACACATTAATATAAAGTGTAACCAAGTTTTCTTTATTATAAATCTATTTTCTATAAACACTTTATTAGGTTTGTGTGTTGCCCTAATGGCAGTTATGCAGTAACTCTGTGTAACTGTGGCAACTATACATTCATAAACACATTTTTGAATATTTTTGAATACAAATAAAACTGTAAAAATAGGTGGTTTGCAGTCACGTGATTGTGATTAGTGATGGCAAAATGAGGCTTCCTGAACCACTGAGACCTCGCAGCCCATTGCTTCACCCAAAGGTTCATTACTCGAAGCTTCATTCAGCATTGCTCACTAGTGACACCTAGCTACTTTGCAAAGAAATAGCAGACAAATTAATTCATTCTGAACCAGTGTTCAGAGCCACGCCCCCCCCCCCTCCTTCCTTCCTTCCTTCCTCTCTAATTTTATAAATATATATATATATATATATATATATATATATATATATATATATATATATATATATATATATATATTAGATATATATATATATGAGTTAGATTGTCATTCAACTGATCTTTGGTCCATCAGAGCTCCATGTTTTGCTGCTCTCCATCCTTTCTGCTGTCCACAACAGTAACAGATTCCTCCTGTGATGACTGTAGTCAGAAACACAAACACAACCAGTCCAACACCACCGAACATCAACACACGCTTCGTCACCGTCACCTCGTCTACACAGACAGAAGAGTTACTCACATTCATATACACAGACAGTATTAACTCATAACTTAGATTTAGTGCTGGATCTCCAGTCACTATGAAAAATGAACATCCAGAAAATGAACATCCAAGATAATGATCAACCTGTTACCTGTGTTGACAACAACGTCTTCTGGCTCTTCTGTTACAAAAAGACCTGTAAATATGATCAGTTTATCAAACAAACACACACAAAAAAACTTGTATGGTAGAGTGATTAAGAAGAGATTCGGTCCCATAGTGTCGGCCCAGATCCGGCCCACATCCGGTACGTGTGGAATCCATGTGTATCAGATCTGAGACGACATGATGCTGTCTGGAGAAGTTTTTAACTTTAAGTTGTCCTTGTGTAATACAAATGGTGCATAATGACATATCAGGGCCTTTAGCATTTTTCAGATCAAGAAAATATATATATGTTTAGTCTGTCCAAACTTTTGATTAGGGACTGTTCGTTTTTTATTTAAAGGGCCACCGGAGGAGTTTTGAGATCTGTTGTCAAAAAAGACATGACCCTCCCTTCGCCAGCAATACATTTTTCTATGACCCTCCAAAATGATTGTGAAAAAAGGCATGACCCTCCCCGATAATTTATTGATTAGCCTACTTCTGTACTGGTTTGCGCTTGGCAAAGATGTTCAGATAGCCTTTTTTTTTAAACCATAAACTCTTGCTTTCTCATCTTACTAGGGCTGTAACGATAGACCAGCACAGTTTTCGGTGGTGATGCGGTGTGTGACTCGTTCAACATGTGGGTGGCGCTGTCAACAAAGCATCTAAAAGCTGTCACAAACAACCGGCAAAAGTAATTATTATTAATATGTCAAATATAGCGCAGAGACATTTTAATTGTTTATTAATAAACAAGTGTTTTCTGTGTCGACTGCAAAGATGAAGTTGACGATGCGTCGCGATCTTCTCAGAACGCGCCAGAGAGAAATGCACATTTCATAAGCAGAAAGCAGTCTGTTTTCCTTCGTTTTGAATTGTTCTGTTTAAAGTAGACATTTCAAGCTTTCTATATTTCTCAGGTCTGCGAGGCAAGTAAGCGTACCTTACGCTGAGTTTCGGTTCATTTATGAGACAAGAGTCCAGTTCACTCGCCCGCGCCTCCGTGTCATGATTATCTATTTTCTACTATATTTACTTCTTATTTATTAAATCCAGATGAAACAGTGATTAAAATTAAGATACAATTAATAAAAAAACGAAATTCACTTTAAAGAAAGGCTTTGTGCATTCTGTTTGAGGTCTCTGTGAAATTTTTAAAGTCACTTTCAGAGCAGTCATGTCCGTAATGGAGAACTGTCACGCCCATAACATTTTTTTTTTTTTTCACATAAATGCGAACACGAAAAATAAAAATAATATTTTATGTTCTGTGGAGGCCGATCTTTATTCATCCGGTGGGTAGCCTATATATCTTTTGGTTTGTGTAGCGGTGTGTTATCTGCGTTGTGTTAGGCTTCGAGTAATACTCATGAACGCTGTAGTTCGTCTCTCAATTCTCTTTATTTGATCTGCAGTAACAGAACAGTATATGAGGACTTGTTCAGCACTTTAGAGCAGCGTGCGGCAGCAATGCACGACACACGCTATGATTTCTCATGCAGACTGGGGCATAAACTTTTACAAAACACATTTTCAGAACATACAACAATAATTCATGTACCTGCAGTAACAGAACAGTATATGAGGACTTGTTCAGCACTTTAGAGCAGCGTGCGGCAGCAATGCACGACACACTGTAATTAATAAAGGATAAAATTAATATAGAAATAAAAATAATAAATAAAACATATGTGTGTCCACTACAGCGGGGGTTAAAGTCACGATTATACAAGTATTACATATAAAACAATCAGTTACAAGAAATACGGCCTTGTTTAATCAGCACATAAACTTGCGTGACCTACCGCTATGATTTCTCATGCAGACTGGGAAGAAATAAAGTGCGTCACCCCCAGATCAGCATGGCGGACGGAAAGGAAGACCCAAAAATGGTCATGACAAGTGGAATCACAAATTATTCTTAAAGCACACTTGCTACATTCCCCCCTGCTGACTTCCGCTTGTACATGACAAAACAAAATAACACAATATGCTACCAAGTCACTCAAAACAAAACAGGTACATATAAGCACATAATAGAGGACCCTAAGAGAAACAAAATCATTTCATAGCACCAAGAGAAAATACTGTAAATCAAGTGACACACTAAACTCCAGTCATAAGACTATTCTTATCAGAAATAGTAATGTAAGAGGGTTGCAAAGCCTCGTAACACCCAAAGGAATAATATGCCTGTTACATATTACATACTTCTAGTGGTCATTTTAGTACAGCACTTTATACATTTCTATCTACTTTAGATTGTTCGCAAATTCCCTTCTTTCAAGGTACTACAAACACAGATACGTGAATTTTAATCACAGTATTTAATTATTCACATATATGATACCTCTATAAACAGGAGAAAAAAAAAAAAAAAAAAAAAAATCTATAACCCAGACATAACCTTCTGGTGCATATTCTGGATCAGTCTAATGACTGGTTTAACCACTCTCCCACATCTGGTTTTGACAGTAAATGACCCGCCCTGAGTTGCAGGTACGCTGGAACACTCCAGTAAATGGTCAGTGGATACGGCAGTATCGACATCAGCCTCTGCCTGATTACTGCACCTATCAACATCAAGTTCACCTGTCAAAGATCTGCATGTCATTCGACCACTGAGGCTTGTAGAATTAGGTGCTGACAGGACAGTAGACCGTTCATCTGCAATCAACTGGACAGAATCAGACTCAGAACGAGCAACTTCGGAACCTGGGAGTTCCGATACCCACGCCACAGTTCTTTCTTCTGATTCATTGACAGGTAATCTCAACTCTGCATTTTCGCTCACAGACAGACTTGATCTGCTCGAGGCAACATTCATGGAAGAATCATCTTCTGACATTTCATTCTGAAGAGGTAGGAAGTTCACTGGCATGATGAGATTTCTATGAACAACTTTCTCAGTTCCCGTCTCACGATTTCTGATACGGAACGTGTGGACCTCATTGTTCATTTCTGTCACTATGTAGATGTGACTCTCCCATCTATCAGCGGTTTTCCTCTTGCCACGCTCACCCTTATTGGCCAGCAGCACTCTATCACCGATGTTCACTGGAGCACCTTTCTGCTTCTTGTTGTAGAGATTGGCTTGCCTCTGTTGTTGTTTTGAAGCTGAACATTGGGCCACTTTCATTGCTTGTGCAAGATCATCTCGGAAAGACTGCACATACTGGTTGTAATCAACCACCTGGTCATCAAGCAGCACAGAGTCAAACATCATATCGATTGGCAACCTAGGAGTTCTACCAAACATCAGCTGGAATGGCGGGAAATTGGTTGTCTCGTGTATTGTTGCATTATAGCAGAAAGTGAGAGACTTCAACATTTGAGGCCATCTGTGCTTTGCTTTAGGTGGTAAGGCACGGATCATGTTCCCCAATGTTCGATTGAACCTCTCGACACTCCCATTTCCCATTGGGTGGTATGGAGTCGTATGTGATTTACGAACACCAGCAAGCTGAAGCATCTCAGAAATCAGGCTACTTTCAAAACTTGCTCCCTGATCTGAATGAATTCGTTCAGGAAAGCCGTAGATGCAGAAGAAATTGTCCCATAGCTGCTTCGCAACTACTTTCGCTGATTGATTAGGACAAAGGTAAGCCTGAGCCAGCTTAGTGAAATGGTCAGTCAAGACTAATACATCCAGAGACTTATTGGACGAGTCTTCAGCTGACCAAAAATCCACACAAACCAGCTCAAGTGGTCTTGATGTTTTGACACTTTCCAGTGGAGCTCTGGCCTCAGGCTCTGGTGACTTGCTAACAACACATCTTTTGCAACATCTCACATACTCCTTTACATCTTTTTCCAACCCTTGCCAGTAGAACCGACATCTGGTTAGGTAGAGAGTTCTGTGTTGTCCCTGGTGTCCAGCTTCATCATGTACTCCCTTGAGGACTACATCACGGAGAGCAGCAGGCACAATGAACTGAAAAGTCTTCTTTCGTGTGACGACATCTTTGGAGACACGATATAATAAGCCTGTTCTTACTGACAGTTTGTTCCAGTTTCTCAAAAACCGAAGAACACCAGGTGCTTCCTTGTTCCTTTCCCTCCTAGACGGCCTACGTTTGCGCTCCACAAAGAAAAGCACTCTGTTCAGGTGAGGATCAGCATGTTGTAAGTCCATCAGCTCCTGTTTTGACAGCAATGGATCATCTGACAACCGAGATGGAATGATTGACTCTAGTAGCTGTGGAAGCAGGTAAGCATATGGCTGAACATGATTTTCTTGTTGTCTACTGCTTTGCAGAATGGCCGAAATGTCTTCTTGAGAAATACCAGCCTGACTTGACAAAGCAGCATTGTTCATCTCAACATCTGAACAGGGCTTGTCTTGTGCTTGCCTCTCAAAGGGATGACATGACCAGCGAAACACATCTTGCACATTGTCTGTATTCACTGCACGAGACTCCTCCAAGAGAGCATCATAGGGAACTCTGGTAAGTCGGTGGAACACACTGGGTCGCACAAATGGTTCACGGCTGAGGGCATCAGCGACTACATTCTTTGGCCCAGGGATATATTTGATGTCAAAATTATATGGTGCGAGCTTCGCGACCCATCTTTGCTCACAAGCATCCAACTTGGGTTTCGTAAGAATGTAGGTCAGCGGGTTGTTGTCTGTCCATATGGAGAACTGTTGACCCCTGAGCCAGTGACTAAATTTGTCACAGACTGCCCATTTCAGAGCAAAAAACTCTAGCCTGTGTGCTGGATACCTTGATTGGGCATAATTAAGTGACTTGCTAGCAAAGGCTATGGGACGAGCAACCTCCCCACCCGCCACCACTTGAGAAAGAACTGCACCAAGCCCATTACTGGACGCATCAATAGACAGCAAGAAAGGTTTGCTAAAATCTGGGTGCGCCAAAGTGACTCTTTCAAGTAAAGCCTGCTTCAGTGAGTTAAATGCATCTTGACATTCCTGGGTCCAGTCAGAAGAGGTAAGTTTTCTGCCTGCCATCACACGTTTCTGTCCTTTGGTGTGCCTTGGTTTCCTCATGCCCGATGTTAATGCAAAGAGGGGTCTACCAATGCGAGAACAGCCTTCGATGTACTGCTGGTAGAAAACTACCATCCCCAAGAATGACCTTAGTTTTGTTTGTGATGGAATGTCGGTGCCATCTTCCATAAGATCCTGTTCTGTGATGTCTACAATAGCTTTGACCTTTTCAGGATCAGTAGTCACTCCTTCACTACTCACAATGTGGCCAAGAAATTTAACTGAAGGTTTCATGAAATGACACTTCTTCTGAGACAGCTTCAGATTGTGAGTTTGAAGTCTGTGGAATACCATCTCAAGTCGTTCCAAAGCAAGCTGTTCATCAGGAGCAAAAACGAGGATGTCATCAAGATAGCACAACATGCTCATGAAGTTCTGATCACCAAATATGCTCATCATCATCCTCATGAATGTCGCAGGACTATTACATAGGCCCTGCGGAAGCCTGTTGTATTCGTAAAGACCAAATGGAGTAGTAAATGCTGTGAATTTTCTGTCGCTCTCATGCACTTCTACGTTATAATAGCCTGATGTTAAGTCCATTGTGGAAAAGAATGCATTACCACCGAGAGCCGCAAGTGCATCTGCTTGATGCGGAAGAGGATGTGCATCTTTGACGGTGCGCGCATTCAGCCAGCGAAAGTCTGTGCACAGTCTCAAATCACCATTCCTCTTCCAGACTAACACCAAGGGCGATGCATAATCACTTGTTGACTTTCTGATTATGTCACGCTCCTCCATGTCGTTCAATGCCTCTCGTAACTTCTCATAGTGAGATGGTGACAACCTTCTATAAGGGAGCCTGAAAGGTTTAGTATCACTTAGACAGATTTTGTGAACAAAGCCTTTGGCCCTACCACAGTCTAGCCCATGACGTGAAAATACCGACTCGTACTTGATCAATAGTTCAGCCAACCTCGTTCTCCAGTAAGGCGACAAACAATTTGAGCTTATGTCAACGTCATGGAGTCCCAGGCTAGACAGCGTTGAGCCAGCGAGCCCATGTGGCGCACAGTGTTGACTCCCTGTCTCACATTTCACAGTACTGCATTTTATTTGGCTGTCAGTCTCTAATCCATTACACTCCAAATTTTTCATCGGTTGATCAGACATGCAAAGATAGTCGACATCAAAGTCCTCAAGAGCCATACAGGTGTACACATCAGCCAACTTGCAGTTGCGTTTCAGACAGACAGGTTTGTCCGATGGGTTAATAACTTTGACTGGCGTACTACCATCCCCCCATAAGGACACAACTATCCTGCCCACCAGCACATTTCTCGGTGCAGTGCGCGCTGTGCTGGGCTCCACAACAATTGTACTGCCTGCTGATAGGGTTTTGTCACTAATTAATTTTCCCCACACTATATGTTCTTTCATGGGCTCAAGAGTGACAGCATGTTTCAGCTTTACAGTTCCTACTTTATTAGGTGGCTCTGCCCCTTTCCATGACTCAACATTGCTCAAAAGTTGAATCAAAGCTTTTGTATCAGAGTCCTTGCTCTGTGATTCAAATACCCTCCCCCAGAAATCACTAGAGATTTTCATGTCGTGAATGATATGTTTTATGACATTACTCCCCAAAATTAAGTCAGCATTCTGCCCCTCAACAATTAAAGCAGGTACAGAAAAGGAGCAGTCGAACACTTTCATCTGTACATCACACACTCCCAGTGGGCTCGTTTTCTGACCACCACAGCCAATCAGTGTGAGTATTGTTGGAGATATGTCATCTGGGGTAAGTACTTTTGCTTCTATGAGTTTGGACAGAGCTTGAGTACTAACTGTACAGGCCATAGACCCACTGTCAATCATGGCTCGAAGCAAAATAACATCCTGTATTAAAACATCAGTAAAGAACAGATCATCATTTGTGTTAAGTCTCTGAACATTTTGAAAAATCACTTTAGTCTTGTCGTCAACAGTACTGCAAAACTCAGAATATATAGATGCTAAATCGATATCCTCATTATCAGGGGACATTATGCACGGCCCACCACTAGTCCCCTCCGCATGTGGGCCATCTAGTTTCCCAACTGAGCTGAGTCAGGACCGCTTTGTTGAACATTTGGTTTAGGGCCGGTCCCGGCGGAACAGGATGATGCTCTGTGGCCAGGGGCATGGCAGTTAAAGCACAAGCGGTTAATTCGACAGTGTGAAAAAGTATCGTGACTTGCATCCCCACATACTTCGCATGCAACATTTTGTTTGTTTACACTACTTCGTACTTTATGTTGAGGTCTGTTCACTCTAGTCGGCTGCTGGTAAGAACTCTGGTCCAAAACTCGTTCCAACAGTCTGATCATGTGACTCAAAGACTGATCCTGACTACTGCGCTCGGTATCCTGAGTTGGAGCTACTGCTGCACTTTTCTCCATACCTTGAGCATACAAAGCATTGGTTGACTGGGCATGACACACAATGTTACTCACATGCACATTAGACTTGCGTTCTTTTAGCTTCTTCTCCCTCTGATACTCATCCAGTCTAATCTGCACATCAGCTGCATTCCATTCATCCAGTGGCTTACACTTAAATATCAGAGCCAGCTCTGGATCAGGGCAGTTCCGAATAAACATTACAGTGACCTCATGCAAGGGGTCATCAAGAGTTTTTCCTTGTCTTTTCAGTCCTTCCCCAGCAATGTCGATCGCATTATGCAGCCTAATCCAGTAATCGAATGGATTCTCATTTTTTAAAGGCAGAGTGGCGTAAAAATCTGCCAACGGCATGCATGAATATACAGTATCACTGCAGTGTTGTTTTAGCAGGTCAAAAATTGGCTTTGGACCATTACTGAGGTCAATCAGTGGGTTACTTCTCAGCCCTACTTTAACTACATCACGTGCCTTGCCCTTTAGCTTTGTCAGTACCTCTTCGGCTTGGTCTTTCAAGGGAACTGCATGTTTTCTCAAACATATTTTTACGGTCTCCACCCACTCGTCAACACAAATTTTCTCTTCCCCATCACCTCTGAAAAACGGGGGCTCATTTACATCTTGCTTAACAACTAAGCTGACTTTTGACAAGTCACTTACATTAATAGTTGAATCACTTTGCCTGTTTTGGCCAAAACCCCCAGATTCAAGACAGGAAAGGATGTTCTGCCCAATGCTGCTACCTATTTGTTTTACTATGTCATTTATCAGAGTCACTGGTACAGTGGTTACATCAGAGAACTGTACAGAATCATCTGAAATGGCACAAGACTGAGACACAGTGGGCGTCGGCATATTAGCATGTCTTGTGTTAATAGGGGTTGATGAAAGTGGACTTATTTTATCAGCCCCACCTGTCTGATGGGCTTGCATGAACCTCAGTACACCTCTCCCTCTGCCCACATTCATCTGTCCATTAAAACCCTCCATATTAGTCTCTGACAATCAAATTAAAATACTACTTCTGATTGTTTTCCTTTTTTTTTTTTTTTTTGTAATTACCAAATAAAAATAAAAAATTACAATAGGCTATAATTAACTTCAATCATCAAAATATTTCAGTCCCCTTTGACACTTCAAAAGTTTCCTGGAATCAGATCGTTCAGTTCACATCTCATATACCAAAGGCGAACCTCTCATCCACTCAGTCACGTGCAGCGCTCAGTCACGTTGCAGCGGCGCTCGTTCGCCCATCACCCCGGCAACTCCTTCACTCGCGTCTGTACCAGCCTGGTCCCACGAAAAGTGAAGCAACGATCACGGCACCAGTTGTAGCGGTGTGTTATCTGCGTTGTGTTAGGCTTCGAGTAATACTCATGAACGCTGTAGTTCGTCTCTCAATTCTCTTTATTTGATCTGCAGTAACAGAACAGTATATGAGGACTTGTTCAGCACTTTAGAGCAGCGTGCGGCAGCAATGCACGACACACGCTATGATTTCTCATGCAGACTGGGGCATAAACTTTTACAAAACACATTTTCAGAACATACAACAATAATTCATGTACCTGCAGTAACAGAACAGTATATGAGGACTTGTTCAGCACTTTAGAGCAGCGTGCGGCAGCAATGCACGACACACTGTAATTAATAAAGGATAAAATTAATATAGAAATAAAAATAATAAATAAAACATATGTGTGTCCACTACAGCGGGGGTTAAAGTCACGATTATACAAGTATTACATATAAAACAATCAGTTACAAGAAATACGGCCTTGTTTAATCAGCACATAAACTTGCGTGACCTACCGCTATGATTTCTCATGCAGACTGGGAAGAAATAAAGTGCGTCACCCCCAGATCAGCATGGCGGACGGAAAGGAAGACCCAAAAATGGTCATGACAAGTGGAATCACAAATTATTCTTAAAGCACACTTGCTACATTTGCACAGTGTAATTCATAGAATTACTAAAAAATATTTTGCCACCTAAAAGTTAAAGATTTTTTGTGTCACGTCACGTGTATTTCCCTCATATTAAACATAAAACGCATGTGTAGACTGATATTTTTCTAATGTCTTGACTCCTTTCAGACGTTTCAAAATATTGTTATTAAATGCATTTTCTGAGAATTTATATTTTAAGTTTTGACTGCAAATGTCAATCGCCCAATTTTAACGAATTTATCCTCAACTAGTTTTTGTGGTGTAGGTCTACGTATTTTATTATGTTAACTTAACTAATACTAATAATAATTTAAAGATGCGGTAGCCCTACATTCGTGGAAACAAAATAAGAATGGAAACTAAAATATGGTAGTATCGCGCTACAGCGCACATTCTATCAGCTGCAGTTCTGGCGCCTCAGTCAAAACTCGACGTACGTTCACATCACATGTTAATGCAGCGGTAGAGTTACACTCACAGGACACTGTGCACTTAACAAAAGTTCATTATTTGCTCGTGCTTTAAAGCTTTGCCGGGTAAACATTTCTTTGGCATTCTGTTCTGACATGATGCACTTTTTCTAAGCGCGAACTGAAGCGCACACTGTCAAACAGCGCCAAACTGGATTTTTGTTGGGTCAGACCCATCTGATATCGAAGGGGGGCTGATAACGCGAAATCAACATGGAGCTAAATGAAAAAAAAATAGCACCAAACAAGCGACTTTGAAATGTTGCTGTTTTCATGAATATAAAAGTTGGGTGACCCTCCCCCTTGACTAAAAAAAGTTGGATGACCCTCCCCTCAACAAAGAATAAAAAGACATGACCCTCCCCTATTTTCCTCCGGTGGCCCCTTCCATAAATACCGAACGGTCCCCTAGCAGTGTGTTTGTGATTTAAAAATCACAAAAAAATGGATTTCTCTGATATCCAATTGATGTATATATACAACCTTATAAAAAATGAAACTTAAAATTGTAAGATCTCAATTTACCATAAATATGAAATCAATAAAAAAAATGAAATTTGTTACCAGTCTGATGGGTTTGTCGAAGTGCATCTCTGGAGCGTCAGACTTTATTCCACAGAAATAAAGTCCTGAATCTGATTCTGTTACTCCAGAAATAGTTAAAGAGACTCTGGTGACCCAAATGTCTGCTGTTATTTCCAGACGAGTTCGGTTCTGATTGTATTTGATCAGGAGTCTTCTCCCAGTTTTGTCTTTCTTCGCAGAAATCAGTATATTGAGTTGTTCAGAACTGAGATGAAACCAGGCGATTTCATATCGGCCTATCATGCTGCAGTTCAGAGTGATGTCTTCTCCCATCCGAACCCTTAACAGATCAGAAGATCCTGCAGCTGACAAATTGATAAACACACATTCTTTTAGACTATGTTAATGGTTATTGTATTTGAGATTGATATGTTCATTTCATGAATGTTTGAAAAATTATATATTTACCACTGGATGTGATTTGCATAATCCAACAAGAAAATACACAGAAGAAGAAAAAGACTTTCTCCATTGTGTCTGTCGCTCGTTAACTGGGTCGATCAAACTAAGTTCAGCTCAATGCGGAGACACTGAAACCACAGTTTCCTTTTCCTTTACAGAGAAATATAAAGCTCCTTTGAAGGTAATGACAATCAGGAAGCTTACGCTGCAAGTTTGAAAAAGTCACTTTGGCTTTCAACAACATCATTGATAAAGGGAAGGTTCTCAAAACATTTCAAGCAGGTATAATTGTTTATTTAGATATGTTTAAATATACAGACAGCAGAATGGAATGACATACAGTATAGGAAATATTAACAACATTTTCCCTCTTATACCCCAAGAAATCCGATGTTAAAGGAGAACTCCGGTCAATTTTAACATTTTTTCTGTCAAAAAATATGCTGTCAATACAGAGAACAATGACAAAAATCTGTGTTGCCTACACCATGTTATCCTCTTTTTAAAATTTGCACCCTGTTGACTTCAATGGGGCAAGTACTAAACCTGCTTTTAGCCTCTTAACATCATTGATGTGTCATTACAAGTGCACAGGTCATGTGAGTGATTCCTTCAGAGTGAACACGAGTGAGTCTGACTGCAGTAGATGTGAAAGATATGAATAATAGTGATGTTAATTCAGTGAGCAAACATACCTGTATTTACATCCTGTTTTCGGTCGAAGTCCACAGTAGTCGATTGTCGAACTCAAACGATCCAATATTCACGCGCATGAACTTGACAATCGACTACTGTGGACTTCGACCGAAAACAGGATGTAAACACAGGTATGTGCACTGGCTGAATTAACATCACTATTATTCATATCTTTCACATCTACTGGGGCCTATACCATGAAGCCGGATTAGGTGGCTAGCCAGCTATGTTTCAGCTTAGTTTCCGCCAACCCTGGGTTTTAGGTACTATGAAAGTAGCTCGGCTTTAATCGGTGTTCGTTGCCATGGTATCTTACGCTGCACGGCTAACCTGCTCCGGGGCAGGTTATGTTCTGGATTCGAGATCTCAGACTGAAGTTTGACCAATCAGCTGAGAGCAAAGAAACATATAGGTGACGTAACTTATTCCCAGTGTATGTTGCAATGACTTCAACTTTTCTTCCAAATCCGGTGGACATCTCAGCGCAAATTGTTTGACGAGCACTTCGTAAAGAAAGAGTTTTTAACCAGACAAAATCCCCTTGCCTTAACTGATAGTTACTTGTATGAAAGATACAGATTTTCCGGTGAAGGAATGTCTTATCTTTGCGAACTTCTTGAGCCGCACATAAAGAATTTAACACGTAGAATTCATGCAATTACTGTACCGCAAATGGTACATACTTGCACGGTGGGTGACGCACAGAAGCGGGGAAAACACGGTTTGTCGAACCATTCGTAAGGTGGTCCTGGCCCTGCAGGAGTGCATTAATAGTTTCATTACTAGTGTTCCCTGGACATTTATCGACCATGTCCATAAAAGAGGGCTTTTATAAAATTGGCGGTAAGGTATATTGATAGGGTGACATCACATGAACACTTTTTTTTTCACAAATGTACTATACAATATAATACATGTTAAGAATTAATTAAATTTTTTTTTATTATTATTCTGTTAATCTTATGATAGTCATTGCAACATGTATGCAGTCTATTGCTCCAATCTCCACTGCTCTGGGAACATGAGGCAGATTATGTTCATAGGAAGTCCTATCACAGCCATTATGTTCAGGTAGAGATGATGTGAATATGTGAGATGATTATTTTCTGTGAGATGAATCTTTAAATTAATTGTGGCCGTTCAAACGTTATGTCAGGAAATAAGACACAGCCATAACATCTAAAGAAAACGGGTTCTTTTATTCCTGACTGAGCCTCAAATGAGACAGCGTTAATGTATATTTTTGTTCAGGAGAAACAGCAGTTTTAGAAAAACATTCCAATTAATAAGTGAAATTGGCGTAACAAAATAAACTATCAAACTGACTCCAATGAGTGAGTAAAGTAATAAGAGTCTTACAAAACAAAACAAATAAAAAAAGGTGGTTTTCACATTGATAATCTCAGAAACAACTAAAATGAGAGCCAAAAACAACGGTAGTGGCCTGTATGTGCCTAATGAAAGAAATAAAACACAGCATACATGAGAAATCTGCACATTTCACCACATGAATACATTACAATCCACAGTTTGACCCCTTCTGTTCAAATCAAACAGTAACTACCCTCAAGAAAATAGTATACCAGGGAACTACACTGCGACCAAAATGGTTGCATATGCTACCTTTTGAAATGCCATTGCGACCCTAATTTTTAATGGGTCGCAAATGTATCACTGATTATTTTTGCACCTATGTTTTAGGCAATATGCTATGATCTTGGATTATGGAGAGAGAATTGTGTCTTTATTACATGCGAGAAAATAAATGATCTGAGAGAAAAAAAAGTTTTAGAGAGAAAGTTATCACACTGATAGCAAAAAAGCATTTCATGAGAGAAAAAAAAATATTTGAGAGAAAAAGTTTTTATACCAATAGCAAAAAATAATATTTGAGACTAAAAAAAGTTTTGAGAGAAAGTATTTTTCATAGAACATAAAAAAATATAAATTTAAAATTTTTAAAATAATTTTTGAGAAAAAAAATCTCTCTCAAAATACTATGAAAAAAACTCTCAAATATATTTTTTTGCAATCAGTGTGAAAACATTTTCTCAAAAAAAAAAGTGTTTCTCTCAAAACGCTTTTCTTTGCTCTCATTGCATTTTCTTGCTCTCGTGTCAGGATTTTGCTTTCGCTGTGAAAATTGTGCCATGGGCGGGGCCACGTTCCTATTGGCCAGTCGGGTGAGCATCGTCTTGTCTTGGGAGTCAAACCAGAGCCCGTCTACGGAGAGCCTGGCCACTCCCTATTAAGTCCTATTGTACCGAATTGTGGTTGTAGTTCCACCAGAGTTCCACTGGGGGCGCTCGCCATGAGTGCAGAATGAATGGGAGTCTATGAGGCTAGACGGCTAAATTAGTCTCTTTCACCCGATTGCCGTTGAGAAATCTCAGATCTGATTGTAGATTTTGCAAGTTCAACATAGCCTGGGTTTCCCCATACTGCCTTGCTCACAGCACGATTTTATTCACGCTGCTAGGCGGTCTGGACACCATGGACCAAATTTTCCCCTGAAAAAGGGAACCAATCACAGAACGGGGAGGGAGCAGCAAGACGATGACGACACCTAAGCAGTTTGTTTATATCAGACTCGACATTACCTTCTACCCTCATGTTTATCTTGCACAAACGGTAATATTCGCTTAACGCCATCGTGTACAAATAAATCTTTGACCCATCGTCTTTTTCTTCGTCGAATTTCTGTCACTCTACAGTACATACGTCATGTGGTATAATTAAAGCGATTGGCTATGAGCTACATACAGGCGCATTTGATAGACATTCATAGCGCCCAATAAATGGCTCTGGGCATTCGTAAGCCACGCCTCAAATACGAGAAAATGAACACGTGGTTCCCAGACCAAGTCTCAAATGAGCGTTAGCCAGGCTAAGTTCAACATGGGTTTTAGGTCGAAAGTTGAATGAGTGAGTACTTATGTCGTTTTGATTTCTTACAGGTTGAGTTGTTGTTGCCTATAACACGCTAGCATTCTGCTAATGACGTCATTGACATTTTGAAAGACTTTTTAAAGCAAATAAGTGACTCTAAAAAATCTAACACCCAGCAGTGTGTAATTTCTTTGCATCTCCTTTCGAAAACAACATTCAATTTACTAGACAAAAAATTATATCCTGAGAAAAGTGGATTTTTATTGGTATAGCGCCATAGACCTCCATTCATTCTGCACTCGTCCTGTGAGCGCCCTCATATGGAATCAGAGAGGAACTGCAACCAGTTCAGAAGCCGGAAGTTTACTGAGAGTAAAACTTCTCGCCATATTAGACATTCTCTGGTCAAACTGAATCATTACACCATTGTTCGGTTCACCGGCATAGATGCCGCCTCTGCCTTAGTTGAGCACGGACACTCCAATGTTTGGGTAAGATGATGACACACACAACTCGATGGGTAGCTGGCTGAGCAAGTTCAGCATCACTGAAGATTAAACATTAAAAAATAGCACTCATATTCATTAATGTGTATTATATTATTAGCTTGCTAATCGCTAATTAGCCATCATGTTAGGTAAACTTGCAAACTCTTTGGCTGTTTCTCAATTCCAAGAACGCAGAGAACGGACTTGTGTTCTCGTGGAGACCGGTCTTGCCAAGCTTCCTTGGAAGAACGAACTCGGAACCGGCCGCAATGACTTCTGGGACACCAGGCGAGTACTAGCTCAAGTCTGCATTCGATGCATCCTCGGTATCAGAGCCCGTCTATGGAGAGCCTTGGCACTTCCTATTAGCCCCATTGTATAGACCCTTTGCACGTGACGTCACGCTCTACTCGCGCGAATTCTGAACGCCATGACGGACGGCGGAAGAGCTGTTCTGTAGACGGACGGCAAGCCAAATGAGTACGTGTTTGAGTTCGTTCTAGTAGTAAAATGGTTATTTCGTGTTGTGCCGTGGGCTGTGCTAATAGACAGGGTAAAGCCAATATATCTTTTTATCAAATACCATTTGATGGGGAGAGAAGGCATCGATGGGTTGCTGCTATCAGCCGAAAGGACTGGCAGCCCTCCAAGTACTCCAGGATTTGCAGCGAGGATTTGTACCTTTTTTACAAGGTAAGATTCATGTATTTCCCAGTTATGTTTACTTAATTTGTGTAATACCATACCGCCATCCTTGTCCAGATGGAGACCCAGTCAAATTGTCATTTGTAACATGAGTAACCTAAGTTAGCTATGTAATGAGCAAGTGCCAGCTAGCGTGATAGGGCTGTGCAGTCTAACGTTAACGTTACTGCTACCCATTCACAAAGGTAGCTAACGTTAGCTTAATGTCAGGAATAGCAGATTTTGGTGCCACTTAAATGTCTATGCTTCTCTGATGCTCATAAATTTACGTTAGAGGCAATGTAAACATTGACACATGTGAGGCTATTTAAAGGGATAGTTCACTTTAAAATGAAAATTCTGTCATCATATACTCACCCTCAAGTTGAAAAAACAACACAGAGCAGACCTCATGCTGCATTCAAAGTGATTGTAAATTACCCTTTTCCCATCCAGATGTTGTTTTTGCAATTTACTTTACAAATAGAAAATGGATGATGTTTCAGGAGGATAGTTATAGGCTGGGACCATGGTTCTAAGCTCCCTCTTGGTGGTACTCAGGCAGATGATTTGTTTTATCAGGACAGAAGAGTGATGACCCTTTATCCCCTGATTATGTGCCATCAGTGTTTGCGCACACCAAGTCCCCTGAGAAGCGGCGAGCCCTGGGAAGTCTAGGGAAGTATGAGGTCAGAGAGGCAATGAAGAAAAAAAAAGCGTCAGGCATCGTCCAAACGTGAAGCTGCCAGGGCACTCCTCAATCTGTCAGCTGAGATGAATGTGTTATGTGAGGTTGAAGAGGAGATTGTAGAAGAGGCGATTGTAGCAGAGGCTAGTGTTAGTGAAACTAGTGGCAAATGTGATGCAATGTGCCAAACCAACCTCACTTCAGACTACATTGAGTCTCTTGAATTTGAGTGTCAGCAACTCCGGGGTGATACGTTTGCTCTGAAGGAGAAGCTGAAGCCCTCAGATCTGGAACAGAGCACTTTTGAAAACAGTGACAAACTTAAAACCTTTACAGGACTGCCCAACTATAAAGTGTTTATGGCAATGATTGATCTGGTAACTCCATTACTTAAGGATACGGCAAACATCACCATCTTCCACCAGCTACTGTTGACATTAATGAGGATCAGGCTTAACCTTCCGATTGCTTTTTTGTCATATCTGTGTGGTATTCATATGTCTACAATTTCAAGAGTGTTTACAAATGTCATTAATATACTAAATGACAACTTAGTACCTGTGTGTGTGGTATGGCCTGACAGAAATGATGTCCAAACATCTCTGCCAATGTGTTTCAGAAAGTCTTTCAAGCATTGCATGTCAGTAATAGACTGTTTTGAAATTGCCATTGACAGACCTAAAGATTTGAAGGCAAGGGCCCAGACATACTCTCAGTATAAATCGCACAACACCATAAAATACCTAATAGGTATAACTCCACAAGGGATAATCTCCTTCATCTCCAAGGGCTGGGGTGGGCGGTCAACTGATGCTCACATTACAGCAAACAGTGGGTTTTTGGATAATCTCCTACCAGGAGACTTGATCCTAGCAGACCGTGGCTTTAGGATTCAGGAACAAGTTGGCTTGTACTGTGCAAGGGTTGAAACTCTTGCCTTTACACGGGGGAAAAAACAGCTGGGTGCTGTTGAACTGGAAGATTCCAGAAAACTTGCAGCAGTCCGCATACATGTTGAGAGGCTAATTGGTCAAGCACGATCCAAGTACAGGATGTTGCATGGACCTGTGCCCATTAGTCTTCTGATTAAGTCATCAGAAGAAGAAGAGTTCACCTCTCTTGACAAAATAGTCAGAGTGGCTTGTGCCCTGACGAATCTGTGCCCCTCAGTGGTGCCAATTGATTAGCTAAAAAAACTGTTATTCTTTAACAGAGAAGTTTCAAAGTTAAACACATTTATTTGAGTAACAATTCCAAGTGTAAATAGTTGAATAAATTCATAAAGGATTGAAACAACGTGAGGGCAACTTATATGGTGACAGAATTTTCATTATAAAGTGGAGTATCCCTTTAACAATCAATTGTTTACTTATCCATTAAAATCAGCTGAAATGTAACAGAGTTATTAGTTAGTAGTTGCATAGAACCCATATATGTGGATGAGAGCTCTTTTAAGACCATCTATTATATACTATTATTGAAGTTATGTATCAGGCTATTGGCTGCGTAATGTAAGATGGTGTGTGTACAGTGGCTACTGTATCACTCTGCTGTTTTATAAACCTCTTAAAATTGTCATGTGTCAGTTCCCTTAACACATTCACACTTTGTATTAAATTGAAACATGCAGGACAAACGTTATAAAAGTTGTATATGAGTGTACATTATGTAATTTAGGTTGGCTTTTATAAAGATGTTGAAAGATGTTTTTGTAAAATAAACCAGCCCTCAAACTTTTGACTATGCTGTTCTCCTTTATTAAACTATATTAAATGTATGTAGAATTACACACTGGCAAATCTTACTAATAATTCAATTACATTTTATTTATAGTATCAAATCATAAGAAATTAAAAGAAAAACATTACAAATGGAGTAGGTCTAGACCACACTATAATTTACAAAGACCCAACAATTCTAGTAATTCACTTCATGAGTCTGTGGACTGTGTTTTGTCTGACAGCAGTCTATCTGGGCATGTATATATGGGGCGCCGTTTGTAAAGCGGCTCACGCTGAAAATAACTGCAACATTTTGTCACATTTAGCTTCAAACAATTTTTAAAAAACTGGTATGAATTTTTGACGGTCACTTTTTAGCACATTTACAACAATATTTGTCAACGTAGAGATATTTTAAATAGTTAAATCTTAATATTAAATGTTACACCTAAATGTTAAATGTTAAATCTAAATGCTAAATCTAAATCTAAATCTAAATGTTAAATCTAAATGTTAAATATAAATGTTAAATCTAAATATTAAATCTAAATCTAAATATTAAATCTAAATGTTAAATCTAAATGTTAAATCTAAATGTTAAATCTAAATGTTAAATCTAAATCTAAATGTTAAATCTAAATGTTAAATCTAAATCTAAATATTAAATCTAAATCTAAATGTTAAATCTAAATCTAAATGTTAAATCTAAATATTAAATCTAAATCTAAATGTTAAATCTAAATGTTAAATCTAAATGTTAAATCTAAATGTTAAATCTAAATCTAAATGTTAAATCTAAATGTTAAATCTAAATCTAAATGTTAAATCTAAATGTTAAATCTAAATCTAAATGTTAAATCTAAATGTTGAATCTAAATCTAAATGTTAAATCTAAATGTTAAATCTAAATCTAAATGTTAAATCTAAATGTTAAATCTAAATCTAAATGTTAAATCTAAATCTAAATGTTAAATCTAAATCTAAATGTTAAATCTAAATCTAAATGTTAAATCTAAATGTTAAATCTAAATCTAAATGTTAAATCTAAATCTAAATCTAAATGTTGAATCTAAATCCGATTACCGCCATTTTGAATTAGCATATTTGTTAAATATTTAGTTTCACCTGAAACATTTAGATTCAACATTTAGATTTATATTTAACATTTAGATTTAGATTTAACATTTAGATTTAGATTTAACATTTAGATTTAGATTTAACATTTAGATTTAACATTTAGATTTAACATTTAGATTTAGATTTAACATTTAGATTTAGATTTAACATTTAGATTTAACATTTAGATTTAATATTTAGATTTAATATTTAGATTTAACATTAAGATTTAGATTTAACATTTAGATTTAGATTTAATATTTAGATTTAACATTTAGATTTAGATTTAATATTTAGATTTAACATTTAGATTTAGATTTAATATTTAGATTTAACATTTAGATTAAGATTTAGATTTAATATTTAGATTTAACATTAAGATTTAGATTTAGATTTAACATTTAGATTTAGATTTAACATTTAGATTTAGATTTAGATTTAACATTTAGATTTAACATTTAGATTTAGATTTAACATTTAGATTTACATTTAACATTTAGATTTAGATTTAATATTTAGATTTAGATTTAACATTTAGATTTAACATTTAGATTTAGATTTAACATTTAGATTTAACATTTAGATTTAGATTTAACATTTAGATTTAGATTTAACATTTAACATTTAGGTGTAACATTTAATATTTAAATTTAACTATTTAAAATATTTCTAAGTTGACAAATATTGTTGTAAATGTGGTATAAAAAGTGACCGTCAAAAATTCATACCAGTTTTTTAAACATTGTTTGAAGCTAAATGTGACAAAATGTTGCTGTTATTTTCAGTGTGAGCCGCTTTACAAACGGCGCCCCATAAGCAACACTTGATGACAATGAGCAAACAACAGAAGTTGTTAACGATCGGAAAACACGTGATTTTATAAATAAAAAGGCAGATCGATGCATTGTTTATGAGAAGAACATTTTGGGAAAAAAGGATGATATGATTTACAGGCTAAAACTCAAATATCAAGGCTATGCTAAATGCTATTGTCCATGCTGTTTTCAAAACGCTCAAGGCTAATGCTAAACTGCTAATGCTAAAGCCATGCTGGATTCCAAACGCTTAACCCTTGTTTTGGGTCATTAATATCCTATACTAAACCATAACTAATGTTGACTATATTGAATTTAAAAGCTTAAACTTTAACACCGATGGAATTAAATTAAGTTATTCAATTTAATTTGGCTTATTTAAGTTCCTCTGAAAAGTAAACCTCTAAAGTATTTGATATGCTATCTAGTCAAAAATTCGGGAAAATTGGAAAATTGTGCTCAGTTATCACTGTTAGGTGGTTGGGGATATGGCGAGACTGTAAAAACGATGGCAGAGTAATCTCTAAAATATATCCAACACAACTGACAGGAGCTGTTAAATGTGGCGAGTCTGTAAAAACGATGGCAGAATAAACTCTAAAACATTGTAACACGCTGGGGTAATACAAGTATAAAAAGGCGCCGTTATAACTAGCTATGATCGCGCGCATCCTGATTTTGACCGTCAAGCTGTTCAAATATTTGAGGATACTATTCTAGACAATGAATGATTCTGTTTGGATTTTCAAATTTGTAGTTGTGCTTAACACATTGTGCTAGAACACACTTTATAGTTGTTTGTGCTACGAAAATGTGCACATAGGCTAGTTGAGTTTATTCTTTAAAAACACAAGATTTACTGTAAGTGTTGTAGAAAACACTTAGGTAAAAGGTTGTAGATGCCATGCATGCTAGGCCTCGTGTCTTGTGTAAACTGGATTAAATATCAAGTGTGTTTGTTGAATTTGTTTGTCTCCTTGGTGGACAACTATTTTTGATATAGCTGCAGTAAAACCGTAACAGGAGCATAGAATTGCCATGTGGCTACAATGTAAATCACAAGACAAAGAAATCTGAAAACCAGAAACAGTGAACGCATCTCATTAATCCTGAAACAAAAACCTTTTCATATTTAAGGCTGCAGAGAACTAAATATTATGTTTGAATGTATTCTGAATTACTCTGAGATTTGTTTTTTCCAAAATAGGTTAAATGATTCGTATATTTCCACAAGATTGCGTCAGAGGTTAGCGACGGCTAATAACTGATATCAGGGAGTGTGCTGGCGACTTGGGTGGGTGGATGTGTTCCGATGTCTTCTGTTCTAATTTAATGTTACTTTAGATAAATGTACAGGTTTGATTAATCCAGAGCCAAAACCTACTAAAGTAAAACGATTGAATTAAGTTCCTGAAGGGCATCCAAGGGGGCTATTAAAAATCTCTTTGATTGTTGCGCGTGTACGGCAAAATCCTAGAGAATTAGCCAACTGCCTCAGCTCATGATCTTCGGGACTGACCACTTGTGTCGTGCATCCTTAGGAGAAGGACTGCAAAGCGATATAGTTTCCTTATCTATAAACGGAAAATATAAAGTAAGAGTAAATAGAATAACCAAACATTAAAATGGCCATTTAAAAAGACTAAATGAGAAGAAAAGGTATTTGAAACCTAGCTAAGAGAAAAGAGGAACAGCCAATGTACATCTTATCAGTCCTGAGCCAAAAGCCTTTTCATATTCAAATGTATTGACATGAGAACAAGCTGAGATTTGACCATGCGTTAAGTTGTTTCAGAGACTCTTCAGAGACTGAAAACAATATAATTTGACTTGTATTGTTAAAGAATATAATTATATTATAACTTGAATTATAATAAACATTATATTACACTCGCCGAGCAGGACAATAATTGGAGAAGTGTGACTTTCGTCATTAAAATTGAATTTCTGAAACAGAATTTCATTTGTGTGCTACCCAGTGCCAAAAGCGGAGGGGTATGCCTTTATTTTTCACCGTTAGAAAACACGGCTAGAATTGTGGCACAGGTAATAGCAAACCAAATTGTGCAACAACTAAAATGCAATCTAATCAGATAAGTAAATTTACGAGGAGGGTGTGAAATGCTAAACAGCAGACAGAAGTACCACAGTTTTTTTGCAGGTCAAAAAATATCTGCACTAACTAAAATGTGTGAACGACACCATAAACAGCAAATGCTGACCAGACAACCCACAGATCTGGCTGTAATGAGAGAAAGCAATGAGCATTGCACATGCAGCGGACTGAAGGCTGAACTGAAAGAGCAGCTTCAGGTGTCACAACACACTGAAACAACAGCAACAATTCAGACTTGGTCAATGAAACTGGGTTTCATGTGACATCTGGAATTAAAAATTGCAACTGACATGATAATGGAACAAGTGAAAGAATTCCACACGTCTGAATTTAATGTTTGTGAAATATTGGAATTGTCTGTCTGTGGTTCGCTCTCCTCTGTTTTCTGTCTCAGGCTTACTTCTGCAAATTCCTCAGAAGACGGATGAAAGGAGGGGACAGGAGCCCACCTGGAGCAAATCCAGGACAGCAGAATTGTTAGAACATAACCTGAGACTCGGGAGATGGGTGAAAAGACATTACAAAGGCCTTTCACACTTCACACTATCACAACTGCATAAATATGGCCTCCCAGTATAGAACTGGAACTAAATTTGCAACACAATTGTTATAGATTAGATTCCACCCATCTCCTGATGAACACATGAACACTGAACACACACCTCCATCACTATACCCTGCACGTCATACGAAGATGTGTCATCTTCACACAAACAGATCCAGATAGCTTCACACATATAGGTTGGTCATGACAGTCTAAAAGAGACACACATAGCATACACTATTCACAACACACTGCCAACTCATTGGAAAACACTGAAATATACATATGAATGACTACAGTCACAAGTCAATGATGCAAAGCATAAAGCAGAGACAGACCTGCTATAAAATTTCAAAATGTTCAAACTTTCTGATTGTTATTAAGGTAGTTGGAAAATCAGAGGGCCCCTGATTTCTCAACTTACCACTAATAAAAGAAATATCATAAAAACGGACAGATCTGAAGTGTGAGCACTTCAATCAATTACAAAATTTACAATTTAACCCTGTCATCGACTGTGACTTAGCCAGCCCTCTCTCTCTCTCTCTCTCTCTCTCTCTCTCTCTCTCTCTCTCACACACACACACAAACACACACACACACACACACCAACACACACACACTCTCTCTCTCACCAACACAAACACACATACACACAAACACAAAACTGTTACAAGGAATGAACAATCTCCATTCTTATATGCTTAAACATGTTCCAAGTCACTTCTTAGATCTGCATAGGTGACTTGCATTGGAAGATTCATGAACAAACAAAGTGATTATTATATATATATATATATATATATATATATATATATATATATATATATATACGTGCACTTCAACTGTTATTACAAGATTTATTGATGCATACCATTGATTTTATTATTTAGGCTACACCGACCTCTTGCTGCATTTCCTTTGAATAATTCAGATCAAGAATATTTAAATTCCACTACCATTTAATATCACAGTGGTAGTGAAGAATTGGATATTTAAAACAAGACCATCCTACTTGACCTTGAGAAACACTTGAGACCAGATGTACCATTCGCACTCGCTGACATGAACATGATATTTTATATTAGACATGATATGATTTTGTTTTGTTGCATTATGTGTTCCCATGCATTTCCATACGACTTCAAGTTCATAAGTGCTCAATCGTGAAGTGGACATTTAAGATGCTTTTCAGGTGTCTCAGGCTTTTCACACAAAGCAGTGTGAACCAAGGAGAAGCCCTTCATCCACTGAGGTCTGCCCAGACAACCGCACCGCTGGAGGTGACAGGATTGGTCAAGAAGGGTCAGATCATCATCGTGGAGAAGGTGCCAGAGAAGCAGAAGTTTCTCCATGGAGGAGTGACACATCAACTGAACAAGTCACAAAGGTCCAGATTGACTATGAACTTTGCTCACGTCCCAGGATTACAGGAAGAGAACCTGAATGCATTCATCCACCTGCTGGACTCAAGCAACATACACCTGGTGAGACCAGGTGTTCTGCAGGTGAACACAGCCCTCTGCAAGCTTCTACAGATGCTAACATTGAAAAGACAATTTTCGGGTGGACATCTCAAGAATGACAACAGACGTTTATCAGTGACTCCATAGGAGCTCATGTGAATTTGACCCACGGAGTCAAGGAGGGAAAACTGTAAGAATTGATAAATTAGGAGATTCCAGACGGTCTGTTTTGGGGGTGACCAGGCCCTGAGAGGACAAAAGGACCTCTCTGGAGATTAGCATTTGAACTGGCTCTCATGCACCATCGAGACGAAAGTCTCACCCCCGAGTCATCTAATCTGCATCTCCTTCCCTCTCCCCTCACCCCCTCTCTCTCATGCTCAGGTGACTACCTGATTTCACCCAAGAAAATGTACAGTTTAATGTGAATGATTATCACAGAGTATATTCATGTTTGGTATCGTTTAAAATGTCACAGTGCGACTGGTACAATTCTCTCATCTCAGAATAAGTAAAACACAAGGTAATAAGGTTTTTGAAGGTTTATGGATAACTAGCATACAAGGAGGGGTTGATCTCTCAAGCAAATGGTCACACACCCCCAAGAGGTGCTACAGTGTACCTCTGAATGCAAATTTCTATTGTTAGCACATGGTTCCAGGTGAAAAGGTTTGTCTATTTAAGGAGGTGCAGCAGGGAGATCGGGGCCTTTTCTGTACTTCAGATCGGTCCGTTAGGCAGGGAGATATAGATCTCTCAGCCTAACGTATTTCTTAATGTTGGGTTTGCATCTTCTCTCTATTCCAGAGCATTTGATGTTTTGTATCGATTATCTTTGAATTGATTATGAAATTGGCATGATACATTTACCTGACAGAATAAATTGTTACATTTGATTATTCTCACTGACTTTGATATTATTTTCATTGAAGAGTTAGACGGAATAGTAAAACACCCACTCACTTTTAGTGAGGCACAGATATTATTAAAACCTTTCATTTATGGAGTCAGATAAATTAACGAGTAAATACATATGATTAATGTATTACAAATTTAACCACCAATACTTCGCATGAGGAAAGGACAGAGCACGTGAGACCTTCCCTGTGTTATTGGAAAACCTCCATTGGACCAATTTCACGGGCCTTACAAGCCTATACTTGTTGATCGAGATATACTTAAAAGTATAATCAAGTATTCTAGTAGCTTATTAAATACTTTTTTAAAAACATAATATTACACACTGTCATATAAACTAACATGTTCAGCTTTATATAGTAACAAACTTTTGGGTGGAATAGCTTATAGAGTAAATAAAATAAGCATGGAAAATAAGTTTATTCAAGTGTTCTATTAGTATACTTCTTTTCAACTAAAAAGAAGAGAGTATACTTTCAGTCTACATTTTATATACTTCTCAAAAATATACTTAATTACACTTAAGTGTACTTGACTTATACTGAAAGAAAAGTCCAAGTATATTTGGCCTATACTTGTACTCAATCTTTTGATCGAGATACTTAAAAGTTTAATTATTCAAAGTATACTTGGCTTGTAGTTGTGTTAACTCTTTTGATCGAGTAGCCTTTTAAATATACCTTTTTTTACATCGTTTTTCATATACAGTCTTATGAAACTTTGTTTGAAAATATTGATTAAAATATTGATATAAAACAGATATGTTTCTAATTTTGCGTATCTGAACAAGGCGTAGTCTTTGACAAAAATGTGATTTTCTCAACTATTTTGTTTAAAATGTTGCCTTTCTTTATGAAACTTACCAACATTCAAGTGTTGATAAAAAAGGATGCATGAAGCTAATAAAAGGTTTTTAAAATTAGAGTTAAAGGTATTTTTATATATATAAATTTTTTTTATATAAATAGTAAACTATAAGTATAATGTTAAGTTCACTTAAAGAAAACTTGTAGTATAAAACTACTAAACTAGTAGTTTACTGAGAGTACACTAAAAGAGCAAAAATAATATATAAATGGTAAACTATAAGTATGATGTTAAGTTCACTTAAAGAAAACTTGTAGCATAAAACTACTAAACTAGTAGTTTACTGAGAGTATACTTCAAAGTTGCTACAAGTATTAAAATAGTAAACTACTAGTATACTCATAAGTTCACTTGCAGTACAAATGAGAAACATAATTATGAACTAGTTGTGCACTTAAAGTTGACTACTGTTACACTTATAGTACACTTAAACATATACTTTTATATACTTCAAGTGGGCCAATTTAGTCCCAAGCAGTATTAAAATAGTACATTTACAAGTTTACTACTAGTACATATTGACATTAGTATACTTACTACATAAAGTATACTTAAAAATATACTTGAACATTACTCAAGTATACTTCATAAAATGAACTTGAAGTATACTTTTTTTTCGTAAGGGTATCCTTCTGGGAGAGAGTGCTTCTCAGGTCATATTTTTGATGGCATATTTGTAGAAATTATCATTCTTTCTAAATGTGTTGTTAATATGTCCTGTAACTAGGCTACCAAATAAACAGAATCAGACGCGACTGAATAAGTTGTGTGTCCTCTTTCTTTTGTTAAAAAGACGTTCACAAACATCATAAACGGTAAACCACTTTATTTCTGTGTGACTAATGTGCAATTTTGACACAAATTAATTAATTATGATCAATGTATCGCTTTTTATTGTAAACCTGTGGTAAAACATCTAGGGTTTTAAATATTCAATTAAACAACGAAAATGCCAGCAAACGGTCGCTCTTGTTTTGCAATCTTGCTGTTTCCACTGATTTCTTTCTGATTTGTTTTCTGATAAAACTTCCATTTTGTTTGAAAGGATGGGTTTGACGTTGTTCCAGAGAGGCGTGTTTTAGTGAAGCGCTGTGGAGCTTCTGGCCCGACATTGGAAACGCAGCAGATTTTGGGCACGGTGCTACAGGCCCGAGGCTATTAGCCTGGCACGGCCCGTTTAAAGCCCTGGCTCGCACTGGCCAGACAGTGGAAACGCGGCTAATGCCTACAACTAACGCAACGATTAAGTGATGCACCATCTTGACAGGATTGAAAACGTGGGAAATAATGAGCTTCCAGATCCGGCAGACAAGCTGTGTGCGCATGTCACAAAATTATTTCGATTGAAAGCGTCAGTACATGTAAACACCTGATCGGTTTAGATAACATCCCATGTAAACAGTCAACCAGAATCCGTCAATCAGAACGATCTCAATCAGAATAGCAAAAAAGTGTGCATGTAAACGGGGCTACTGATAACATTATTAAATCCGTTGATCAGTTTTGACTTTACCATGAATATGAAGATAATACTCCAGGATTTGTCGCTTCACTTCTGTCTGATCATTAGTGTAATAAACATATAAAAAGTATTTCCCAGCGTCACTGTAGAGCAGATCCTTGATGACGACGTCACATGATCCTTCTTTAAATACACGGCTATTTTCACTCTCACATTTATCATTCTCACAAATATTAATGTTTTTTGACAAAGTGTTTAAAACAATATCAGAAATGTCTCTGGCCTCAAAGTCACATGACAGGGTGACGTCGCCTCCCCTTCGTCCCGTCACATTTCCTACAGCGGCTGTTCCTGCAAACACAGACAGAATAAAATTCATTCAATACAAAGTATCAATATTGAAAAATACATGTAATCTGTGCAATCAAGATCATCATTAAAGGGTTAGTTCACCCTTAGGTTAGTTCAAGGGTTAGTTCATTTCTGTCATTGATTACTCACCCTCATGTCATTCCAAACCCGGAAGACCTTCGTTCATCTTCAGAACACAAATTATTATATTTTTGATGAAATCTGAGAAGTTTCTGAAACATTGCAGCAACATCACTGCCAATTTCAAGGCCCAGAAAGGTAGTAAAGACATCGATAAAATAGTCCATGTGACTCCAGTGGTTCAACCTTAATGTTATGAAGCCACGAGAATACTTTTTGTGAGTAGAAAAACCCAAAATAACAACTTTATTCAATAATTTCTTCTCTTCCACATCATTCTCCTACGCTATTCACGTAGTAAACACAGTACAGCACTTCCTGGTTCTACAGAACACCGGCTGTCTATTGGCCGACTTCAGCATCACACGTATGTGTCGTGGTGCTCATGTGACCAGTGTCGGCCAATACTGTAGAGAGACGGCGTTCTGATGTAGAACTAGGAAGTGTTGCACTGTGTTTAATGGAGGGTCAGAAACCTCTCGGATTTCATCAAAAATATCATAATTTGTGTTCTGAAGATGAACGAAGATCTTACAGGTTTGGAATGACATGAGGGCGAGTAATTACTGACAGAAATGTTCATTTTTGGGTGAACTATACCTTTAAAGGTCCCATGACATGGATTATTTTATTATTTTATAATGTTTCCTGGGGTGCCCTTATAATGTTAGTATGTTTTTTAGATCAAAAATGATAATAATTTAGAAATAAAAGGCATTTTTACTAGCCAGATTTTAGCCTCTGATTTGAACGCTCTGTTTGAAGGGGCGTGTCACTGCTGTGATTGGTTGCTGTGAGACTTCAGTGTAAACGCCCACTGCTGTGATTGGCTGCTGTGAGACTTCAGTGTAAACGGCCACTGCTGTGATTGGCTGTGAGACTTCAGAGTAATCGCCCACTGTTGTGATTGGCTGACATGCTTGCATATGAAATATCTAGCATTACATGTGGAACTCTCTCGAAAACTTTTACTATTACAGCTATTATACGTTTTTACTATTACAGCTATCGGGATTAACGAATCGTGAGAAGTTTTTTAAGTATTTAGATCTATTCCCATCACATAAAAGGTTGCAGTGATGAGCATTGAGCAGATGACAGCCTGTTGATCGCGTGAATGAAGATCTTATCATTGCAACGCAGTTTCTGCACTCTCACTAATGATTTCAACAATGCAGACATGAGGTAAGTACAGTAAGAGCTTCGTTGTGCAGCGTAACAGCGTCATTGAGTTTTGGCAAGTGTCCAGATAAACTCGTGTGATTGACAGCTTGGGCGATTGGAAAGGGATTGTTCTTTGATCGCTTTATATTTTAATCACAGTTTAAATAAGATTATTTTCATCCTACCAAGAGAAACGACGTGAAGTTGATCGTTGAGTCACTGGCTTGATTTACTGATGCATAAACAGTATTGAACGACTTTGAGAGAAAGATTATCTGTCTGAACTTGAACAATTACACATCAGACATTCACATAACCCACTGGTTCTTCAGAGGCTCGGATGAAGGAACTAAAAAATACTTTTGTGTTCATTTGTACATCCAAACACTGAGCAACTGCCATGCTTCGCTCGTTTGCAAGCCATGATCTCTTGAGGAAAAACCAATATCGCGCTCGCCCATTTTCTCATGGGTGGGCCAAATTCTTTTTCCGGGCAAAGTAGAGAAAGGGGAGGTAACCTTTCCCCTTATGATGACATATAAAGGGAAGATTTCTTGATTCGCCCGTCTGAACTTTCATTTTCTCAAAAATACCCAGGGCTTGGTTTACACCCATCAAAACGTCTAGCCACTGGGGGACCATAGGCAGGCTAGGGGTACTCATATTAAGGTTAAAAAACCTCATAAAGTGAAATTTTCATGCCATGGGACCTTTAAATATTCGTACTTTACTCAAAAGTATATAAATGAAAGTAATAAGAGCAGTGTTAGCTGTGCCACATTATTTTTGAACATTTTAAAAGTTTCAAATGTTGATGACAGTAGTATAAAGCTGTATCAGGTTTGTCAAGTTCTGTGGTGGAGAGAAACAATCGACTACAATAACTCTACCTGCAACTAAAAATCATGAATTGTTACAATTTATCAACAAAAATTATACTGACCGCAATCACTGACAAAACAAAACCGCAACAGAAGATTCAAAAACCTTTGAGAAACCAGAAGAGCAGGTTTAGGACAGATAATAATCACAAACACATTTATTCAGGGATAAAACTCTTTGCTTATTGGTGAAATATTACAAAAAAATGTACTTCCATTCTGTCTCAATATTTCATACATAATTGTAACAGACTTTGTTGGATTCTGTTATGATGGATTCATTCTTGTTCGCTCGTTGTATGTGTGTATGCAATGTATTTTTCCCCTCGGGCTTGCCGTAGATAGGCATGGGTCTTTTTGCACTGGAGTGTCGCAGTGTGATCTCATGTGTTGCATATAATAAAGTGGAGAATAATTCAAACGGCTATCGTTTCTTGTTTTCTTATTTCTGAGTGTTGAGTGTTGGGCGAACCCTGTTCGAACGCTCGGTCACAATATTTAACACATCTACATGAAAATCTTAATCTTTGGTTTGATTCTTTATGTAGCTTATGTTAATGTATACGTACAATAATCAGTCAAACACAAGCAGGCTTTAGAAATCCAGTGACAATATAATAATTACAGATTAGGCAATATGTATTATTATATAGGGTAGAGTGGAAAACGCCCCCATTAAGGAAAATGTGACATTACAGTGAAACAAAACATAAATGTGGCTAGAATTGCTATCCCGGTTTTGAGTGACTATGGCAGGAGTTATTCACCAAATATTAAAATTGCTCAGCCTTCATAATTAATTAGTATTTTGTCTGAAAATATTTTTGTACAAAATATATATTAAATATTTTTAAATATAAATTAAATATTTTTGCCACAACAAGCTATGAGTTTTTAAATGAATGTTTAATGTTTAAAATATTATTATATTCCTTATAAATAACATGATCTCAAACAACAGACTTCACTATTCATCTATCATACATCACTGTGATATCCTGCAGAACAATATTTTCTTAACACTTGTTTATCTGAAATTTATAGCATTTACCATGTAATCCTCTTATCTTCAAATATGTCGCTGGTGTCAGCTTCTCCATGGAGATTTGTATATCCCCGTTATCAACGTAGTGCATAGCAGTTTATATACTGTGATAGCAACAGTAAAAATGTATCTGGATTACCTCTAGTGGTTATTTTGGGGAAAAAAAAGGTGGGGGGCGTTTTCCCCCACTCTACCCTATTAATAATCTAGCTAATAAAACCCATCATCATATTCACACATTCGTCATAAACATATTAGTTAGTTTCTGTTAGTTTCCCACGAACAGAAACACAACAATGTGGATAGCTAATTCAATAACACAAACACGCAGGTTTAGGCGATAAAAATAAAATTAAATAAAAACTTACATGGTGACAGTTTGTATGAGTCTTATGTTCAGCTGTTAAAATTTTGCAAACTACAGCATTTTTAGAGAGATTTAAATGTAAAGAATGAAACCGAAAGTCTCCTCGGGTGAGCGGTTGCGGTCGAGCTTTTTTCGGAAAGGGTATTCGCCGGTGTTCATTTTATATAATTACCAAATGTTTTTTTTTTTGTTTTTTTTCAGAACCACGTTCACCAGCTTTGTGCAGTTGTTGGACGTTCGTTGTTTACTGGACAGTTCAGATGCCTAGGGAAGGTAATTTAGCTTTCTATAAAGGAATAAAGGTGATATTATTTACGTGTTTTGGAACCATCAGAAAACTTATTAAACACTTCTCACAGATGAAGTTTTCCATTGAGGACATTTGGCTGTGCCCTGTGAACGTTGGAGCACATTGGATTCTTGTGGTGCGTGTGTATTTTTCAAAGTACATTGCAAGTGAGATTATAGAAAATGTTTTTTTTTTTCTGCTTCTTTAGTGATATTGGGCTATTGTCCAATAGAATACTCTATTGTTCTCTTACGAGAGGTCTCTCGTACTTGCGTAAGAAAATCTTACGCTAGGGGAAAACCTCTTTTCCTCGAGATATTGAAGCCAAAAATTATCCTTAATTTTGCAATAATGTAAAACGCATTGCAGCAGCATGCAGACATGGGCGAGACAGCTCGCGCGCCCATTGGCTGCTCTGCGGCAACTGCACCAGCCTATCGATAGAGGCTCCTCATGACGTCAGAACCAATGAGGGCGCTTCGCGCCCATTACGTCATGTCCCGCCGAAGTCGGGTGGGGCCAGGGCTATAAATACGGCCCAGAGAGGCTGGTTTGGTCAGTTTTTCATCTCTTCAGCGGACTTCGCATCGCTGGATCCCGAGAGGAAGCCACGCCGTCTGAGCCAAGCACCCAGCGGGATTAGTGCATCTGAAGCAGCTGGTCGACATCTCGCCGCCTTCAGTCGCCGTTTCTGCTGACGCTTTCCGGCGTACTATATCCTTTCATTGCTGTGTGTGTGTGTTCGCCGCTGCGACACGCACATTCTCTACTTCTAAAAGAGCACGAGCGTCTTTTTCAAGATGCCTCGTTCTTCCTGCGGCTCTTGCCGAGCTCCACTCAGCGACGGGGACCACCACCTCATCTGTGTTTCCTGCCTGGGTGAGGATCACGCAGCTATCGCGCTCGACGAGGGCGGCTGCCCTCACTGCGAATTAATGCCTATGGTGACTCTGCGGACTCGCCGAGCATTCTTTCGCGAAGCTGCGCCCGCGCCTTCGCCCGCCGAGCTGCCGCGCCGTAAAAAGCGCCGCGCTCAGCGGGTCCCTGAACCTCCTCCATCCCGCGAAAGCTCGCCGGTGCGCCCGCCAGCTTCGCCGCCTGCTTCACCCGAGTCTCTCACCGCCGGTCAGCGGCCGCTGTCTGCCGCCGCGTCCGCCATTGAGAACTATGAGGAAGTTTTACGAGTGGAGGACGACAGTTGCTCTATCCTGGCTTCGGGCAGTGAGGACTGGTCGAGCTCCGCGGACCTCGCACCACCCTCTCACCGGCCCTCTGGGAAAAGAGCTAGCATCGAGGCGGAGCTGATGCGTCTGCTCGAGCAGGCCGTCGAGAGCCTCGGCCTTGAGTGGTCGACGCCCCAACAGCCTGCACTCAACCGCCTGGACGGCTGTTTTCTACAAAGGGAACGTGCTTCAAATCCTTCAAGACCAGCTCCCTTCCTTCCTGAGCTTCACGAAGAGGTAGCTAAGTCTTGGAGCGCCCCCTTTTCAGCCAGAGTGCGTGCTCCCGTGTCCGCAGCATTCTCCGTAGTCGACGGTGCTAAGGACAAAGGGTACCACTCTCTTCCTCCCGTCGAGGAAGCGGTAGCCGCCCATCTTTGCCCGCCCTCTGCTGGACGGCGCGCTAAGACGGCGCTGCCATCTAAAGCCTGCCGTACTACCTCAGCCCTGCACGGTCGCGCTTACACCGCCGCCGGACAGGCTGTCTCGGCGCTTCATTCAATGGCCGTGCTCCAGATCTTCCAAGCCAACCTTCTCCGCAAATTGGACGAGGAAGGACCGGAAGCTGTGAATCTCACGGATTTGAGGAGCGCGACGGATCTCGCCCTTCGCGCCACTAAAGCCGCCGCGCAGGCCATGGGGCGGAACATGGCGTCTCTCACCGTTGCTGAGAGACACCTCTGGCTAACGCTCTCGGAGATGGCGGATTCGGAGCGCTCTGCTTTTCTCAACACCCCCGTCTCCCCCGCTGGCCTCTTCGGATCTTCTGTCAAGGATTTCGCAGACAGATTCGCCGAGGTTCAAAAGACATCGCAGGCCATGAAACATTTCCTGCCCAAGCGCTCGAGCTCCGCAGCAGGTCGCTCAAAACAGCCGTCTGCTCGCAGCTCTCAGCCGCAACCCTCAGCTGCCGCCGCCCCACAGCGGCGTCAGCCCAAGGATCAGAGACCGCGCTCTCGCTCCGCCGGCCACCGCCCCCCGCCGCGTGGGCCACGGCCGAGGATTGAGGTAAAGCCCGAGGCCTCTAAGTCTTCCTAGCCAGCCTACGGAAGCGACGGTGTTCAAGTCCCGCTGCGGCCGAACTTCCACCGAAAATTTTCGCTCGCTCAGTTCCAGTACTTGCGACTGTTCCAGCGTATTTCGCAGTAAACAAGTCGGCAGTACAGCCCGCTTGCCTGCACACAAACGCCGTTTTTACGGCGACCCAGATAAATCCCAAAAAGAGTGTATTTTCTGGTATTCCGGCCACGGCCGATGGTGTTATGAGTGTAGTAAACATGCCCACTGCCCAGTGCCCATTCCTACACACAGACACGGCCCGCCACACACGGCCCGCACAAATAAAACCGACTCATGTCGGTTGTGCACCAAATGTAGTGATTGTGCCCACGCCCCAGTGCCCGCAAACACTACACGCTACATGTCTCACGGTTTCTGTAAAAACGAAACCAACGCACATACAGTCTGCACAAACAGACGGTGTTCTCAGCGTTATGCATGGGCCCGTTGTCCCGCGCCCTCATTCGCTCACAGACATATTAAACCCCACGGGGCTCACCACGCTCGCTCTCCCTCAGCACACAGCTGCAGGAGAACTGAGCGCGGGCAGACCGCTCGCTGTGATCAGCGCGCCCCCAGTCTCGCACGCTGCAAACGCGGCGCTCATGTTACAGCACACTGTTGCTCTCCGCTCGCCACTAGATCGCGGCCAGAGCCCAGATATCATTCCACCCCTAGCCACTCACGCGAAAGCGTGGGCAGAGCTCCCCAGGGTCTCAGAGTGGGTGCTGAACATTATAGAAAGAGGCTATTCGCTACAGTTCGATCGACGCCCGCAACGCAAAGCGGCGCGAATCGAAACTACGGTGAAAAAGGAAGTAGCACACCTACTTCGAGCCGAAATAGTGAAGCTACTGAGCAAAGGGGCTATAGAACCCTTATCACAAGCTCAGAGCGAAGGGGGCATGTACAGCAGATATTTTCTGGTACCCAAGAAAGACGGGGGTCTCAGACCCATTCTAGATCTAAGACGGCTAAACAAAGCACTTCTGAAACGACGGTTCAGAATGCTCACGACCAAGAAAATCCTCTCGCAAATTTGCCAAGGGGACTGGTTCATGTCGATAGATCTGAAAGACGCTTATTTCCAAATACAAGTAGCGTCACGTCACAGGCGATTTTTGAGATTCGCCTTCGAGGGTCAGGCATATCAGTACACAGTCCTGCCATTTGGCCTATCCCTGGCACCTCGCGTATTCACGACGTGCATGGATGCAGCGCTCGCACCCCTCAGGCTGCGAGGCATACGAGTGCTGAATTATCTGGACGATTGGCTGGTTCTAGCTCGATCACAGTCGGAGCTCATAGAACACAGGACCGTATTACTCGATCACCTCGAGAATTTGGGTCTCACAGTCAATTGGACGAAGAGTTCGCTGTCTCCCAGTCAGAAAATATCCTTTCTGGGCACAGATTTGGACTCGCTGTCTATGACAGCACAGCTGTCGCCGCAGCGCAGACTAAGTATTCAGCGCATGACAGAGAATTTTCGCCACAACGCTTTGGTCCCGCTCAAAAAGTTTCAGAGGATGCTGGGTCTCATGGCTTCAGCATCCTCAGTGCTTCAGCTGGGTCTGCTTCGCATGCGCCCGCTGCAGTACTGGCTGAAAGCACGCGCGCCGCGCAGAGCTTGGACCTCCGGTCTCGCGCTCCTCAAGGTCGATCAGAAATGCGTTGCAGCTCTGAAACCTTGGACAGTGACCGACTGGTACCGGTTAGGTGTAAGCCTGGGGACTTCCTCGAGTGTGAAGGTGGTGTCTACGGACGCCTCAACCTCGGGATGGGGAGCGCTGCTCGAGGGCAGACCGTTATTCGGCCAGTGGTCGGAACGGGAAAAGCTTCTGCATATAAACTGCCTGGAAATGATGGCAGTCGACAACGCGCTGAGGCGTTTTTGTCCCCATATAAAAAGACACCACGTCTTGGTCTGTTCGGACAACATGTCAGTGGTGGCTTACATAAATCACCAGGGAGGTATCAGATCCAGAATCCTTCACAGGCTGACGGAACGCCTCCTGATCTGGGCTCAGCACAATCTGCGCTCGCTCAGGGCAGCGCATGTGCCCGGCCTTCTGAATGTGGGGCCAGACAGACTGTCCAGAAACAATATTCCGGCAGGAGAATGGTCTTTGCACCCGCAGACAGTCGAACTGCTGTGGAAGACGTTTGGCAGAGCGAAAATAGACCTATTTGCGTCTCAAGAGAACGCTCATTGCCAAGAATTTTTCTCCAAGAGCAGGGACGCGCTGGCTCACGTCTGGCCCCGCTGCCCGCTCTTTGCGTTTCCCCCTGTCACGCTCCTACCCCAGGTGTTAGAGCGAATCAGGGAGAGCGGATGCCCAGTGCTGCTCGTCGCCCCATTCTGGACAAACCAAGCCTGGTTTCCAGTCCTGATGCAGCTGACGAGTACCGCCCCGTGGCCGATACCGGTGAGGAGGGATCTCCTCACACAGGCGAACGGCTCGATCTTGCATCCTTACCCGGAGCGTTGGTCCCTGCACGTGTGGGCCATCAACGGGTACCAGTTAACCTCCCAGCGGGAGTGTTAAACACGATCACACAGGCTAGAGCCCCATCCACGAGGCGGCTCTATGCCTCAAAATGCTGTGGGGTGACGGAGATCCTCTCTTTTTTACAAGAGCTGCTGGATAAGGGTAGAACCCCATCCACGCTCAAAGTTTATGTGGCGGCCATAGCAGCGTTCGCTGAACCACCGCTCGGCCAGTCACTAGGAAGGAACGATCTGGTCATTCGCTTCCTTAGAGGAGCTAAGAGGCTGAACCCTCCCAGACCTCCCTCAGTTCCCGTTTGGGACCTCTCCACGGTTCTGGAAGCCATGAAAGGTGCCCCATTCGAGCCAATACAGTCAATAGACCTGAAACTCTTGTCTTTCAAAACAGTGTTTCTTCTGGCTCTCGCTTCAGTGAAGCGCATAGGGGATCTGCAAGCGCTCTCAGTGAGCGCGACGTGTATGGAGTTTGGACCTAATGACTCGAGAGTCATACTCAAACCAAAGCACGGATACGTTCCAAAATCCCTCAATACACCGTTTAGGGCACAGGTTATCTCCCTGTCGGCCCTGCCGGTATCTGAAGAGGAAGGTGACGCAGGCTTCCTTTGCCCGGTCAGGGCGTTAAGGGCATATGTGTCTCGCTCATCTGTTTTCAGACAGACGGAGCAGCTCTTCGTTTTGTTCAGCGGACGTTCTAAGGGACTAGCTGCGTCAAAACAGAGTCTATCCAGATGGATAGTGGATGCTATTGCGCTAGCTTACACATCCAGGGGCCTGCAATGCCCGATAGGTGTCAAAGCGCACTCCACAAGAGGCATGGCCTTGTCGTGGGCTTGGTCCAGTGGGATTGCCTTGCAAGATATCTGTATGGCGGCAGGCTGGGCCTCCCCGTCTACATTTATAAGGTTTTATAACCTTGAGGTTCCCGCTTTACAAGCTAAGTTGCTCTCGGTTTAATTTTTCAGTACTGCCCGCCCGATGCTATCGACTCGGGATGCTGAAACTGCTAGAGCGTCGATCACTGATCGCCTATATACTTCTGTGGGCAGTGTGTAAGTCCCCCTTATTTATCAGTCCAGGCCAAGTTCGCCCTGGCTGTGTGGAACACTTGATATAATATGCTCTTATCAGAGCTTTATATTACAGGAATGATGCTATTCTAGCCCCTCTTCCCGGATTCCCTGTGAGTCCCTTGTGATTAGGCACTGTATGAGCCCTGGGCACCTGCCCCTGGGACTTTAGTGCTATGTCTCAAGCACGCATGGCGTTTTACATTGTGTTCCCCTAGCGTAAGATTTTCTTACGCAAGTACGAGAGACCTCTCGTAAGAGAACGTACTCGGTTACTAACGTAACCTCGGTTCTCTCTAGAAGAGGGAACGAGTACTTGCGTATCTTGCCGTGCATGCGTCATGTTCTGATTCGCTTCAGCGATGAAAAACTGACCAAACCAGCCTCTCTGGGCCGTATTTATAGCCCTGGCCCCACCCGACTTCGGCGGGACATGACGTAATGGGCGCGAAGCGCCCTCATTGGTTCTGACGTCATGAGGAGCCTCTATCGATAGGCTGGTGCAGTTGCCGCAGAGCAGCCAATGGGCGCGCGAGCTGTCTCGCCCATGTCTGCATGCTGCTGCAATGCGTTTTACATTATTGCAAAATTAAGGATAATTTTTGGCTTCAATATCTCGAGGAAAAGAGGTTTTCCCCTAGCGTAAGATTTTCTTACGCAAGTACTCGTTCCCTCTTCTAGAGAGAACCGAGGTTACGTTAGTAACCGAGTACGTTTTTAAAAAAGCTAGATGGTGGGGGAGTTCGAGTTATCTAACTAACAGAGCAATTCAAGGTTTTTTTTGTTTTGTTTGTGATATATTTCACAAATGTTTGTCATGTTATGTTTAAATAAGTTTAAGAAATGTCTTGCAGGGTCAAAGATGACACACGGCAAGTTTTAAAGCTGTGAGCAGAGAAATAGGCTACACACGCACATAGGCTATATTCTCTGACAAAGGCAAAGAGCCTTTGTTATCTGTATCTCCTATTGGGACAGGGCCTTATATTCAATGTATATGTTTGTATACTCTCTCAAAGTCTGTCACATCCTAACAATTTTGTCCATAATCTTCAGACATTCTTTAATGCTTTAGGTCAATAATTTAAAGGTTTATTTATTCCATCTACATAAGAAGTATTTCAGAGATTGATAGTGTCTATACCAAGCAGCTTCCTAGTGGTGATCTAAAAATATTTACATGACATTATATTTTAGATTATCAACATGCCTGAAAAAACACTCCTTCTGATTGATCCAATGGGAAATGAACATTCCTACGAACATAAAATTCTACGGAACTGGAGGTAACCTTGTTACAACTGTTATTCTTTTTTTGTTTATGCTATTTGATTCTAAACAGTACAAATGTCTCGACGACATCTAGGAATTTTTTTAAAATGAGGTGTGATGAGCAAACAGCACAGTGGCAATTACGGACCCTGAAGCACGACCCGCAGATGGATTCCAGCAGTTGTGGAGTTTTGGTATTGAATGTATGTGTTCATATATTTGCACAAGTGGCTTCAGATCTGGAAATGTTGTAATGAATTGAATTAAATCATCTGTCAATTAATGTTTCAGTTTGCTGAACAGTACCTGCTGACAGGAACGATCAGCAATGTTCAGACTACGCCTGAAGCGGTCAGCTCAGCACGCATGAAAGTAGCCTGCACACTTCTTGGATGTCGAGGCAAGTGCTGTTTTAATTCTGTAGTACAGTAGTAATATTGTAATGTACAGTATGTCATGTAGTACACCTCTGTAGATGCTATCTTCACTCTGAAAATTGTATTTAATCAAGTAAGAATATCCAAATATACAGAGGGGATAGAGAAGAAAATCATAGAGTAGAAAATAACTTGAAGGATGCAAAAAGTAATCCAAGAATGATTTAATGTAATTTCAGAACAGGTCTGACATAGTATTTTTCATGGTGTTTATGTTGACATTTAGTACACTATGATATGATTGCCCAATGAATTCATATTTATCTTATTAATGTTAACAAATTTATAGGTAATGCAGAGGAGTACTGTGTGCTTTGCAGCATGCTGGAAGACGACCCCAACGAAAGCATGATTGAAATGGTACATACAACTTGTAATACACACACCCAAAAAGCAATAGTTTAACTTTATGTGCCATGTTTTTTTTTGTGTGTGTGTGTAGAATCTTTTGTTATTTAAATCTTTTCATATTTTTAGATTCTATATTGTTTTAGATGTACTAATTTACAAATATATTCATCTCTTTTATTTTTAGGTACAGTGTGAGAGCTGCAATAGATGGGCACATTTTAAATGTTGCAACTTCAACAGCCTAAATGTGTTTATGTGCAAAAAATGTCTGGTTTAGTTTGAGTGTATTTGCACTGATAACACTCTGCAGCACAATGTAGTCCTATTTAGTTCATATTTATATTAATAACTAATTTATTTGTTTCACTTGTTTTGTGCCTCTGTTGCATGATTTAGAATTTTTGAAATTAATTTGATTAATTATCTCTTTTCTATATTGTTCTGCTTGATTATAAATTATCTCAATAACTAATCTTATTTCAATTTACATAATCACTTTACATTATCATCTGTTTTGGGGTAAATTTGTAACATCTGTCCACGGACTACAGATTAAAAACTTACAAATCATCCCAACTGTTTATTTCATACTGGTAGGACAATCTGATGGGGTATTTTGCACTGTAAAATCATCCCAACTGTTTATTTCATACTGGTAGGACAATCTGATGGGGTATTTTGCACTGTTAAAGTATCCTACCCGTTTATTTCATACTGGTAGGACAATCTGATGGGGTATTTTGCACTGTAAAATCATCCTACCTGTTTATTTCATACTGGTAGGACAATCTGATGGGGTATTTTGCACTGTAAAATCATCCTACCTGTTTATTTCATACTGGTAGGACAATCTGATGGGGTATTTTGCACTGTAAAAGTATCCTACTCGTTTATTTGCACTGTTAAAGTATCCTACCTGTTTATTTTATACTGGTAGGACAATCTGATGGGGTATTTTGCACTGTAAAATCATCCTACCTGTTTATTTCATACTGGTAGGACAATCTGATGGGGTATTTTGCACTGTAAAAGTATCCTACTCGTTTATTTGCACTGTTAAAGTATCCTACCTGTTTATTTCATACTGGTAGGACAATCTGATGGGGTATTTTGCACTGTAAAAGTATCCTACTCGTTTATTTGCACTGTAAAAGTATCCTACTCGTTTATTTGCACTGTTAAAGTATCCTACCTGTTTATTTCATACTGGTAGGACAATCTGATGGGGTATTTTGCACTTTAAAATCAGCCCAACTGTTTATTTCATACTGGTAGGACAATCTGATGGGGTATTTTGCACTGTAAAATCATCCTACCTGTTTATTTCATACTGGTAGGACAATCTGATGGGGTATTTTGCACTGTAAAATCATCCTACCTGTTTATTTCATACTGGTAGGACAATCTGATGGGGTATTTTGCACTGTAAAAGTATCCTACCCGTTTATTTCATAGGACAATCTGACGAGGTAACGTTACTTTGCACTGTTAAATCACCCTACCATAGCCTAATAAGAATCTTCGGCAAAGTTACACTGAATTATTTTATGTAGTCACAGACGAAGCAGAAACGCGCAGTAGGATTTTACGATGTGGTAGGATGAACCGATAGATATGGCTATAATTATGCGCTACGGTAGGAAAATCTGACAAGGTAGGACAGATCGACAGAACACCGGCTTGTTCTACGTTGCCATAGCGATCACGGGAAAGGTCAGAGTTCGGGAAAGTCGTGGATAGTGACATAAAAAAAAAGTATAAACAAATGCGTTTCGACTCTTCATATATATGTACTGACATACAGCGCATTGTTTTTATTTGAAGAGTTATACAAAATTGCCAACGTCGTTTTAATAAAGTTGATCGATCATGTGCTGCGAAAATGAAAGTAAATGTACCGGTACCATGTGATATTTACGAGCGCCTTTTTACACCAGGGTTTAAGAATCTTCAAATAAGAACAACTGATCATCCAAGTATTAAGAAATGTTTGAATATGTATGTTTATGTGCGATTTTACATGCTGTTGATGGAAAACTCGAGGTGTTTAATTCAGTGTTCCGGTGTGGCGCATGGAAATTACTTCCTCAATAACGTAAGTAACCATGAAATATTAAAGTAAATTAGGCCTACTATCTTTAGTGTTTGTTTAAAAAAATGTTTTGTACTGTGCGTCTAAAACTTGGATATAATTTTCTGTGAAAATGAATGTCAAGTACAAAGAGTGCTGTTGTTACAACTCCCTTTTTCGTAATGTCAGAACATCTGAATAACATTTATGAACATTTAATTAAACTAAACCAATATTTTATTTTAAAATAGTTGGAAAAGATCTTGAACAAATATCTGTGTATGTTAGTCAGTTTCACAGATGTAATAAATGTGGGCTTACAGTAAACTGTCCCATTTGTACAATATTTGAGGCTTCAGTGGAAGAACATTCAACTCTAGTGTTACAAACTTCCCAGTCTGTTCAGCCGAGATATTTCTGTTTTAAACACACACAGATGAAATACTGGTGCAAACGCTACAGATCTGACTGAAGAAGAGAATCTGCTGATTCAGATGATTTTAGTTCTGAACATTCATTAACATGATTGATAAAATCACATTAAACCAGGAATGAAATGTTGTTAATGTCTAATAAGTAATGATTAGAAATCAGAAATCGGATTAGTTTTGTTTCATAAACACATTGAAGGAAATTAAATGTATTGTATTTGAGTGTGAGTGTGTGTGAATGAGTGTTTCTGATCTCTTACTCGAGCAGCTTCATGAAGACTGAATGAATCATGGACGACACACACACATTCAGACATGGAGATTCTCCTCCAGGATTCAGGTACTTCAATCTTCATATGATCTTAATGTTATAGAAGACTCATTTTCTGCACATAACAGGGTGTTGTGTGTGTTTGCCAGGGTTGGTATAGTGATCTGTTGTCTCTATCATATTCTGGTGCCGGGATATACAGTAGTTGGAGCCACTCAGGGTCTTTAAACACTGTCCAAAGACACACAGATACAGTAGACAGCTAGATGATATATGACATTATCCTTGGGCAGTCTCATCACTCTTCAACACACTGTCTTAATAGACAACCTCCTCATGTGGGATTTATTTTCATGTTAAATCAGCAAAGTTGATTCTTGTCTCTATTCTGTTATCTCTGTTCTATTAAAGTCAGTTTAAGGGTGACAGATCAATCTCACCGGAGTCCAGTTGTGTGTCCATGAAGAGTGAAACATCTATGAGAGAGCCAGTGAAATTCGAGGGAAAACACACATCTACTGTTGTTTAGACAGACAGAGAGACCACAGACACACACAAATAATGCATGTATGTCATAATTTGGCAAATATCCACTTATTATCAAAACTCACACTATTATAAAGCGCTGCAATAGCAGGAGTCGAGCACAGGATCAGGTCTCCTCTCACAGCTGATCCAGAGCTTCAGTCCTGATGTTTGACGGACAGACAGAGAACTTTGAAAAGCGCTGAGCTTGATTAAGTAACTGTATTTGTAATTAGTTACTTTCCGCCTCTAGATATAGTTGGTGCCCTGAGGGTCTCGTCTCATAGGGTCTTTATACACTTTCCTATTAAAAGAGCACACATCTATGTCAATAAACAGGTGAAATGATCCTTGTACACTGTAATCACTCTTCAACATTTTCTGAAGTTTTTATGCATCTGGATGTAAAAAAAAAAAAAAAAAAAAAAAAAAAAAGCCAAAATTAACTCTTGTCTGTTTTCTATTGAAGCCAAAGCTGCAGACAGAAATCAAACCCACCGGAGTCCAGCTGTGTGTCCATGAGGAGTGACGAGTCTATGGGGCAGCCAGAAACATTTAAAGGAAAACACACATCAACTGATCTGAGGTACAACATTTGATAGATAGATAGATAGATAGATAGATAGATAGATAGATAGATAGATAGATAGATAGATAGATAGATAGATAGATAGATAGATAGATAGATAGATAGATACTGTAGATAGATGGATGGATAGGCAGGTGGATGGATAGATAGATGGATGGATGGATGGATAGGCAGGCAGGCGGATGGATGGATGGATGGATGGATGGATGGATGGATGGATGGATGGATAGATAGATAGATAGATAGATAGATAGATAGATAGATAGATAGATAGATAGATAGATAGATAGATAGATAGATAGATAGATAGATAAAAATACTGCATAACCCAAATGTAAATGCAAATTTTATATATATATATATATACATACATATATATATATATATATATATATATATATATATATATATATATATATATATATATATATATATATATATAAAATTAATTTACAATTTTATTAATCCGGTCATATGTTTAACCCTTTCACACGTAAATTTAAAATATTCTGGCTGACCCCCCAGCGTGAGTTTTTCAAGGCGACCATTATTTAGAATGTGTCACTTTATGGTTTCCATGGTGACGCGTCATTGCTTGTCACGTGACACACCGCAGCAACAACAGAGCTGAATGAATGATGATCTGCTTTTATGTCATTTTTCCTTTTTTATTCAAAATATTCACAAATTTGTTAGATATGGCATGAAATATCTGATATTCCGATTGTCAAATATATGCAAGTGGAAGTGTTTTGTTTTTTGAACACCATTATAACGATCGCGTTAGTTGAGCTGTATGCGCCGCCATGTTAGTTTGTGCCGCAGACGCAGTTCAGAGAATCGGATCTGTTGGATTTACAACACGTGAATTCATCCACTTCTCCCGAAATACATAAACGTAAGCGGCAGGTGAACTGGGAGAAGAATAGAGTAAACTTTAAAGTTACTTACACAATGTGTATCTGATATGAATAAAACTATTATAATGGAAAGGATTATTATTGCCTCTTCCTTTGACATCGGTGTGTATTTTACAAACTCTAAATGTATTGTTTTTTTAGTACTTATGTCTGAAACCTAAAACAAACATTATGTGGATGAAAACACTGAAAAGTTGTGATATATGACAGCTCTGAGCACGCCTGTCTCTGGCTCAGCGCCAGCCAACGAGCGAAAGCACATTTGAATTTAGCAGTTGATCACGTCATGCACTGACCGTTCTAATCACACCAGTGCTCCAGGGACCAGCCTAGACTGATCACACCGGTGTGGTCGTACGTGCGAAAGGGTTAAAAAGAAGAAGAATGTATTTATGTAAATTCAAATATATTTATATGAAATGTCAGATTTTTTTTTTTTTTTTTTTGCCTACGTAATTTTTTTGGCGGCACCCCTGACACAGTCAGGGGGCACCCCAGTGTGCCGCGGCACCCACTTTGAGAAAGGCTGGTCTATATAAAGTTTATCTACATGTAAAATTAGCAATATGAATTATTGTCTATTCTGTCATATCTGTTTATTTTAATCGTCTGTTCTATTTAAGCCAAAGCTGCAGACAGAAATCAAACCCACCGGAGTCCAGCTGTTTGTCCATGAGGAGTGACCGGTCTATGGGGCATCCAATAACATTTAAAGGAAATGTTGGATGGATGGATGGATGGATGGATGGATGGATGGATGGATAGGCAGGCAGGCAGGCAGGCGGATGGATGGATGGATGGATGGATGGATGGATGGATAGGCAGGCAGGCGGATGGATGGATGGATGGATGGATGGATGGATTGATTGATTGATTGATTGATTGATTGATTGATTGATTGATTGATTGATTGATGGATGGGCAAGCAGGCAGGCAGGCAGGCGGATGGATGGATGGATAGATAGATACATAGATACATAGATAGATAGTCAGTCTATATTTACATTTACATTTAGTCATTTAGCAGACGCTTTTATCCAAAGCGACATTAAAGTTCAAAGTTCAGGCATTATTCAGAGTAGCATAAGCCCGATAAGTGAGGTTTTAAAGGGAAAGTTTTTTTTTTTTTTTTTTTTTTTTTTTTTAATGAGGTTAAGTGCTCACGGAAGAGATGGGTTTTCAGCTGTCTTCTGAATGTTGTCAGGGATTCTGCATTCCGGATGAGGGTGGGGAGAGCGTTCCACCAGCAGGAACTGTGAATGAGAATGTTCTGGAAAGTGATTTTGTGGCTCTCTGTGATGGAACCACGAGACGTCGCTCGTTGACCGATCGTAGGCTTCTGGTAGGGATGTAGACTTGTAGGAGTGAGTGACAGTAGGAGGGAGCTGAGCCTGTGATAGATCTGTAAGAAAGCGTCAATGCCTTGAACTTGAT